>NC_137792.1:52227075-53427075 GCF_963383645.1 Muscardinus avellanarius | reverse complement strand
CACCTTCTGTAGTATGCAGGAGAATGGGTATGTGGGACAGGAGGGCTATTTTTTGCATTACTCCATCTGGTTTTTAGTAGCACTCAGTGGTATGCTGTTGTTAACCTCAAAAGTATGCCATGCTCCTGCACTGAGTGGTTCACAATGGGGCCCAAAGTAAACATTTGTTTCTATGCTTCTTTTTTACTTGCTTGACTTTTTTTTTTTTTTTTTTTTTTGCGATACTAGGGATGGAACCCAGGGGCTTTCTACTTCTGGGCTACACTCCCATATATGTTTTTATATTTTATTTGGAAACAGGTTCTCACTAATTTGCTAAGCACCTCACTACATAGCTGAGGCTGACTTCGAACCTGTGCTATCCTCCTGTCTCAGCCTCTGAAATACTGGGATTACAAGTGTGAGCCACCACTCCTGGCTCTGCTTGACTTGTAAATGCCAACATTTCTCAGGGTTCTTCTACCTGATATCATCTTCTTTCCCTAGACCATATGTCCTCCAGGGAAAGCTCAGTCATTTTTGTGGCTTCGTTTACTATCTTCAGCTATGATCTTGCATACCCTATTACCTACATGGAATCTTTACCCAAACGTCTTTCAAGATTAGCAGGTCTTTTCAACAAATCCTTTTTAAAAAATCACTGATTGTGATTAATGACATCTTCCTCTACTAATGACCCAAGCCAGAAGCCTGGAAGTCATCTTATACTCCTATGTCTCCCAAACTCACGCATGATCTATCATCAACTCTTATTGATTGTGTCTTCTTTTTTAAACTTTTTATTGGTTCATTGTAGTCATACATCTTACTGGAGTACAAGATGGTAGAGGCATACATGCACACATCACCCAATTAGCCCTTATCCAATTATGGCCCCATTTCCTCCTTCTCCCTCTTTCTCATGTTTGACTTAGTGATTGACTTTGATATGTTTGTTAAAGTACATCATGAACATTAGAGAATTTCCCTCTTTCCCCATTCCATCTCTTGTTTGCCTTATATGCTCAGCTATAGTATCTCCTTCTTCATCTAGAGTTCCTCCTATCACCCATTTTCTCCCTAGCTTTCACATATTAGGGAGAAAATCCAATTACTTATTTTTTGTGACTAACCAATCTCACTTAGTATAATATTCTGCAATTCCATCTATTTCCCTGTAAATGATGCAATTATGTTTCTCTTTATGGCAGAATAAAATTCCATTGTATACATATACCACAGTTTTGTAATCCATTCATCTTTTGATGGACATTTTGGTTGGTTCCATAGTTTGGCTATGGTAAATAGCGCAGCTATGAATATAGATATGCATGCATTAGTTTGGTAGTTTGGTAGTTTGGTTTCCTTTCTTTGGAGTAGATACCCAGAAGTGGTATTGCTGAATCAAATGGTAAGTTCATTCCCATTCTCCTGAGGATCCTCCATACTGTTTTCCAAAGAGGTTGCACTAATTTGCAATCCCACCAACAATGTATTAGAGTTCTCACTTCTCCACATCCTGGTCAGCATTTGTTGTTGTTTGTGTTTTGAATGATTACCATTCTAGTTGGAGCTGGGTGAAATATCAGGGTAGTTTTTATTTGCATCTCTATGATTGCTAATGAGGATGAGTGTTTTTATGCATTTATTGGCTATTTGAATTTGAATTTTTCTTTTGTGAAGTGTCTATTTAGTTTCCTTGCCCATTTTTTTGATTGGGTTATTTGTGTTTTTTAGTCTTCAGTTTCTTGAGTTACCTATATATTCTAGATATTAGCCCTCTATTGGAGGAGTAGGTGGCAAAAATCTCTCATTCTGTTGACACTTGGTTGAGGTCCTTTGCTATACAGAAGCTCTTCAATTTCATAAAATCCCATGTATTGATCCACCTTTTAGTTTCTTGTGCCTTTGGGGTCTTCTTGAGAAAGTTTTTACTTGTGCCTATGTGTTGCAGTGTTGGACCTATGCCCTCTTCAAAGAGCTGATTGTGTCTTCTGAGTGCCCTCTTTAGTCTGTCAATTAATCTAAATCTCCACTACCACTACCTTTAGTTCAAGGCATTTTATCTTTTGCCTGGACCTCCACTTTCCCTCTTACAATACATTCTCTACCCTGTTCCTGGAAGGATGCTGGTAAAGGAATCAATGACAATCTGACTTCCCCTTTACAAATGTGTATATCTTCCCCATTGACTCTAAAATCCAGTATAGCCTTGCCTCCCATCACTGGGGGACTATTACTTCTGGAACAAATTATTCTGGTTGAGGCTTCTACCATTTTAGATGCACTATCCTTTTTGACCAAATGCCCACAATACCCTAGTAGTTATTAAGATGATGAGATTTGGTATCACATAGATCTAAATTCAAATCCAAACTTTGCCTTTTACCTGAACTGTGTGACCTTAGTCGAACTACCTAATATCTCTGAACCTCTAGTTCTAGATCTCTTAATTGGAAATAAGAATAATGCACAAGAGCCAGGCATGGTGGTGCACACTTGTAATCCCCATGCTTGGGAGGCAGAGACAGGAGGATCGCGCAGGTTCGAAGCCAGCAGTGTGCGCTGGCTTAGGAGACCCTGTTTCTAAATAAAAATGTAAAAATAGGTCTGGGAGTGTAGCCCAGAGGTAGAAGGGCTTCCAGGAACCCCAGTACCACAAAAAAGAATAATGCACAAGAATAAATTAGAGAGTGTCCACGAAACATTTTGATCCCTATTTTCTCTTCAGAGTGCATGCCAATCTGAGACCCAGATCAAATCTCACTTCTGGAAAGTTTTTCCTGGCTAACTGTGCTATACCATTAGTCTTTTCCCTCCTCCATACGAGCACAGATATTTGTGTTCATACACCTTTTTTTGCCCCTTGCCTATTTGCACGCTATTTGTTCCTCTGTCCTCTCCACAGCACGTGGCACGCCACCCAACCCAATGAGCATGCCATAAGCGTTTGTTGAAGGTGGAATGTGCAAGCAGATATCTGGAATGTTCAGTGTGTCCTGTGGATTTGAAGGCATAATATATCACAGGATAATCTCAACTGTAAGGAGGAAGGGATTCATCAGCACTGTAGCATCCCTTCTGTATTTTTATTTATGTAGTAAAACTCCTTGCCAATTTTTTGTTTATCATTTTGACTTTTTCACCTTCTCTGTCCTGTGAAGGGAGAGTTTCCAGTGATAATTCCACCTAAACTTCAGAGCTGTCAACATTTGCCTATCCCCCTTGTCTCTGCCAGAAACCACATCTGGGGAAAGTGAACTCAGAACCAATTTTACCCCAGACTGACTTCCCTTTCCTCTGTGATGAAGGAAGAAAGGAAAGGCACTTGCTTGGTTCAATTGTCCTACACATACAACTTGTGCTGTCTGGTCCTCAGTTTTGTTATCTTATTTGGGGCCTCACTAAGTGAATCTAAATGCAAAATTTAAGGGCAAAAGTTCTCTCTTGATAACCAACCTGTTGGTAGGAAGAGATTCTACATACCATCTCTCTTTAGGACATAAACCCTATGAGGTCCATGTTACCATCTTTAATTTGTTCTATTTGTTCTATGATTTTTTAAACAGAGCCTAGACTGATTCAGTCATACAGTTCCCACAGAAGTGGCAGCTAGCTCCGATGAGTTCAAGTGCCTCACTCTATCTTGCTATTCTAGGGTCTTCTATGCAGACCACACTGAGCATTGGGCCTCTCTTATAGTGTGCACTTGAAAAGTGACATGTCTATGGCACATGTGTTCTCAGGGCTGCCATGGTGTGGACCAGGGCACAGAGTGGTGACAAGGACCCTGGTGAGTGATCTTTGGGAAGAAGAAGCTCTGGGTCTCAGAAAAAATGATTATAGGGAAGATAATGCATGGGATGAAGAAAAATAAAGAAAAGTAATGGAATCAAACCAAACACTGAGATCCTCAGATCAGCTCATGAAGGTGGAAGCTATTTGTACAGAATTGAGTTTCATCAATATGATGGTTTGGAAGATATATTAGATCAACAGGTTGAATTATTGCCCTATAGCCTCAAATTGGATCAAAATTAGCAAGTAGCACCTCTGAGAAAGGAACCAGGTTATATATCCCACTGGCACATTAAATTAGTTTGAATCTGGAATGGATCACAGGGATTATTTAGTTTAACACCTTTATTGTACATATGTGGAAACAGATCTACAGAAGTGAAGTAATTTGCCCAAGGTCACATAGAAAGTCGTTAGAGGAGAGAAATGAGGACCCAAGCCTCCCAACTTCTGGTCCAAATCTTTTTCGTTGACAACATGTTGTTCATTTAAACCCACATGCTGAGTATAGCAATACCTCAATGTGGCAAAAAAGTGTTAAAACCAAAATAACTCTTATATTATAGTCATTAATCAATTAAAATAATATGAAAATATCACCACAGCCATCAGCAGCACCCCCCACACATACACACACTCTCTGCTTGCCATGAAAAACTCATATCTGTTAGTGATCAAAACCAGCCCTGTGTCTGGACTAGCCTTTTCTGGGAATATATATACAAACTTTGGCAGGAGTTCAATCAGTGCAGCTCAAACACCCACACCCACACCAAATCCTGGGTAACATCAGTCTCCTGTCAGATGCAGACATTTTCTGGGAACTCGGGTCTGCCGGCTATGGCAACTTATGGTCCAGAAGACTCACAGGCTAATCTAGGTGAATTCAATTAAGCCAGTGGGTGCAGTGGAATAAGCTTGCACTTTCCATCATGTTATTCTTTGTGAAAGGTGATTAAGTATCAAAGATGGCCTCACTCGGAAAATTGTCCTATATTTCAGATCTTTTCCAAAGCCAAAATTCAGACTTGGGGAAGAATTGGTTTGTTTCCTTTATTTCATAACTTTCACATTCTTGTGACCATTATCCCCACTGGCTTATGATTTTGAATACTCTAAAAAGATCATGTTTTTCTGATACTGGAGATTGAACACAGGGTCATTCTATCTCTGAACTACATCCTCCAGTCATATTTTATTTTTTATTTTCAAGCAAGTTCTCACTAAGTTGCAGAGGATCTTGATAAGTAATTAAGGTCTGCTTCAAATCTGAAATCCTCCTTTCTCAGTCTCCTTAGTACTGAAATTGTAGGCATGTGCCACCACACTTGGCTGAAGAGATCATTTTTAAAAGGCAGGTAACAGTGATGATGTGTACCAGTGTCATGTGAGATTATGACTTCTCTTGTGGAAGCAGGACCTCTGGCAGTAGTTGAGTTGCCAAGAGTAGGGCCTATGAAATTCTTCACCCAAGTTATATGGGTGCCTGGGAGGCTCTCTGAATGGGTGAGTTTCCAGAACTCACTTGCTGGGAATGGATTGAGATGTGGATGGATTAATCCAGGATTGCTCTATGGATTAGGGACTGCATAAGTTCAAGTCTAAGAGTGGAAAGTCTTTAGTCCTTGTGGACTAGTGGATCTTGGCCACTCACGGCCTGAAATCAACTCTCAGTAAATTTGTGACCACAGAGAGAAGAAGAACGAAGACATAGAAAAGCCAATATGAACGATCATGACACAAAATGGCAATTGATGGCCTTGAAGGTAATTGCATAGGATGAGCACCAGGAAAAAGCAGAAATCTTTTGGAAAATGTCCTGTGAATCCAGTTGCTCTGTTCTAATCTCAAATTGCACCAGAGGAAATAGTATTTTCCCCAAGAGGAAGGAAACCAGAAAAAAATTACCTCAACTCTTGCTTTTTTAGAGATTTTGGAGCCGATGGGTGAAGTTTGTACAATTGTAAGAGAGTGTATACTCTAGTGAAAATAAAGAGCTTATTGAAGGAATTAAAATGCTAAAAGATGGAAGAAACAGGCTGGTGGGAAAAATGTCCTCGCATACTAGATTTCAGAAACATGTGAGAGTGCATGTGGTAGAGAAAAAGGGGAAGATGTCTAAGAAGTAAAAGCAAAGATAAACTGCAATTATACATGGATGTGAATAAAAAATAATTGATTCTGTGTGCTATTTCTTCTAGAAACCTCAGGCAATAAAATGGCAGGGCTGAGGTAGCAGTGAGGATCTTCACATCTTCACCCCTTATCTTGTCTTTATTAGTCTGACTTCCATCCCTTCCTCTCAGATTGCTCTAGAAAAGCTCACTATTCTATCCTTACTCATGCTTCCACTCAACAGATATTTAGTAAGGACCACTCAGTATTTGACACTGAGTCAAGTGCTCAAAACCTAGGTTAGCTGGGATTAAATGAGGTTCCTCCCCTCAAGGAGCTTCCAGTCCTGCAAGGAGAGGTATTTATATAATCAATCGAGTTGTCTGAGGTTTGTAATGTTCTGTGGCAGTTTTGGTGGCAGAATGGGAGCAATAAGAAGGAGGTTATGGTTCATTCCTGAAAAGGGGGACAGGAAAGATGGCTAGTTTTTCTGCAGTATTTCTCATCTGGACAATATTTAGTAAGGACCCTACATGAGAATCTGAAGTCCAACTCTCCCTCGCTCCCTACATCCAACCTTTCACCTCCTAAATGTGTCTTGGGTTTGTTCGCTGCTATCTATCCTCCTACCACTGTGTTTTAGTGCTCCACACTGGTTCTCCATCCATCACTTCCGTCTTTTGCATGTCAACCAACTGCCATACTCCCATCTTCCCTACCGGATGATCTTGTATACTTCAAAACTTCTGACAGCTTCCCCATTCTTCTCCAGAATACACTTCAAAGCTCTCAGACTGCTATTCAAAGTTAGGACACAAACTTAAAAATTGTGAAATACTGAAATCCATAATGATTGCTGTGCCTGAGAAGATCATATATAACCAACACGATGTGCTGAGTTGATAAGTAACAAGCATAACAGCCACTTCTTTCGGCTAATGTTTTTCTCCCAGGTGTTGGTCTCCATGTGGAAGTGATTTCTAGGTGTGCTCAGTCTGGATTCTTACCTGAAGAAGAGACGAGGAGTTCTGTGTTCTTAGATGGGCTGCTTGCAGGCCTTCTTACCTGTGTAACAAAGAAAGCCTGTGTTTTTCTTTTTGCATGCTTCTATATAATAAATTGCTGAAATAAAACTGGGCTGTTCAATAAATATTCCTTTTTATTACTGCAACTACCAGAGATGCAGGGCTTGGTTCTGTAATTTATGATGGTGTTTTCTCTGCTAAAAATTTTCAAGATATATTTTTAAAAAGCTTTGGCAGCTTCTCTTAGGTCTGATATAAAAGCCAAATCCCATTTCTTCTATCTCAGCAGTGTCTCCCAGATTCATCATCTTTGTTTCTCCAATCTCCATATTTCTGCCCATACTCAAGCCTTTATAATTTTATACCTAGAGAATTTCAACCACTTCCTCAAATACTCTCATAATGGATTCCTTCCTAAAACAAACCCTTGAGCTCTACACTCTTTTGCTTAGAAACTTTCCAGGACTCCCCAATTTCTACTGAATGAAGTCTAAACTCTTTGGTCAAGTATAAAAAAAAAATCTATGAGTTTATCAGGTTTTAAGAATTTGCATATTTGCTTTATATATATTTTAAAGACACAAATGTTGAAGACCTAGTTGAAGCATTTGAGAATTTTCTCCTTACTCCAGTTTTTCTTCTTCAAGTTAACCACTAACTTAAACTTAGTTATCAATCATATTCATGTATTTTTTTTTTGGTGGTACTGGGGATTGAATCCAGGAGCTTTCTCTCTCCAAGCTACACTGTCGGCCCTTTCTTTATATATAAATTTCTTTTGGTGCATTGTAGTCATACATCTCAATGGGATTAAAAAAAAAAACTTGTGGAGACATGCACCACTTTACCCAATCAGCCCCTACCCAATCTCCAATCCCTTCCCTTCCCCTCCCTCCTACCCATGCTTGGCTTCCTGATTGATATGTTTAAGTACATCATGTGTTTTAAAGAGTTTCTCTTATCCTCTCTCTTATCCCCTCAGATATGTCACCTTAATTGCCCCTATATAGGGTCCCTTCTTCATCTAGAGTTCCTCCTGTTTTATAATATGTTTCTTTAAGTAGGAGAAAGCAGCAGGTGTCATTTTCAGAAGCTGGGAGCCCAACTTCCTAGCAGCAATGGATTTTATCTCCCCACTGAAAGCGGAGGCTCGCAGCCTCACCATGGAGAGTGGGATCCGCTGCTCCAAGCATACACTGGCCCCCAGCGCTATGCAGATGAATGTGGCGGCCATGAACTGAGGTCTCCAGGGACACCCAGCACAGCAAGCCAGCCCAGCAATACAGGCAGGGCTCTCTCCGACTTGCCCCACACATTTTTCTTACATAGTATGTTGTACAGAGTTCCTGAAAATGTGGGGCAGGTGCAGTCTACTTTTGGGGAGATTTCCTCAAAAATTCCCTGTGGATTAGAATTAATCTACCTGCCTCTCCCTGATACTGGCCACTGCTACCGCCGCCATCTTGGCCCTCCTGGCCCTTTTTTTAAACTTTTTTTTTGTTCTTACCTTATTTTTTTAACTTTTTTTTTTTTTTTTTTTTTGTCTTTTTGGAACCAGGGCTTGAACCCAGAGCGCCACACCTGCAAAGCAGGTGCTTTGCCACTGAGCTATATCTAGGCCCTTAACTTTTTATTTTGAAACATGGTCTTACTAGGTTTCTGAGAGTCTTACCACATTGCTGAGACTATTTTTGAGCCTGCAGTCCTCCCACCAGCACAGTTGGCTGTCCCGTGTATTTTTTGAATAGTTCTTCACTTTTAAACATTCTTAAACAACATATATTTTGTGTACTTTATGTAAATAGCCCCACACTCTAGCTTTCTGCAATATGTTTTTTCCCTCAGTACTATGTATGTCTCTATAATTTTTCATGTTGACACATGTTCCCTATAGTTCATTCATTTTTATTTCTATATAGTATTCGGTTTATGAACATCCCTCAATTTGTATACCTATTATTTTATCTCTTCCTCTTTTTTCCTGTTACTTACTTCAAGCGTCTGTTATTATAGAAAACATTGCAATGAATATCCATATACATGTCTCCTTGTGCCAAGTAGGAAAACATTTTTAAAGCTATTTCTCCCTTCGATGTAGACTTTCTATTTGTTCATTTTTAGCATTCTAGATAGTGCCATATTGCTCTTCTAGGTTGTGCCATTTTATACTCTTACTAGATATTTATTAGTATTCCCTGTTTCTGCATATCCTTGAGATATTTACTATTATCAGACTTTTTAAGTCTTGCAATTATGTGAAATAAGATTTTATTGCATTTTTCTGATGACTACTGAAGTTGAAATATTTATATAGATTCACTGGCTATTAGGTTACTACTGTTGGTAATTGCTTATTAATATTTATTGCCCAATATTAACTGTCTTTTTCTTATTGATATTAGTTCTGTATTAACTATATACATTAACATTTTATAAGCCATATGCATCCTTCCATTGGTGGCTTCTATTTTCAACTTGTTTATGCTAACTTTTATTGAATTGATATTTTACATTATATTTTATTTTTCTGAAAGTCTGGGGATAGAACCCAAGGGCATTCTACCTCCAAGCTATAACCCCTGCCCTATTTTTTATTCTATTTATTTTGAAACAGGGTCTTACTGAGTTGCAAAGTCTTCACTATGTAGCTGAGGCTGTCCATGAACCGCGATTCTCCAGTCTCAACCTTCCAAACGCTGGGATTATAAGTGTACGCCACCACGCCCGGCTTATATTTTACATTTTAATTTGGCTACACTTATCAGTCTTTTCCTTTGTGGTTTGTGTTTTATTTGTGATGTGGTTAAAAATAATTTTCTTAATCTAAGAACTTGATGATATTCCCCTATATTTTTATATAAAATGTTTAATTTTTTAATATTTAGCACTCTATTCCACTTGGGATTTTTTGTGGTAATGGGAATGGAACCCAAGGGCATTCTACCTCTAAGCTACACCCCCAGATCTATTTTTTATTCTTCGTTTTGAAACTGGGCCCACTAAGTAGCTGAGGCTGGCTGTGAACCTTGGATCCTACTGTCTTAGCCTCCCAAGTACTGGGATTACAAATGTGGACCACCACACCTGGCTGGATTTAATTTTGCACATAGTCTCAGGTAGGGATATACACATATTCATACTTACATGTTTTCCTTGAACCCATTGACCCAGTATCTTTTATTGACTAGTTCTTTATTTCCTCACTGATTTGTGTCTCTATTATTGCTATGGTTTGAATATAGTTTGTTTCCGTCCCCCCAAATAATGCAAAAGTTTAATACTCAAAATGTCATGTTAATAGTATTAGGAGGGTGGAAACCTAATCTGACTATGGTGTTTAGAAGTAAGAGCATTTGGGAAGTGACTAAGAATACATAAGGATATTATCTGGGTGTTGTGGTGTACACCTGTAATCCTGGTGCCTAGGAGGCTGAGACAGGAGGATCACAGATTCAATGACAGCCTCACTAAGTAGTGAGACTCTCAGCATCCTAATGAGATTTTATTTCAAAATAAAAATAAATAACATAGTTATAGGGTGTAGCTCAGAGGTAGAATGCTCCTGAGTTCAATTCCTAGTACCAAGAAAAAAGGGAAAAGATAAGGATATTGGATTATAGCCTCAATTATTGAGTCCTAGTGACTTTGTAAATAAAGACACACATGCGCACACGCGCACACGTGCACACACATACACACACACACACAAACACTCACACACGTGTTCCCCACCTTGCTCTGTAATGCTCTTCATTGCCTTGGGTCTGCCAGTAAGAAGGTCAGCACCAAAAGCAGCCCCTAGACCTTGTACCTCCAGAACCACCAGCCCAAATAAACCTATTTTTTTTTACAAAGTCTATCTGCCTCCTTTATTTCATTATAGTGATAAAAAAGCTAATAGTCATATGTCAAGTTTCCATACATGTGCATTTGTGTCTGAGCTCATTAAACTCATTACACTATTATTCCTTTGATCTGTTTACCCTCATGCATTATCACATTGTCATAATTATCATAGCCTTATGAGTTGATATCTAGTAGGGAACAATCCCTGTCCTAGTCTTCCTCTCAAGATTTTAATGGTTCCTTTTGGGCCTTTGCTCTTTTGTGTTAATTTTAAAAAATTAGCCCATCAAGTATTATAAAAACAGTTGAGATTTTGACTGAAAATGTGTTGAATATATAGAGAAAACTGGAGAATTAACATCTTTATGATTTTTAGATTTTGCATTCATAAGCATTGCATACCTTACCATTAAGTTTTAAAACTTATTAAGATGGTGTGTGTGTGTGTGTCTGTGTGTGTGTGTGTGTGTGTGTGTGTGTTACTGAGGATTGAATTCAGGGACATTCTACATCTGAGCTACACCCCAGCCCAGCCCTATTTTATTTTGAAATGGAGTTTCACAAAGTTGTGGAGGGTCTTCTGGATTACTGAAGCTGGCCTCAAACTGGTGATTCTCCTGTCTCAGCCTCCCAAGTACACACTACCATGCTTATTAAGTTCTAAACTATAAGTATTTTGCATATACTCTCATAGATTTATGTTTAAGTACCTTGTAATTTCTCTTACTATTGTAAATGGTATAGTTTTATTTTTAGTGGTGCATTATACATCATACATCACGATGAAGTTCAGAGTGATAAAGGCATACATGTACATAGCACTCAGTGAGCCTCCTCAGGTCCTACCCCACTTCCTCCTCCTCCCCCCTCCCTGTGCACAGCATTGTGATTGGCATTGATAAATGTGTGTGTTTATATAATGCCTATTGAAGTGTTTCCCTCTTTTTCTCTTCAAGTTTTCCTGCCCTTCCTACTGCCATAATTTTTAAATTATATTTTCTTTTTTTTGTGGTAGTAGGGGTGGAACCCAGGGATTCTACCTCGGAGCTACACTCCCAGACCTATTTTTATATTTTATTTGGAAGCAGTATCTCACTAAGCTGCTGAGAGCCTCACTAAGTGGCTGAAGCTGGCTTCGAACCTGCGCGATTCTCCTGTCTCAGCCTCCCAAGTACTTGGATTATAAGCATGAGCCACCATGCCTGGCTAAATTATATTTTCTAGCTGTGTATTGCCAATTCATTTTCTAAACAATTATATTCAGTGTTTACTGTTTTTCTAAATTTACTCTCATTTTTAGATTTCAAATAAAAAAATTGAATGGACACATTTCAATCCTAATTTTGATGGCATTTTTCTGCTTTTATTGGTGCATTGTAGTCTCACATCAAAATGTAACTCATGTTGACATGCACACAGCACTTGGCGCCTCTTCCCCACCTCTCCATTTCTCTCCCTCCCTATAGAGTAAACAGATTGACATTGTTGTATTCACACGTATACACATAGTTAATGGTAGTATTTCCATTAATGAACCTCAGTCTTCCTCCTCCCCTAACCTTACCAAATTAATAAAATCAGAATTGAAAAGGAGGACATCACAACAGACAGTGGAGAAACTCAGAGGATCTGCCTCTCTTATTGTGTTCCCAATATCAATGAGTAGTTCTACCATCCACCAAGATGCTCAAGTCAGAAATTTCAGAGCTATCTTCACCTTTCCTCTACATCTTCACTCTATCACTTGCTCTGTGGACCCTATTTTATTTATTGCTACTCAAGCCCTTTTTTATTTTTTTATTCTGAAATAGGATCTCTCTAAGTTTCTAAGGCTGACCTCAAAACTGCAATCTTCTTGTCCCAGCCTCCCAAGTACTGGGATTATAGGCCTGCGACACCACACAGAGCTATGGATTCCACTTTAACACAGCAGTTGGTCCTGTCTACTATTGGGCTTAACATAAGGGAAGGAGAAAGGGCACTGAAGAACCTTAGGTTGAGAGGCTCTTAGGGTAGATGTGAGTGCACCCAGACCTGAGATCCTGGCCCCAGGAGAGAGGGAAAGTGAGGCTGGGGGAGGGAGACAATTGCCTAAGGTCACCGAAAAGGTCATAGATTCCCAGAACCTGGTGAGCCTCATTGTCAGGGCTCTGAGGCCTCTGAGAAGCACCGAGGGCCTGGCTGAGAGGCTGGGGTGTCACCTAGGCAGCTGCTTGAAAGAAATAAAAAGCTTCTGCCAACAGTCTTCCTTCCCCTGCCAGGGAAGGAAATGAGAGAACTGGGCTCCGTTTACCTATTTCAGGATCCAAAACTTCCAAAGGCCATAGAGGAACAGCTAATTTTTTTAACTGAAAGAAAGAAAAGAAAAGAGTTCAGAATGTGGCTAAATATGCCTTTTATTTCCTCCAGACACCTATGGCTGACTCCATGTTCTTAATCAAAGTGAGTGGATAGTGCCACAATGACAGTGTCCAGACGTATCGTGTCACAGAGCACAGGCAGACAGGTAGGCTGCAAAGCTCTTCTTTCCTGTGTCTCTGCCTTAAAAGAGGAATGCCATCATGCCATTCAGAGACCTCCTCTGTGAAGGCCAGAATTCTATTTTTCCCGTATACTAATCAGATCTTAGACTGAATTACCATCAATGCATATCTACCAGGTTATTTTATTTAGGAAGTAAACAGACAAGCTAGCTAAGGAGCAATTAGGATAATTGATTGCTTTTGACAATACAATTTGTGCAACTTTCTTGATTTGTAGCTCTGACCTCAAAGTTTCCTGCTCCCCACAGTGCTACTCCTAGAAAGAGTCCTATGCTTCCTTGTAATGTCTGCCTCATCTGCCACATCTCCCAGATGCCCTGCCTGTGCTCCCCGGTTTTCCCTAACAGTCAAGAGCAGCAGGAGCATTGTCTCAGTTCCACACTTTTAAACCTACAGGGCTTTTTTTTTTTTTTTTTGGTGGTACTGGGGTTTCTGGAAAACCTTCTACCTCCAGGCTTCACTCCCAGACCTATTTTATATTTTCTTTGGAAACAGGGTCTCTTAAGCCAACGAGGCTGGCTTCTAACCCACACGATCCTCCTGTCTCCAACTCCCAAGCACGGGGATTACAAGCGTGCGCCAGCACGCCAGGCCTTAAACCTAAAGGGCTTTTGTATATGTTAGCTCATGTGATCTTTCAGTAGTATGGTTAGATGGCAGAACAGGACTCATGAGCCTGAGGAATGTTAAGACTGTGTCAGGCACCAGGAGAAAGGATGCACATTGGACTAATGTCCAGGAGTTGCAAAGTGGCCTGCCCCCACTAGATCTGCAGCCACATAGTCCTTGAATGAGGCTGTCTGTGACTTCACACCACTGATCTTCCCTTTTCTCACCTTGCAGATGAGGTTGTCCTGTCTACTATTGGGCTTAACATAAGGGAAGGAGAAAGGGCACTGAAGAACCTTAGGTTGAGAGGCTCTTAGGGTAGATGTGAGTGCACCCAGACCTGAAATTAAGAATGTTCACAGAGGAATGTTAAGACTTAAAAAGGTGCCTGGGCTTGGTTGCACACCTGAAATGCCAGTACTTTGGAGACTGAAACAGGATTTGAGGCACAATAACTTAGTGAGAGACACTGTTTCCAAATAAAGAGTAAAATAGGGCTGGGGATGTAGCTCAGAGTTAGACCACCCCTAGGTTCAATCTCCAATAACACACACACACACACACACACACACACACACACACACACACTGATAAATACTATTCTTATATAATATATATTTGTCTTCAGGAAAAACTCTGAAATGGAGCAAAGTAATTAGACATAATCAGACAGAGCTTATTAAAATATGTGTTGGTTAAGGATACACAATTAATTCAATTTTTTGTAGCACTGGGGATTGAACGCAGGATAATTCTACCTCCAAGATATACCCCAGATCTATTTTTGTTCTTTCTTTCTTTCTTTCTTTCTTTCTTTCTTTCTTTCTTTCTTTCTTTCTTTCTTTCACTACTGGGCATTGAGCCCAGGGATATTCTACTAATAAGCTACATTCTCAGCCCTATTTTTTTATTCTTTTTTTTGTGTGTGTATGTGGTACTGGGGATGGAACCCAGGGGCATTCTACCCTCAAGCTACACCCCAAACCTTATTTTTTAGTTTTTTTTAAATTTTTGAAACAGGGTCTCATTGAGTTGTGAAGGGCCTTGTTAAGTTGTTAAGTAGCTGAGGCTGTTGGCTAACTGTGATCCTCCAGTCGCAGCCTCCCGAATGCTGGGATTACAAGTGTGTGTTACCACACCCAGCTATTCTTTATTTTAAAATAGGGTCTCACTAAGTTTTGGAGGGCCTCACTAAGTAGCTGAGGCTGGCTGCAAACCTGCAATCCTCCTGTCTCAGCCTCCCAAATACTGGAATTACAAGTGTATGCCCTCAGGCCAGGCTTTTTTTTTTTTATAGGGTGTATTGTAACTTTACATCATATTGGGGTACTGAGTTTTGAAATTGCAAAAAACCCTTGTTTTCCTCCCCGCTGGTTTCTTCCTCCCTTACCGTGCAAGCCTTTGAGATTTTAATTATCAATTTTCTATACATTCATGGCATTATTTCTACTGTGCATTCTTTATGACTTTATCTCATTTTTTTGTGGGGTCTGGGGATGGAACCCAAGGCCATTTAACCTCCAAGCTACATCCCCTGTCCTATTTTTATTATTTATTTTGAAACAGGGTCTCACTAAGTTTCATAGGGCCTCACTAAGTAGCTGAGGCTCTCCGCAAACTGTAATCCTCGGGTCTCAGCCTCCCGAATGCTGGGATTACAAGCATGGACCACCATGACCATCTTTCATCATGGAGTTTTTGCATTAATCTTGATTTTTAAAATACTGTATTAAACCCGGGCATGGTGGCACACGCTTGTAATCCCCGCGCTTGGGAATCGGAGACAGGAGGATCACGCAGGTTGGAAGCCAGCTGCGCTGGCTTAAGAGCCCCTGTTTCCAAATAAAAAAGGATAAAAATAGGTGTGGGAGTGTAGCCCGGAGGTAGAAGGGTTTCCAGGAACCCCAGTACCACCAAAAATATATATACTGTATTAAAGTATACTTGATCTTGGTCACTGAGTTTTTTTTTTTTTTTTTGTGGTCCTGGGGGTGGAACCCAGAGACTTTCTACCTCTGGGCTATACCCCCAGACCTTTTTATATTTTATTTGGAAACAGGGTCTCACTAAGTTGCTGAAAGCCTCACTAAGTAGCTGAGGCTGGCTTCGAACCTGTGTGATCCTCCTGTCTCAGCCTCCCAAGTGCGGGGATTACAAGCGTGCGCCACCACGCCCAGCTTGGTCACTGAGGTTTTGGATGCTCCCTTAAATTTTGCACCAAGGTGAGTGTCTTACCTACCTCACCTAGTACTGGCCTTGCTTGATTAAACCAAAGTGGAAGTTCTTCCCACCTCCAAAGGCTTCCATCCCTTCACCTGAGCCTACTTGTCTCAAGGAATAAAGAAGTCCTTCCTCAGCTAATATCAGGAGTTTTCTCCAACCTGTAACTCAAAGGCACAAATTAATCCTCCTCAGAAACAGCTAAGGTGAGCAAAGTATCAGATTATAAATCTTTATAATTATATTGATGGCTACTTTATAAAGTATCCATCAATCTTTCATGCTTCCTTTGTTGCAGTCAAGTCCCAGGTGAAGTTAAAAATTCGGACTTCAAAACCATTGAATATAAAGATCAAAGTCTAATTTAATTAGGAAATACACATTAAATTCAACATGAGATTTGGACAAACAGGACCAGTTAGATAGAATGTACATATGTACAGCTGTGCTTCCACCTATGCTTTTTGGCACAAACCAGCTCAGAATCAAAATTTTTGAATTTATGGCATTTGATTATTTTCTAAAGAGACTGGGCCTCTTGAACATATTCTCCTAGCAATAGAAACCTACTTTTAACTCTGTACAGTTCAGTTTTAATTAAGCTATATCGTGCCAAAGCAATATGGGATTTTCACAACTTCTGCTTTGAGAACACAGGTATAACTAAGATGGAAGGCATAGGAATATTCCATACATGGGAAAGCTGAGCCGAGTCCCCTAAGATATGTGGAGGTGTTTTTAAAATATGATTCTGTTGATATTTGCAGTGATGAGCAGACCTCCTTCTCAGAATGTGCTACATGCAGAATGTTTGCTACAACTGATACTAATCATGGTGAATGCTTTTCAAAATGCCTTTATAATCTTCTTCTGGAAAAAGACTTACTACTTCATTTTTAACTAAATGAGGGGGGCATTCAGTTCCTCACCTGCATTTCTTGTTTTAAATTAGAAGTATATATCTGTAGCCGGGAGTGGTGGCGCACACTTGTAATCCCCGCGCTTGGGAGGCAGAGACAGGAGGATTGCGCAGGTTCGAAGCCAGCCATGTGCGCTGGCTTAAGGAGACCCTGTTTCCAAATAAAAATGTAAAAATAGGTCTGGGAGTGTAGCCCAGAGGTAGAAGGGCTTCCAGAAACCCCAGTACCACACACACACACACACACACAAAAAAAGAAGTATATATCTGTATACAAGAGGTACTTTAAATAATGGAGGAGATAGCCGGGCGTGGTGGCCCATGCTTTAATCCTCGCGCTTGGGAGGCAGAGACAGGAGGATCGCGCTGGTTCGGAGCCAGCCTCACTGGCTTAAGAGACCCTGTTTCCAAATAAAAATATAAAATAGGTCTGGGAGTGTAGCCCGGAAGTAGAAGGTTTTCCAGGAACCCCAGTACCACCACCAAAAAAGAAAAATAGTAATGGAGGAAAAACCTCAAGGGAGCAAGGGAGGGGGTCTAAGAGAGAGTCGTGGGAGGAGGGAAAATTAACAAAGGAAACACTTCCATGGACATTATGTATGTATGTGAGGGTACCAATGCCAATCTCAATATCCTGTATGAGGAAGGGGGAAGTAGGGAGGAAGCAGAGGGGAAGGAAGCTCACCAGCGCTCTGTGCATGTATGTCGCTATCACTCTTAACTACATTATGGTGTAAGACTACAATAAACCTATAAAAGTATATAAAAATAAATTAAAAGTACATACTGAGGAAGGAGGCTTGGCTTGGGAATTAGCACTATGAGTCCTAGTTCCAGCTGGGTCCCTCCCATGTTATGTGACATTGACCAGAACCCTTTCCCTCTCCAAGCTCATTCCTTCACTATAAGATGATGGACTTGGCAATGTATTCTATGAGATCCCATCCATAATCAAATCTATATTTCCATGCTTAATGCTTCTAGAAAAACTGCTTTATACAGGTCAAACCAAGTTGAACTTAGACAAAAATGAATACCTTCTCTACCTGGGAGTTTTGGCCTTGCTCTACTTCCTTGCTTCAGCCACCAGATGTAGCAACATTCACTTGGGATAAATGAGTCTCTCCAGTGTTCTTGCCCTCTGAGGAAAAAAAGAGGAGAGATTGAGGCCAGAAGAGCCACGTGCATGATTCCGGTATCCAACCCCACACCCTAGCCCTTCACATATCACATGCCTCTTTCTGGAGCCAAAGATTAGAAATTGTTTATAATTATTTGTCCATTTCTCAAAGTTTGATTCATCTTTTCAAATAAATAGATGCTTTCCCATGGCTCATTTATTTTGATGTTCTGTTCAAATGGCAGCTAGTAATATATGCTCACCAAAGAGAGAAACAAGATTTATGTTTCATGAACTTGTTCAAATTGCATCAACCATCACAGATCAGAGAGCATCAAGAGTCTGTCAATATTTTATATAAGAAAACCACAAAGTGTCTCTCTTCAAAGCTGCCACAACAGACCTTTTCTCGCATGCCTTTATATGCAGAGAGTTCACTTGCATACCTGGACTGGCTACTTGCTCAAGGCAAGGGCTGCCAGGACCATCACCATCAGAGCAATCTGATGGCCACTACTGAGAAATCTCTCTTAATTGTCAAGAATATTCTAGCAAAACATGCATACTCATGTTTATAGTAGCACTATTCACAATAGCAAAATTACGGAACCAAACTAGATGTCCATCAACAAATGAATGGACAAAGAAAAATATCCATTTGGTCTGTGGGGACTCTGATTCTCATGCTCAAATAACATCGGGCTGTCTGTAAAGTGTTTTCAAACCAATTATCTTATCCATCCAGCCATCCCATGAGGCACATTTTATTAACTTCATTTTCCAGAAAAGGCAAAAAACGGATCAGAGAGGTTGGCAGACTTTCCTAAAGACTATAGCTCATAGGATAGGCCTGGAACTTACCTCATGGGTTTGGACTATTGCAAGGTCTTTCCACAATTCAATAGACTTTGGATCTGGAGAGATCAAGGACAGAGATGTGCACGATGAAGTATTTTACATGTAAACATAGAGGAAAATTCATTTATTTGTTCACATATTCAGCCAATATTCATCCAGCAAACATTGACTAGAGACCTTTGTTTTGCCAGATGAGATGCTGAGCTCTTCCTCTAAAAAGGGGGTAGGTCAAGTAAGATTTCAGGTTACTCTTTTCCTTCTTTCAGTCAAAGATAAACAAGTGTAGACAGAAGATCAAGACTGTTTTAGAATGATTTCAACATCCATTTGCAAGGGAAGGACGTTCTTCTAATTTTCTTCCTCCTTTCTTTTCTTTCTAGAATGGTATTCAGCATAATGCTTAAGAGCATAGAATGAAAACTCTAGATATAAATTGTCTGCATTCAAATCTCAACACCACTACTTCTAGCTGTGTGATCGTAGGTGACTCACCCTCTCTGAGCTTTTCTCATAACTAAAATGAGAATTATATCCATGCATACCGTGTAGGCTTGTGTGGAGGCCTGAATTAGTATGTACAAAGCACTTGGAATCCTAGCTCTTGTTAAGCACCAGACAAGTTTGTCATTATCACCTTTGTTGTCCTTGGGATAAAAGTGGGAATGAAGTTAGAAAGTCTTCAGGAAAAGCTCAGAGGAAGTGGAGCAAAGTAATATACTTAGACATAATCAGACAGAGCTTATTAAAATATGGGTTGATGCCAGGTGTGGTGGCACATCCTTGTAATCCCAGCACTGGGGATGCTAAGACAGGAGGATCGCGGTTTGCAGCCAGCCCCAGTTACTTAGTGAGGCCCTTTGCAACTCAGTGTGACCCTGTTTCAAAATAACGAATTGAAAAAGGGATGTCCAGCAGTGAGACAATCTGGCCGTGAGATCTTTGGAAAATCACCTTCACCCTTAGCATCTGTATGCCCTGCCTCTTGTTGACTTTAGGGTATATATGTAGCTCTAATGTTTGGTATTTTAGTGATAAGAACATCTAAGTTACTTTTTGGGAAGAGTATCTTCTCACTCAATCCAGGATTTTCTGCTTCAGTGGCTCTTCCCTGTCTTTGTCACAATATCCCTTGGGCAGGGTCTGACTTTGTGTGACAGCCATCTCTTCTAGTAGTAGCCTGTGTGTCTCCTGATGATAAGGGCTGCATTCATCTAATTATTCTGTCTTCACCTACTCACACAGCACTTATTTGGGGGCAGAAATGAATGAATTGCACTGCACAAGCCTTAACTATGGGGAGCTTCAGGGATCTCTGACTGAGACACAGAAAACTTATCCAATAGTTGTACTTGCTGCTCCCGGGACCTTGGTCAAGACTACCTCCCATTCTGGACCTCAGTTTCCCCATTTCTGACATCCATTGTTTATAAGACTGCTTCCAGTAGTTCTCTACTTTCCTCTACCAATGTGAGTCCATAAATTGTCCTTGTACTAATAGAGTGTTATTTTGAGGAGAGTAGGACTCTCTTCTGAGGTTGCCATGTCTCAGGTCTTCCAGAGAATGAGTCCTATCTTGGGGTCTTTCCACCTGACAGCAGCTGCCAAATTTCTGAAAGCTCATGTCAGCACCCTCCCCAGACCCATGCTTTCGTGCTGAAATTACATCTGACCCAAGCAGTAAAGTTCATGGAAAAGCTAGTGGTTTCCCAAATTGACTGCACATCAAAATCACCCCCATAAAAATACAGATAATTAAGCAAGTCTTAGCCTTCACTGAATCTAACTTTCAGCCATATGCTCAGAGATCTGTCTTGTTAACATATCCTCTGATGGCCAGCTGCTGGACCCTGGATCTCAAGATGCCATTTGGGACTCATTGAATCTTAGATTCCTCAGTCATATGGTATAGCTAGTGATCTGCCACATGGTAGACTATCCATTCATTTCTCTTCCTTGCCATGCTTTCAGAGTTCACTGTTGCCAAGACATAATAACTGAGTTCTGTGCTCACTGATGAGGCCCGGACAGTTCTTGGGGGAAACAGGTAAAACCATCTTGAGGCATTCACAAATGCCACATTTTGTGTCATATAATAGCTTTCTTCTTTGTGCTGCTGGCTCTCAGTTTGCAAAGGGATACGTTTCACTGTGCCCTATATGAAATGTCATTAAAACTCTCGACAAAAAAAAATTCCTACTATAGTCCATGGGCATATTTTCAGCAGAAATTAATGGGAGTTTTTTGAGGGGGAGGGACAGAATTTGGGAGAACAGGATTTAGATAATACTCAAAAAGAAACAATGTGAAGCCTAGCCTGGTGGAGCAAGACTATAATCCTAGTGCTTGGGAGGCTGAGACAGAAGGATCACAGGTTTGAGGTCAGCACACAAAGTAATTTAGTGACTGTTTCAAAACAAAACATAAAATAGGGCTAGCAGTGGAGCTAAGGGGTAGGGGTAATTTAGTGACTCTGTTTTCAAACAAAACATAAAATAAGGCTAGCAGTAGAGCTAAGGGGTAGAATACTTGTTGGTTTAATTTCCATATCACAAAAAAGAAAAAAAGGAATTATACAGTATGGGGTTTTTTTGTAATGTCTTTTTATTCTATTCTATTTATTTATTTATTTATTTATTTATTTATTTATTTTGGTACTGTGAATTGAACCCAGGGGGCATTTTACCAACAAGCTAAACCCCCAGTCATATATTTTTTATTCTTTATTTTGAAACAGGCTCTCACTAAGTTGCAGAGAGCCTCACTAAGTAGCTGAGGCTGGCCATGAACCTGCAATCCTCCTGTCTCAGCTTCCCAGGTACTGGGATTACACGCCTGTTCTACCATGCTCGACTGTTTTTATCCTATTTTAATCTAAAACCATTTTTTGTCTTACTAGGAATTGATCACACAGGTATTCTACCTCTGAGCTGCACCCCAGCCTTTTATTTTTTATTTTAAAACAAGATCTCGCTAAGTTGCAGAGGGTCTTGCTAAATTGCTGAGGCTTGCCTTGAACCTGCAATCCTCCTGCCTCAGCCTCCCAAGTACTGGGATTACAGTTGTGTGCCACCACACTGGGCTGAACCATCCTTTTGGTAGAGTGACTTTTTGTAGAAACCAGTTCAGTTGTGTTGTTGTTTGTACAATGTTTTAGCTTTCTCTGATTATTTCTTCGTGATTGTTTCACTTTCTTCTCTGCCCTCATATTTTCTATAGAAGTCGGGTTTAATGGCTTCAGTACTTGCAAGTGTGTTTCATACAGGATGCTGTTTCTGACTCTATCATGTCAGGAGGCAAATGAGGTCTGTTTGTCCCATAATCAGCGGTCCTGAGGTTGCACATTGACAATACAACCTCTGTGTTGAAAAGTGACATTTTCCTTCTGAAGGAACAAGTAATTTCTTAAGGTGTTGCAGTTTGGAGGTACATTATGTGTTTTCATGACTTTGTTGGAAGAGAAGGGATCTCATCCTCTCTGCACTGCATGCTGGTGAGCTCCTGACCCAGGCAGGCACAGGATGGGTGCTTGGGGTACACAGAGAAAAGAGGGCACAGTCCTCCTGAAAGGCATGCGCAGGCGCTGGTGGGGAGAAACCCCCTCCCTCCTGAGAGACCAGAGTGCTGCCCTTTCAGCAAAGCTTCCCTGAGGCCCTTGTCTGCCTGGGAATAGGGAGATGAACAAAGCCTGCCCCTTGCCCTTGGAGGCTGGAGGGCTAATTGGAGAGACAGACACATAAACAGACAATTGCAGTTGGCATGCCGAGCATTCTACCACAGGAGTAAACAAAGTGCTGTGGGAGGTCAGAGGAGAGAGCAATTACCCAAGCCCCTTCTCAACAAAGCTGTCCGCCCCCAGTCCCACTCTTCCTCCCAATGCCCCCAACACTTTCTGGGCCCCCCTTGTGCTGTGACTTTGTATTTGCTTACCTTAACCTACACCAACACTATTAGCTGTTGCTGCTGCTTCTTCTTTTGTACAGGGAATTGAACACAGACACATTCTACCTCCAAGCTATACCCCATTCTTAATTACTTAATTAATTTGATGGTGCTGGGGATTGAACCCAGAGACATTCTACCTCTAAGCTACACTTCAACCTTTTATATTTTTTTTATTTGGAAACAGGGCTTCGTTAAATCCCCGAGGCTGGCCTCAACTCTGTGATCCTCCTCTCCAGGCACACACCATCACACCTGACTCAAACTATGGGCTTCTTAAGGAGAGAAATCCATCCACACTTTCACTCTGAACTTCAAATTCTTTCTGAAATGTTCAGCAATGCTTTCTCCAAGCTAGCTATCCTACCTATGGTCTGGCTGCCCCCATCCTTGAAGGGTAGACCATGAACACCCCATAATGTTCCAAGTGGATTTTGTCAGGTGTACAGGCCAGATGACTTCCCAAACAGACTACACTGCATCATCAATAACAAGATCAAACAAAAAATGCACTCTGTTTGGAGTGACCACCTTGCCTTGTTGTTTCAGGCTACACTGACAATGAAAGGAGTGTCTCCCAGTCACTGAAAATAAGTCTCACTGTAGCTGTTCCAGACTTTGTCCTTAAACCTACAGAGCTTGGCAATCCACTTCTGATTAAGAATTAAACATTTTCTGTTCTGGTCAGGCTCTGCTAATCCAGAGCAGTGTTTAGTTTTGCCCCTCAGCTTTGTGGATTTTTTTTTGAGTGACTGAGTGGGCAGACGTGTCCATTTGCTGCAGGAAATTTCCTGGAATTCACAGGGCAGTAAAGAAAACCTTGGCATACAGGAGTTGAGGCCACAACTAGAACTAAAAAATAACTTTGAACAGGGGTGTAAAAGTGAACAGTTAGTCCCAGTTTGCAATTAATGTCAGCATCTAATCAGTTCCTCCTGTGAGGAAAGCACATGAGAAATCTGATCTTCAAGAGGTTAATTCATAGCAAAAGGTCATTTCTTTGAGGTATGGGCAGTGTCTGGAATCCTTCCCTCCTTACAGGTCTCGACAGTACTACTGACCTGCTTAGGCCTTAACTTTAATCAGGGAATCACGATCTAGTATTTATTCTTCTCACCAAAGAAAAGGGAACATAAATACAGAGTCTGGTGTGACACATAGATCAGTTAGAGAATAAAGGAACGAACAGATTTCTCTACATTGAGTAGTCTTCCTGTTGGATGTGCCAACTTCAACACAGCCCAAATGTTTATTTAATAATGAAATAGGCACTTCTAGGAGAAGTGCTCATGGCCAGCTAGAATGGTAGTGCTTGAGCTACGGTTTTCTGTGCTGATTTTAAAATACAGTAGATGAGAAAAACATTCTAGACACAGTGTTTTTATCTTTTCTACCTTCTCCATGCATCTAACATCAGACACAGAGAAGGCCAAGAGGGAAAAGGTGGAGAACAATGACAGAAGCTCAGAAGTGGGCACTGTCACTCTGGGGACTGCTGCAGGGCCAGAGTGGCAGTGTGTGCATCAAGTTGCTGGAGGAAACCAAGAAGTTTGAGGTGGTTTCTATACATGAGTCAGACTCAAGTGCTGTGTCATGAATGGCTGGTCCCCACTCTCCTGTCTCATAGTTGGGCCCATCAGGCAGCCCACATTTTGAGCTATCTCTGTGAATTGTGGAAGAGCCATCTGAGCATGCCCCACTCTTTCTCATGACATCAGTGCTGCCCCAATCAGACAGAACCATGCAAATCATTCCTTCTTGAAAAAGTCATGTTTCAGGTATCTTTGGTTCAAGGGCTGGGGCATGTTTATGGTGTTCTGATTTGGTTTGGTTTAGTTTCTAGATGAGCAATGAACAAGAGCCAGCTATGCCCTATCTGTGTTTGGCTGTGTATGAGAATCCTCCTTTCTGTTGATGACAGGCAACCAGGACATATGCATTTGGCTGGTGGCCTGTAGTAGCTCACAGGATTCAACAAGCCTTTGGTGTGAGCTGAAGATAATCTGCAGAATGCTGTTTCTGAACCAAGAATGTGCACCATCCCTATGAGAGTAGTGTGCAGGGTCGCTGTCCTGGGGTGGAGGCTGCAGGGTGGCTGAAGGACTCCTCTGTTCACATTGCTGCTGCCCTTAGACTTCATGCAGGGGAGATTTGATAACGGGGACCATCAAAGGCTGGAGAAGTCAGGGAACTTGCTTGGAGCCTTCCAGAAAAATAGTTGCTAACTCTCAACTCAGTGCTCCCCTAGCACTGCCAGTGTTCTTTTTCAGTAAGGGGCAGTGAGATTCAGATTCACAATTACTCTTTGCATGTATGTCTGTGTACATAGTAATGGGGACTGAACTCAGGGGCATTCTACCTCATAGTTTTATATTCAATCCTTTTTTTTTGTGGTACTGGGGGTGGAACCCAGGGGTATTCTACCCCTGAGATACACCCCCAGCCCTATTTTTTATTCTTTTTATTTTGAAATGGGGGCTCATGAAGTTTCAGAGGGCCTCACTAAATAGCTGAGGCTGGCTGCAAACCCACAATCCACCTGTCTCAGCCTCCCAAGTACTGAGATTACAAGCATGCTCCACCATGCCCGGCTTCTTAGTCTGTTTTTGTTTGTTTGTTGTTTAGTGGTACTAAGAACTGAACCCAGGAGTACTTTACCTCTGAGATATATTCATAGCTCTATTTTATTTTTATTTTGAAACAGGGTCTCACTAAGTTGCTGAGGCTACTCAAACCTCTAATCCTTGTGCCTCAGTTTCTTAAGTACTGAGATTACAGGTGTATGCCATTGTGCCAAGCTTACAATGTGTAGTTATTGATTTTTATTTTATTTTTGCACTGGCGATTGAACCCATGGTCATTCTACCCTCAAAGTATAACCCTAGTCCTTTTAGTTTTTATTTTAAAACAGAATCTAAGTTTTGAGTTAAGTTGTTGGGATTGACCTCAAACCCGTGATCCTCTTCTCTTAGTCTCACATGTATTGGAATTACATGTGTGCACCATCATGCCCAGCTTATCCTGATTGAAACACACACACACACACACACACACACACACACACACACACTTATGAAGTATAGTTTGGAACCAATTTGTGATATTTGAATATTTCTTGATAATTGGTTGATTTTCTAAAGTATATTAAAGTTATGTAGGGGAATGCTCTTAATTTTAGGAGATGCAAATTGAAGTAATTGTAGGCAATATGCTATGCCAACTATAATTTATTTTGAAATGGTTAAGCAAACCAAGAGCTAAAGTAACTATAGCAAACAACAAGAAATGCTGATGAGGGTGTGGAGAAGTGGGATTGCAAATTAGTGCAACCACTTTGGAAAACAGTATGGAGTATCCTCAGAAGAATGCTAACAAATCTACCATTTGATCCAGCAATACCACGGTTGGGTATCTACCCAAAAGAAAGATAAACCAAACTGCCAAACTAATGCATGTGTATCTATGTTCATAGCTGCACAATTCACCATAGCCAAACTATGGAACCAGCCAAGATGTCCATCAACAGATAAATGAATTACAAAACTGTGGGATATGTACACAATGGAATTTTACTCAGCCATAAAAATACACAATTGCAGCATTTACAGGGAAATGGATGGAACTGGAGGACATTATGCTGAGATTAGTCAGTTACAAGAAATAAGAAATCAGATGTTCTCTCTTATATGCAAAAGCTAGGGAGAAATGGGTCATAGGAGGAACTCTAGATGAAGAAGGATATTCGATAGATGAGCAAATAAGGCAAGCTGAGGGGATGGGAGGGGAAAAATGGAAATTCTCTAATGCACATGGTGTAGTTGAACAAACATAGCAATCACTAAGCCAAGCATAAGAAGGAGGGAAGGGAAGGGAAGGGAATGGGGCGGGAATTGGGTAAGGGCTAACTGGGTGATGTGTGCATGTATGTTTCCACCATCTTGCATCCAATTAAGATGTATGACTACAGTGCACCAATAAAAAATTAAAAAATTCTCTAAGTCTATGGTATGAATACTTTGAATTTATTATGCTATTCTTTCTTTTCTTAAAAATACAAACTCCAAGAGAAAACAAACAAACATACACAAAAATATGGGACTTCCTAGGCACTCCAAACACAAACATATAGTGAAGTCCAAGCAATATGTTTATCTTGTAATGGTCTGAAGGGTATACAATTTTGATATAAGTTCAAGGGACTGGACATTGGACCCCAAGCATAAAGAAAGGCCAAGTTAAGAAGACATGAGACCCTTGGGAAAAAGAAAAGAAAAGAAACAGCAGCACCAAGCAAGCCTATAGTGATTATTTCATAAACATAATAAACATCTGTTAATAAATATCTCCCCCTAAAAGAAAAACGACAAAATAAATCTTTCTTTTTAAAAATTTTTTCTGGTACTGGGAATGGAACCTAGGGACATTCTAACTCCAAGCTATACCCTACCCTTATTTCTCTTTCTTTCTTTCTTTCTTTCTTTCTTTCTTTCTTTCTTTCTTTCTTTCTTTCTTTTTGGTGGTACTGGGGTTCCTGGAAGCCCTTCTACCTCCGGGCTACACTCCCAGACCTATTTTTACATTTTTATTTGGAAACAGGGTCTCCCAAGCCAGCGCTCGCAGCTGGCTTCGAACCTGCGCGATCCTCCTGTCTCTGCCTCCCAAGCGCGGGGATTACAAGCGTGTGCCACCACGCCCGGCCCTCATTTTTTATTCTTTATTTTGAAACAGGGTTTTACTGAGTTGCAAAGGGCCTCACTAAATAGTAGTTGAAGCTGTCCACGAACCACGATGATCCTGTCTCAGCCTCCTAAATGTTGGGATTACAAACATGCACCACCATCCCCAGCCATAAATCTTTCTAAAGGAGAATCAGCAGACAATATAAGAGATGCCACTTTAAAATCTTGATATAATAGAAAAATATGAAAGAAACTGCAAAGCCTATGTGTTTAATTACAGTGAAAAAAGGGCAACATAATAAAAGAGTTGAAAAACCCTAGTTCTTCTGAAAATGAAAAATGTAGTTATTAAAATAAAAAAGGCAGTGGATGAAATATCAGATGGGACAATGCTAAAGAAAGAAACAGTGAACTGGAAGACAGAGCTGATGAAATTACCTAAAATGCAAAACAGAGACAATAAAGAAGCAGGAAATATGAAAATGTCATTAAAATATAGAGAATAGAATAAGAGCCATAATAGGATATCCATATATATTCTTTCATACACACACACACACACACACACACACACACACACACACACACACACAATTTGTTTCAGATCCCTAGATGGAAGAATCATGTTGCGTCCTAAACATAATAAATAAAATCTAAATATACTCCTAAAGAGATTATGATATAACTTCAGGACAGTGAAGTAGGAGAAAAACATTTAAAGGCTTCTGGAAAGTAAAACAAACCTAAATCTCAAAAAAGACAATTAGATTAATTGATTTCTCATAAAAATAGATACTAAAATATAGGTTGATATCTTCAATGTATGCAAGGAAAATTATCAACATCAAATTTTTACTCAAATTATCATTCAGAAAGAGAAAAATAAAGAAATTTCAAGCAAATAACGGCTCAATAAAATAGCAAATAAAATCATGACCAAGGGGGTCATGAATGGAAGGCTGGTTTAAAATTCAGTCAATGTACCTCATCACATTAACTAAAGGGAAAAATAATGTGGTCATCTCAATAAGTTTAGAAAAAGCGTCTGGAATCCAGCTTATCCCTGTAATCCCAGTAGTTGAGAGGCTGAGATAGGAGGATCATAGATTTGAGGACAGGTTCAATAATTTAGCAAAACCCTCAGCAACCTAGTGAGATCCTGTTTCAAAATGAAAAAAATATGTCTGGGGCATAACTCAGAGGTAAAACGGTCCAGTAACAAAGAAAGAAAGAAAGAAAGAAAGAAAGAAAGAAAGAAAGAAAGAAAGAAAGAAAGAAAGAAAGAAAGAGAGAGAAAGAAAGGCAGGCGTGGTGGTGCACGCTTGTAATCCCAGAGTTTGAGAGGTTGAGACAGGAGGATCGCGCAGGTTAGAAGCCAGCCTCAGCTACTTAGTGAGACCCTGTTTCCAAATAAAATAGAAAGTAGGTCTGGGAGTATACCCTGGAGGTAGAAAGCCTCTGGGTTACACCCCCAGTACCACCAAAAATATAAATAAGTAAATAAATAATAAAGTCAGGCGGGCATCTGGAAAATTCAATACGTATCCATCATCCAAATCTCAGATCATCTTTTGCTCCCTCTTTCCTCCTCCTTCCCTCAACCTTTGCTTGTTTTCTCTTTCCTTTTATCCCTCCCTCTTTGTCAGTTTTATTCATTGATCCCACACTCATTAAGCAGTATATTCCAAGTGCTAGGGGCAGAAACTAATCTACAAGATACACAAACAAATGAATATATAGATGGTGGTGACATGATATGGTAATGCTATGATCAGGGAAAGCAGAAGAAGCCGGTGGAGAAATGGGTGCTAGGGATCTCCCCCAACTGGGTCAGCTTCCTATTGACTTCTCTGAAGAAGAGCAAAAACAGTAATCATTGACAACATTTTGCCTATTTCAACAAGCATTTATTATTCTCTCCCCCAGTCGGAGCTATCAAGCTGAATAAGGCAAAGTTGTGCTTTCCTGGGGCTCATAATATATTGAGGGACACCGCCATGGACGCGAAAACCTGAGATTCCCTGTTTGGCTGTGAGATTCAATGTGCCACAGGAACCCAGGGGAAGCACAAGTTCATTCCTACTGAAGAGATGGCCACAGCTTGCAAGATATTTCAACTTTCTCTTTTGATGTTGAAACACAGTTCCTCATAATTCAGCAAAGACTTGAAGAATGGAATGCATTTGATTGGAGAAAACCTCTGGATCACTTTATTGCCTGCTGTCGCTACTCGCTGCAGCCTGCACAGAGAAGTCAGCTACATTATGGTGACTGAGGGAGGCCAAGAGCCACCTTTTCATAGTGTGGTGTGAAGCTAGGGGACCCCAGAGATGACTTAAGATAACGGAAATCTTATTATAGGGAGGTTATTATCTGTCAAGTAGTACCCATCAATTTCTTAGTTTTTTGTCATTATCTTATCTCCGAGGTGTCCCAGTGATAGCTGCCTGTAGAGGTCAGATTCAACAATAATATATTATACTTAGCACAGCAACAGACAACTGACATGGTATAGAGCATTATGGTTTAGCTGTCCACAGTTTGGAATCCCACAGAACTGGGCTCAGATCTCAGCTCTGGTGGCTGCATGACTTGTGCAACTAAACTTGATCTCTCTGTGACTCAGGTTACTCATTCATAAAATGGGAATCTTAGTGTCTACCTTAAGCAGTCATTGGATAATTCACTAGTGTTATCATTGTTATAATCATTCAAGGCTTGGGATGTAGCTGCCCGAATTTTTGCTCACTCAGTTCTTACACTGTCCAGAGACAGCCAACACCCCATTTCTGCACTGCAAATACAAATTTGACATGACACGCACTCCTGTTCTTGGTCTGCATACTCTCATCTACTGTCAGAGTTACAACTGCCAGCTATACGCTTGCGATTCTTAGAACTTTATTTTCAGTCTAGACTTCCCTCCTGAAAACCCAGACCCTTATACACAGTTGTTTTATGCTAATCGCTCTCCTATGCCCTTTAATTGCCTCAACCTCATGGGTGTGGAAACTCAAGGAGTTTTCAATCACAGGGAACAACTAGTTTTCTTTCTAAGGCAATTAAAGATTTAAAGAAGGAAGTGGCATGGCAGAGGCTTTAAATAAGAGTGTGATTTAATTTCTACTTGCTGAGAGGAGAGGAAAGCCACTTAAAGGAAAGATAAATGCACAAAGTGGGGGAAGGAGGAAAGCTTCAGGGTGTGCAGTGGAGAGACATATCCTGTAAATTTCTCCACATCTGGATGATCCCAGGTCAGGTCTGGGGCCTGACTGGAATGGACTAGGTTTAGTCCAACTATTATAATGGTCTTAGGGTATAGGGGTAGCTCCATATTGAACCATGGGCCACACTATCACTACATTCTCTTTGAGATGTGCATAGTCAGTCATTGATTCCATGATTCCAAAGGTTATTGAGGGCTGATGTAATGGCCCCATTTGGAAGAAATTAATATGGAAATTAAATTCTATCTCAATTAAATCATCATATCTGTAAAGTGAGAGACAGGCATCCTAAGTAATAAACGCATGATTTACCACTTTCTGAATTAATACCAAAGTTGCCCAGTTTTTTATGTGATGGTCTCAGGCACTACAGCACACCATTGATTCTAACACACATAAAACAATTGAAAGTATTTTTGTGTGTGCTGGGGATTGAAACCAGGGGTATTTTACCTCTGAGCTATCTTCCCAGACCTCTTTTTTTTTTTTTGCAGTACTGGGAATGGAGCCCAGGGACATTCTATCTCCAAGCTACTCCCCCAGCCCTATTTTTAATTCATTTTGAAACCGGGTCTCACTGAGTTGAAAAGGGCCTCACTAAGTAGCTGAGGCTGTCCATGAACCGTGGTCCTCCTGTCTCAGCCTCCCAATTACTGGGATTACAAGCATGTGCCACCATACCCAGCTTGACCTCTTTGTTTTTGAAATAGGACCTCACTAAGTGGCTGAGCATCTCACTACATTGTTGAGGCTGGTATCGAACCTGCTATCTTCCTCAGCCTCCCAAGTACTGGGATTATAGGGTGCACTACTGAGCCTGGCTGCAAGTATTTTTTAGTAGAATCCAATCACACCATCTATTATTTTGCAAATAGCTGACTTGGGACAAGAAAGTCAATGGCATTTTTAATGAGAGGAAAAGACTAATTCTCTCACAGTTAGATGAATACACAACAAATGATTCAGATCCTCCCCCTGCACCTTTCCACACCAGTGATCTGTAGAGGCTAGAGTTATTTTGTTTGCCACCCCAGGGTATCATGCTCCCTGCCATTGAATAGTTCAAGTCCAGGCAGTATAACCACAGGTGAGGTACATTCAGAGAGGACTTGAGCATCTGAATATTCAAGTGATTTGGTATTTTGTTATCTAAGACTACATTCTTTTCTACAAATGCATGCATTTATAACAATCAATTGCAAACTAAAATCTTAAAAATGTGCTCCAAGGCAGCAAAAAAGATACACCTCTTCTAAACAGGGCCACCGGTAGAGCGATTATTAGTTTTTCTTCAGGTCCGGACACAAATTGAAACAGGGATTCTGGGAGCAATTAGACAAATGAGGGAATTCTTGTGTGGCTTAGGCCTTAAATCCTTTGAGATCTCACTTCTCGGACCCTTTCTTCTCAATATTGTGTGCTTATTTGTGTCGCTTTTATTTGTCAGAAGATGGAAGCAAGTGGGGGCTGGGCCTGCAGTTCATCATCAGGAGCAGGAAATTAGAAGATTGGGTGCCAGCTTTGGGTTTAAGTATCCCTTAAGGCCCAGCACTTTTCTCCTCCCCGGCCAGGGGGAGGCTGCTGGCTTTCTACTCAGAGTTTTGTCCAGAGGAAAAACCTAATTACTCTATCATGGAAAGTGGAGAGCTATGCTACAAGGTTTTCATCTGTAAACTAGGCATATCCCTTCCAGCTTTATCATTCTGTGCCTTTATGTTTGGAAATGTTTGGCAGGGTTTCAATTCCCAGCAGACTGTATGGTTGTGCCTGGGTATAGGAAAATATGCTTATGCCTCCGATTTGAACTGATGGATGCTATACTTTAGCCAATAGGCTTATTTCCTTTCATCTGCTCTTCCTACTTCTGTCCCTTTTCTCCATCAGTGCGCTCGCCTCTCTCTCTCTCTCTCTCTCTCTCTCTCTCTCTCTCTCTCTCTCTTTCCCTCCCTCCCTCTCCCTGCATCACTTTCTCTCTTCTTTTCTTTCTTTCTCTTTCCTGAGCATATTTCCAATGAATTTAAATAATTGCTTTCCTATTTTAATTCTCTGAATGTAGATTACTATCCTCTTACGCCATTCTACAGGAAAATTATCTTGGAAGTTCCTGAATGATATTTCCATTCAAAATAGTGCATGGGAAGAAGAGTCTTGAATCCTTCCAGAGATTTCCTTAAATGATTGAGGGGTAGGTGAACGAATGCTATCATTGCCTGACATACAACATTTATAACTTTTAACCACATTGCATATATCTTTTACACTTTTTTGTATTTTCTCTCATTTAATTTTTCCCATGTTTTGATTATTTTATTTTACCTTCCAGCTTACTGACCATTTTTCCGCTATGTCTAACCTGCTGCTAAACTTATATACCAAACCATTAATTTTCACTTATTGTATCATTCAGTTTTAGAGTTTCCATTCTGTTCGTACATATGATTTTTAGTTTCTGATGGCAATCTCTATTGAGCCATGTGATTTCTTCAAATTATTAATCGTGATTATTCTAAAATTCTTGTTTGTCATCTCTGAAATCTGAATAATGTAAACCTCAGTATCTATTGTTTATTTCCTTGCTTTTAACCATGTGATTTTTATCTCCTGATATGCTTTGATAGTTTTTATTGAATGCTAGACATTATATATGCATGTAGAGGGAGATATGCTAAGGAGCTGAATGATGTCACTTTTTTCGTTTTTTATACTTTTTACTAGTGCATTTTGAGATTCAAAGTGCTACAAAATGCGTGCACACAGCATTTGGTGTGTTTCCTCCATATCTTACCCTCACTGCCTTCCTCCCACCCCATATGTGTTGGTTTTATCTTAAAGAGAGGATTTACTTTGACTTCTTATAGGTTGTATAGATGGGAGCAAATCATTAAAGCCTAAGGAGGAATTGAGCCAATTCAAAGCTGACCTTCAATCTTTGTACGATTCGCTAATTTTCTTATTCACTCCTCATCCTAGGTATAGCCTTTTGGAGACCTCAACTGAAAACATGTTTACTAGATCTGTGCTTTGGTGGTTCTTGATTGCCAGTGATTTCCCCTCCCATCCCTAAGGACTATAGGAATCTTGCTCAGGCTGTCAGCCTCTTGCCACTGCTTGGAATTGGTGAATGTTGGGAAAGCAGAGTCAGTGTGAAGTTCACCTCTCTGCATCTCCCTTCTCATGTGCATCTCAGTCACTTAAATCTTTGCTGCATGGGTAGTTTTCCAGTGTCATCAAACATTTTTTCAGAAATTTTGTTCAGCTGTTCTAATTATTCTTCACACAAAAGTTCGTTGACAACTAGCTGTTCTTGCATTTCCAGAATTGGATGTCCTCCTGTGTCCTGTTAACTTGACTCTTGTAATCTTCACTTTAGGTACCACATAGAGGTCTTCTACTCATCTTGTATGTTTTCTTTTCCCTTTTTTTTTTTTTTTTTTTTTGCGGTACTGAGGATGGAACCCAGGGGCATTTGACCTCCAAGCTACACCCTCAGTCCTATTTTTTACTTTTTTATTTTGAAACAGGTTCTCACTGAGTTGCAAAGGGCCTCACTAAGTAGCTGAGGCTGTCCGCAAACCGTGATCCTCCTGTCTCAGCCTCCCAAATGCTGGGATTACAAGCGTGCGCCACCACTCCCGGCTTATTCATCTTTTATATTTTCTACCAGAGATCTGGAATCAACCATTTCTTCAAGGAATCCAGGCACATTTCAATGGGAAAAGGATTTGAAAACCACTAGATGGGAATTAGAACTGTTCTTCACTTTTGTTTGCCTTTTCAGCAGAGATTTTTTTAAAGAAATCTGCATCTTTTGAAAAGCAAAAACTAAATAATTCATATTGAAAATTTCAATTAATGAGAAATAATATAACAAGCTTAATATATTTTACTTTATAATATCTCTTTTATCTTGGGCTGGAAATAATTTTTCCTAATAACATTTACATTATCATTTATTTGTTGTATTTAATATGCATGTGTATATGCATGTATATATTTTATTTTAATATATGTGTTAAATTATTCTATCATTCTAACTGCTAACAAAAGACAATGTAACTTCATATTTATTCCTGTTTCTCTGTCCTCGGTACACATTCCACTAGGGACATGCAGTCAAAATATTGTTTTGAAAATCTTCAAATTATTCTGTTCTGTATAATTATGCCATCAACATGACATATAGATAGATATATTTATGTGAATTTATTTTCAACTTTAAGAGATTGATTTTTCTCTTTGATTTAGTTTTGTTTTTGATTATATGAAATATCAAATGGCTCCAAATCTGAAAGTATAAAACCAAAGATTTAGAAATTTAACTTATATGTCAGTCTTTTCTCTCTGATTTTCTGACTTTAGCTATTGGTGACCACTTTCTGTTACTTTTCTTTTATTATTTTTTTCTTTCAAAAATATTCGATTTAAATACACAAAAGATTGGCTTTCATATACATTCTTCTGAACTTTGCTTTCCTCACTTAAGTATCTTTTTATAGATATCATTATACTGCAGTGCATTAAGATCTTCCTTATTCTCTTTTAGTGCAGCATTTTATAGATGAACTTTAGTCAAACAATCTGCTACTGGTGGACATTGGGTTGTTTTCCAAATATTTGCTATCACAGACTGTTGCAATAAAAACTCTGCACATGTATGATTTAATATTTTAATCAGTATATTTGGAGGCAAATTCATAGACATCATATTGTTGGCTAAAAGCATAAATGTACATGTAATTTACTAGATATTGCCAAATTTCTTCCCCATCGGAGTTGTGTCATTATAGATTAAACCTGTGTGTATGTGTATATGTTTGTTACTGGAGGTTGATCCAAGGGGCATTCTACCTCAGAGTTATACCCACAGCCATATTGTTTTTTATTTACGGTTTTGCTAAGTTGTTGAGTCTATCCTCGAACCTGCAATCCTTCTTTCTCAGCCTCCCAAGTACTGAGATTAAAGGTGAGCACACCATCACAGTCAGCTGAGAATAAACCTTTTAGAAGCACAAACCCGACATTTTCTCTCCTCTGTCAACAATTATTTGGGATTTCTGAGGCCCCTGATATGAGATCCCAGCTCCTCAACAAGAGCTAAAAGAGTGCCCCAACATTATACCATGATCTTTGTACACTGTAAGCTTACCGTGTTCTCTCCCTTATACCTTTTCATGTGCAAGAATTTCTTTCCTCCATTTGTCTGCTGATCTTTCACTGTCCCTGCAGGATTCAGTTAGTCTGTACTCTATTCAGAAAGATCCTCCTCTCTACTGCCACAACTCTTTGGGCTTCCCTGACCACAGAACTGACTGCTGTGCGGACAGTGGCTTAAAGGTCTATTCTTCCCACTGCACTGTGGACTACTAGAAAGCAGAAGCTGTGTTGTGGCCACGGGCTGAGCAAGAAGTCTCTCTTGGGGAAAATGGCAATGGGGGCAGAGTAGAGGAGGAGGAGAAACATCTTTTGGAATTCATTTTAGAGTCCACACAGACAGATTTAGTGGCGATGGGATGTAGGAGCTAAGAGAAATAAGAGACTGACCTCATTTTTTTCCAGTTTAATCAACTGAAAGAAAGATAGGGAAGAGACAAAGCTTATTTTTTAGGAGAACAATGAATTCTATTTGGACAAGTTGTAGAACATTCCTGTGATGATGATAGCTGTTATCCTTTGGCCTATTACATTCTGTGCCCTTTACATGGAACAATAATGTCAACAATGAACATTTACCTAGGCCTCTTGAAGAGCCAACAGCCACACGTATGTATTATAGCTACCATTTCAAAAGATATCTGTTTATCCATTTGTGTTCTAGAACTTTCCACATGGATATCAGAGAGGCATCTCCAATTTAACCTGGCTTAAACTCAAGTCCTTATTCCCAAACACATTAGATAATCAAATCAAACCTCTGAGTTTCCTTGGTTTCCTGCCTGGAAAGCCCGACGTCCACCCCTGAGTTGTGAATACAGCACAGGTTGGACTCCAGCCTTTTTCAGACCCCCTTTCCATCCTTAACTAACATATGTGTGCCCTATAGTGCCAGCCACACTGAAGCCTGTGAGTGTGCCAGATCCTCCCAAGAACTCCCCTCCCTGCTTTCAGCTGGACAAACCCGCAGCACGATAATGTTGCTAAATCCTCACACTCGGCACAGCTTTATAGTCCAGTGTGAAAAGATCAGAGAGGGCCGGGAACTTGCTCGGGTTCTCCAGAGAGGTTTTTTTTTTTTTTTACCTGTTTACTGTCCCCAAGGTTTCTTGAGTTCTGTACTAAAGCCTGTCCTCAGATGAGGAGACAAGTAGAAATAATTTCCAGCTCCCTGTCCTTCCCCATTTAGCCTGGTCCTCAAGGTCAGCTTGTGGGTGGACTGGCAAGCAAGCCGTCTATTTTGCTGCTCCTGGGTGATTCATGAAGAGCCTTGGATGTTATGTCTCTCTGATGGCTTTGGCCCAGGAGACTCAGTCCTGCCTGCCCTTTTGAAGCTGTATGTGGTTCACTGCCAAGGACTACAGTGAAGCCAAACTGGTAGCCTTGGGCAGTAGTGGCCTCTCCCCAAATCCTATCGCCTAGAACCCTGGAGCCCCAGGGAGACCAGGGTTCCTAGAGAGCCTTGGAGCTTCCTTTTACAGTCAGTGCCCTTTAGGCAGCACAGAGCGGCTCCGCAGCGCCGCCCAGAGGCTGCCAGCGACAGACGGCACACAGTGCCTCTTTTTTTTTTTTTTTTTTTTTTTTTTGGTGGTACTGGGGATGGAACCCTTCTACATTCAGGCTATACTCTCAGACCTATTTTATATTTTATTTGGAAACAGGGTCTCTTAAGCCAGCGAGGCTGGCTTCGAACCTGTGTGATCCTCCTGTCTCAGCCTCCCAAGCGCGGGGATTGCAAGCATGCGCCACCACGCCCGGCCAGTTTCTGCCTCTAAATGTGGACCTGGGGATTGTTGAGCAGGAGCTAGTATTTTGGAGGTTTGCAAGTATGCTGGAGAAAGTCACTTCTGGGTGGCTGGCTGTATATTCATTCCCTTAGAGTCTCTTGCAGCTTCTCTCTCACATGCTTAGGACCACTGTGTCTCAGAAAGTACTGAAGAAACCCAGGAGCCACCTCTAAATCTTTAGTCTTAACCAAATGGTAAAAACAGAAGAGTAAGTCCTGCAAAATGTCCAGGTGTCAAGGTTGTTCAGTAGATGAGATAAAGAGCATCCCAAACGACACCCAAGTGGAGGGACCATCCACGTGGGTGTTGAAACAGCAAGATAGTCGATTCCGTTGAAACAGCAAGATAGTCGATTCCGAAAGAGATATTTAGACTTCTACCCCACACCAGAAATCCAAATCACTCCCAGATGGATGGAAGAGTGTAATACCACACTAGAAGAAAGCACCGGTAAGCATATTTATAGGCTTGGAACAGGGAGGATATTCTAGATGTAACAGTAAACACGGAAACTATAAGTAAAAACCCCAATCTAAATGACTCAAAAGCTAAAACCTCTGTGTACTAAAAATCATAAAGTTAAAAACAAAAATAACATGCCTGGAAAATTACCACGGATAAGGATAGTGATGAATGTCCTTAATATATAAGAAGCATTTACAAATCAATATGAAAAAGACCAACACTGTAGTGGGAAGATTGGAAAAGTACAGGAACAAGCCACTCATCAAAAGACAGATTACAAAGAGACATTTAGAAATGTTCAGCTTTAGTACTAATTAAGGGAATGATCATTAATACCACACGGAGAATATTTTTTTAAACTATCAAATGAACAACAATTTCAAAGAGTAGAACAAACCAATGGAGCAGTCTGTGATGGAGTTACCCGCTCGCCCACATGCTGCTGGAGGAGGGGACAGTGGTAAGGCCTTTTCAGAAGTCTATTTGGTGTCATAGACTCAAAGTTTTAACAAACACTGCACATCCTCATACTCAGAAGTATCACTTTTATTCGTTTATCCCAAGGACATAATGTGTGTGGAGATTTACTTGCTCAGGAACATTCATAGTAGCCTTGTTTTCAATACAGACTTAAAAAGGGAAACAACACAAATAAGTACACAGTTATTTAAAATTATAAAATAGATGCATTTTCCTGACTTAGAAAGATGTTCATGTTGTGAAAAAAGCAAATTATAAGAAATTAGAATATCTAATACAATTCTGATATGCATAAAGCTGATGGATGCTTTACACAGATAAGAGGAAGACTGAGTTATGCAACAAAACATTAACAGTGATTTCCTCACGATGAGGAGAAAGGATTTTAAGTGATTATTAAGTGATTATTTTAGCTTATAATTCTGGCTATTTATCTTTTTCTTTTTATTTTGATTGATATTTTCTTTTTATTTCAACATGGAAATATCAGTACTAGCTCTTATCTTGCCTTTATCCTTCTTTAGTTTTTTTTATTAAAAGAGTGATACAGACTTTCTATAAAAATTCAAATCAGACAGAAGTATATATGTAAATGATTTTCCTGCTCATCATCCCATTCCCCAGAAAGGGTGGCTGTGAGCAGGTTGAAAAATATATATATATATTTTTTTCCAGACAGACATTTGTGTGCACATATAAACATACACGTGTGTATGTTTTAGTACAAATGGGATCATACTGTATAAACTGTGCTTTAACTTGCTTTTTTCACTAAACAATATGTCATGTACATCATTTTATGTCAATAAATATACACCTACCTTATGTTTTAAAAATGCATGCTTTTCAACAGCTGCCTATTATCGTCTTGTATAGATATACTCAAACATCTTTTTTATGATCTGACTGCTCTACAGCAAGTATGTATTACTTGCTGTAATAAAGCCTGGTACTTTGTTCTTTTTGCTCAAGATTGCCTTAGTAATTTGGGTCTTTTGTGGTTCTATATAACTTTTAGGAATTTTGTCTAATTATGTGAAAGATGCCATTGGTATTTTATAAGAATTGTATTGAATCTTTATATTTCTTAGGGAAGTATGGATATTTTATTTAGCTTTTAATTTTTTTTATTTGTGTTGCTGATGGTTGAACCCAGAAACGTTTTATCTCTGAGCTATACTGCAAGACCTATTATTATTTTTTTAATTTTGAAACAGGTTCTAAGTTGCTGAGGACCTAGCTAAGTTGCTGAAACTGTATTAAACTTATGTTCCTTCTGTCTCAGCCTTCTAACTCCTGGAATTATTGGTGTGTACCACTGGACATTTTAAACACATTGCTTATAATCATTTACAAACACCAGATATCTTTCCATTTATTTGTGTCTTCTTCAAGGCCTTTCAAAAATATCTTATAATTTTTGGTGCAGAAACCTTTTCCCTCCTTCGTTAATTTTTTTTCTAATTATTTCCAAACTATCTTTTAATATCTTGTTTAGATGTAGGAGACAACTTCTGGACAACTTCCTTTTTACCCACCCAAGGACTTGCTATCTGAGAATGACTACCTGAAACTTGCTTTAAACTAGCCTGACTCACTCCAGGCGTGGTGGTGCACGCTTGTAATTCCCGCGCTTGGGAGGCGGAGACAGGAGGATCGCGCAGGTTCAAAGCAGGGAAGCTGGCTTAAGAGACCCTGTTTCCAAAGGAAAATATAAAATAGGTCTTGGAGTGTAGCCTGGAGAAGGGTTTCCGGGAACCCCAGTACCACCAAATAATAATAATAATAATAATAATAATAATAATAATAATAATAGCCTGACTCATCTGCTTCCTTTTATACATAAGGGAAAGGGTCTGGACCAAGGCCGGCATGGACTCAGCGACAAGAGACAAGCCTAGTATCCAGGGAATCTAACTCCTATTTTGTGGGTTCCTCTTTCTTTCTTTCTCCGTTTTTCTTCTTTTTTCTTTCCTTCTTTCTGTCATCTTTGTTTACAGACTAATTCAGGAATAAAATTTATTTTCCCTTCATAAAATGTGCACATAATCAATTATCTAAAATTCAGAAGTAAACATAAAAGCAAAAAAAAAAAAAGACATAATGTGCCATCTACCTGTGGCAACATTTTACCATGTCTCTCTTTAGCTTCTGTCTGTCATCAGTATTTCAGTCATTTTTCACTGTTTCAGGTCCACTGAGAGTCCTGTCTTATTTCCAGCATATCTATACAGAAGTGTATGTATTTTTCTTTCTGGTTTCTAGCTTCAATGAATTTAGAGCAGGAAAGAGTACATTACAGGGCATGCAGCAGACCATTTTTAAGCCAGAATTTTGTCTTATATCCTTCCCAGTGCAGATCCCAGGGCAGATTTCATTTTGGAGACTGTACACTTTATTATTAAGAGATTTGTGGCTCAGCTTTAGCTCCGACTGCATTTTGGGGTTATCACTCAGCCCTGCTTAAATTTTGGACTTAGTCTTGCAATCACATTGAGTCTTTTTGCCCAGTGGGCAGGGCAGGCACTTCCATTTTGCAGATTAGGGGTATTTAAATTCAGTGAGCAGCTCATGGCTGTAAGGCATCCAGAAAAGCCTTAGCTCATAGTAAGTGATCCAAGTGTTTGCTAAATAAAATATTATTACTGCTCTATCAACAGGTGCTGCCATTCAATATGCCTGAGCTTTGAGATAGCAATTTACATAAAAAACGAGCAAAGAAGAGCTAAGTTAAAATTGAACATAACTGTCTGTCTTAAAACACTAGAAAGCCAAAACCATTGCAGGTGACTCCTAGCATCCCAAATCAATGGCTTGGGGACAGGCTTTCTTCCTGTGACAGCCTCATCCAGAAAATAAATAGCCTAGAAGTAGTTCTTGTCCCCTATTTGCAATGGCTTCTGTTGTGGAGAGGAGCTCACAGGATTGTACACATGCCCTGGAAGTGCACATTGTTGGAAAAGCCACATTCCATGGCTCTGCACCATGGCATACATCACTCAGGTGGTCCCCAGGAATGTCCTACCTTCCTGTTTTATAATAGGAAAGTCACTTAGCTTACATAGAAAAGATGCCAGACATAAGACCTAATCAAAATTAAAGGTCCGCCACCTTGGAGCTATAGTACACACCTATAATCTTGGTTACCTGTAATGGTGCATACCTGTGAACTTGGGAAGCTGAGACAGGAGGATCACAGGATGGAGGCCAGCATGCAGTAACTTAGTGAGATCCTGCTTCAAAATAAAAAATAGAATGCCCCTGGTACCACAAAAAAATAAATAAGGAAAAAGTTTAAACAATGCTATGCCCATATATGAAGGTATGACTACCAACCTCATTAACATGTACAGGGAAGGAGGAGAAGGAGATGGTGGAGTGGAATGCTGAAGGAAATATATCAAATGCTGTGTGCATGTATGGTTGTATCACTTTGAACCTCATTATGATGTATACTTAAAATATACTAATAGAATAAAAACAAACACAAATAAAAATGAGTGAGAGTAGTGTAGCTCAGTGGTAAAACACCCCTGTCTTCAATCCCCAGTACTACACACACACACACACACACACACACACACACACACACACACGAAGCATCTTTGAGAAAAGAAGGCAGTCTAGAAAGAAGGTATATAGTGAGCCCTGGGATTTCATTAGAGAAAAATGAAAAATGAAATATGTCCTCCAAGGAAACTACCTGTCCATAGAGAAATTTCTTTAAAAGGAGATGGTAATTAAATTTTATAACATAAAAGATAAGACTGTAATGCTGGCCAAAAGACAACTCACTCAAATCAGAGAAAGCATGCAGAGCTCCACACTTGGGTGGTGAGCCAGTGCTCCTGGCTGCTGGGGTTCAGCTGTTCCTGACTGCCACCAGCCCTTTGGTTCTAAAAACACCTTTTTTTCTTCAGTGTGGTGGCACATGCCTATAATCCTTGTACTTGAGAAGCTGAGACAGGAGGATCACAGGTTCAAGGCCAGCCTCAGCAACCTAGTGAGACCCCTGTTTCAAACTAAATAGAGCTGGGGGTGTAGCTCAGAGGTAGAATTCCCCTGGATTCAATAACCAGTACTCAAACCAGCAAACAAACAAACCCTTATTTCACTGGAGAGAAAGAAAAAGCCAATTAGAGATTATTGCAAATCCATGCAACTAGGCAGTACAGTTTTCAGAACCAGATAAGCACTCGAGGAGAGAGATTATACTGGAAATAACAGCTTTTGAGTACAAGGAGGTATGGAGGGCAGGGCTTCTTATCCTCATTTGGTAGATGAGTAAATTGCACCTGTTATAGCTGTAGCACCAGCAAGAAAAAAGGTGGCAGAGATGGACCTAGAAGCTCTAGGCTTCAGATCTGAGATGAGTATGCATCCAAAAAGCAACACTGAGGGAAGAGGGCAATTCATTTCAGAGCAAGTGCCCTCCCCCCCACATTGTCCTCTTTGCCCAGGGCTGATTCTTCCCTAGAACTGTATTGCAAGCAGTAGTACACATCACACTTTTATTAATTTCAGGGGTAGGTAAGCTCTATTATCCTGCTCACTTCACAGGTTTGATTGAAAAAACAGAGATTAAGGTATCTTGCTTAAGGTAACACAGCTTGCAAGGTGAGAAGATCTGAACCCAGCTGGTGCGACTCCATAATGCTCTCTACAGATCTCTTGGTTCTATTATTAGCTTGAGCCATTTTGTACTGATGAATTCTTAGAGGTGCTATCTGTTTCTATTTGAATTAACATTTGCGATGGGCCATGATTTCACCCCATCTACTGATTGTTGCGTAATCGCTCCTTAAGTCAGTTCAACACAAACTCCTCCAACTGGTTTCCTCTAAGAGGGTATTACAGAGATTGAAAAGAGATTACTCTATGGGGGAGACTTTAGTGAGTAAGGGAGGTGTCCCAGTCCAGTCAGTTGTTCCCCCCCAAGACCTGTCATGCCTTATATCCTAGGGAGTATTTTCCACTGCCTAGCGCAGCACTAGTTCCTTATCCCAGTGCGACTATAATAAATTATCTGTTGCATATGCACACATATGTAAATGTACATGAATTTTTACAAAATTCGGACCACCTTCATTATCCAGGTTGGATTTTGAATTTTAAATCTTAATATTAAGAATTTGTCAATATCATTTGATAGTCTTTTTTTTTTTTCGTTTTGGTGCTGGAGATTGAATCCAGGGGCTTTCTACCTCTGAACTACATTCCAAGCCCTTTTTAAATTTTTAATATTGAAACATAGTCTCACTAAGTTGCTGAGACTGGTGTCACACTTGAGATCCTCCTGTGTCAGCCTCCTAAGTGCTGAGATTACAAGCATGTGCCTTCATACTTGGTTTCAATCTATTATATTCATGTGCCGAATTAATGTTACTATTCCCATGTTATTGTACATTTAGGTCATTTTCAAACTTCAACAATACTAATAACACTGTAGTGAATATTTCTGAAGATATTAGTGGATAGTATTTAATGAGTAAATGCTAGACATTTGCTAAAACTTTTTAAAATGGATCCAGGGCTACCATGTAGATATACTGAGCAAAGGTGCCAGCTATCCGAGGGCCAAAGTAGATGCACAAATAATGTTCACTTTCCATGTGCCCTGTCCAACTGCCTGGAAAAGAAACAATTTACCAGCAGAGTGGGGCTATCTTTTTGGAATTTTCCCAAAGCATCATACAGGCCAGCAGCCTCAAGGGAGTCATCTCATCAATGCTCAGAGCTACTTTAAAGGGCACTATCATTCCCATTTTGCAGCTGAAAAAACTGAAGCATGCTGGACCAATGACTTCTTTAGAATAAATGCACAGAACTCTTTGATATAAGTGGTCAGGTTTCCTACAGGAACATGCACCTATTACATGCCCAGCAGTGAGGGGGTGGGCGATTCCCTCTCCTGTTGCACTGTGAAGAGGCACACTGGAAAACATTTGCCAGGTGTATGGGTGAAAAGTATCTTATTTTAATCTGTTTGTTATTAAGACTGAACGTTTTGTTGTTGTTTTTGTTCTCTATTACTTCTTGTGTAAACATTCTGTTACAGTCTTTTACTTGCTTTGCTTTGGGGATGTCAGTATTGTTCATTTTAATTTTGTCATATTGTATTATGCTTAGGATGTTATTATGTTTTATGTTTAGAGTCCCTTGGTCTATAATGTCTCTTGCAAGTGTTTATTGTCAATCATATCTCTCAGGTTAACTTTGCCCCTGGATATTTTTATGTATCTTGTCTTGTGCTTGTGAATAAAGGTTTCTCTTTTCCATTATATGTTAAAACTACTTATTCGCCAAATTATTATTATTTTTTTGTGGTACTGGGAATGTAACCCGGGGCATTCGACCTCCTAGCTACACCCCCAGCCCTGTTTTTTATTCTTTATTTTGAAACAGGGTCTCACTGAGTTGCAAAGGGCCTCACTAAGTAGCTGAGACTGCCCTGGAACTGTGATCCTCCTGTCTCAGCCTCCCAAGTGCTGGGATTACAAGCATGCATCACCATGCCTGGCTTGCAAAATTATAATGTCAGCAAGCTTTAGATATTTTTTATACTTTACTGTACATAGTCACTTTACTGAACTATTGCATTTGTGTCAATAATTTTTCAGTGGGCTCTTCTAGCATCAAAAAAATAATGTAAGCAGGAATTAATAAAAAGTAACAACCTCAATAAAGAAACAAATTTTTCATTAATGGGTTGGAAATACCAGCCCTGGAAAGATATCCATTTTCTTACAAATTGGTATGTAGATTTAATACACTGATAGTAAAGATTCCAACACATTTTTATGGTACCTAAAAACAGACTTACCAATTTATATCAGAGAACAATTTCTAAGAAAATCCAAGGTATTTCCGAAGGAGAACCAGGTGAAAGACCCAACCTTACAGGATATCAAAGCTATTTTTTAAGTCACTGGAGTGGGATGAGGTGGATGTGTACTCTTTGGAAAATGGTAATGAATAACTGATTATGTGTATTATAATTGAAATTGAGCCAGGCTCAATTACAAAGAAAAGTACTATCAATTGCAAAGGAAAGTCCTGGACAAAATATGTAACTATCAGAAGATGGAGAAGAAAAGAAGGCTCAACTATGAAGCCAAGCAGTGCATTTCCTGGATGTATTTTTCTCATAGCTTAGGTGATAGAAAAGTTCACACCCCAGAAACACTAATGGGTGCAGACAAAAGGCATCCTAAAAAAAAAGCCTATTCCATGAAGCCAGTTATCTGGTAGGAGGACAGCTCTTCCAGACAGAATGCTTTTGATTAAAATTGTCGTGTTTCAAGTTAATACCACAAAAGAAGCATGTAGATACAGAGGCTAGGGAGCAGAGTCCTGCTAGCCATCCCTGTCACATACTAGTGACCTGATGTGCCTTCCTGTCCCAACCTTATCCAAAAATTGACTCAAAGTGAATAGCAAGTCTAACTGTAAAACATAGAGTATTAAACATGTAGAAGAAAACATACAATGAAATCTTATAGGATTTTTTTTCTAGTGTTGGGGATTGAACTCAGGGATATTATACCTCCGATCTAAACCCTCAGCCTTTTTTACTTTTTATTTTGAAACAGGGCTTCACTAGGTTACTGATCATCTCACTAAGTTTCTTAGGCTAGCCTTGAACCTGCAATCGTCCTGTTTCAACCTCCCAAGTACTAGGATTACAGGCATCTGCCACCATACCAAGCTTTATCCTAGGATACTTAGACATGGCACCATAAGCATATCCATTTAAAAAAATGAAGAAACTGGACTTCCTTAAAATTAAAAACTTTGACTCTGCAAAAGACACCAAAAAAACAAGAAGATAACCAACAGAACAGGAGAAAGTGTTTGCAAACCACCTATTTGATAAAATATTGGTATCCAGACTATATAAAAATTATTGTGTGTGTGTGTGAGTCTGGAGATGGAACCCAGGGGCATTCGACCTCCAAGCTATACCACCTGCCCTATATTTTCTTTATTTTGAAACAGGGTCTCACTAAGTTACTGAGGCTGCCTGCGAACCACGATCCTCCTGTCTCAGCCTCCCAAGTACTGGGATTACAAGCGTGCGCCACCACACCCGGCTTATAAAGAATTCTGGAAGTCAGTCTTAGTGGTGCCTGTCTGTAATCCCAATACTTGGGAGGCTGAGGCATGGAATCACAGTTTTGAGGTCATTATGCAGTAACTTGGTAAGACACTTTAAAAAAAAAAAAGGCCTGTGGGTTTAGCTCAGAGGTAGAATGTTTCTGGGTTCAATCCTTAGCACTATGCATTCAATAAGAAAAAAAGGAGGAGGAGGAGAAGAAGGAGGAGGAGGAGGAGGAGGAAGAGGAGGAGGAAGAGGAGGAGGAGGAGAATTATTGAAACTGAGCAATAAGAAAGCAAACAATTCACTTAAGAAAAATACAATACAATAATACTTCACTAAAGAGGAAATTGAGATGGCACATGAGCACATGAAAGATGCATTAGTCATTAGGAAAACATAAAGCAAAACCACAGTGAACAAAATACCACAATGAAACATAAGTCTATACTTACCAGAATGACTAAGACAAAAGTAATAAATAAAAAATATAATGAAAAAGTCGGGTGTGGTGGTGCATGCTTGTAATCCCCATGCTTGGGAGGCTGAGACAGGAGGATTGCACAGGTTCGCAGCCAGCCTCAGCTACTTAGTGAGGCTCTCAGCAACTTAGTGAGATCCTGTTTCCAAATAAAGTATAAAATAGGTCTGGGAGTATAGCCCAGAGGTAGAAGGTTCTGAAGATGTGGAGTAGCCAGATCACTTACCCATGGCTGGTGGGAATGTAATATGGTGCCACCTCTGTGTAGAACAGTTTCTTATAAAGTTAACTATCCACTTAGGATATGACCCAGCAGCCCCACTCCTGTGTACTTATCCCAGAGAAATGAGCCTCGGGTTCATACATTAACCTGAGCATGGGTGTTTATAGCAGCTTTACTGGTGATAGTCAAAAGCTGGAAATAACCCAAATACTGCTCGATATGTGAATTGACAAGGACAATGTGATACATCCATATAGTAAAACAGCACTGGGCAATAAAAACCAACTAGTGCTGCATGCAACAACTAGGTGTGCTTTGGGGACATGAATGGTAAGAGCCAATGTGAAAAGGTTACATATTGTATTATTCCATGCATTAACTATATAATGACTGTAACAATTGGCAGGGGTTAGCAGTGAGGGGAGGGTAGTGCCAAGGAGTGTGCTGGCTGTGGTGGTGATTCAACGAAATCAACTGTGCATGTAAAAACGGGTGAGATCAGAATAAGATTTAAAAGTCTAATATCTAATATCTTTTTCCCAATTTTGATCAATGTACTATGGTTCCGTAAATATTCAGAAAAACTGGGGGAAGACTACAGGAATTCTCCATATTATTTGCTTTTTCTAGTTAGTATGAATCTAAAATTACCTTAAAAAGTCAAAAACTGTAAAGGTGAAAGACAAAGCTATAGATTTTTTAGAAGGCAATACAAGGCATATCTTTATAACTTTGAATTTCTTAAACAGGACTCAAAAAAGCACAAATCACAAGTGAAAACACTGATAATTAAAAGAATGCTACTGTTAAGAACGTCACTTCATCAAAATAACTCCATATGAGGCTGAGAGAATCACTAAGTGGCAGAGCACTTGCCACTGCCATGCATGTGCAAGGCCCTGGGTTCAATCCCCAGCATGGCCAACAACAACAAAAATACCAATAGTCTATATTAAAAAAATCTATCCAGAATCAATCATTTTAGACATCATGATATTCTGATATGATAATTATTATATGAATTATAAATAAGCCAGCCCATTTTGAATTACTGATCTTTATATTTTAATACGTCTTGTCAGACTTTCGAGGTTTAAATCCCAACCTTGCCACTTCTCAACTGTGTGACCTTAAGAAAGCTATTTAATCTCTTTGGGTCTCAATTTTGGTGATGATAATAATAACAATGAAACCTACCTCACAAAGTTATCACGTACATAAAATGAGATAACACAAGTAAAATGCTTAGCTTGGTTTCAAGCACAGAGTAAGTACTCAATAAATATTAACTAGTAGTAGTAGTAGTAATTCATGAATCTCTTTTTATACTATTGGTGGATTTTAGTTATACAACATAGTAATATTCAAAATGATATACTAATACCCATGCACAGCACTTAATGTATTTCCCTCTGTAGTCTATCCTGCTCCCCCTTCTTCCCTCATCGATGTTAACGAGATTGGTAGTAATACCTTCAGATATTGGACATAACATTATTTGAACTCTTCCCTTCCTTGATTCCCCTCTCCTCCTCCCTCTCTAGATTTCCTTCTATTACTATTCATGAATCTATTTTAATCATATCAATAAGCACACTTTTATTATCTCTTTAAGATGTTACATTTTTTCTCTTACTATAACTTTTAAGTTAAATATTATTAAAGTAAGATAGCTTGATTATTTTATGTTAGTTATTCAGACTTCCCAATCAAGTGAATATAAATGAAGATAATAAGCCGGACGTGGTGGCGCACACTTGTAATCCCAGCATTTGGGAGGCTGAGACAGGAGGATCACAGGTTCGCAGACAGTCTCAGCTACTCAGTGAGACCCTTTGCAACTCAGTGAGAATCTGTTTCAAAATAAAGAATAAAAATAGCCTGGGGGTATAGCTCAGAAGTAGAATGCTCCTGGGTGCCATCCCTATTACCAAAAAAAAAATGAAGATAATACATCATTCAATAATTAACTTCATTTTATTATTAAAATGCTCATTTGTATAATAAGATATTTTGTATCATTCAACAACTTATTCTCAGAAATAAAAGATACTCTACAATAGGTATAATTTCAAAAAAATTCTAATAGTTTCTTAGGACAGTTGGGGTTCAGTTTTAGCTTTGCTACCAAATGCTATGTGACTTTTCTATGCTTTAATGACCTTGTCTATATAACCTAATGATTCACAGGGTTATGGTAAAGTTCAAATGAGATATATAACATACATAAAATAGTGCCTTTCATTGCACATTGGTAATAATCAAACTCTTAGCAAATGAGAAATAAAAGATAACTCTCTTGCTTAAAAATATATCTACAAAAATGTGCTTCTAAGATCATAATTAATGGTGACAGATTGAATGCTCCCTCCTGAACATCAGATGAAAAACAAGGATGTCCACACTCATAGATTTTATTCAGCATCACACCAAAGGTCTTAATGCAATAAGGTAAGAACAAGATATAGTACCTTCAGGTGGGAATAGAAAAAATAATGTTCTCTATAGTTCCAGGCAATGTGATTGTTTATGTAAAAAAAAATCTCAAGGAATCTGCAAAAAGACTACTTAGCTAGCATACAAGACCAAAAAGTCAATTATTTTTCTACTTACTAGCAAAGAACAATTGGAAATTGAAATGTGAAAGATGTATTGATTTTTAAAAAAGGAGAACAAGTTAGCAAGTTTCAAGATTTACTATAGTGCTACAATAAACAAGTCTAGGCACTATTGGTAAAAAGACTAACACATGAACCATTTAAACATAACAAAGTCCAGAAATAAACAGACAGTCACCTGGTTTTTGACAAGAGAAAATGCATCTTGGAACTGAGAAATTACAGCTTTTTGAAACATACGGTGGAAAGTAATGAATTTGGGCCCCTATCTTGCACCACATATAAAAATTAACTCGAAATTGCTGACAAGCTTAAATTTAAAACTTAAATTTAAAACTATAAAATTTCTGAAAAGTAATGTAGGAGAAAATCTTTTTGACCTTGTTTCATCAAAAGCTTGTTTAGATAGACCAACCATATAAAGTATAAAATATAAAAAGTTAGCTAGGCGTGGTGGCCACGTTTGTAATCCCAGCATTTGGGAGGCTGAGACCTGAGGATTCCGGTTGGCGGACAGCCTCAGCTACTTAGTGAGGTGCTCTGCAATTCAGTGAGACCCTGTCTCAAAAATAAAGAATAAAATATAGGGCAGGCGGTGTGGCTCGGAGGTTGAATGCCTCTGGGTTCCATCCCCAGACACGATATATATATGATAAAAATGTACCAAAATAAAAAAGAGCTGGGTATGGTGGTACATGCTTGTAATCTCAGTACATAGAAGGCTGAGACAGGAGAATCTCAGGTTTGTGGCCAGCCTCAGAAACTACTTAGTAAGGCCATCTACATATAACTTAGTGAGACACTGTTTCAAAGCAAAATGAATAAAATAGCTCAGAGGTAGAATGCCTCTGGATTCCATTCCCAGTACTACAAAATATATTGTGATCTTCAAGAGATCTTCTTAAGAAAATGAAACGTCCCAGACAGTAAGATAATGTTTTCAAAGCACTTATTTGGTAAAAGACTGATAACCAAGCCGGGCATGGTGGCACACGCTTGTAATCACAGCATTTGGGAGGCTGAGACCTGGAGGATCGTGTGGTTTGTGGACAGCCTCAGCTACTTAGCGAGGCCCTTCACAACTCAGTAAGACCCTGTTTCAAAAACAAAAAGACTAAAATAGGGCTGGGGGTGTAACTCAGAGGTACAATGTCCCTAGGTTCCATCCCTGGTACCAGGAAAAAAAAAAAGAAAAAAAAGTCTGATAACCAAAACCTATGAAAAACTCTTTAAACTAATGTGTATCTAAATAATGTTCCCAAAGTTATCCAGGTCCTAACTCCTGCAACCTGTGAATGTGGCCATATATGCTGAAAAGAGATATTACAAATGTGGTGTAATTAGGGGCTTGATATGGGGAGATTATCCTGCATTTCTAGGCAGGCCTTACATATCATTACCTAATAAGTAAATAAGTACTTAAATATCAAGTACCTAATAAAAGGGAGGCAGAGAGAGATTTGACTACAGAAAGAGCAACATAGTGTGACCACACATCTGAATTACAAATCAAGCATCAGAAACCAGAAGACACAAGGAATCTATGGATTCTCTTTTGGAACTTCCAGAAGGAACTAATCTTGCCACTGATATTTTTTCTTTCTTTCTTTTGTGATACTAGGGATAGAACCCAGGGGGGCTGTACCTCTGAGCTATAATCCCCAGTCCTATTTCTTATTCTTTATTTTTTGAAACAAGGTCTCACTAAATTGTGGAGGACCTCACTAGGTAGCTGAGGTTGGCCCCAAACCGTGATCCTCCTGTCTCAGCTTCTCAAGTACTGGGATTAAAAGTGTGCACCACCATACCTGGCTTGCCGCTGACATCTGTGTGTGTGTGTGTGTGTGTGTGTGTGTGTGTGTGTGTGTGTGTGGTACCTGGGATGGTACCTCCAAACTACACTCACAACCCTATTTTTTAGTCTTCATTCACAACCCTATTTTTTAGTCTTTTTATTTTTGAAAAAGGGTCTCACTGAGTTGTGAAGGTCCTCGTTAAGTAGCTGAGGCTGTACACGAACCGCAACCCTCATGTCTCAGCCTCTGTATACTAAGATTACAAGTGGGTGCAACCACACCCGGCTTGTCGCTGACATCTTGATTGACACACCCGAAGATTCAGTTCTGACTGCTGGCACCCACAAGTCTAAGAGAAAGTTTTCTGTTGTTTTAAGTTACTAAATTCATGGTAATTTGTTATGGAAACCCTAGGAAACTAATACAGCTCAGCAATAAGAAAACAGTCTAATTATAAATAGACAAATAACCTTAACTGAGACCCACCAAAGAAAATGGCAAACAAGCACACGAAAAGAGGATCGAATTCATTAGCCATTAGAGAAAAGCAAATTAAAACTGTAATGAGATACTGCTGTGCATCTATTAGAATGGCTAAAATTTTAAAAAACAAGTGACCACAAGAAGTAACTAGAAGTCTCATACATTGCGGGTTGGAATGCAACAATCTAGAGCCTCATTGGATAACAGTTTTGCAGTTTGTTATAAAGTTAAGCATACATTTATTATACCACCTACCAATAACACTCCCAGGTATTAACCCAAGAGAAATAAAGATATCCCCATTAAAAATATATTTCTCACAGGGCCTGGTGGCACACAACTGTAATCCCAGTACTTGGAAGGCTGAGACAGGAGGATCTCAGATTCAAGGTCAGTCACAGTAACCTAATGGGGCCTTCAGCAACTTAGTGAGACCTCAATTCAAAATGAACCGGGGTGTAGCTCAGAGGTAGAACATTCCTAGGTTCAATCCCCAGTACCACAAACAAACAAAATCTATTGCTCAAAAGACTAGAAATGGAACCACTACAAAACACAGCTACACCATCCTAAGCATCTTTCCAAAAGAATTAAAATCAGAATACATTTGGGATGCATGCATAGCCATGCTTATGACAGCACAATTCACAACAGCCAAATTATGGAACTAGCCTAGGTGCCTGTCAACAGATGAATGGATAAAGAAAAGTCGGTATATGCACACAATAGAATTTTACTCAGCCACAAAGGAACAGATAGATCATTTGCAGGAAAATGGATAGAACTAGAGATGATCATGCTAAACGAGATCAGCCAGTCTCAGAAAGTCAAGGGTTACATGTTTCTCTCATACGGGCAGCTAAAGAGAAAATAGGAAACAAAAGGGACTTTAGATAAATGAGAAGAACAGTAGAGTAGTGGAAGGAAGTTGGGAGGAGGAGGTAGGAGGAGAAAAAGGAAAACTGAGGAAGGAAACAATTCAAATAATGCTATGTCCATATATGAAACTATTATTACTCATTTCACTAAGATTATGAGGAGGGAGAATGGATAGTGCCGTGGGAGGTGGAAGAAAACACCAAGTGCTGTGTGTATGTACATTTCTATCACTTAAACTCACTATGATGTGTAATTACAATGAAATAATAAAAATGTTTTTAAAAAAAGCTATGTGGAGGCAGGTGTGGTATATACACATGCTTGTAATCCCAGTACGTGGGAGGCCGAGACAGGAAGATTGGCAGCCAGCCTCAGCTACCTAGTGAAGCCCTCTACAAATTAATGAGACCCTGTTTCAAAACAAAGAATAAAAAATCAGGCTGGGAGTGTAGCTCTGAGGTAGAATGCCCCTGGGTTCCATCCCAAGCACCAAAAACAAAAACAAAAACTATATGGGGCTGGGTCTCAGCAGCCTGAGACAGGAGGACTACAGGTTTGAGGACAGACTCAGCAAGTAGTGAGACTCTCATCAACCTAGTGAGACTCCGTTTAAAAATAAAAGTCAAATAGGGCTGCAGGTGTAGCTTGGAGGTAGAACACCTCTAGGTTCAATCCCCAATACCCCCAAATCTAAATGTAAATGTTTTACAGTACCTTTACTCATGATCACCCAAAACTGCAAACAATCCAAATATCCCTTAACTGGCAAATAAATACACAAATAGCAGTGTATTCATATCACAAAATGATACTTAGCAATCAGAAATAAATTACTGATGTGTAGCAATAGGGATGAATCTCAAAAAGATTTATGCTAAGTCAATGAGGTAGGATACATACTGTACACTTCCCTCTACATGCTATTTTGGAAAAATAAAATGACTGGGTCTGGAATTGGATCACTGGTTGCCAAGGATCTGAACTGTGGTGGAGGGAGGCAATGGACTACAAAGAGATATAAGGGAACTGTTTGGGATAATGGAAGAAGTCACTTTCATGGAGTATGGTGATAATGCTATGATTGTATAAATTGGTCAAAATTCATAGAATTGTATACATAAAAGTATGAATTTTACTGCAAGCAAATTATACCTCATTAAGCAAAAAGAAATCTTAGATTCATAGGAACACTAAGTTGGAAAAATGACAAGGTAGACAAAGGTTTATTGACATTGAACATTATCCTTGAATATGGTTATGTGAAAAAGCTGTTTGCAAAATAGCAATTAGTGAAAAACCATATGTGTCTATTCGCTGGTCTGAATGTTTGTGTCCCCCCATTTTGCAAGATGAAATCCTTATCCCAGTGTGATGGCATTAGGAGGTGGGGCCTTTAGAAGGTGATAAGGTCATATGGCAGAGATCTTGTGGATGGAATTTGAATCATTATAAAAAAAATAGGAAGATGAGTTTTCCCCTCCACCATGTGAGGATACAAGAAGACAATTGTTTGTGGCCAGGACAAGGGCCTTAGCCAAGAATGCACCATGCTGGCCCCCTGATATTGGACTTCCAGCCTCCAGACTTGTGAGAAATAAATATTTATTATTGAAGCCACTCTATGACATTGTTTTACAGCAGCTGGCACAGGCCAGGCAGTGTCTATTTATGTATATGCATACATACATACATACATACATAGAAATATGCAAATGTTTACATATCTGGAAAACTTTACAAACTTGTGAACAGTGCTCATCTGTGGTTGTCAGTTACCCTTGTGGGTTCAATTCCCTGAGACAATGGCCTCACCCATAGCTTCATTGAGGTTTAACTCATATATCACCACTTCAGAGAGATTGGCCCTGTCCATTCTAACTAAAGTGGTTCCTATGATTCTTGATCTCCACACCCTTCTTTCCTTTTGCTTCCAGTCATACATTAATGCCTGATATTGTCATATACATGTATTCTGCTTATTGTCTGATTGTCCCACTAAGATGTATGCTCTTTGCACAAAGAACCTTGTTCTGTTTTCCCCACACACTGAGAACAATATTTGGCACTTAGTAGATGCTCAACAATTATTCATTGGATAAATGGCCAAATGTATATTCCAGAGTAGTCCTCCTAGGATTTATCACATCCTCAAAAATGTTCACTCTTTTGAGGAACTCACAATCTAATTCCATGGAAGCAATCCCCAAATGATTAAGTTACCACCCAAGTCACTACAAACACCACTGGAACCAAAGATGGAGTTAGGTGGCAAAGTGACTTTTAAGTATAATTTTAAAGAAATTCTTTTGACAGTAGTACATCCCCATCCCTTTTTATTTTATTTTGAGATAGGGTCTTGCTAAGTCTCCCAGGATGGCCTCAAGCCCATGATCCTACTGTCTCACCTTCCCTAGTAGCTGGGACTGTGAGTATAGTCTTTGTATAACTGGCACGATAGTATAGTTTGGGCATGTGCATTGATCTTTAACTTAATATTCCCCCAAAATATATCTTGATCTTATAGCTCTTTCTGAAGCCATCCCCCTTTAAACTCAGAAAAGACTCTCTGAATGCCTCATAGCCAAACCTGTACTTTATGTATCATTAAAACTTCAGGGCACTCCCAGTGCGTTCCAACTGCTTTCCCAGGTAAGAGGAAGGAAGCCCAGCTTAGGAAAACAGTGATGTGGTCCCACTGAGTGGAAAGGTGGGATCTAAGCTTCATACTTCAGGCCCTCATTAGCTAAGATCCCTCAAATGTTTTGGCTCCCCTCACTCCCTCTGTGCCAGCTGCAAGGGTCGTGTTTTCTCTTCAGAGGCCCTGCAGCTGCCAAACTTGGCCACGAAAGATTATCCTGATGGGCTGGTTAAGGTCCTGGTTCCTTGCCAGATTCTGCGCCTTCTGTACTCAATAGCAAACAGCTTTTTATTCACAAGACACCTGATGTCTAAGTGTTGTCTCTCCAAGGATCTCCTCCTGTCCCCGAATGGTGCACATGAGCATGAGAAACCTTGGTGAAAGCTGGAGAGATGGAGAGCAGCTGAGCTCTAAACCTCAGATGAATGCTGATAAGGTAAACACACAAGTTTCTCTGTTAGGCCTTATTCAATCATCATGCTTAAAGTCAAATCCCCAGCAGGCTTGGTGGTGCATGTTTGTAATCCCAGCCTTTGGGAGGCCGAGAGAGGAGGATTGAGGTTCGCAGACAGCCTCAGCCCTTTGCAACTCAGTGAGACCCTGTTTCAAATAAAGAATAAAAAATAGGGCTGGAGATGTAGCTCAGAGGTAGAATGCCCCTGAGTTCCATCCCCAGTACTTCCAAAAATGTCAAACCCCATTCTTCCTCTCCCCACTTCCTTACATGCTCTGTGTTTCTCCACATCACTGATCACCTCTTAACAAGATATACTTTGTTGTTATTGCTGTTAATTGTCCAGCTTCCTCCTTGAGGATTTAAGCTCAATGAAGGCAAAGATTTTCTGTCAGTTTTGCTTACTGATGTGAAGCAAATCTATATTCCTTGTGCCTAAAATAATCACCAATGCTCATAACAGCTTACTATGTACCTAATTGAGTTAAGCACATAAATCCATTAAGTTATTTCCTTCTCACAAGAACCTACAAGGAAGACACTTTTGTGGTAACTATTTTATATATTAAGAAACTGAGGCACAGAAAATTAACACACCTATCCAGGTCACAAAGCTAGTGAATGACAGAGTTTGAACCTAAAGCCAGACTTACCATTAGTAAGCCAGTGTATACCACCAAAACCCAAAATAGTACCTTGTACACAGTAGGCATTTAGTAAATGAACTGCAGACCAGTGAATAAAACGTCCTAATGGCTGCAGAGGCCCTGTGTTTTCTCAACAGTCTGTCCTTCCTCCTCTTCCCTTCCTTTGTTTTGTTCATCCTTCCTTGCCTCTTTCTCCCTCCCTTCCACTTTCTGGCAATGCAGGTAATCTAGCTGCATTAAGAAGAAGGTGCAGCCAGGCAGCCAACTTCTCTCCAGGCATTCTTTCTCTGTGCCCCAAATACTCTCTGAACCCCTAAAATAATCAGGGACTACAAATGCATGAACTAAGTTCTCTGAGCACAATAACAATATGAAGGGAGACAGGGACTGGAGAGTGACACTGTGCAAGTCAGGTACACAGCAAATTGAAATGAGGGCAAGGAAGGGGAACAACTAGGATCGGGATGATAAGTAAGGATGTGGCCATTAAAACATGTTTCATAGAAGCTGGGAGCAGCAGTCCATAACTGTAATCTCAGTACTTGGGAGGCTAAAACAGGAGGACTGTAGGTTCAAGGCCAGTCACAGAAACTTAGTGAGACTTTGATTCAAATAAAAATAAAAAGGGTTGGGCATTGTAGTTTCACATTATAATGTAGTTAAGAGTGGTAATAACATACATGGACACAACGCTTAATGAGATCCCCCCGCCCAGCTCTCTCCCTACTCCCTTCCCTTCCTCGTACATGTTATCGAAAAAAGGAGGGGAGAAGGATGACTTTTAAAGGTAGAATGTCCCTGAGTTCTATCTTCAGCAAAACACGCGCGCGCGCACACACACACTTTCACACATTTCCTAGAAGAAGACAGGATTTCAAAATATATCAATGAGAAGTGTATTCCATTGAAGGGAACATAAAGGTACCATGAAGGCTTCTGCAATTGTGAGTTTGAAGCAGTGCATCCCCAGAAGAAATTCCCCTAAAGGGCGGTTACAGACTAGGCTTTGTGGACCTTGTTTGTCAGACAGAGAAGGGGTATTCTGGGTCCACTCCCAGTGTTCCCAGCTTTGCCCTGCACGGGGAAGCTCTTTTTCTAGAGCCTGCACATCACACCTGAGAGAGTCATGGGCCAGTGGGTGTCTCACAGTTCCTCTTTCTTGTCATGTCCCAGGAACCCATAAGGCAATCTTGCCCACCTGGGTCCACCCTCTGTATTTCTTTGACTACTCATTTTTGCTCTTACCCTTTGGTTGACAGGATCTAATTTCCAGCCCCTGCTTATATTGCTTTTCTATCTCTGGCCACCCTAGGGTGTGACCTCTGGCCACCCTAGGGTCCTTCTGCCATACCAGGACAGTGGCTGGCTTCTCTCCCCACTCTGCCATGTTCTCACTTGGCATCCTGTCGAGCCGGCAGCAGCAGCAGCAGCAGCAATCCTCTGATAGTTTCCTACTGTGTGCCAGACTTCAAGCGGGAAAGTGCCCCTCCCCTCCCTGGGTTTGCCATCTGGGAAATGAAAGAGTTGGATTCTGTGATCTTAAAAGTTCCTTCCAGCTGCAAGATTCTAGGCAAGTATTTGAATGCTCTCCTTTTGAAGTTTTGAGTTCTGTAGGAAAATGATTACCATAAAAATGTTCCTGGGTTGGTGCACTGGCTTCTGTCAGGGCTGAGCTGTTTGACAACTGCTGTGCAGACTTAAGTGATATTTACACGCAAAAATGTTTTACTGTGGGACGCCATCATTACTCTGGTGTCAGGGGCCAAGGATAACACCCCATTACAGGCCTTCCCTGTTACATGAAGAAAGAAAGATTCATTCACTCATTCAGCTAAGCCCAACTGTGTACACAAGTCTATACTAGGTGCTATAAAATATGCCTGATCTCACCACCAGCTCATAGAACACAAAATCATTCAATTTAGGGAGGAAAGATCTTGTCTTGTCATCTAACATAATTCACCTTACTCCGCTGTGGGATAAGTACCCCTCCACTCTAACCACTGCCCATCCAGAGTGAAGATATCATTGTATGGCACCCCTAAAACTCTACTATTTAGAAATGGATAAAATGGATACTTTAAAATGTGATTAGAGTTCCACTAGTCCCGCCTGCATTTAGTCTGATGCTTGACAGTATCAAAATAAATGAGTAAATAACTAGATAAATACACACATACATATATACATTCTCCTTGTATTTGTTCAGAATGTGTGTGTGTGTGTGTGTGTGTGTGTGTGTGTGTGTGTGTGCATGACAAAATAAGCTCTCACTGCTCTCAAGAGTCAGGCATGTTTCCTCGTGTACCTGGGGGCCATCTTTCTGAAATGTAATTAAGGAAGTTGATATCCGACCTCCCATTTTCCTGAGAAGAGTTGGGCCTAACTTCTGCTGTTGCCTGACTCCAAATTGTGAAAACAACCACATGTCAACCACAGGCCCGGTCACTGACCTAACCAATTTCATTTTGTCCCTCTCTCCATTTGCCTCTTGTAACTCTTCTTTTCCTCTGAGCTATATTCTTCTGTTGTTACCTTGGATTTCAGGAACAAGAGGCCCAATTGATAAGCATCTTTGATCACAGACAACTGAAACTATTTTCAGGTAATTGTGCTAGATCTCCCCATGATGGGATTGTCCTGCCAAGTGGGAGCAATTGTTCCACGACTAAACCCAAGCTGTCCCCCTAAACAGAAACATCTTCTCAAGATAATGCTCAACCAGACCGTATCCTGCTAGAGAAGACTTACTCTATCAGCCCTGCAAAATGCCAACCATGTAAGCCTCCACTCCTTGAGTCCACCTCAGTTTCTGTCAGTCTCTTGAAACAAACCTTTGGTCACTGTATCCCTATATCTGTTCTTCTCAGTCTGGTCACATGACTAAGGCTTCTTTCCTGTCCTTTATCATTATTGTAGCTTTTTATTTTTGGTGGTACGGGGGGTCCTGGAAACCCTTCTACCTCTGGGCTACACTCCTATGTATATGTATATGTATATGTATATGTATATGTAAATGTATATGTATATGTATATGTATATGTATATGTATATGTATATGTATATGTATATGTATATGTACATGTATATGTATATATGATACTGGTGTTCCTGGAAGCCCTTCTACCTCCAGGCTACACTCCCAGACCAATTTTTATATTTTTATTTGGAAACAGGGTCTCTTAAGCCAGCAAGGCTGGCTACGAACCTGCGTGATCCTTCTGTCTCCGCCTCCCAAGCGTGGGGAGTACAAGGGTGTGCCACCACGCCCGGTCTCCTATTTTATATTTTATTTGGAAATAGGCTCTCTTAAAACAGTGAGGCTGACTTCAAACCTGTATGATCCTCCTGTCTCTGCCTCCCAAGCGTGGAGATTACAAGCATGCACCACCACGCCCGGCTATTATTGTGTCCTTGACTGGCATATTGGTCTGTTGGTACCACCGAAGCTGGGACCCTTGCCCAAGGACTCTAGTAGCAGCTTATATACACATAGGTATATAAGATTTCTTGTTGTCTTTACATTCTTTTTAGCTTGCTACCTGTGATAACACACCACATTCTGGAGTAATTTTTATTTGATCAGGTTTTATTTCTCTTCTTTTTCTTTCTTTTATGAAAAGGTTTCCTGGGCAGGTAGTAGATTTTTGGTTTTAATTATATTGCCTCCAATAATTTACACTTATTTACATGTGTGCAGGTACATGCACAGTTACCCATATCCTCACATATTTGATGAAGCACGCTTGCAAGTACACACTCATGTGCAAATCCCCCTCCTCTTGCCCCTTTAGGAAAGGGATCTTCTCTTTCTAGGACAGAAGCCACAGGAGTAGCCCTGAATAATTCAGCCCCAAAGGCCAAGCCACATGCCTGGGCCTTGCATACACTAGCCAAGGCCTCTACATTGAAGCCACACTCCCAGATCTCTGTCTCATTTATACATGCCCAAAGCAACAGCTTCTCCTTGTCTTATTTCTCTGGGATTTATTTTTCATACTGCAGCCACATTTTTCCTTTTCCTGGTGTTTATAATATTTTATTTTTAATATTTTAAATTGATGCATTATTGTCATATACCCTAACAGGATACAAGATGGTAGAGGCATACATGCACATATCACTCATTTAGCCCTTCCTCAATTCCATCCCTTTCCCTCCCCGTTCCCTCCTCATGTTTGGCTTACTGATTGACTTTGATATGTTTGTGAATATACATTAGGGAATTTCCCTCTTTCCCTGTCCCATATCCCTCAGGTCACACTGGCTCATCTATGGTTTCTCCTTCTTCATCTAGAGTTACTCCTATGACCCATTTTCTCTGTGGAGAGCATGTGATTTTTTATTGTTTGTAACTGACTAATCTCACTTAGCATAATGTTCTCCAGTTCTGCCCATTTCCCTGCAAATATGTACACGATGGAATTTGGCTCAGCCATAAAAAATAACTTTTTTCAATGCAACTAAAGAAAAATGGAAAACAGGAAAAAACAACAACCCGAAACAGACAATATAGCTCTTTTACACTGTGTTCTTGAAACACTGGTTTTCTCTTAGATCTTGAGTTTGTACTTGTGCTCCCACTTGTCTTCTCTCTCTCTCTCTCTACTCCCTCCCTCCCTCCCCTTCCCTCTCTCTCACACACACAAATCAAGTATATATTTATTCTATTCATTAAGTATAGAAATTACAGTTTGGGGTGGGCCTGCAAGACTCCATGGGATTGGTGGGGAGCTGGTGACCAAGATCAAAGTTACACAGAAATCTGATTTAAGGGACTCCATCACAGGACCTGCCAGTGTCCACTGCTCCATGAACACTGCCCCTCCAGCCTTCAGGCTCTGGGTCTGGCAGAGCCCCATCCTAGTTCTCCTAGCATTGGTTCCCTTTCATTCAGTCAACTAGTCACCAACACCTGGCCCTTGTGGGGCATGGCATGTGTATATTTTGGGGTACGGCCCTGTCACATCAGTCCTCATGGCACCCTTGTCCTAGTCTCTCTTTTTCTCCTTAGGTACTAGGGATTGAACCCACAGACATTTTACCTCTGAGATACATGCACAGCCCTTTTTGTTTTGAAACAGGATTTTTCCATATTGCAGAGGCTGGCCTTAAAACTGTGATCCTCTGGTCTCAGCCTCCTAAATATTAAGATTACAGTGAGGCCCGCCACACTCAGCCTAGTTTCTCTTCCCATAACATAGTTTATGGTGGCAAATCCCTCTGGAAAGTACTTGGGCCAGGACCTTTCAATTTGAAGTTGGCAGCTGGGAGCCCTGTCACCCTTCAGAGGCAGCGCTCCTCTCCTTGTATCAAACTCCTGTTGTCCTTGGTGGACAGGTGACTCTAGGCTGATCTAATACCATGCTGCACAGGCGGTGGGGTGGGGCTTTTCATGCCCTCTCAGTGCTTGGTATCTCCTTCCTAGTTACCTACTAGCTCACTACAGGTGGATCAGCTAGGTGAGAACAGCCCTGATCATGGTCCCTGAGCATTCCCTGGCTCCATTAGTTTGTGCCTTCTCTGGCTTTAAGGCCCAACTAAATTAGCTGACAAACAGAGTTGAAAACAACAACCTGATTAAAATTTTAGTTCAATAGATTGAGAGGCAAGTGACCAAGATCTGAATTCTTCATTAGTCTCACTTTTTCCACCTTTGTAATAGAGATGGTGTGTAAATTCTAGGGATGGTGAGCTGGCTGCATAAAATGAGGCAGTGAACACACATTTTAGGGCAACGGGGGCCCATGGGAAGTGAGATAGATCCTGAGCAAAACCTGCAATTCATTGCCCAAGGAATACTGACACTTGAGGTTATGGTCTATAGTAACCCTTTAGATACTTTTACTAGAAGTGGAACTATGTTTTTTTCAGGGGGGGATATTTGACCAGTTTGTATTTTTAGAAACAAATACACGACATTTTACATTACAAAGAAAGAAGCTGGAGTCAGTCTATCTGTCTCTGCCCACCCCCAGCAAAGGTTTTGTTGATTTCATGGTGTAACTTATTTCTGCTTTCCTTACATCTTAGTTTTTAAAATGCTACACTATGCAATCAGAGGGTATTTAAAAACCTGACTTTAGGTACATACTTTCCAAGTCAGCAGGTTAATAGTACACAAGTATACAATAATGTGGTGGAGAAAACATTAGACAGGAATGCTCAAATTTCAAATTCTATCACTGATCCAAAGGATCTGGTCAAGTCACTTTCCATCCTTAGCACACAGTTTCTCAGCTAAAGTGAGAGTGCCAGACTGGGGCTCTTTTAGTTCTCATTCTCAGAGGAAGAATGGAGGCACTACTATTGTTTCCCGAGTAGTGGCCCCACCTCCTAACATTCCATTTTATTTTCATGGCAAAGGCTCTGCTTGGGGTGTACTCCTCTGATTCTTTAAGCAGCTGCTTTATTTGGGTCGAAAGTTCCAGGGCTTTCTGCTGGAGGGGGCAGAGTGCTGAAACATTCTTTCCTTTTCCTACAGCTTCTGAGTTTGTTCTAAACATTCTTTCTCTACCTCAGTGAACTCACAGTGAATGTTGGTACAATGTATAAATTATCAAGAAAAAGGTTGGAGACCTTTATTTTATAAAATAATACCAAGCAAAGTGTGTTCATCGGATTAAGTGAGAATTTTGTCTCCTGTCAAGTCTCATTTAGAAACAGCTTTTCTTTTTTGGTGGTACTGGGATTCCTGGAAACCCTTCTACCTCTGGGCTACACTCCCAGACACCTATTATTTTGTATTTTTATTTGAAAACAGGGTCTCTTAAGCCAGCAAGGCTGGCTTTGAACCTGTGCAATCCTCCTGTCTCAGCCTCCCAAGCACAGGGATTACAAACTTGCCACCACACGGGGCTAGAAACAGCTTTTTTTTTTTTTAGTTACTATATAGCTGTTACACAGGCTGCTAATATGAGAACATAAAAGTAACTGCTGGCCTGGGAGTCAACTCAAGCTAGGACTCACTATATAGGTATGTGACTCCCCCAAGTCCCTTCTTTTTGGTCCAGACTGCAAATTATTGTTACGTATTGATGTGTATTCCCCTTCAAATTCGTGTTCTGAAATTCTAGCTTCCTGTACTTCAGAAGGCGACCTTATTTGGAAATAGTGTTGTTTGCAAATGTAATTAGTTTAGATAAGGTCATAAGGGAGTAGGGTGGCTCCCTCATGCAGTATGACTGGTATCCTTATCAAAAGAGGAAATTTGGACACAGAGACAGAAGTGCCAAAGAGTGTCAGACAACAGCCATAAACTATGAGAAAATCATTGCAGCCCTCAGAAGGAACTTTGCCAACACCTTAATCTCAGATTTAACGTTTGTTGTTTAAGCCACTTAGTTTGTGTTGCTTTTTTATAACAGCCCCGAGCAAATTAATACAACTATATCAGTGGTTCCCAATGTTTTCACCACCACGGATTCTTTTGCTCTTTGTCTCCTTGTGGACAAAATTTATTTATCAAATATTGTCTATTATATAACAAACTATATTCTTAGTATTGGGAGCACAAAGGTTCTTCTTCTGTCCATGTTTTAAAAGATTTAAATGGGGTGCAATAGCATACACCCTTGATCTGAGTATGTGGGAGACTGAGGCAGGGGGATTGTAAGTTCACAGCTGGCTTGAGCAACCTAGTGAAATTCTGCTTAAAAATAAAAATATTGTCCAGGCATGGTGGCGCATACTTGTAATCACAGAACTTGGGAGTCTGAGACAGGAAGATTGGGAAGGTTCGAAGCCAGCCTCAGCTACTTAATGAGGCTCTCTGCAACTTAGTGAGACCCTGTTTCCAAATAAAATATAAAATAAGTCTGTGAGTGTAGCCCAGGAGTAGAAAGCCCCTGTTTTCTATCCTTAGTACCACACAAAGAAATATTGAGCTGGGAGTGGTGGTGCATGCTTGTAATTCCAGCATTTGTAGGTTTGCAGCCAGTTTCAGCTACTTGAGTGAGGCTCTTCTGCAACTTAGTGAGACCCTGTTTCAAATTAAAGAATAAAAAAATCGGTCTGGGAGTGTAGCTCGGAGGTAGAATGCCCCTGGGTTCCATCTCCAGTACCACACAAAAAAAATAAAAATATTTTTCAACGGCTAGGGGTATTGCTTAGTGGTAGAACAACCTTGGGTCTAAATTCCAATAAAACACACACACACACACACACACACACACACTCACCTACCAAGTATACTATGATTCATTTTAGTTTAGTATTAATGTAGTAATTTCTGTATTTTCTCATGAAATAACCAGTATTACTTTATCATTGTGATATAATTAGTGCCCCAAATCAAAGATTATATTTATGTAGCTTTTCATGTCTTGTAGCAAATAAACACATTTAATTCACCGTTTTCTTTTAAAATATGAAAGATTGCTCTCAGAACCCACACTACATTTATAGATCCTTGGGGCTTTAGGGAACTCTTCTGTGTTGATTAGCTAGAGCAGTCCACAAACTTCCTGTGAAGGGCCAGATAGTAACTATTTTAGGTTTTGTCACAACTCATCAACACTGCAGCTGTAGACAATACAAACGAGTGAATGTGGCTCAGTTCCAATAAAATTTTATTTAGAAACTCTTAAACTTGATTTTCATAATTTGTATGTGTTGTAAGATGTTATTATTTCAACTGTATTAACCACTTAAAAATTGAAAACCAATTATTAGCTCATAGGCTGTAAAACGACAGGTGGAAGACTATCTATCTATCTATCTATCTAATTTGGTGGGCTGGCCACAATATGCCAAATCCAGGAGTAGGTTCTCTCTAGTTCTTCCTCAAGTTCTTGCATTCTTGCATTAGGATATTTTAAATTCATCTAAGGAACTAAATGAGGCCCATGGACTGAGTTTCCTACCACTCAGTCAGTCCACTGCTCTAAGTTGCTGGTTTAATCATGATTTCTGATGTGGCTTTGTATCCCTGCGGTGCAAAAAATAGATGTGCGATCAGTGGCCTGTTTCAGGCGACGACCATGTAAGGGATGTTCTCTTATTAGCTGCCAGTGGCAACCTAATTTTGTCAAGCCTGGCCCTGGAATCACACACCCTTTTCATTTCTACCTCTCTCGGGTTGCACACCCCCCGGGGCCCCATCTGTTCTTACTATTTGAGTCCCTGCTGTCTCATTGGCAGCTTTCTGAGCAGCTGCAAAATATGTTTTCAACTTGAAGTGGAAGTTGGGGTCACCGCTACCGGGCTGGAACAGTCACTCTCTCAGCAAGGGCTCTTACAGCGAGCAATTAGTTGTCAAGTTTTGCGGACTCTGGTGAGTGCTAAACTAACTCCTCCCAGCTTCCCAACGCTGGACTTCCACTGCGGCTAGTAATTAATGAGTCGTTTGCTAAAGGGCTGGGGGAATAATGTGCACTGCTTTTTTGTTGTTGTCGGAAACCGCTCAGTTGCCTAGCACCACCGCCGCCTGCCTGGTCGTATTTCTTCTCGGCAACTCGGCTCTGATCGCCTGGCTCCCTCCCGCCGGTGAGCGACGAGGACCGAGACGGATGCGAGAGGTGTTCGTGGAGCTCGGAGAACTATGCTGCGCGGCAAGTCTCGGCTCAACGTGGAGTGGCTGGGTTACTCGCCCGGCCAGCTACTCGAACAGCAGCAGCTCCTGGCGGGGCGCACGCCGCGGAGCCCCCGCGGGTAAGTCACGTGAGCGCGCTCGCCGCACCGCGCTTGCGTCCGCCGCCTTCTCGCGTCATCATGCCGCGCCGCACTGCGCCGCGCCTGCGTGCTCCAGCGCTCAGCCGGCAGCTCCCGGGCACTTCCGGCGCGGCTGTCCCAGAATTCTGTTACCCGCGGAGCCGCTGAGCGCTTGCTGCCGGCTGGGCGACACCATGGAGCGCTATGATAAAGCGGCGTTGAATGCGATGCAGCCGCCCGAGTTCAGGTATACCTGAGCGGGGCCGCTCCGCGAGGCGGCCTGAAGGAAGGCCTGAGCAGAACCAGGGTGGGGGGCGTGGGATCTGGACTCTGGGGTCCGGCTGAGGGGTGGCAGAGAGGGGGCCCAGGTTGGAACCCGCAGCGTCTGCATGCCCAACGTCCTGAGAGATAAATCACCTCATGATTTTGTGCAAGCACGTCCCCCCACTGTTGTCTGTGTTGCGATCTTGTTTGCAGTATTTCTCCCTACTGCAGGGTGAATTCTCTGAGGAGAGGAACCCGGCCTCTTTCATCTCCAGGTCCCCTGTAGGGACCTGCATCGTCGCTTTATTAATAAACATTTGCCTTATGTAGGAACTAATATAAGGAAGTATAGGCTGGCTCTGGGGTAAAACTACGTCTGTTGAGAAATCAGTCAGTAGTTTGGGGAATGGTGACTGAGAAGAAGGAATCTGGTGAAAGCAGGTTTTTCAGGCCTATCTCTGCAGGCAAGGAGATGAGGAAGGATCTAGCTACCTAATTCGTTGAGGTCTCAGTGTAGGCACTTTATATACATGATCCTATTTCTTTATTTGTAGTTGTTCAAACTGCCTAGTTTACCCATTTTTAATAGAATAAAGTTGACTCAGGATAAATAATTTGCCCCAAATCACAGAATTAGACCTTACATAGTAAATGTTGAAGGTGGTATTTAACCGACTTCAAAACCTGATATCAGTGGAGTCCTGAGATCTTTTTATTCTCCCACAATGTTATTATGGGTGTTTTATTTTTATTACTATTTACTTATTAGTGTTTTGTAATGGAATTTGCAATAAAATCTCAATGAAATAAAAAATTTCACTGTAAGTCTTACTTGCCAGAAAAGGGAACATGGTAAGTTGTATCTGATCAATGTTTGCAGGAGAAACCTGGATGAAACTGGAAAAATCTAGGTGATGTTAAGTGGGGGTATGATAAGGCTCATCCTGAATTTTTTTTCTTTATGTGCAGACAAATTTGATTCAAGCATTTCCCATTCCAGAATTTCTAACAACTTTCAGTAACTCCCACCTGAGATAGAAAATAAATCAACTGAATGACATTAGTTGCTTTATATTGTAATCACTGATTCTGCTGGAACTGGTTTGTACCAGAAGTTACAGCTGCAGTGAGCTGTGGCTGGAAGCCAAGGAGAAAATGTACTATAAACACTAAGGAAGTTAGCTTGTTTTCAAAAGTTTGTACACTTAGTATCGCAGGTGTTTAGGCCAGATTGGGGATACAGGAAAGTGAAGCTCAGAGTCAGGCAAAGACTTCACAGGGATTGCGTGCCCTGTGGAGGAGCTTTCCAGTGTAGAATAAAAAGGATCATGATCCTGGGGATATCACTGTGTGCATGGACAATGATTGTTGGGACCACGCTGTCCCTCAGGGAGTTGTTCCTGCCCTTCTCCCTACCCTTGGCCTCAGCTTCAGCCTCCTCGTCTCTTCTACCCTTTGTGGGGATGGGGATACAGGGATCAGCACTCAAGTGCACAAAGAGGTTTCTTGTTCCCACCCGTGGTCCACACAACCCAACCCTGACCACCGCTTTGATCCCCATGTTTTTTCTTTGGGAGCACCTACCAAGCCCTTGAGGCTTCTTGACCCAATCAGCTAAAAGCAGGCCCTGCCTGCCATGTTGCTAACTCCTCAGGTGCAATGGGTTCCTTGTTTCCACAGCTACAGGTCCCTCTCCTGTATTCCTGGGGACCAACACTGTACCTGTTTGTCTGCCAGACTGTACTTGCTGCTGTGGGTCTGGCTGGGAGCCACTATTTCCCTCCTCACATTGGTGAGATAAGATCAAAACAAGCATTAATCATTGTTTTCACAAATTTAACAGCTACTCATTAAAATACAAACCCAAACCTTTATAAGTTTTGGATTCAAACTTTCTTATATACCCACATTTTCTTTTCTCTTCCCTCTTTTTCTTTGTTTCCCTCCTTCCTTCCATTCTTGTGCTGGGAATTGAACCCAGGGACGTCGTACCTCTGAGCTACAAACCCAGCCCTGTTTTATTTTTAGTTTATCAAACATTGCTGAGGACCTTGCCAACTTGCTAGGCTGGCCTCCAGCCTGCGATCCCCCTGTTTAAGCCTCTCAAGTACTAGGATTGCAGGTGTGTGCCACCACATCCATCTTTTTTCTATTTCTTGAGAAACTCAAACTACTTAAGCCTTATAGAAGGAAATACAGCTGAAGGTTTTTTGGGAAGTGTGTTTGTGTTTGCAGTATTGGGGATCTCACCCAGGCTTTGCATGTGACACCTCTGAAGGGTTTTGCTAATTATCGAAGTTAGAAAATGCAGGAGAAAAGAGGTTTAATAGGGGGAAGGAATTTGGTAAAAAATGGTCAAATTGGTCCAATTAGGCTTGTTTTAAAATTATTTTTATATTTATTATAGTTGTAGATACGTACATTCTTACTCTTTTTTGTGATACTGAGGATTGAACCCAGCTGCATCTTATTTCTGAGCTATACCCCTAGCCATATTTTAGATTTATTTTGAAACAAGGTCTAATTAAGTTGCTGAGAGTCTCTCCAAATTGATGAGGCTGGCCTCGAACCTGTGATCCTCTTGTCTCAGCCTTCCAAGTACTGATATTACAGGTTTGTGTCACCATGCCCGACCACCTTCCATGCATACACTTTAAAAAAAAAAATGAGCGTGGTGACACAAGCTTGTAATTCCAGTACTTAGGAGATTGAGACAAAAGGATCTCAGGTTTGCAGCCAGCCTTAGCAAGTTGTGAGGCCCTGTACAACTTAGTGAGATCCTGTTTCAAAATAAAAATTAAAAATAGAGCTAGGGGTGTAGCTGGAAGTTAGAATGCCCCTGGCATTGATCCCCAGTTCTGCTAAATAAATAAATAAATAAATTAATTAATTAAATGGGCCTTGAAATATTTTCTTTGTCATTATAAAGGGGCCAAACTTTGGGATCTGAGATGGGAGGATTGTAGGTTCCAGGAAAGCCTCAGTTGTGAGATCCCATTTCAAAACAGAAGAAGAAAAAGCTAGCAGTGTAGCTTAGAAGTAAAGTGCCAGAGAGGTGAGGGAAAGGTAGGGAGTTTGATTCTTTTTTTTTTGGTAAGTTACACAGTGCATTTACATTTCATATGATGTGGAATTCCATAGGTTGTTTCCAGTTTCCCACTATTGAGGAACACAGTATGTGAAGAATATCCTTTCATATGCCTTTGTGTACCCATGTGAGCTTTTCTCAAGGATAGATCCCTATAAGCGCAATTACTGAGTAGGAAGGTGTGGGTTTGTGTGTGTGGGGGGGGTACTGGGGATTGGAACAGAGGAGTCTTCTGGCTTCAAGCTATACCCCCATCACTTTTCATTTTTTATTTATTTATTTTTTTGGTGGTACTGGGGGTGGAATCCAGAGACTTTCTACCTCAGGGCTATACTCCCAGACCTATTTTATATTTTTTATTTGGTAACAGGGTCTCACTAAGTTGCTGAGAGTCTCACTTAGTAGCTGAGGCTGGCTTCGAACCTGCGAGAACCTCCTGTCTCAGCCTCCCAAGGGCGGGGATTACAAGTGTGCTCCACCACACCCGGCTTATTTTTTGTTTTTAAATAGGGTCTCCTAAATTGCTGAGGTTAACTTCAATCTTTAATATTCTTGTCTCAGCCTCCCAGGTACTGGACTTGTAGGTGTGCACCACCATGTCAGCAGGTGTGACCATTCAATAATGCCAAACTGGCTGTCAACAATGTATAATAATGCCCATTTTCACTAGGCTCTTTACACATTTGACAGTATAGACTTTTTTGATTTTGCAGATCTGATAGAAAATAATCTCTCATTGCCATTTTAATTTGCATTCCCCTAATAACTAGTGAGCTTGAACATTTTTTACATTTATTGGCCATTTTTATTTCCACTTTTGAATAATATCTTTCTATTGATTGACTCTTCTTTATCGACTTATAGTAGTGTATTATAAATTTGAATGATCATTTTTTTATGTTTTAACTGTTTACCCTGAACTTACTACTTTTTAAAGTTGTTTCTTGTAACCGGGCGTGATCCAGCATTCAGGAGGCGGAGACCTAAAGATTGCGGTTTGGGGACAGCCTCAGCTACTTAGCGAGGCCCTTCACAACTCAGTGAGACCTTGTTTCAAAAATAAAAACGACTAACAACTAGGGCTGAGGGTGTAGCTCGGAGGTAAAATGCCCCTGGGTTCCATCCCCAGTACCACACACATACACACACAAAACTTGTTTTTTTGTTGATTAACCTTATAGCATCTTTGTTGAAATAAAGTTTTACATGTTATGTTTACATTTAAAAACAAAAAAACAAAAGTTTTGACACTTCACTTTGATTTTATACATCATGCACTGCCTAAGAATTGTTTTTGGTCAACGACAGGCTGCATTTTTAACAGTGATATCATAAGATTTTGTCAATTAGTGATATCTCAGTTTGTGTAAGTATGCTATGATGTTCCTACAACTATAAAATTGCCTGAGTGAATTTTTAAGAACAAGAGTCCTATCATTAAGTGTTATATGACTGTACTCAGTTCTAAACTAGTGAAATTATATCCCAGAAAGAGAGTAATTTTTGAACTTTAAAGAAGCCGTTGAAGATAGGCTGCATCCTGTAAGGTATGTTGTATGTAGAGCATGTGGGGACTAGAAATTAACCTATAGAAAAGAAAAGGTTATCTTTCAGTTGTGGGATTGTAAGTGATTTTGGTTACTTTAAAAGATGTTTGTTCTTTTATATCTTTTCAATAATAAACTTGTATAAGCTATGTCAGGTAATAGATATTCAAGAGAAATAAAGAACAAAAGAATTAGCCTTCTCTTTCTCAAGATTTTTTTTGTTTAAAGAACCAAATCAATCAAATTAACTAATCAATTAATTTTAATTAATTAAAAGGATCAAATTAGATCATTTGAACATGCACACCTAAAACATGCTTTTGTCACCATAAAAAGTCCAAGGTCAAATCCCCTTATATTGTCCACAAAATAAATTGCTTAAATAATGACTTTTTGTACTTTTGTAGACCTGCTACTGTAGACACTCATTCATTAAGATTGCACAATAAATTATTGAAATTCACCAAGAAACATTTTAAGAAAGCCAGGTTACTCTGTGTGTGTGACAAAAGAAACTACAATGTACTTATTTAACAAAATCCCTAATACAATTTTTTACCATAGTCCTGTAGTTTGCTGCTTTCTATCGTTTACTGTACATCTTTACATTTTCTCCCCCCACCCACAGTTGCTCCTGTTTTATTATGTATATGTTTTATATTTTTTGCTGTAAGATTACAGATATATGTGAAATCATGGATACTTTTCTTTCAGTATCTTATTTCACTTAGCATGACATCTTCCAGGCCCATCTGTGCTGTGGCAAATGATAGGATATCATTTTTAAGGCTTTGTAATATTCCATCATATAGAGTTATATATCACTTAATGACTAGATACATTTAGAGATGCTCATCCTTACGGTATTTTGTCACTGTACAAACATCATAGAGTCTCCTGACACAAACCTAGATGGTATGGCCTACCACACACTGAGGATGTATGGAATAGCATATTGCTTGTAGACTACAAGCCTGTATGGCATATTACTGTACTGAATATCATAGGCAATTTTAATGGAATGGTATTTTTGTATCCAAACATAGAAAAGGTACAGTAAAATATGGTATAAAAGACTTTTTAATGGTATAACTGTATATATTGCTTAACCATGAATAGAACTTATGGGACTGGGAGTTGCTCTGAGAGAGTCAAGAGGGTAAAATGAACGTGAGGGCCAAGGACATTATTATGCACTATACTACACTTAGGCTACACTTGTTTTTAAAAGTTATTTCTTTAATAGTAAAGAAAACTTAGTATAACTTACTTTATAAACTTTAATTCTTTTGTGGTACTGGGGGTAGAACCCAGGGGCATTTTACTTCTGAGCTGCATCCCCAGCCTTATTTTTTTATTTTTTATTTTGAAACAAGATCTCACGAAGCTGCAGAGTGCCTCACTACATAGCTGAGGCTGGCCACAAACCTGCAATCCTCCTGTTTCAGCCTCCCAAGGCCTGGGATTTCAAGCGTGTACCACCACACCTGGCTAAACTTTATTTTTTTAACTTTTTGGATTTGTTGAAATAATACTTCTCTAGAGACATATTGAGCAGCACTTTCCTTGGAGCAAGTAATCCCAAATCCTCAGCCTTGAGAAACAGAGTTGTTTATCATCACCATTATTATTATTATTATTATTATTATTATTATTATTATTATTATTATTTTGATACTGGGGATTGAACCCAGGGTGTTCTCTGAGCTACAACCAAGCCCTCTTATTATTTTTTAATTTTGATACAGTGTCTCATAAGTTGCTAAGAACCTGCAGTCCTCCTGTCTTAAGTACTGGGATTATAAACATGTGCTACCATACTTGGCTTCCAGATCTTTTTATGTTTTATTTCCAGACAGGGTCTGGTAAGTTTCCCAGGCTGATCTTGAATTTGCCATTGTCTTGCCTCAGCATCCTGAGAGACAGGTTACAGGCATATTCTACCAATGTGGCCCCAAAATACTTTATATACTTTTCTATAAGCTTTTAAAACTTTTTGTTAAAACAAAGGCATACATACATTAGTCTAGGTCTATCAGGAGTCAGAATCATTATTCTTGGATTTACAGCTTAAGCCACAGGGTCTTTTCCATTGCAAAAGAAATCAGGTTGTACCAGGTGGACTGAAACTTTGGTGGTTCCTAGGGGAGTGAGCAAGTAACTTGGTGCTGAATGCTGAGGCATGGATCACGCAGGTCATGAATGTTGGATTCCTGGTTGGGGGGGGGTCACGGGATCTGTTCAATGGAGGACAGTTAAGTCAGTTGTCTGTAGTGGACCTGGTGTCCAGCTGTGCTTGTAGCGTATACTCCATATTGCCACAGAATGGACCACAGCATTCATGACTTGTTTTCTGGGGGTGGAGCCACAGGGTCTGTTCTCTGCAGGGGAGTCTGTCAGTTGTCTATAGTGGCCCTAAGCAGTACTTGGAGGGTGGGGGGACTCCGTGCTGTTGCCACAAAATGGACCAGACCATACGTGAATGTCAGATTCCAGGGGTGAAACCACGGGGTCTATTCTTTGCAGGACAGCTCAGTCAATGACTGTAGTGGACCTGGCCTAAGGAAGTCCTGGCAGAGGACCCTGTGCTGTTGCTGCTGCTGGGAAATGGACAGGGGTGGAAACACTGGGTCTGTTCAATGCAGGAGAAGTCATTTGTACCAAGTGGACCTAGCCTATGGTAGTGCTTGGGCAGGGGGCTCCCTAGTTTGGGGAGTTCCAGCTGGGATTACAGGAGGCTCTCTCAAGGGATAAGTTTAAGTGCTGGGTGAATTGCTGCATTCCATAGTCTGGACTGGACGTTAGACCGAGGTGGTATAGGGAACAGACACGAGGTGGTATGGAGGCAGACCAGAATTGACTTTAAAATCTATTCATCTCCTTTGGATACAAATGGGTTACACTGAATCCAAAAGTCATTTTCTTGAATGTAGGAATGTAAATCCCCATGATTCATCTAATGAAACTCCCAACCACCTGCAGCTGGTTCTCTAGGAACTTCTGATTTTTGAGGCCCTGTCCACAATGCCCCTTCTCTGGTTACTGCTTCCAAGGTAGGAGTAGATTGTCCAGCATATGGTCCATCGGTTTTCATTGATTCAAGGACTTGTGAATATTGTGATGTTGCTGTGCAGATTATGAATTTTGTTTACTTTATTCTAGAAATGAAAGTTCGTTGGCATCTACTCTCAAGACGCTCCTGTTCTTCACAGCGTTAATGATCACGGTTCCTATTGGGTTATATTTCACAACTAAGTCTTACATATTTGAAGGTAATCCTTGACTCATAATGTAAGATATTTTCTGCTTACAAACTTAAGTTCTGTGCTTTTATGACATCTTTTTACCCACAAACTGGGTATTGCTATTTTTCTTCTGTTTTGCTTTGTAAAAATTATACAGTTCATGAGACTTCATGAAATGAAATCTTTCATCATCTGTAAATAGTTCATCGTAATTTTACTTTTATCAGGGAAAGGCTTCCAATTCTTTCCTCTTTGAGAACAAAGTTAGGCTGATGTGGGAGAAGGAATTTTGGGGAATGGAGTAGTTTTGGTGTCAGCCATTAAAAGGAAGGGAAAACAAAGTTACCCCTAGAATGTCAGAGACCTTTAAGTTAAAATTAGGTTTCATTTAAAATAATGTTCTTAGTCTATTGGAGATACTCAGATTTTTAAAATGAATACTTGGTTCACTATCATCCAAGGTTATACTTTATAATTGCTTGAGTGATTAAAAATAGTTAAGAAGTTAGTGTAATTCATTTTTTGTACTTTGGCAAATTTTGGAATAAAATGAAAACTTTTTTTCTCTTGATAGGTGCTCTTGGGATGTCCAATAGGGACAGCTATTTCTATGCTGCTATTGTTGCAGTGGTCGCTGTTCATGTGGTGCTGGCCCTCTTTGTGTATGTGGCCTGGAATGAAGGCTCACGACAGTGGCGTGAAGGCAAACAGGATTAAACTGAACATCACCTTTTGATAATATTAAATTGATTTTTTAAATATGAGAAGTGTTTCTGGGGGCCTTGATAATGAGTAACTTTTATCTGAATAAAGTTGAAAGAACATTCTGAAATAAATCTTAAGGAGTCACACTTGAGCATTAAAAGTATTGAACCATCTAATACTGTGATTTGTATAACCAGTTTTAAATTTATGAGTCTCATTTGCAAAAGAGAACTTGGGTACAAATGAATATGTTGAGATGAGTTACACATTATCTGGAGAAGAATTTGGTTATTTTACGAGAAAATCTTTTATAAAATTTTGTCTTATAGTTGCTTTTCAGTTTCATCCTTCTGTACATGTTAAGATGTACATACTGAAACAAATCTTATCTTCATATTACACTGGAACATCTTCCCTAACTATCAAACATACTAGGACTTTGGATTTTGATTTAATTTCCTGTAGAAAGCTGCTTAAATTGTAGACACTGGAATTAATCTGAATGTCATTGAGGAATTTCACATGAAGTGTAATCTCTAGTCAAAACAAATCTCTCATTACATTATTTAATGGGAAAAATAGTAGAAAACCATACCCATTCCTGCAAATGGATTTGGGTTTACTGAAGGATCCTGAGAACAAAGAGAAGAGCTGGCTGCCAGCTTTGGCTTTTCAAACTGATTCTTCTATGATGTACTTTTCTCCCTCATTCAACTTTGAAGTTAGGCTTCAATTAAAACATTCATAGAAAGTCATTTTTAAAATTGACTTTCCTACTTTTTAAAATTGTAGTGTATAGTTATATATAAATTACATTCAGAAACTTACATATAAAAGTGTTCACATTTGCACATATCTAGGGTATAACCAATCCTGAAAACATTATATATCACTAAAGAAATATTCTTGGGATTCCTGGTTTACTGATCTATTTAATCAGAACTAAGTTACATCCCATATATAAAGATATATAGTTAGATAATTCTTGAAATCTTTTACGAAGGAAAAATATCTCAAATCCATGTGATTATATTTTAGTATTTTCAGTCTATATTCTTCCCAACCATTTGATACTATTTATGTGCAGTCTCAAAGCACTGACCCCCAAATGTTTGTTTCTTACTATAAAATCATAATATATATATTCTCTGGAAAATCCATATTTAAAAAGGGAAGAAAATAAAAATTCCCATAATGCAGATAATCACTATTTTGATTCATATCTAATGTGCAGTTTTGAAAACCCTTTCTTAATGTAGTTCCTTCCATATGGCTAAAGTTTGGTTTAAGTTCATATCCTTCCAACTTCACCTGACATCTATTTGTATTTTTAATATGAGTGATTATTGGCTATTTTTTTAAAAACACATTCTATATTTTTGGTCGTACTGGGGATTGAAACTGGTGAGATCCTACCACTGAGCTATACCCTCAGCCCTTTTTATTTTTTATTTTGAAGCAGAGTCTTGCTAAGTTACCATATACTGGCCTCAAAGCTGTGACCCTTCTGTCTCAGCCTCCCAAGTACTGGGATTATAGGTGTGTGCCTCTGTGCTAGGCTCTGCCTTTTACTCTTAAAATTCAAATTTGCAGTGTTTTCACCATAAAGAAATAATAAATGCTTGAGATATGTGTAACCTAATTTAAACATTATTCAACGTGCACATGTATTAAAATATATGCCCTCATGCATACATATAATTTTTGTTTTGGTGTATCAGTTAAAATTCAAATTTCCTGTTACTGATAATCCTGATATGAAGGTTTAAGTGTTTACCATTGCCAATGTTTGTCTACTGTTACTATTTTTTTATGTTGTGGGACTGGATTGAAGAAATAGAGAAATAGGCATAAAAGTTAAGTATGCATTTGTGTTTGTTGAAACAATAAAAGGGCAGTATGGTTATTATAGGATTGTTTTCTTATTTCTTGCTTGCAGTTAAATGTTGTCTATAGTTTAAATATCTTCAAGGAGTATTCTAAATGAAAAATGTAAACTTTTTGTAAAGACTACAATTTTAGTATAATGACATTTGAATATGGGGTATTGTGTGGTAGATTTCTAGATGGTTCTGTTATTAAATGAGCTGTTGTATGCAGAATTATTCACCTACTTTTTTTTAATAATACCAACTTTCTTTGTACTTCTGGGATCCTATGCTATTAGTAAAGTATGCTATCCAGTGCTGGATTATTATTACTTTTTTTTTTTTTTTGCAGTACCGGGGATGGAACCCAGGGGCATTCTACCTCCGAGTCATACCCCCAGCCCTATTTTTTAGTCTTTTTTTTTTTTTTGAAACAGGGTCTCAATGAGTTGCGAAGGGCCTTGCTAAGTGCTGTGGCTGTCCATCGACCCTGATCCTCCTGTCTCCACCTCCTGAATGCTGGAATTACAAGCGTGTGCCACCACGCCCAGCTTGGATTATTTTTTTTAATTCAGGCATTTGCTGAGTAGATAATGATGTGGGTATTTTTGTGCAAGTATTTAAGCAAGGGATACATGGAAATGAATGCCATATTTCTCTCGGAAAAAGTACCAAGTGTTTGAAAGTTAAAATCAGATGCTAGGTTCATATTTAAGATTATTACAAGATAGGCTTGTTTTCAAAACACTTACTTTTTCCTTGGGTTTAGTGTGCTGGTGTTAATTATGTTATATAGTATTTGACAAACACTTATTTTTAAGGTATCTTACTGATTTTCTCGTGTGTGTGTGTGTGTGTGTGTGTGTGCGCGCGTGTGTGTGTGTGTATACTTTAAGATGTATAGAAAGGGATGCTATGGTGAGCCCTTATAAATGTTTTAAGTTAAGAATCTGCTGTGTTATTTGAAATTGTAATGGTAACTTCAGTTAGGAGAGTGTGACTTGAATTGTTAGTCTAAGCTACTGATTTAATTCCATTTATTATAACAGTACTTTACTCAATTCCTAATTTGCTTCCCCAAATTCTTTTTCCCCACTGTGCTGATAAATGAAGTCTGCTGTAGAACACAAATGATGTTATTAGCTCTTTGAATGGATATCATTTTACATACAAAAGTAGAATTTGATTTTGAGTTGTTAGTCAAGAATTTTAAACCTGCAATTTAAAAAATCATTTGAGTTAGCTGGGGATGGTGGCACACGCCTGTATTCCCAGTACCTTGGAGGTAGAATGTCTCTGGTTAAACATTCTGTGTTACACACACCTGTAATCCCAGAAATTTGGAAGATTGAGGCAGGAGGATCATAAATTTGAGGCCAGCTTGGGTAATTTAGACCCTTCTCAAAATAAATTAAAAGGCTGGAGATTTAGCTCAGAGGTAGAGTGGCACTGGGTTCAATCTCTAGTACCACACACAAACAAAACCTGTGTGTTTTAGCCAGGTGTGGTGGCACACACTTGTAATCCCAGCACTTGGAAGGCTGAGACGGGAGGATCTAGGCTTAAGGCTAACAGTGTGTGGTAATTTAGTGAGACCTTATTACAAAATAAAAGGACTGGGGTTGTAGCTGAGAGGTACAATGTCCATTGGGTTCAATCCCAATAATACACACACACACCCTCTCTTTTTCATGGGAATCTAATGGAAGTATATTGTGTCTTTATCAGAAAGTTTTATCACATTGTCTTGCCAAAAGGAAAAATGGATTGACTTGGTTTTTTTCTATTTTCATGTAAATGTTAAGTATATAGTTAGAATAACCAAGGAAACCAGTAAGTTCCATTTAGTAAGATGACCCCAAAGGCAGACTAAAGTTGAAGGTACATGGAAACAAAGGATTTATTTTATTTTATTAAAATTTTTTGGTGGTACCGGAGTTCCTGGAAGCCCTTCTACCTCCGGGCTACACTCCCAGACCTATTTTATACTTTTTAAAATTTTTGGATACAAGGTCTCTTAAGCCAGCACGGCTGGCTTTGAATCTGCACGATCCTCCTGTCTCCACCTCCCAAGCGCAGGGATTACAAGCGTGCGCCACCATGCCCGGCCAAATAATTTATTTTAAATATCTCTAGTGTTTATTTCTTGTCTCCAAATAAGTTCATGTTTCTTTTTCATTTCTGCCTAAGTGAAGTTGTAGAATGTTGTCAGGCTCATTTGGTAAATGTTTGAACTGTGGCTCAGAATTTATAACCTGTCTTAGGCCAGTGGAAGGTAGGCCTCTGCTGTCAAGCACTCTTCATTCCCCAGTGTATTAAAACTGTTGATACAAATTCTACTCCTTGGTTTAAGATATTTTTACAAGCTGGGCATGGTGGCACATGCTTGTAATCCCAGCATTTAGGAGGCTGAGACAGGAGGATCTCAGTTTGCAGACAGCCTCAGCTAAGTAGTGAGGCCCTTTGCAACTCAGTAAAATCCTGTTTCAAAAATAAAGAATAAAAAAGGGCTGGGAGTGTAGCTTGGCGGTAGAATGCCCCTGGGTTCCATCCCCAGTACCGCAAAAAAGGGGGGGATGCTGGGAGTAGAGTGGAGGTAGAATGCTTGTGGGTTCCATCCCCAAGTACTGCAAAAAAATTTCAGGGATTTGGGAATCTAACCATACATACTACACATAGTTTATAAATAGCTTCATCATTTACGTAATCCTTAAAATTGTCTAAATTTTCTTGGCATCACTCTTGGCCACATTTTTCCTTGCCTATGTTGTTGCTACATTTTCTTGAAAGAAATACCTGCATTCCTCTTAAGATGTCCTGTAAGTCATACTTGTCATTCATACAGACCTGTCTTCCTTTCTCCCATGTTTGGTGAAATCTCACTGAACAGGAATAATAGCAATAGCTAACAACATCTGCACAGCACCTTACAGTTTGCAAAGAATTGGTTTGAGTTTTGCATAGTAAACCTATTATGTCTCTTAACATCAAACCTGAGAGTGAGAATATTTAAGTCACTAGTGTTATTGGCTATGCAATAGCATTGACCAGTGCCTGCACTAGGAAGAGGATGTCAATGTGCACCAGGTTTCAAGTCATGTGTCATTGTCACGGTGTGGGTGTAGGTGGGTAAGTTCTTTAGCTACATGAAATAGATTGACTTTTGTAAGTGATGCTTTTTCAACCCTTACCTGGATGGGTTTTGTATTTATTCTAGGTTGTTATTTGTATAAATTTATCATCTGTTGTCATTAAAAATGTGTCCCTAATGCCACGTTGATGTGTCCTATTTTAATTAATAATTTTATTAACCTCTGTTTTTTATTTTTTATTTTTGTGGGTCTGGGGATGGAACCCAGGGACATTCGACCTCTGAGCTACAGCCCATGCCCTATTTTCTATTTTTTTATTTTGAAACAGGGTCTCACTAAGTTATGGAGAGCCTCACTAAGTAGCTGAAGCTGTCTGCAAACCGCGATCCTCCTCTCTCAGCCTCCCGAATGTTGAGATTACAAGCATATGCTACCACACCCGGCTAACCTCTGCTTTTTTAAAAAAAATGAGGATTTTTTTTTCTTTTGCCTTCCTGTATTTGTATGTAGAATATATACAGCGCCTGTTAAAATGTGTTCTTTACCTTCTATTTGTGCTGTGTAGAATATGCACAGAGCTTTCAAAGATAAGCTTTAATGAAGCAGTATATGTAGACCAGAGAGATTCAGACTGATTCAGCTGTGGGGTGCTGGCAAGAAAAGGGCTGTATATATTCTATCTCAGAATTAGTGTGGCAGTGGGGAAAAAGAGAGTTTGCCTTATAGCATTTTTATTTTTGGTACTGGGGATTGAACATAGGGGCATTCTACCTCCAAGCTTTATCCCCAGGCTTTAAAAAAATATTTTGTTTTGAAACCTGGTAGGCCTTGAACCTGTGATCCTCCTGTCTCAGCCTCCCAACTTATAGACTTTAAAACATTCGTTTGAGAGCACATAGACTTGAATTCTAACTAAAGGAGTAAGGTTGCAAAATACTGTGGCTAATTAATTAAAGAGTAGGAAAGATAATTTCTAGAGATGTCTAGCATGCCACCCCCTCAAGATGAATGTCGTGTGTCCTGTGTCCTTTAATCACCTGTTGATCACACTTACTTCAGCTCCTCTCTGCTTCTGAGGACTCCAGTCACTTCTTTTGTTTGTGGTACTGGGGGTGTAATGCAGGGGCTTTTCTGCCTCTGGGCTATACTCCCAGGCCTATTTTATACTTTATTTGGAAACAGGATCTCCCTAAGTTGCTGAGAGCCCCACTAAGTAGCTGAGGCTGGTATAGATCCTCCTGTCTCAGCCTCCCAAGTGCAGGGATTACAAGCATACATCACCACACTTGGCTTCAGTCACTTCTTTTTTTGTATTTTTTTGGTGGTACTGAGGTTCCTGGAAGCCCTTCTACCTCTGGGCTACACTCCCAGACCTATTTTTTTAATATATATTTTATTTGGAAACAGGGTCTCTTAAGCCAGCACTGCTGACTTCGAACCAGTGCCATCCTCCCGTCTCCACCTCCCAAGCACAGGTATTACAAGCATGTGCCACCACCACACCCGGCCAGTCACTTCTTTTTTAAAAAATGTTTTTGGTAGCCGGGCGTGGTGGCGCACGCTTGTAATCCCCGTGCTTGGGAGGCGGAGACAGGAGGATCGCGCTGGTTCGGAGCCAGCTTCACTGGCTTAAGAGACCCTGTTTCCAAATAAAAAATTATAAAATAGGTCTGGGAGTGTAGCCCGGAGGAAGAAGGGCATCCAGGAACCCCAGCACCACACACACAAAAAATGTTTTTGGTACATAATGATTATACATGATATTGGATTTCTTTATTACATAACTTCACATGCACATAATTTAGTGAATTTAATTCCCTAGTATCTCTCCCTTTCCTGTCCTCCCTCCCCAATCCTCTTCCTTTACTGGTCTTCTATTTTTATGAAACCCACTCCTTTTCTTTTTCTCTTTAGCCTCCACATATAAAAAAAATTCAGTCACATCTTATTAATAAATAACATCCCCTTCCAGATAGCAGTTGATATATCTTAGTTTCAAAAAAATACAGATAATGAGATATCCAGGGAATTCAGGACTCAGGTAATTGTATTGCAGAAACCACAGGACAGCAGTGCTAAATTGACTTATAAAATGACCTTATAGGACTTAGTAAAAGTTACAGATTGCCCAAACCTAAGACAGACCTTCTTTCTCAGGATCTCTGGGGGTGGGTAGAGCTCAGAAATGTCTGGAAAAGGTGATGATCTGGGCATGCCAACAGATGGAGACGTGCTGCTAAACATTTAGAGGAAGAGGAATGCCTCTAAATGCATGGTTTTTAAACATTTTTATTAAATGTCTTTATTAGTGCATTATAGTTATATATGATAGTGAGATTCTTAGTGATACATGCACATACCATAATTTGGTCTGTTTCTTTCCCTCATTTCATTCCACTACCTACTGTCTTGGTCTCGCCTAATTTTATCAGGTCTCTTTTCTTGTTTCTCTCTACTATCCACATATGAGAGAATATATGTGGCCATTGTAAATGTGTGTTTTTAATGCTGGATTTGATGTTTAAGCCTGAAAAAAGTATACACTTCATTAGGCAAAGGTAGAATTCTTTATTGTGTTTTGTTGAAAGTACAATTTAAAATAAGGCAACCTTTACTGTGTCCCTGTTCATACTTTAGTTATACTTTGTTCTACAGTTGATGAATTCCATTGAATGAAACCTTTTTTACCAGTGAAAATGGCCACCACTGCTGCTGCTATGTGTTCCTCTTATTTAGTCTTTAGAGATAGGGAAAACCAACAGTTTAGGCAATCTGTAGTTTCCAAAGTAAAGGAAGTAGTGGAGAAACCAGGCATGTGGCATATGCTTGAAATCCCAGCACTTGAGAGGCTGAGACAGGAGGATCAGCTACTTAGTGAAGTCCTCCTCAACTTAGTCAGACCCTGTTTCAATACAAATAAAAATAATAAGAATAACAAATAAGATTTGGGGTGTACCTCAGAGGTAAAATGCCCCTGGGTTTAATCCCCAGCAGTGCAAGAAAAAGCAAGTAATGGAGAAAACTCTGAATAACTGGTTTACTAGGCCCATGTGGTCTAGAATAGTATGGTGCTGAGGATGTAGCTCAGCAGTAGAGTGTGTGCTTAGCATGCATGAGGCCCTGGGTTCCATTGATCACCACACAAAAGACTGCTCCCCTGCCCCCCAAATACCTTTCCTTTTACATCTTATATCTCTGCACTTCATTTCACCCACTAAATAGGCACTGAGGTTAGTCCTTTTAGGAGATACAGGATGGAGGGAGACCAGTGCCTCATAGTTGATGCTTTCCTCCAATAAAGCATGCAGCTGCTCCCAAGGCACAGAAATTAGAGCTCACTGTTTATCTGTCCACTTCTCACCACATTTGCTGCTCCATCTGTGACCAAATCAGCTTCATGCTTTACCTGGAGCCCCTCATTCCTCTGGGCTACTCTTAACTCTTACAGTCATTTTGCTATTTGTCACCTAGAAGGTTCCTTTAAAAGATAGATCAGCCAGGCGTGGTGGTCCACGCTTGTAATCCCAGTACTTGGGAGGCTGAGAGAGGAGTATCCAGGTTCACTGACAACCTCAGCTACTTTAGTGAGGCCCTCCGCAACTTAGCGAGACACTGTTTCATAAATAAAGAATCATAATACTTAGAAGTCATGGTTGGCCAGTGCATTCACTAAAAAAAAAAAAAAAAATACCATGGAGTTTTTTTTTTTTTTGAGGGTCTGGGGATGGAACCCAGGGGCTTTGGACCTCCAAGCTACACCCCCTGCCCTATTTTTTATTCCTTATTTTGAAACCGGGTCCCACTCAGCTGCAGAGGGCCTCACTAAGTAGCTGAGGCTGTCCGCGAACCATGATTCTCCGGTCTCAGCCTCCCAAATGCTGGGATTACAAGTTTGCGCCACCACGCCCGGCTACCATGGAGTTTTACTCAGAACAAAAAAAATTATGTCATTTGCAGGAAAATGGATGGAATTGGAGAATAGCATATTTAGTGAGATCAGGCAGACTCATGACATCAAGGGCTACATGTTTTCTCTTACTTGTGGAAGAGAGAGAGAGAGAGAGAGAGAGAGAGAGAGAGAGAGAGAGAGAGAGAGAGGAGAGATCTAAAGTAAATTAAGAGAGAAACCAGTAGAGTAATAGAGATTGGGAGAAGGAAGAGGGGAAGAAAATATTCCAAATAATGTTCATGTACATATATGAATATATCACTATGAATCTATCATGTACAATCACAAATGCATCAGCTAAAATTATTAAATAAAAAACTTTCTGTCAAAAAAATAAAGAATAAAAAATAAGGCAGGGGGTATAGCTTGGAGGTAGAATGCCCCTGGGTTCCATCCCCAGACACACACACACACACACACACACACACACACACACACACACACAGATCAGGAGGCCATTTCATGGTAATTTAGCAAAACCCTATTTCAAAATAATAAAATAGCCAGGCATGGTGGCGCATGCTTGTAATCTCCGCGCTTGGGAGGTGGAGACAGAAGGATCGCGCAGGTTTGAAGCCAGCTGCTTTGGCTTAAGAGACCCTTTTTCGAAATAAAAATATAAAAAATAGGTGTCTGGGAGTGTAGCCCGGAGGTAGAAGGGTTTCCAGGAACCCCAGTACCACCCCCCAAAAAAGAGAGAAGGAAACAATTCAAATAATACTATAGCAATATGTGAAGGTATTATTGCCAATCTCACTATTGTGGAGAAGGACGGAGCAGGATGAGGTATGGAGTGAATACACAAAGAGTTGTATGCATGTATATTTTTACACTGAACCTTACTATGATGTATAATTACAATATACCAATATTTTTTTAAATAGTAATGTAGTGGGGTATGCCAATGCATACCTGTAATTCCAATACAAGTGAGTCTATGACAGGAGGAACTCAGATTCAAGGCAAGTGTACAATAACTTAACAAGCTCTTGTTTCAAAATAAAAAATGAAAAAGGCTGTGGTGTAGCTCAGAAGTAGGATGCCTCTGCGTTATAGTCCCAGTAATAAATAAACAAATAAATAAAGTCATGTTAAAAGAAGAAAACAATTCAAATAATACTATGGCAATATGTGCACCAACAAAATATTTTTCCTAAGAAAGTAATGTAACTGTGAACAGTGGCACAATACTGTAATCCCAGTATGTGGAAGGCTGCGGTAGGAGGATTGAAGGTTTTAGGCCAATGCACAGTAATTTAGCAAGACCTATTTCAAAATAAAAAACAAAATAGGGCTGGAGGTATAGCTCAGAGATAGAATGCCCCTGGGTTCCATCCCAGTACCACAAAAATAAGTAGATCAGACATGGCTGTACCTCTGCTCAAAATCCTCTACTTAATTCCTGTCTCACCAAGAGGAAACTGAGACACCACATATGGATTGTAAGCAAGGCCACTTACCTACATTTCATTTGCCACCCCTCATACTCAACAATTGCTGGCCTGAAAGAATTCCTCCTGTTTCCTCAATCTCCCATGCTTATCCTATTCCCTATCCCCTCTGTCTGGTACCCTTTCTTCCTCCATATCTTCCCTGGCTGCCTCTTTCTTATTCTTCAGGTCTCAACTCTTGCATCACCTCAGAGAGGCCTCCTCTCTTAACCTAAAGTAATGCATTTCCCATCACTATGACAACACTTAATGCTAGATGAAATTACCTTGGTTTTTTTTTTCTATCTCATTCTGCTAAAATTTAAGCAGGCAGTTTATCATATTCACCACTGCCTCCCCACAGCCTAGCACTTGCCTTAGTAAGGACATTTTAGGTCAATTGCAAATAACAGAAAATACATCTTAAACTGGTTTAAAGAGCATAAAAGAGCCTGACTCTTTATGTCTGTAGTTCCAGTACTTGGTTGTTTATGCCTGTAATACCAGTACTTGGAAGGTTGAGACAGATGGACCCTGTTTCAATAAATCAAAAGCAATTAAGCTCGGTGTCAAGCTGGGTGTGGTGTACACACCTGTAATCCCAGTACTTGGGAAATGGAGACGGGAAAATGGCAGGTTCAAGGACAGCTTCAGCAAGTAATGAGACTTTCATCAACCTAGAGAGACCCTGTTTTTTTTTTGTTTTTTTTTGGTGGTACTGGGGTTCCTGGAAGCCCTTCCACCTCCGGGCTACACTCCCAGACCTATTTTTTAGGTTTTTATTTGGAAACAGGGTCTCCTAAGCCAGCGCGCGTGGCTGGCTTTGAACCTGCGCGATCCTCCTGTCTCTGCCTCCCAAGCGCGGAATTACAAGCGTGCGCCACCACGCTTGGCCAAGAGACCCTGTTTAAAAAAAATAAAATAGGGCTGGGTGGTATAACTCGGAGGTAGAATTCCCCTGAGTTCAATCTCCAGTAACACACACACACACACACACACACACACACACACGCACAAATACATATGGCTAAGGTTGTAGCTCAGAGGTAAAATGTTCCTAGACTCAATCTTCAGTGCCACATGCACAATAGGGCAAGGTTTAATTGGGGTTCTTGCTCTATTGTGATTCTCCCCGTACTTGGTCTGTATGTCGGTAACATCTTCAGGCTTGCCTTCTTCATGATGACAAAACAGCCACAGCCATTGGGTCTCCAGCCAATCTACCAATGACATATTTCCAAGTACTGAACAAACCCTCCAGGCTTTACTCTGGACTAGGTCATCACCTATGTCTACTGGGGAAACAATTCTTTTTTTTTTTTTTTTGGTGGTACTGGGGTTCTTGGAAACCCTTCTACCTCCAGGGTATATTCCCAGACACCTATTTTACATTTTTATTTGGAAACAGGGTCTCTTTCAGCCAGGGAGGCTGGCTTTGAACCTGTGCGATCCTCTTGTCTCTGCCTCCCAAGTGCAGGGATTACAATAAGTGTGTGCCACCATGCCTGGTTGAAACAATTCTTTTTAAAATTTTTGCGCCAGGCGTGGTGGCGCAAGCTTGTAATCCCTGTACTTGGGAGGCGGAGACAGGAGGATCGTGCAGGTTCAAAGCCAGCCACGCTGGCTTAAGAGACCCTGTTTCCATACAAAAATATAAAAAATAGGTCTGGGAGTATAGCCTGGAGGTAGAAGGGCTTCCAGGAACCCCAGTACCACAAACATTTTATTGGTCCATTGTAATCATCCATCTTAATAGAGTACTAGATGGTAGAGGCATATACATGCACACATCACTCATTTAGCCCTTCCCCAATTACCCCCCAATTTCCCCCTCACTCCTTCTCATGTTTGGCTTACTGATTGACTTTGATATATTTGTGAATGTACATCATGTACATTAGGGAATTTCCTGAGGAAATAATTCTTTGAACTAGATAATGCCACACATTGGTGAGTCTATGCCTGGACAAGTGACCAGTCCCAAACCAAACACTTGGACATTACACTCTTTAACATGGGCCAATCAGAGCCTACCCCTGAGGGATGGGTTTCATGCCAGTGAGGTTGCCAGCTATATTGTTGCAGGGTTCAGTGGACTTGTTAAATGACTTATTAGTGAATAGAGTATATACACATATATTGTGATGGTATTGGAAAAATTGCTCTTGTATTAATTTCCAAAATGTAAAAATCAGTCAGGATCTGGGTGTTGTGTGGGCACTCCGGTAGTGAGGGGCAGTAGCTGTTACACTGCAGAGTTCTCCTCTTTCTCTGCCATTTGTTCTAATTATTAAAATCTGATAAGAATGTAAAGGAAATTAAGGCATTTAGCCTTAAAAGCCCTAGAGACAATTGAAGCCTTTGGCCCCCAAAATATGTAGAGGCAATCACTGTCTCTGGGTATAGGAAAGGTAAACTCCATGTGCTGCTTCAAAGCACCCATAGTTGATGAGCAACCAATACTGTCTAGTACAGTACAGGTGGAAACAAGATAGATTATTGACCCAATGTACTGTCCAGAGACAAAGAGGCACCATTTGGCAAAAAAAAGTTACTAATCTGTTGCCTTGGTAATGTTGATGAGAACATACCAATACAAAATCTATTTAAAGGCCAGGGAGGGAGAAGGGAGCAGAGTTCCCTTTTGAGGCTCTCCAGTGTGCCTTTTCTTCTCTTTCTATTTCCTACAAATTTTGTAATAAAGAATTGTTAAAGCTACAGCAAGCTATTAGTTTTAATTTCCCTATTCAACAAATTCTAGTTAAGTAGAAGAAAAGAGCCCATAGTGCATTACAACTGTAACAATACGAATACATGGATATGGAGATAGATGCAGATGTGGGTATGAACAAAGACATGGGTATAAATGTGAACAGAGGAGTCGGAGGCATGTGCCTTGAACCATGGAACAAATGTCAACGTGGAGATAGGACAGGCCCTAGGGCTGAGGCCATACTTGAGAAGACCTGACAGCTATATGACGGCTCAGCCCTAGTAAGTGGGAAGATGCAAACATAGTCCTCCCATATCAATTTTCGCTAGCTCTGCCTTAGAAAAAAGATCAAAATATTTGAAGGGTCATCACATTTTTTTCTACCATTTGAAACTGTGGCTCTTCATTTGCAGGACTCTACACTTCGATTTGAAGAATTTGTCAACTGGCCCTCACAACTGTACCTGCAGGATGGCTAGATGCATTCTTCATGGACATGCTAGCTAAGTTTTCCCATTCAGCAAGGTTTCATTGCAGATAGCAACTGTGATTTTTCAGCCAGTATTCTGCTTAGGGCGTGCCCCACAGAATCCATCAGGACGACCCGCTTTTCTTCACATACTGCTGCTGCACTCTACAAATATTAGCAGTGTTTTCAAGTTTAGATGTAGCCTATTAAAATACACATAAACATAAGAACACAAAGAAAACAGAATCAGATTTCCTCAGCTATGAGTAAACTATAGAAGGATATATTTTAAAGTAATAATGCTTGTCACATAGCCAAGTTTTGTTGCTTTAAAAATGTTCAAGCCAGGCATGGTGGCACACACTTGTAATGCCAGCACTTGGGAGACTGAGACAGGAGGATTGCACAGGTTCGAAGCCAGCCTCAGCTACTTAGTGAGGCTCCCAGCAACTTAGACTCTGTTTCCAAATAAAGTATAAAACAGGTCTGGGAGTATAGCCCGGAAGTAGGTAGAAAAGTCCCTGGGTTCCATCCCCAGTACTACACACAGAAAAAAAATCATAGCAATGAAAATGTTCACAATAGCGCTAGGCATGGTGGCATACACTGGTAATCCCAGTACTTGGGAAGCTGAGACAGGAGGATGGAAAATTCAAGGGTAGCCTCAGGAACATAGCAAGACTCTTAGCAATCTAGCAAGAGCCTGTTTCAAATAAAAAATAATATGGCTGAGGTGTAGCTTGGATGTAGAATTCCCCTGCGTTCAGTTTCTAGTACCACACACACAAAATATTTATAATAGAAGGCAAGCATGGTGCTGCATGACTGTGAACCCAGTATTCAGGAGACCAAGACAGGAGGATTGCAGATTTTAGGCCACCTTCAGCAATTTAGCAAGCCCCTGTTTCAAAATACAAAAATGAGCCAGGTGTGGTGGCGCAAACTTGTAATCCCAGCATTTGGGAGGCTGAGACAGAAGGATCATGGTTCGTGGACAGCCTCGGCCACTTAGTGAGGCCTTCCGCAACTTAGACCCTTTTACAAAATAAAGAATAAAAAATGCCGAGCATGGTGGCTCATGCTTGTAATACCAGCACTTGGGAGGCTGAGACAGGAGGACTGCACAAGTTTGAAGTCAGCCTCAGCTACTCAGTGAGGCTCTCAGCAACTTAGTGAAACTCTGTTTCCATATAAAGTATAAAATAGGTCTGGGAGTATAGCCCAGAGGTAGAAATTCCCTGTATACCACCCCCAGTACCACCAATAAAGAGAGAAAGAAAGAAAGAGAGAGAGAGAAAGGAAGAAAGAGAAAGAAAAGAAAGACAGAAAGAAAGAAAGAAAAAGAGAAAGAAAGGAAAGAAAGAAAATAGGGCAGGGGGTATAGCTCAGAGGTCGAATGCTCCTGAGTTCCATCCCCACACCTACAAAAATAAATAAATAAAAAGACTAAAAAATAGGGCTGGAGGTGTAGCTTGGAGGTAAAATGAGCCTGGGTTCTACCCCCAGTACTGAAAAGAAAAGAAAAGAAAAAGGGCTTGGGGTCTAGCTTAGATTTAGATTCTCCTGTCTCAGCCTCCTAAGTACCAGGATTACTGGCATGTGTCACCATGCCCAGCTTCATCTCTAGATTTTGTACAGTACTCAATACACTGCCATTGCTATGTAAATCGTTGTTCTACTGTATTATTTTATGTCAAGAAAAGAGTTTCTACATCTTCTGTGTTTTCTCTCAGTGGTTTATTGGATTTATAGATATGGAGCCCACAACCTAGTTTCAAAATAAAAAAAATAAAAATGGCTGGGGTGTAGCTTAGTGGTAGAAAAACCCCAGCTTCAATCCTCAGTAAACACACACACACACACACACACACACACACACACACACACACTACTCTCTAGCTGAAACAAAACAAAACCAAACCTGAGCTGAGCAAGGTAGCACACACCTGTGATCCCAAGGCTTGGTAGGCTGAGACAGGAGGAGGATGATAGTTTTGAGACCAACACATGGTAACTTACTAAGCCCCCCTTTTTGTTGTTGTACTGACAATTGAACCCAGGGGCAATCTACCACTGAGATATACCCTCAGCACTATTTTTTTTTTTTTTTTGCAGTACTAGAGATGGAGCCCAGAGCATTCTCCCTCCAAGCTACACCCCCAGCGCAATTTTTTATTCTTTATTCAGAAACAGGGTCTCACTGAGTTGCAAAGGGCCTCACTAAGTACCTGAGATTGTCCGCAAACTGCGATTCTTCTGTCCCAGCCTCCCGAATGCTGGGATTACAAGCGTGCACCACCACACCCAGCTAGCACTATTGTGTGTGTGTGTGTGTGTGTGTGTGTGTGTGTGTGTGTATGTGTGTGTGTGGTACTAGGAATGGAACATGGAACCCAGGGGTATTCTATCTTCGAGCTACACCCCCAGCCCTGTTTTTTATTCTTTAATTTGGAACAGGGTCTCACTAAGTGCAAAGGGCCTCACTAAGTAGCTAAGGCTGTCCTCGAACTGCAATCCTCCTGTCAGCTTCCCAAGTACTGGGATTACAAGCCTGTGCCACCACACCTGGCTTATTCTTTATTTTTAAAAAAGGGTCTGGGTTCTATCCCCAGTACCACAAAATTAATTAATTAATTAATTAATAATAAACCAAATTTAGCTTCCATAGGAAACTAATTCAGATCATTTAAAGTGGAAGAGGAGGTTCAAGAGGAAGTTAGAGTGCTGTCATTTGAAGGATCCTTCCTTCCTTAGACCATGAAAGAAGAGATCTCCAAGTCAGGGAATGCAGAACCCCCTCTTTTAGTTCTCTGGATATGTCACTAGAGCAACTGCGATGACACATGCTTTTGCCCTCAATCACACTGTCTCCTAGAAAAATCTAGGTGCCCAGTGCCCAGCTCTGGGACTGGTTCAAAATAGATGTGTAGTACATGTGTTGAATGAATGAACTTCATTCCATCTTTTTTTTTTCCACAGTACTAGGGACGGATCCCAGGGGCATTCTTCTTCCGAGCTACACCTTCAGCCCAATGTTTTATTCTTTATTTTAATATGGGGTCTCACTAAGTTACAGAGGGCGTCGCTAAGTAGCTGAGGCTGGATGCAACCTGGATCCTTCTGTATCAGCCTCCCAAGCACCACCACACCCAGCTATCCATTCCATCTTAGGTCTCTTTTAGAATTCTTTACTTTGAGAGGCAGTGGGGTTAAACCTAGGGGCATTCTACCACTGAGCTATATTATTAGTCCTTTTATTTTTGTGTCTGTTTTTTGTAATTTTAAAAAAAATTTTGGTGGTAGCAGGGTGTGGTGGCACATGCTTGTAATCCCAGCATTTGGGAGGCTGAGACCGGAGGATTGCAGTCCTGGGACAGCCTCAGCTACTTAGTGAGGCCCTCTGCAACTCAGTGAGAGCCGGTTTCAAAATAAAGAATAAAATAGGGCAGGAGGTGTAGCTTGGAAGTCGAATGCCCCTGTGTTCCATCCCCAGACCCGCAAAAAAATGTTTTTGGTGGTACTGGGCTTGAACCCAGAGGCAGTCTTCCTGCAAGCTATACCCCCAACCATTTTTTAAAAATTTGAAACAGGGTTTTACTGTGTTGCTGAGTCTGGCCTTAAACCTGTGATCCTCCTTTCTCATCTTCCCAGGAACTTGTATTACTGGTGTGCACCAGTATGCCTTGTTTACTTTTTTTAATTTTTGAAGCAGAATTTCACCAAGTTAGCATCATCTCTGCAATCCTCCTGTCTTGGCCCTCAAATACTGGGATTGCAGGTGTGCACCACCTCGACCAACTCATGATTCTTTCTTTTTAGTTTCTCATTAGTATTTGCTTTGTGTTTCCCTTTGTCAACCAAGACAGATGTATCTGACATGTGGGAAGACATTGGTGACAGATTGACTTCCAGAAATGGGCCCCATCTCTGAATTTAGCACAATGTTTAAACAGAATGCAAATTCTTCCCAGTCAATATAATTTGAACACCTACTTATTAATGTCTCAGTAGACAGAATTTTTATTCTAGAAGATGTGTTCTTTCTATTAATGCAGTGGGTTTTAAAAGTTTAATCTGTAGTTATTCCAGAATAACAAGTGATTATGTTTATTTTTGTTATCTGTTTCATTCAGCTTTGGTCATTACTACTACTAATGATTCTTCATATAATAATCTTCATGTACCTTTATGATTATCTGTAACCCAAACATAGACCACTGGACCCTTCTAACTAGATGCTACAGATGTTTTATTGTCATGTTGAACTGAAGAAGCAAGCTTCCTGAGCTCTGACCACATGTTCAAATGCAAATAATTAAACAGAACAAGCATTAGTACCCTGAATATTTAATTATCTTCATTATGAATATGCAATGTGGTATTTGTACTCCGTGGGATCTCCACTCTGTACTAAATCAAATTCTTTGGTAGCAAAGTGTTTATCTTTCATCTTCTAAAATATCTTTAGTAGATTTTCTGAAAATCTATCAGATTCCATTTTTAGTTAGCCCAATGAACTATATTGTATTTTTCTCTTCCAAAATCTTTGTATTGTTTAAATTCCTAAAAGAATATCATAGCAACTTTAAAAAAATATGTTTATAAAAGGAGTTTTATGTTTACAGCCAAATTGAGCTGCAAGTTCAGAATTCCTCTTTACCCATGACAATGTCACCCACTATCAACATGGAGAAACTACAATGACACATTTTTGTCATTCAAAGTCCCTGGTTTACATTGGGGTTCATTCTCAGTGTTATACATTTTTGGGTTTTTGAAAACTGTATTTATAGTAACATGTATTTACCATGACATAGAACAGCTTCATTGCCTACCAATTTCCTGTGTTTCACTTATGCATCCCTTCCTCCTCCCAAGTCTTATTACTCTCTGGCATCATACAGTATGCATGTAGGCTTTTCATGTTGTATTCATTACATATATATATATATATATATATATATACATATACACACACACATATATATGCATTGAACACACACACACACATATATATATGCATTGAACATATATATATATATATATATATATATATATATATATATATATATGCATTGAAGCTTCTTCCATGTCTTTCGGTAGCTTGATAACTTTTTATTACAAAACTATCACATTCTATGTATGTACCACAATTTATCCATTCAACTATGGAAGGAAATCTTGGTTGCTTCCAAGTGTTGGTGATTATGAATAAAGCTAGCATAAAAATTCAAGTGCAAGCTGAGTGGAATGGCATATACATATAGTCCCAGTATTTGGGTTCAGAAATAGGATCACAAATTTGAGGTCAACCTGGGCAACTTAGTGGAACCCTGTCTCAGAATAGAGGGCTATGGTATAGCTTAGTGGTAGAGTTCTCCTTGGATCAATCCCTACCTACTGACACATACACAAGTGCATTCACACACACACACACACACACACACACACACACACACACAAATACACACACACATTCAAAATTCATGTACAATGCCGGGCGTGGTGGTGCACACTTATAATCCCCACGCTTGGGAGGCTGAGACAGGAGGATTGCACGGGTTTGAAGCCAGGCTCAGCTACTTAGTGAGGCTCCCAGAAGCTTAGTGAGACCCTGTTTTCAGATAAAAAATAAAATAGGGCTGGGAATGTAACTCAGAGGTAGAAAGCCCCTGGGTTCCACCCCAGTACCACAAAAAAAAAAAAAATCATGTACAAGTTCTTGTGTGGACATAAGTTTTTCAACTCATTTGGGTAAGTACCATGGAGCAAGACTGCTAGAGCATATATGGTAAGAGTATGTTTTGTTTTTCCATAAGCCACCAAACAGTCCTCCAAAGCACTGTATTCTTTTGTGTTCTCATCGGCAATGAATGACACAGTTCCTTTTGCTCCTCATCCTCACTAAATTTGATATTGTTTTTCAGTCTAGCCATTCTAATAGGTGTGTAGTGTGTAGTGGCATCTCATTGCTTTAATTTAAAATTCCTTGATAAAATTCTGTGGAGCATCTTTTCATATACTTATTTCAACCTGTATATCTTTTTTGGTGAAATATTATAGCACATTTTAATAACAAATATGTTAATTAAGATTAAAAACATGGAAACTTTTAGTTTTTTTTAAAAAGCCATGTTACTGGGTGTATTGGCTCACTCTTGTAATCCCAGTTCTTGGGAGGCTAAGACAAAAGGATTACAGATTCAAAGCCAGCCTCAGAAACTTAGTGAGACCCTCTGCAACTTACCAAGACCCTGATTCATATAAAAAATAAAATAGGGTTGGGGATGTAACTCAGAGGTAGAAAGTCTCTGGGTTCTATCCTAAGTGAAAAGTAATCTTGCTCATTGGCTGCTGCTTCACATTTCCAGTACTAAGAGACATTCTGTAAAATTTAAAATCTAAAACTGAATATATATATATATATATATATATATATATATATATATATATATATATATATATATGATTGAGAACCTGAGAGTTCTGGTCCCATCTCCCCTCCAAATGATGGTTCTTTTAAGGAAGTCACTTTTCTTACTTCTATAAAGTAAGATGAATGACCAAAATGATTTCTAAAGTTTTTACATCTTTGGGTTTCTTTCGATTTTCTACTTTATGTCAGTCACTAAAGTTGCCACTGTCAACATACACACATCTAAGCCTTTTGATCATCTCATGATAAATGTAATATATCTTGCGAAATTTCCATATTTCTTGCCCAGGCTGAGATGAAGAGCTTTGAATGAGGCAGAAACCTAGCAACCAGCTCTCTTGAAAATACCTTATTGAATGTGCTTGTAGAGAATATCAGGGGAGAGTACAGACAGCAAAAATGGTAACCACGCTTCAGTGTTAATTTCATTTAGTGACTCACCCACTCTGTCATCCAAAGATGGCATTGATCTAAATTGTGACCTTTTCTTCTATCTCATATCATTAAAATAATGCCAGCAAAAGGGCAGTGACTCACCATGCAAGCAGATTCTTTTTGAGAAAATTAGCAGTGCATTGTCTGGAAAGTTTGGGCAAAGGGTCTTTTATTAGTTTCACCTGGTGAGCAAGATGCAGCCTCTGCCCAGCTCATTAAGTGCCTCTTCTATAATATGTCCTGTGGATTCAATCTAGCCTGACTATATTATTTTGTTGAGGCACTTTCATTTTGGCAGTACTTCAGGCTTTGAATACACAAATTAATTTTCCACAGAATCAGTTACTGATCATCATTGCCTCCATAATGCAAAGGTGCTTAGGGGCTTGTTTTGCATTCTGGAACAGTTTCTTTTTACATAGTTTGTGGATATAACTACCCCTATGGATATCTATATCTAAAGATAGGAGTTGTATGTACCCACTCATAGATGTGGATACTTAGAGTGACAGGAATGTTGAAATTACTATTTTCCAGTTACTAAATGGTCCATTGCAGAGAATAAAAAATTCCAGGAGTTTGGGAATTAAAATATGGCTTAGTAATTGTGCAAAGTTTGCTTATTTGAAAATATCCTGGTCCTATTAAGTTATATTCCATGGCAATATTGAATATAAATGATTAATGTCACTTGTGTTTAGTTAAAGATACACTCTTAAAGGTACACTTTCTTGTCTATTAAACTCTAGAAGGCACTGGATGCATATGCTTATATTCCCTTCATAAAATAAATTATGCCAATATAACTGGTGCTGTATACTGAGTTGAAAACCTATGTCCAATATGTTTATACCATCACATCTTGTGCATTTTAAAATTTGATAAACAACTCACAAGTTTGGAAGCAACCATGTTAAGATCATTTAGTCTCAACCTCATTGTACAGGTGAGGCCTAGAGGAAAGAAGAAACTTGCTGTTGGTCACACATTAAGTCATGAGAAAGCCAGGATAACTCAGTTCTCTAAGTCTGAAATTGAAACTCTTGGTATCTCAGTAGCCTCTTGGCACCAGCCTTCCTGGGATAATATTGTGTCTTCAAGAGACTGTCAAATGATAGTCTATGCCATCAACTTAAGAAATTTACTATATATTTAGAAACATTTCTATTTTCTAATTTCCCCCAGCCCTATTTTGTATTCTTTATTTTGAAACCGGGTCTCAATGAATTGCAAGTGGCCTCACTAAGGAGCTGAGGCTGTTCACGAAGCTGCGATTTTCCTATCTAAGTCTCCCGAATGCTGGGATTACAAGCCTGCGCCACCACACCCGGCCATTTTTAAATGTGTTTAAAACCCAAAGAAGAAGAATATGTTGTGATATGTGAAAATTATATGAATCTCTATGAACAAAGTTCTGTAGACACACAGCCATGCCCACTCATTCAAGTGTGATCCATGGCTGCTTTTGCCCTGTGAAGGCAGAGTATAGTGGAAACAGGGGGAGTGTGTAAAGCATCAACTGACTATGGACCTGCCCTGTGCAGAAGCATTTGCTAACCCCTGCTATTGAACCAGAGAGTCCAGTGGTGAGTTGTTCCAGGGTCAGTTAATTCACTGGTGTGATACATTCAGGCTCCAGGTTGATTTTTAATTATGTATGGCTTTCAGGTCTATGTCACATCTCTGATTGTCATAACTCCAAGTACCATGTACTATTTAGAATGGCCATATATTGAGGGCAGAGCTTAGCTCACCAGTCTTTCACTTTTTAGCAGGGAGGATGTTTCTATCCCAGAATGTTGTAAGAGATCCTTCCTTAAATCCTATTGATGAGAAAGGGTCATATGGCTATCCAGGGGCTGAAGGGAGGACTCCTCTGATTTCCTGAGTCCAAGGAAGACTTGCTTCAATTAGTAGGGAAGAAGGCAGGAAGGAACATGTATAAACTTAAAAATGTAATGACTGGGGCTATGGTGTAGGTCTTTGGTAGAGTGCTTCCCTAGCATTCCCAAAACCCTGGGTACTAACACCAGCACCACGCACACACACATAAACACACACACACACACACACACACACACACACACACACATATACAACATACATGCAAATAAAAAATTGGATGGGAAAGAGCAGGAGGGAACATGAAAATACCATTCAAGAGGCCATTTGCCAGTGTGGTCATCCAGAAGAGAAGCAATGGAGTGATGTGGGCTTAGAGTGGCGGTATTGTATGGCGAGGGATTTGTTGGATTTTATATTTTGAAACACTGACTAATTGACTGGGTATTGGAGGAAAGACTCAAACCAAACTGGACTTCAAGCTTTCTGGCTTGTACAATTTGTGTCATTCAACAACAGTTTTAGACTCCAACAAGATGGTGCAGCCGTAGTTTAGGTGGGAAAATGGCAAGTTAGCTTCAATATATCCACACTTCTGCCATATTTTACAGTAATAGAGAGGCGATAAAATAAAGCAGAGAGAGTGTTTTTGTAAAAAGAGCTATATCTCAGTTATTTTTGTCTCTGGAAAAATTGTTATTCATGACTAAGTGAAATAAATAATATCACTTATAGGCCCTACATTTTTGCAGTTTAGAAAGTGATTTGGCATCCATTATTCTGTTCAACCCTCAGTTCTGGAAAATAGCTGCAGTAGGATTCATTTGCATTTGTAGATGAGAACACTGAGGTACAGAGAGGGGAAATTCAAAGGCCAGCCTGCAACCTGTATTCTCTCCTTCTAGGTCAGAAATAGGGCTGTCCCCACACAAGAGCGTTGTCTTTAGAGTGATAATTTTTCTTTTGTTTATCCTTGACACATACCCAGTTAATATCCCACTTTATTTTGTTCTTTAATATCATATATACACTTTATGTTATTTCATATTTAAAAATATTTCTGAGCATTTCCAAAACTCTAAAACAAGACAGTAACTTGTGTTGTTCACTTATTTTTAGACAATCACACGCAACTGTTTTGATTCATCTTTAAAAACTTACTTCCACAGCACATAACAAAATTAATTAAATTGCTTTTTGAAGCTAGGCTGCTTTGTTTCCCACTGAAATGATGACTCATAAGGTCCGACTGAGTCTCATTTATGTTCCTCCCCAGCAGGTAATTTAAATGTGATTTATACAGAAAGGAAAAGGAAAAATGAAAGAAATCAAATGAAAAAAGCTACTCCTTGCTTACTTCTTTGACAAGTTATCCTATAGTTAGAGGGGGAAAAGTTGCTGTGTTTCTTTTTATTCCAAGATGTTTTTGATTCAGTGTTGATAACTGGCATCTCTGTGTTCTAAGTTGTGTATATGGTGCAGGGAAAATCTTTTTTGGCTCACCTCAAGGAAACACTTTTTGATCTACTGAGATGCCTAGCATAGTTACTGACTGGCTTGGACTGCATTGAGCTCTGGAATGCCTGAGTATCATCTGACAGAGAAGGCTGCTTGATCGTGGCAGTGTGGTCCCGAAAGGACTCTAACAATGCTTGAGTCCTGAAGGATTATTGAAGGCAAAGGAAGGAGACTAGGGGAAGGTAATATCAGGTAGCAAGTTATGGCAGGATGATGGAGCAGCCTAAGTAGAATCAATATCCTGAATTAAATTATCTCTTTACCATTCACTTTTTATTTTATAATTGGTAACCTTTCAGCAATTGGAAACATAGCATCTGGCACAAAACAGGCATGTAAGCAATGTTTGCTGGGTGCATTACTGTGGGAACGTATGGATTACTGGGGTTTGAACCCAGAGGTGTTCTATATCTGAGCTATCCACAGCTGTTTTTGGCCTTGTAATTATTTTATTTCTTTTTCTTTTTTATATTCCCTGTAACACTTACACAACTTTTTTATATAAAACTTAGATCTTGCTAAATTACCAAGGATATCTCAAACTTGTGATCCTCCTGTCTCAGCCTCCAAGTCTATTTTTTCCCCAGAAAGTCATCAAAATATATCTGTGGAAATACGTTGCTCTTCCTCTCTTAGTTGCCCCATTACCATCCACCACAGGATGCACATCTCGAACTGAAGTTCTTTATCTTGCTTTGAGTTGTCATGTACTTAGCTTCTTAGGTCCCAAAGAGATGGCAGACAGGTGATTTATGGAAATGACCACAGACACATTAATCTGTTTTATAACACAGCATAGATTTTGTCTTCACACCCAGAGAATATCAACAAAATCCTACTTAGAAATGTGTTTCTCTTCCTTGATGTTCAGATGACATCTGTGAATTGCTTTGCACTATGCTAGGGGGAATTCAAGGTGACTTTATTTAGATGATCACTCTTATTTGCTGATTAATGTGCTTTTTGTGGTACTAAGGATAGAACCCAGGGACATTCTATGTCTGAGCTACATCCCCAGCCCTATTTTTTATTCTTTTATTTTGAAACAGGGTCTCACTGAGTTGCAGAGGGCCTCACTAAGTAGATGAAACTGGCCATGAACAGAGATCCTCCTGTCTCAGCCTCCCAAATGCTGGGATTACAAGCATGCACCACCACACCCAGCTTAATGTGCTTTTTATAATATAATTCTGGAACAAAATGAAAATTCGCTTGTATTGCTAGCATAATCTACTCATGCTGCATTCCATGAAACATCTCTAGAATTGAATATGACTATGATGTGTAATTACAACACACCAATAGAAGCGTATTTAAAAATAAAATATGAGCCTCTTCTAGAATTTTGTGTTTCAGTCAGCATTATCACTTCTTTGATCTAAACACCTGATACCCACAAAACTTAGAGAAGGAAGATGTATCTGCTCACAGTTCTGGAGGGGTTGAGAGGTCATAGTTCATCTTTTGTTGGCTTCTGCCACAGCTGCACTTTCTTGGGACATCCTGGTAGGGAGCAGATAGAGCAGGGGGAGGGGGTGAGGGATAAATATAGTCCCCAAGGTCACACCCCCAGGGACCTATCCCTAGCAACCAAGTACCTCCTCTAACATGACTGCCTTATCTATCACTTGGGGCCTGGGGGACAGTCTAAATCCAAACCATAACACCACATTTGAGTCTGCACCCATTTTATTACCCTTCCAGTCATAGCCCAGTTATCTGAGTTGTTTGCTAACATTTGTTAATCACAGACCTGGGAACAGATAGACACACCCAAATCAGAACTCTTCATGGTCAAACACTCCAATAATTGAGCAAAAACCATTAGTCATTCCTCAAGAAAACTTAGAATGGGATTCCTGGAATTCCAGTGCTTGAGAGGCTAATACAGGAGGATGGCAAGTCTGAGGCCGGCTTTAACAACTTAGTGACACTGTTAGCAATTTAGTGAGACTCTGTTTCAAAATGAAAATAAAAATGGGATTGTAGCTTGAAGATAGAGTGCCTCTGGGTTCAACTCCCATACAACAACAACAACAACACAACAACAACAACAACAATAATATACAAACAAAAAGAAAAAAAGAAAAGACAAAGAAACCCACCATTTTCCCCTTTTATCTCAGCTATGCCTGTTAACCCTCAGAACCTGTGCTATCCTTCCATGCATTTCCTTCTCGTAGCTATGGAGTTCCAATGGCCCACTTATTGGTTATTATCTAGTGAACCTCACTGCCACCCCAAGCTAAGTCAGGGTTCACAACTGCCACTGAACATTTGGGGTTAGCTACAAACATCCCAGGAAGACCTTATCTTTCCAACTTCAACATTCCTTTTTACCATGTACCTACAAACAGCAAATAAAAGAATGATTCACAATATAATAACTACTCCCTCATTATTCCCTAATCTTTTATTCATCTACTTTATAAACTAGGGGCATATGCTAAAAAGGAAGATATTATTTTCTTTCTACATCCATAAAACAACAGTAATTATCTGGTGGAAAGCATCTCTGTTCTCTACAGGGAACAACTATTCGCTTCAGGACTGAACAAAATGAGAAATTATGACATCACTGAATCCATTTTAAAAATTAATATGAAGCTCTTGTCACAAAACATGCATCTTTCCAATGGGGAAAAGTATGACTAACATCAAGTGAATCAGAAATATGAAAGTATCGAGCTGTCATTTACCTGAGGTTTGTTTTGGTTCTCCATGGGGAGACTTGAAGGCAATCGATGAGTGTAAAAGCAAATTAAACCAAAATTCAAAAGCAAAACCAAACAAAAAATATGGTCTCCGGAATTCTTATTAGATTACTATACTTTCACTGACTTGCAATCTGAGTATGAAACCTACAACACCACAGAAGAAACCATAGAAGCTCAGCTTGATGAGTCTAAGAGTTTCTTTAAATTATTTTTTCTAAATAGAACCCTTTTTCCTAACAAAAGTTGGCTTGAGGTTGCCCAGTCAAATCACAGCCATGGCAGAGCTGGGCTCTCCAGGTCAGGCATCATGTACCTAAATTGGGACTCTGGGATTGAACTGTCCTTTGGCCCACTTTCTTGAGGACAATTTGCCTGGTCCTGAAGGGTATTGCTATCATTATCCAGCTTCACATTTCAGACATTAAAAACTTCCCTGCTTCGACATGAACTTGGACCCAGTCAGAATTAAATCTTGAATACGAATGATCTGTCGTCCTTTTGTCCTCAGTTAATTTAGTGACATTTATTCCAGAAAGGAAGCTTAGAGGCTTGCAACTCCTTTCTCATTAATAATTTTTTCTATTTTTGTAATATAAACATAATTCAAGACTTGATTAAAATGTCCCAAATTTTTCAATAAGGAAAAAACATTTATAACTCAGGTCTGCCATATGTTCCTGTCCCAAATGCTTTTGTCATCTTGACTAAATTGCTGACAACTGTTTAGAATTTAGAAGCTTTGGCAGAGGTGGTCAGTCATATTTCAGAAGCTGTATATGCAGCATTATCTGGTCTGTTTGTGTGGTTGGTGGTAAAGGAGCCAACTTGACTACTGGATCATGTGCTATTTTTAGTGCATTTCTGAGACGTTATTAATTGCATTCAGTTGCTCTCTGCTTCAACCCAAGTTCATGGCCTGCCATCATTTAATTGATAAAACCTGGGACACAACTAAAGGCTATTAAAATAAAGCCCAGGTTAAATTTGTGGCTCAGACTACTGTCTTGAAACCAAGATTAATAACCTAGCACCAGTTCAGTCCTCTTGGTAAAATTATCACTAAGCAAGTGTTTTACAATGATTTCTCACTGATTCAGGAGCCATTCCAAAAGAAAGTGCCAGGGTCTGGACTGGAAGAACTGCTGACCCCATCCTACATCATCCAATTATGCTTCCCAGAGTTGCAATGAAACACAGCCCATTTACATTTGACCTTAAGCCATAGGCACATTCCTCATCCATCCCAAGTTATCTTCCTACTCTTATTGCCTTTTTGACCTTAGTCAAACTCATGGCTCTAAAAATTAAAAAAAATTGCTCCCAAATTTACATCTGCAGCCCAGGCCTCTCACCTGAACCTCAGACTAAATTTATAATCAACAGTGAACTTTTAAGTTACTGTGGTGTGCTATAAACATCTCACATCAAATCTCTGATCTTCTCCCTGAACCTGCTCTACCTGGAGACTTGCACATCTCAGTAAATGTTTAGGCTCAAACTTTGGAGTATATGTGGACATCATTTTCTCAAACCATAGATCCGATCTATGTTAAATTCTATCCATATTTCCTTCTAAATGTATCTCCTTGTTCCTACCACCACTCTTTCATCTCAGTTCCAGTTATCACTGTCATCTCTCACCTGAATCAATCAATCAGCCTCCTGGCTGCACTTCTGTTTTTGCCCCTAACCCTGCCCCACTCAGTTGATCATGTGCATAGTTGCAAGACGAATAGTTTTTTTTGGGAGAGGTATTGAGGATTGAATCCAAGGGTTTTGTACCTAAGAGCTATACCCCCAACTCCTTTTATTTTTTATTTTGAAACAGAATCTTGCTAAATTGCTAAGACTGGCCTCAAACCTGTGATCCTTCCATTTAAGCCTCCCATATACTGAGATGATAGCATATGCCACCATGCCCAGCCAAAGGGATGTTTTAAAAGTTAAATTTAGATCATGTAATTCTTCTGCTCAAAATTCATTTAGCATTAACTCAATAGTTCTACGTAATCTTCCTCTCAGTTACATCGCCCCACCTCCTTTAACACTCTTATTTTTTGGCTGCTCTCTCCACCTTGCACTGAAAGGAACAAGAGGGAAAAGGGGAAGTGTAATTGTTTAAAATTAGACTGCCCTCCCCCAGCCCTCACAGAAACAAGGTAGCAAAGTTGATAGAGGAGCTTGATAGCTAAGGAGGGACTTCTGAGTGTTTGGCTTGGGGGATTATATCAGGTTTTCTCCTCCCCTTGCTTGCTCTTGTTTCATGCCGTGAGTTTCAGAACTTTGCCTTTTATGACCTGAACCCTGAGATTTCTAAAAACCTGTGAGAAAAATAATCTTCCTTCTATTAAGTTTCATGATCAGGTCTTTGGATGATAGCGGTCAGAATGCTGACTGAAACATGAAGCAATTTGCTTTAAAGAAAAGGTAATGCAAGCTGGGCATGGTGGTGCACGCTTGTAATTCCAGCATTTGGGAGGCTGAGACTGGAGGATCATGGTTCGCAGACAGCCTCAGGTACTTAGTGAGGCCCTCTGAAACTCAGTGAGACCCTGTTTAAAAATAAAGAATTGGGCAGCAGGAGTAGCTCGGAGGTCAAATGCCTCCGGGTTCTATCCCCAAACCCGGAAAAAAAAAAGAAAAGGTAATGCATGTGGAGCATGATATCTGGCACAAATCAAAGAAAGAGTGGCTTTTAGTACATGCAAGGACTTTGCTTTCTAGGTATATGGACTCTGGTCAAGGCAGCTTACTGTTAGGCTTGCAGTGATTTAGGAATGAAAGGAAACCAGATCCTTACAGCAATGAGGACATGGAATATCTCTCTCTCTCTCTTTCTCTCTCTCTCTCTCTCTCTCTCTCTCTCTCTCTCTCTCTCTCTCTCTCCCTCCCTCCCTCCCTCCCTCCCTCTCTGGGGGTTGAACCTAGGATCGGGGCATTCTACCTTCAAGCTTCACCCCTAGCCCAAATTATTTTTATGTTTGTTTATTTTTCATTTTTATTGGTGCATTGTAGTCGTACATTTTAATGGAGTACAAAATGGTACAGACATGCATGCACACATCACGCATTTAGCCCTTACCCAATTCCAACTTTATTCCCTCCTCCCCGCTCTTTCTCATATTTGGCTTTGTGGTTGACTTTGACATGTTTGTGAATGTACATTATGCACATTAAGGAATTTATCTCTTCCCCCCTCCCATGCCCCTCAGTTGGGTTACCTTATCTGCTCATCTATTGTTTCTCCTTCTTCATCTAGAGTTCCTTATATGACCCTTTGTTTTTCTAGCTTCTGCATATTAGGGAGAGCAACTGATTTTTTAATTTTTGAAACAAGATTTGGTGGGCATCTCACTGCTTGCTGAGACTGTTCTCACACCTGTGATCCTCTTTTCTCAGCCTCCCAAGTACTGGGATTACAGACATGTGTCACTATGCTCAACTTAGAAATTTTTTATAGACAGAGCCATTACTATACTAAAGTTGGTGTACTGTAATTTGTGTATGCTTGTTTGGTATTATTTTGAGTATTTTAGTCACATGGGTATGCCACAAAAACTGTTATACTAAAAAACCAGATTGTGACCACAAATCATTTGTTTTGATTACAATATTCATGAATCCAACAACAATAGAAAATCAATAGGAAGTTTAAAGCCTGATAGTATCTGAAGCTGGCAAGTCCACTGTGCTTCCTATTTCATAGAATAAGAAGTGTACAAAATGAGTGATGTTATGCAGGGTCACCCATGGAGTCCTTTCTCCTGGCCTCATCCTGCTTCCTCTTGAGCACTGCTCCTAAGGTTGTGATGAAGCCTCTTAGCACCAGTTTCTTTGGGAATCAGTGAAGTACACTGAAATATTTAGAGTTAAGATTTTCTGAATGTCAAAGATTTTGAAAACAGGTTTAACTTTTTCTTCTATTTTCACGTGGAGCTAGAGTATTCATTTTGAGGGTTTTTGCTATAATCATCTACAATATTATTCAGGAGAGGTTTTCATTGAAGGCTTGACAGTGAATTTCTGCCAGCATGGTATTTTGAAATCACGTATTTCCAGCAAAGGTAGAACATAAGGCTGTACCTGTATGTTCTACTGTCAAGAGTTTAAAAGCTCTTAATGGACTGACATATTTTGTGTGGAACAGAAACCATTTAAAACTTTATGCAACAATGCATTAGAAAATAAAACCATAAAGCCAGATGTGGTGGTGCATGCTTGTAATTCTAGTACTTGAGAGGCTGAGACAAGAGGATCACAGGTTTGTGGCCAGCCTTAGCTACTTAGTGAGGCCCTCCCCAAGGCATGGTGGCACACCCTTATAATCCCAGCTTTTTGGAGGATGAGACAGGAGAATCATAGGTTCATGGACAGCTTCAGCTACTTAGTGAGGCCCTTTGCAACTCAGTAAGACCCTGTTTCAAAAATAAAAAGACTAAAAAATAGGGCTGGAGGTGTAGGTTGGAGGTAGAATGTAACTGGGTTCAATCCCCAGCACCACAAAAAATAGGGCTGAGAGTGTATCTCAGATTTAAAATTTCCCTAGGTTCAACCCCCAGTACTGCAAAAATAAATAAATTAAATATATTAAAAAGAAAAGAAAAGAAAAGAAAAAGAAAGCCATGAATGTAACTTGAAAGCAATTATAAGTTCACAAGACTAAGTGGGCTAAAATTTCTTACATACATATAATTATGGTACATGAACTTTCAATTTTTCAAGTAGAACTTTCAATTGTTAGTTTTTTAATCTCTTTGCCTGCTTATTGGGAGACATCAAAATAAAAAAGAAACTTGCAGACTTGACCAAAGTGGGTCATGTTGGTCATTGGATGTTGGTGATAAGCCTGGCCTCCTTGTTGAACCTTTACTATGTCATGCCACAAAGCAGTACTACCACATTGGATCCAAGGAAGGGCCTAGACCTGTTACACTATAAACAAGAAGCATTCAACATGAGGAGTGCCAGAAAACATGGCCAGGCCTGCCACCAAATGTGAGATAAAAAAAAAAAAACCTGAGCTTTGAAACAAGAAATACCCGAGTTCAAATCCTGCCAAATATTGCCATAACCCTAAACACAGGTGTTTTAGTCAGCATTCTCACTGCTGTGACCTCCAAAACTTGAAGACACAACTTAGAGAAAGGTAATTTATTTGTTAAGCCAAGTGAAGTCTGTGAAGCTCAGAGCATGGTGTGGGGAGAAAAGAAAAAGAGCGCAAAGGCTTTGTTTCCACATCATGAAGAGAGAGAGAAAGAGAGAGAGAGAGAGAGAGAGAGAGAGAGAGAGCGAGAGAGTGAGTTTGTGAAGGGGTTCCTGGACACATGAACAGTCCCCAAGGCCAAACACCAAACACCCAGGACCCACCTCTTCCAGCCACACTCCACATGCCTATATTACCACCTATCTAATCTATTACAATGTATTTATCCATTGATGAAATTAGAATCCTAATAATTCAATTATTTCATCTCTGAACATTAATATATGGACTCTTCAGGGAACATTTTATATTCAAACAATAACAACAGGTAAGGTATACTAATTTTCTGAGCCTTAATTTTCTCATCTGTTAATTAGGGCTAATAATGGTGACTATCTTGGTGAAAACGACATAAGGTTGTATAGACACAATCAACATACTTAGTATACACCAAATAAGTATTGACTATTTCTTGCCTTGTGCAACTCCAATAAATGGAATAGTACCTGAGATTCAGACAGAGGCATTAATGAGTTCATCTGAACCCTTAAGAAGAGGGAAATCAATGTGTCCTTAGCACTGAGCTGGAATTGACAGAGGAGAGTGCATAGAGGATATAGTATGAACTGATAAGGTTGAGATGGTAAGAGGAAGCAAAGACAATGCATATTTAAGGGCTTGCCAATTATTTTTCATATAAATACCTATTTAGAAAATGGTAATATTGTACCACACACTGCTGTTAGACAAATGAAGCTGTTTGCAGATCAAAGTATCCTCACAGAGTGAGCCCCCTGCATAAGACATTGCTCGGTCAATGGAAGGGCTAGAGGAAAATCAATATCTAAAACAAGCCTGGGACTAATTTGTAATCCACCAGCTGAGAAGCTCTGCTGCAGAGAACTTAAAAGTTCAATGACTCACACCAGTTCCCTCAAATTATTTTTGGAATGAGGCATGGGGTGAACAAATAAGATCTGATCTATCAATTTCCTTTTTATGATTTTATTTTAAATTTAAAAAAAAATTTCTTGATAGTTTATTCTTAGGGATTTCATGATTAATGTCACTGTTGAAAGTCAAGTGTTTTCTTAACATTTTTATTGGTGCATTGTAATCATACATCACATTGAATTCAAGACTTGAGAGGACATACAAGCACACATCATCCAATTAGCCCTCATTCAATCCCCATCCCATTCCCCTTCCTTTGATCCCATGCTTGATTGGTGATTATCTTTGATACATTTGTTTACGCACCTCCTGAGTTTTAAAGAGGTTCCATCCTCACCCATCCCATGCCCTCTGATTGGTCACATTAATTGCTTTGCTTATAGGGCCCTTTCTATAGCTCGACCTCCTCCTGTCACTCCTTTCCTTCTAGTTTTTGCTAATTAGGGGACGCATCTGGCTTTTATTTTCTGAAATATTTCTCTGTGCATGCCGCATTGCAAGTTTCAATTCCACTTTTGACAGCCCCAGTAGTGGCCTGCCCACCCGGAGGACTCTGATCTCGACCTCACTGCCTCCAGCACCGGCCTTGCCTCATGGGAGGCCCCGATTCTGGCCTCGCTGGCACCAGCACCACTTAACCCTTCAGCTGGCTCCAATCATGGCCTCGGAGGCCCCAGCACCGGCCTTGCCTCACGGCTGGCTCCGATCCCAGCCTCATTGGTCTCGGCACCGGCCTAACCCCTCGGCAGGCTCTGATCCCGGCCTTGGAGGCCTCAGTAGCGGCCTTCCCTCATGGCAGACTCTGATGCCGGCCTCACTGGCCCCGGCACCAGCCTAAACCCTCGGCAGGCTCTGATCCCGGCCTCGGAGGCCTCAATAGCGGCCTTGCTTCATGGCATGCTCCGATGCTGGCCTCGCTGGCCCTGGCACTGGCCTTACCCCTTGGCAGGCTCCCATCCAGGCCTCGGAGGCCCCAGCACCGGCCCTGCCTCATGGCAGGCGCCAATCCCGGCCTCACTGGCCCCAGCATCAGCCTAACCCCTCGGCAGGCTCTGTCTGATCTCACCCTCGGAGGCCCCAGCACAGGCCTTGCCTCATGGCAGGCTCCGATGCCAGCCTCGCTGGCCCCAGCACTGGCCTAACCCTCGGGCAGGCTCTGATCCCGGCCTCGCTGGCCCCCGCACCAGCCTAACCCCTCGGAAGGCTCCTATACTGGCCTCAGAGCCCCAGCACTGTCCCTGCCTCATGGCAGGCTCCAATTCCAGCTTTGCTGTCCCCATCACTGGCCTCACCCCTCAGCAGGCTCCGATCTGAGCGCCTTCTTCACCCAGCAGGTAGTCCTATGTTCTCGAGGGTGCGTGGTGGTAGCATTCTGCCTCTGGGGTTATTTCTTCAAAAAGTTCCAGATGTAATGCATCAGATCTCTGCATCCCCTGAGTACTGGCCACTGCCATTGCCACTGCCTCCATCATTTAAAATTTTCCTAAGCTCTTTTTCCACTCTGCATGTTGTCCAGTGTTCTTAAGCATCTGTGATAGTAGCATTCAATATTTGGGGTAATTTCTCCAGAATATAAGGTTGGTAGGATCAGATTTCTACCTCTCCCAAATACAAGTCTCCACCACTATCGCGGCGATCACTTCCAACACTGCCTTCCTCCTAGGTCTCCGCTAAACTCTCTACTTACAGGTGATGTACAGGATTCATAATGTGTAGAGAAGAAAGTCCTCCTTTGTGGGGAATTTTTCCAAAAGTTCCAGTTCAGTTGGATAAGTTTTGTCTGCATCTCCAGTATCCTGGCAGCCGCCGCGGCCCTCTTAACCCCTCTCTGATATTTTTCTTTACATTTTTCTTTTTCTTTTCCTTTTTTAAATAAGAGCAGACAGTATGTGTGGTTTGAGGAGGTTGTGGGATCAGGCACTCAGTAGCTCTGCGGCCTGGGCCCGGTTCTTCCAGGTGTACTACGTGCCCCGCGCAACCCCGCCCGGGGCCCAGGGCCTTTCAAGCCGGACCCCGGTTTTTCCAGGAGTCTGGTGTGCCCCGTGCCACCCTGCCCAGGGCCCAGGGCTCTGTGACCCGGGCCCCGGTTTTTCCGGGGGTCCAGCTTGTCCCGCGCGCTCAATTTCTTTACCTGGATTTGTAGTGGTCAAAGATGGTTTGTGGCTGTGTTTCTCAAGTTGTGGTACCAGACACTGGAGAGAAGAAGCCACCTGTACACAGGGAGTAAAAGCCAGATGGGCAAATGTCTTTGGTGCTCTTATGTCTCAGTCTGTTTTCTGATGCTGTAATAGAATATCACAGATTGGGTAGATTATAAATAATAGAGGCTTATTTATGTTTCTGGAGGCTGGTAAGTCCAAGAACATGGTGGCATCAGCATCTGGTGAGGGACCTTCATACTGCATCATAATATGGTGGAAGGTCAAGTGAATATTCATGAGACAGAGAGAACAAATTGGGCAGAGTTCAGCCTTTTGTAACAGGAAGTCACTATCCCATTTATGGAGTAAATGACTATCAGCATATAATAATAACAGCATTATCCCCTTTATGAAATCAGAGTTAATATAATGTAATTACCTCTCGAAGACTCAACTTTGTGTGGGGGGTTACTGAGGATTGAACACAGGGGTGTCTCCCACTGAATTACACTCCCAGAGCTTTTAATTTTTAATTTAATTTAAATTTTTTGTGGTATAAGGGATTGAGCTCAGAGGCATTCTACCTCCTAGCTACACCCTCATTCTTATATTGCTTTTTGTAAAACAGGGTCTCACTAAGATGCTAAGATCTCACTAAGTTGCTGAAGCTGGCCTCAAACCTGAGATCCTCTTGTCTCAGCCTCCCAAGTACTAGAATTACAGGCATGTACCATTATGTCTGGGCATTTACCACAAATTGAAAGGGGAAAATGTTTCTATATTCTAAAACCACAATAGAAAGAAAACTGCATCAACTTTGAGTAATCAATGTGATCCTGTGTTTTATTATTAAAAGGGAAAGCTCAACATATGTCCAAGTTACTGTACTTTCAATCACATTTTCTAATGAGCTAAGTCACCTCTCCTTATTTCTTCTTCTGTCTTCTTTCCTTTAATTTTGAAATGGATTGAAAATGAGTTTGGCTAGGTGAAAGAAACCCACTTTTTAGTGGACTCACTGCCAGGCTTCATGAACATCTAGACATGAAATAAAGACAGGAAGAATGACAGGGAGACAAAGAGCTGGAGGGAGGCACCGCTAAAGTGCCACCCACTACACCATTAGAGCAAGAATTGGATTTAGTCTCAAAAAACGCCACTACCCTGTGAACTTGGACCAGTTCATTGTGGGATTGGATGGTTTCTAGGAGCCCTGGGGATCTAAAAGTCCAGGGGTCCAAGCCTCAAAATGTCATACCAAGCCAGCCATGGCAAGATAAACTTGTAATCCCAGTACTTGGGAGGCTGAGACAAGAAACCACAGGTTCTCTGACAACCTCAGCTACTTAGAGAGACCCTCAACAACTTAGCAAGGCCTTGTTTCAAAATAAAGAATAAAAAATAGGGCTGGGGCTGTAGCTCAAATGTTAGAATGTCTCTGGATTCAACCCTCAGTACTGAAAAAAAAAGTCTTACCAGAGTACTCCCCACAATGTGGGAATGGTGCTTTCCCAGGAACCAAATCATGTATTTAGTGTGAGTGGGAGTGAAATTATGCCATCTCACAGATATGCTAAATTTCGAAAACCTACTATCTTCTGAAATAATATGTAACTTTTTCTGGAGATAGTGTATTTGTAGAGATAGGCAAGTTAAAATGAGGCTACTAGGGTGGACCCTAACCTAATATGACTGGTGTTTAAAGGGGGAAATTGGCCAGGAAAGGTGGTTGACGCCTATAATCCCAGTACTTGGGAGACTGAGACAGAAGGATCACAGGTTCGAGGACAGCCTCAACAATTTATTTAGTGAAGCCCTCAACAACTTATCAAGACCATGTTTCAAAAGAAGAAACACAAAATAGGGGAGGAGGTGTAGCTTGAAGATAGAATGCCCTTGGGCTTAATTACCAGTACTCAAGAAAAGGAGGGAGATCTGGACATAGAGAGAGATATACACACAGAGAGAATGGCATGCAAAGTCCCATCTTGAGGCCAAAGAAAGAGGCCTGGAATTCTTTCTCCTCCCGTACCTCTCTGAAGGACCAGCTCATGGACACCTCGATTTCAGGCATCCAGCCTCTAGAACTGGGAGACAGTCAACATCTGTTTTTTAAACCACTGATGCAGTTGGGCTGAGGGTGCAGCAGGGCACTGGCCTAGCATGTGTGAGGTCCTGAGATCCATTTCTAGTATTGCAAAACAAACAAGCAAAACCCAGAAAACACATATAGTTTGTGGCACTTCATTACAATAGCCCTAGAAAACATACAAAGCAGGTAAAGCAGGCCTCCATCTCAGTGGCCATTCTTGTTTCTTCTTATTAGGAAGGTTCTGGAAGTGGAGAGAGGGAGAAAGGGCTGGTGACAAAGGGCTTCTTTCTCAAATCACCTTTCTTGGTATAAGGATCACCTCAATGAGTCATCACTGCATGACAGTGCCTCCCTGGAGAGAGTCTCTTTTCTGATCTACACAAACCTCTTCATATATTCTCATCCCAGAGGGGAGTAATATTCTATGCTAAAATGAAGAGGCTGTTCTTGGGAACTTTGAATACTGAAAAGACTGAGTCATCCACACTCTCGATGCTGCCTAATCAGTATCACTTGGCCATTGCTAAGGTTTTCATAAGTCCATCTACAGCCTCTCACCTCTTCTCAGTTCATTACTGCATGCAGCTAGAGTGCCTATTATTGGAAATATGTCCTGTCATCAGCGGTTGAGATATAAAATTACCCTCTGTATAGCGTTGCCAAAGGACCTCTACTCATCTCATCACAATTTTCAACTAGGACCAAGGAAATTGCTGCCTGATTATTTTCTTTAGCTCCATCAGTTGGGGATCCTTTTCCAATCTAGTGTCTTAAAGACTGGACCAAAATAGGTTTTTGTCTAAAAAGATTGATCCTGATAAATGAGATGAAGAGCTGCTTAGAGTGGTCTGGGGAGCAAACTTCATCTCATCTCATCAAAGTACAGTGTCTTGTTCATGAATCTCTTTTAGTTAAATTTCTCTCTAGAAAGTTCCACTGCCTGAATTTATGCATAACTTATAGCAGTTGTGGTAACAAAGACATCATGCTGAAAATTAAATGAATGTGTTTATTTTCTGCTGAATATTGGTGCTTTTACAAAGTTGTTGTTATTGTTACTTATGGTGCTATTTTTGCTCAGGTAATTATTACATTGCACAGCGGGGTGACTATAGATAACAATAAATGCCATATATTTCAAAAAGCTAGAAGAAAGGTTTGCTAATGTTTTGCCATAAATAAGTGATAAATGTTTGCCAAGCATGGTGGCATATGCCTGTAATCCCAGCACTTGGGAGGCTGAGATAGGAGGATTGAAGGTTCGAGGACAGCCTGAGTAACTTAGTGAGACCCTCAGTAACTTAGCAAAGCCCTGTTTCTAAGTAAAAAGTAAGCCGGGTGTGGTGACACACACTTGTAATCCCATCATTTGGGAAGCTGAAACAGGAGGATTGCAGGTTCGGGTACAGCTTCAGCTACTTAGTGAGCACCTCTGCAACTTAGTGAGACCCTGTTTCAAAATAAAAAATAAAAAATAGGGCTTAGGGTGTAGCTCAGAGGTAGAATGCCCCTGAGTTCAACCCCTAGTGCCACAAAACTAAATAAAATAAAATAGGCTGGGGGAGTAGCTAGAAGGTAGAATGTCCCTAAATTCAATCCCAGTACCACCCACAAAAAAAGAAAGAAAAGGAAGTAAGAAAGGAATATAGAAAAGCAACAAGATGAGCACTGAAACTCCCCAGTTCATTGTTTATTCAGTTGGTTTTTTTTCTGTCTGAATTCCATCCTAGGCCATCTTGTCCACTCCCTAGTTACTATGTTCATACTGATATCATCCACACACATTTCTTCAGCCCAGATCTTACCTGAAAGCCACACCTCAGAGCTACCTGCCTCTTGCACACTTTCATTCAGTTGTCCTCAAACTTCTCAAACTGTCTTCCTACCTTGTCAACCAAAGACCTGATTCCCTTTCCTGACCCTCATCTCATTACCCTGGCAAATTCTTCTGCAATTCCCATCTCCTGGCACTTTGACTTCGTTCCCACAGTAGTGACCAAACCTCCATACCTATGCCAAAGGAGTACCAAAGGAGTACTTTGTCTCTAAAGTGAGATAAGATGAGCCAGGCTGTCATTTGAGCTTAGTCCTGTTCAAGTCACTAATGAAACCCTAACCCCAAGGCATAGTCCTCTTCATGCACATCAGCAGTTGAGCACATTGGCAGATGTCCCGGTTGGGCAGAGAGCCCTCACTCTCTTACTCCCTAAGTCAGCTTCTCTACAGCCTTTCTCTTTTCTATCCCACCTGATGACTTACCAGTTCTTTGCATTAAACTTTAAAAAATATTAGGAACCATCAAATAAATCAGTGATACCACTCCTTGGTATCTTTCCAAAAAGTTAAGGTCAGAATACTATAATTAGATCCATGCATATCCATGTTTATAGCAGTGCAATTCACAATAGCCAAATTAGGGAACCAATCTAGGTGTTGGCTAACTAATGATTGGAATAAAAAGTGTAAGATCTACACACAATGGATCTGTATTCAACCATAAAGAAGAAGAACAAAAATGTCATTTGCAGGAAAATGGATGGAACTAGAAAATATTATGCTGAGATCAGCTACTCATACAAAGTCAAGTGTACTGTTTTCTCTCATATATGAAAGCTACAAAGAACATAGGAAAGAAAAGAGACTTCAGCTAAGTGAGAGAGACCAGCAGAATAATGGAAGAGGATTGGGGGAGAGAGGTGAGGATGGAATAAAAGGAGGCTAAAGGAAGTAAGCAGTTCAAATAATGTTATTTATGTCCATATATGAAGGTATCACTACCAATCTCACTACCCTGTATGGGGATGAGGGGAATGGGATGGAATCTGGTGGAACATACCAAGTGCTGTGTACATGTATGTTGTTATCACTTTGAATTTTACTATGATATATAATTATAATGCACCAAATTACAAAAATTAGTGGTCTTTAAAAGAGCAGTGTTTAGTTCACAGCAAAATTGAGCTATATCCTATATCTCTGAGTACAGAAATATTCCTCCCCCAGACATGCACAGCCTCTCCCACTAGCAACACCCATCTCAATGTGGTGCCTTTGTTACAAATGCATTGATTTTTAACTGCAAAATGCAAATAGTCAGCTATACAAGTGACTAAAAAATCATAGCAATGCAACCAATGCTTCCATTTTCACCACTCATCTTATGTCATTAAGTAGCACAGATGCAATTCAGGTCCCTGCCCCCTCCCTCACTCCATCCTCTATCCCAAAGAAATCACTATTCTGAATTTCATGATTTTTCAATTCTTTTGGATATTCATAGACATTTATAGATATGTATGCATCTGTAAATCTATGTAACATCATTTTATATTTTTTATGATACTAGAAATTGAACCCAGAGACATCCCACCTCCACACTATGCCCACAGCTCTCCTTTCTTGTGGTACAAAGGATTGATCTCAGGGGAATTCTACCTCTGAGCTATACCCAGCCCTATTTTTAATTTTTTGAACAGGGTCTCACTAGATTGATAAGAGTCTCGCAATTTGCTAAGGCTGTCATCGAATCTGCTATCCTCCTGTCTCAGACTCCCAAGTACTGGGATTATAAGTGTGCATCACCATGCCAGGCTCAACCCTATTTTATTTTTTATTTGAAAACAGTATCTCATTAAGTTGCAGAAGACCTCCTTAAGTCATTGAGGCTGGCGTTGAACCTAAAATCCTTGTGTCACAGCCTCCCAAGTACTGAGATTACAAAGGTACACCATCATGCTCAGCTCATTTTGCATGTTTTAAGCCTCACAAAATAGTACTGTACTATGAGTTACCCTTCTGCAACTTGCTATATTCATTGATTGTTCTTGAGATATATTCATGCTAACAAATGTACTTTTGGTTCATGCATTTTAATTTCTGTAGAGTATCCCATTATAGGAATTTACCACAATTTTTTATCCACCTTTTAAAAAATATTGGGGTTTGAACTAAGGGGCATTCTACCTCTAGCCACACACCCAACCGTTTTTATTTTTATCTTACTTTATTTTATTTTATTGTGGGTCTGGGGATGGAACCCAGGGACAGTCTACCTCCAAGTGACACCCCCGCCCTATTTTGTATTCTTTATTTATTAAAAAAAATTTTTGGTACTGGGAGTGGATGGAACCTAGGGGCTTTCTACCTCTGTACTATACTCCCAGACCTATTTTATACTTTCTTTGGAAACAGGGTGTCACTAAGTTGCTGAGAGCCTCACTAAGTAGTTGAGACTGGCTTTGAACCTGTGCCATCCTCCTGTCTCAGCCTCCCAAGCGCAGGGATTACAAGTGTGCTCCACCATGCCTGGGTGTATTCTTTATTTTGAAACAGGGCCTAAGTAGCTGAGGCTGCCTGTGAACCGTGTTCCTCCCATCTCAGCCTCCCAAATGCTGGGATTATAAGCATGCACCACTATGCCCAGGTTATTTATTTATTTATTTATTTATTTATTTATTTATTTATTTATTTTAGGTTATTTATTTTTTTAAAACACGTTCTCACTAAATTTCTGAAGGTATTGCTAAGTTGCTGAGGCTGGCCACGATTCTGCAATCTTTTTCTCTCAGCCTCTCAAGTACTGGGATTACAGGTATGCCTCCCCATACCCAGCCTCTACCTGTTATTTTTTAAATTATCAGTTATACCATGTACTGATGTCTATTCAGTAAATTAACCCTCTGTCAGAAGCTGCACATATTTCCTGGCACTCTGTGACTTGTCTTTTAACTCTTGGAAATGCTCAAAATTTTTACTTAAATGTATTATTAATCTTTAACTTTATGATTTGACCTCCATAGGTCTTTTTGAAAGAAATCTTTCCTTATCTCATGGTCACAAATGTAATCTCTATTTTCTTCTAAAAGCTCTAAAATTGTATTTCTCCACTTTAAAGACACTTAATTCCTCCTGGGATTATTTTGTTTTGATGACATCAATGTGAAGTCACATGCAGTTGTAAGAAATCTTACAGAAACCCCTCATGCACTTTGCCCAGTTTCCTCATTACAAACACAGTCCACTCATTCCAACTATTCCCACTTTCTTTTGAGCTCCTGGGTGCATATATGTGTATTATATTCTATACAATATATCTCCTGGCTAAGGCTTGTCCATGTTGCCCTGTACAACCACACCCACCTCCTGCCAGTGGCCCTTCCCTGATCCCTGGCAATCACTCATCTCCTAATCTAGCAATGTTATTTTGAGAATCGGACACAAATGGGATCATATAGCATGTCACTTTTCAGAAATGAGTTTTCAACTCAGCATAATTCTCTTTAGGCTCATCTAAGCTATTTCATGTATTGTTCACTCATCCTTTCTTATTGGAGAGCGGAATTCCATGGTGGGGTTGCACCTCTGTTTGTTTATCCAATCACCCAGCAAAGGACATCTGGATTGTTTCCAATTTGGGGCTGGTACAAATAAAGCTTTTATAAACAGTCACGTATAGGGTTTTGTATGAACGTAAATTTTCATGTCTCCAGCATAAATGCCCAGAGAACAATTGCTGGGGCATATTTAGTTGCATGTTTAGTTTTACAAGAAACTGCCACCAGCAACAAATACAAGGATTAAAATTATAAACATTTGTAAAAAGCTAATTACTTTTCTTTTTCAAGGAGACAAAAGGATTCTTTTCTTTTTCATTTATATACATGTGTGGCACACATGCACATATGACTAGTAGCCTTTTGTAACTTCACCCATGAATGGGTAAAAAATAAAGAACAATACCAATTTGTTGTAGGAAACACACACACACACACACACACACACACACACACACACACACACATTGCAGAGAATTGCTTTCTTCATGGCAGGTACAGAACCTTTTTTGACATTTTTAAAAGCTTACAGTAAGGTAGACGTGGTGGTACAGGCCTGTAATCTTAGTACTCAGGAGGCTGAGACAGAAGGATCACAGATTCGAGGACAGCCTCAGCAAGTAGTGAGACTCTCATCTGCCTAGTGTGACCCTCTTTCCAAATAAGAAACAAAATGGGTTTGGGGGTATAGTTAAAAGGTAGAATGAACCCAGTATCACAATCCTCAGTACCACACACATACAAAAAATACCTCACAGTACTTTGTAAATAAGACAAGCATGGAAGATTCTTCCACTGGCAGAAGAAACTGGTGAAGGCTGTAACATGAACATGTCACCTATAGGTGAAACCAGTTGTTGTCCTGACTGTTTTCCAAAGTGGCTGTAACATTTGCATTGCTGCCAGTGACAGACACATAATCCAATTTTTTCTTCATTTTTGCCAGCACTGGTGTTGGCACTGCTTTTTCTTTTAACTGTTTTGATAGATATGGAATGATACCCTATTGGGATTAGAATTTTCATTCCCTGATGGTTATGGTTTTCTAGATCATATTTGTGTTGTCAAGTCTAAGAACTCTTTGCTTGATCTCAAATTCCAAAGATTTCCTCTCATTTTTCTTAAAAGTTTTAGAGTTTTTAAAACTTTTTATTTATTTTTATTTATTTTTTCTAATTTTTTAAATTTATTTTTAATTGGTGCATTGTAGTCATATATCAATCACATTGGAGTACAAGACTTGAGAGGATATACAAGCACACATCATCCAATCAGCCCTCATCCAGCCCCCATCCCATTCCCTCCCCATCCCTCGATCCCATGCTTGTTGGGTGATTAACTTTGATACATTTGTTTATGTACCTCCTGCGTTTTAAAGAGGCTCCGTCCTCCACTATTCCATACCCTCTGACTGGTCACATTAGTTGCTTCACTATAGGGCCCTTTCTATAGCTCAACCTCTTCCTGTTGATTAGGGAAGCATCTGATTTTTCTGCGATATTTCTCTGTGCATGCCGCGTTGCAAGTACCGATCACACTCTTGACGGCCCCAGTAGTGGCCTGGCTTTCCGGTGGACTGATCCAGACCTCACTGGCTCAAGCAGCGGCCTTGCCTCATGGGAGGCCCCAATTCTGGTCTCGCTGGCCCCGACACCAGCCTAACCCCTCAGCTGGCTCCGATCCCAGCCTCAGAGGCCGCAGTAGTGGCCTTGCCTCATGGCAGGCTCCAATGTTGGCCATTGGCCCCGGTGCTGGCCTAACCCCTCAGCAGGCTCCGATCCCGGCCTCGGGAGCCCCAGCACTGGACCAGCCTCACGGCAGGCTCCAATCCTGACCTCTCTGGCCCCAGCACTGGCCTAACCCCTCGGCAGGCTCCGATCCCAGCCTCAGAGGCCCCAGTAGTGGCCTTGCCTCCTGTCAGACTCCAATGCCGGCCGTTGGCCCCAGCATTGACCTAACCCCTCGGCAAGCTTCGATCCCGGCCTCGGAGGCCCCAGCACTGGCCTTGCCTCACAGTGAGCTCCGATCCCGGCCTTGCTGGCCCCAGTACCGGCCTTACCCCTCGGCAGTCTCCGATCCAGGCCTCGGAGGCCCCAGCACCGGCCTTGCCTCACGGCAGGCTCCAATGACAGCCTCATTGGCCCCAGGCCCAGTCTAACCCCTCGGCAGGCTCTGATCCAGCCTCGGAGGCCTCAGTAGCGGCCTTGCCTCATGGAAGGCTCCAATGCCAGCTGTTGGTCCCAGCACCGGCTTAACCCCTCAGCAGGCTCCGATCCCGGCCTCAGAGGCCCCAGCACCGGCCTTGCCTCACGGCAGGCTCTGATGCTGGCCATTGGCCCCGGCACCTGCCTAACCCCTCGGCTGGCTTTTATCCCGGCCTCGGAGGCCCCAGCACCAGCCTTGCCTCATGGCAGGCTCCAATGCCGGCCTTGCTGGCTCTGGCACCGGCCTAACCCCTCAGCAGGCTCCGATCCTGGCCTTGAAGGCCCCAGCACTGGCCTTGCCTCACGGCAGGCTCCGATTCCAGCCTCACTGGCCCCAACATTGGCCTAACCCCTCGGTAGGCTCCAATCTCGGCCTCGGAGGCCCCAGTAGTGGCCTTGCCTCACGGCAGGCTCTGATGTTGGCCAGTGGCCCCGGCACCGGCCTAACCCCTCAGCAGGCTCCGATCACTGTCTCTAGGGTTATTATTTCAAAGGTTCCAGGTGTAATGTATCAGATCTCTGCCTCCCCTGAGTACTGGCCACTGCCATTATATCACTGCTTCCACCATTTCAAATCCTTCCCAGGCTCTTTTTCCACTCTGAATGTTGTCCAGTGTTCCTAAGCATGCGTGATGGTAGCATTTGACATTTGGTGTAATTTCTCCAAAAAAAAAAAAAAAAAAAAAGGTTGGTAGGATCCGGTTTCTGCTTCTCCTGAATACAAGTCTCCACCGCCATCATGGCAACCACTTTCAACACCGCCTTTCTCCTTGGTCTCCGCTAAACTCTCTCCTTACAGGTGATGTCCAAGATTCTTGACAATATAGAGAAACAGCAGTCCTCCTTCATGGGGAATTTTTCCATAAGTTCCAGTGCATTTAGATAAGTTTTGTTTGCATCTCCAGTGTCCTGGCATCCGCAATGGCTTTCTTAACTCCTCTCTGATATTTTTCTTTTTTCTTTTTCTTTTCCTTTTTTTTAATAAGAGAAGAGAGTATATGTGGTTTGAGGAGGTAGTGGGATCAGGCACTCAGTAGCACTGTGACCTGGTCGGTTTCCCCATGGGTCCAGAGTGCTCCGCACTACTCTGCCTGGGGCCCAGGGTCCTGCGACCAGGACCCTGGCTGGCGTGCTCTGTGTGACCCCCGCCCGGGACACAGGGTACAGGGCCTGGTTTCTCCAGGGGTCTGGTGTGCTACACACGTTCCGGCCCAGGGCCCAGAGTCTCGCGACCCGGGCCCTGGCTGGCGTGTCCCGCACGACCCACGCCCGGGACCCAGGGTACTGGGCCCGGTTTCTCCAGGGGTCTGGCGTGCTACGCGCAGTTCGGCCCGGGGCCCAGACTCTGGGCCCCGGCTGGTGTTCCCCGTGCGACCCCCGCCCGGGACCCAGCGTCTTACTGTGCCCGGCTTCTCCATGGGACTCAAAGTTTTAGAGTTTTATGTTTTACATTTAAATGCATGCTTTGTTTTGAGTTAATTTGGGTGTAGGGTTTGCAGTTTGGGCCTATTCTCATTTTTTGCCTAGGGATTCCCAATGCTTTAGCAGCATTTGTGGAAAATGCTATCCTTATTGAATTTAGTTTGCATCTTTGCTAAAAATCAGTTGGGTGTATTTTTGTGGGCCTCTGAACTTTTGCCTACTTAGGGCTTTAGCTGGATCTAGTTTACAATATATATTGCCTTCACTTCCTGTGAGTTATATAAAAATAACTATCATTTTGTAATGATATCACATTGTAATTAACAAGGATTTCACAATATCTAATTATGCACTGATCATGCAGTGTGAATTTAATTCGATCATTGTTGATCTTTCTCTCCCTCAGGGGACTAACAATTAAATTAACCTGGAACCCTAGAGAACTGTGAGATAAATCAGAACATACATGTACAGAAATATGATGTTTTACCTTGAAAAACTAAAAAGCAAAACTTCAAAACTATTACATCATAGAAATGTCAGAAGGGAAAAGAGAAGGCAAGAGTGGGCTGGCTATGAGGTTCTGCCAGCAAAGGAAATGATTCCATCTACTAGGGAAATATGTGTATATGTCACCTTAGCATGACATATGTAATATATGTATATGTAGAATAAATAGCCTAGAGCATAATGTAGAGCAAAAGCCATTTTTAGACTTGAAAACAGCAAAGTTTAGCATCCTGTCACGGTTGTGTCTCTGACATGCTGTGTGACCTTAAGCAACAACTTAGATCTCTGGACTTCTTTTAGCTCTATGTCTATAGGGTCTACTATAATATATTATTTAATTTCTCATATTGATCATTTGCATTTTCTACTTTTGTCAGTCCTGAGGTGAATATTGCTTGAAGTTTGTTAAGAATTTTATTGATATTTGCAAAGCACTAATTATATATACTTTTATTGGTTCATTGTAATTATATATCATAGTGAAGTCCAAAGTAACAACCTACCCTTTTGAGAATTAATTTCCCCATTGTTTTTCTATTTTCAATTTCATCAATTTCTGCTGTTATCTTTTATTATTTCCTTCCTTCTGCTTCCTTGGGATTTATTCTGATCATTTTTTAACTTTTGGTTTTCTTTTCTTTTGTGGCATTGAAGATGGAACCCAGGGCCTTACACATGCTAGGCAAATCCTTTAATACTGAGCTACACCCCCAACCCCTCTGAGTTCTTGAGGTAGGTTCTTACTTTATTGATTTGAGACTTTTTCCTAATATATACATTTACTTTTATTCCTTCCTTCCTTCCTTCCTTCCTTCCTTCCTTCCTTCCTTCCTTTCTTCCTTCCTTTTTTTCATTCTTTTCTTTTTAGTACTAGGGATTGAATCCAGAAACATTCTACTTCTTAAGTTATACCCTCAGCCCTTTCCACTTTTTATTTTAAAATAGGGCCTTGCTAAATTGCTGAGGCTAGCCTTGAACCTGTGATTCTTCTGTCTCAGCCTCCTGAGTCCTGGGATTACAGGCATATACCACTATGCCTGGCTTCTGAAAGGTATTTTTAAAATGCATTGCATTTCCAGGGAGAAGCACAATACTTAATAAAGAGCAAAAACAGGTGACTGTTCTCTTGGGTGCACAATGGTCCTCCCAATCACATGAGGAAATGGAAGTCCAGCATCTTAAGAGGGGGAAGATTTTTTTTTAGCCCTGGACATCCCTTTTATCCTTGGATAACTCCAAGCAGCAGTATTTGCTGATAATTTTCGGCAATTTTGAGCCTTTTTTTCAATGCTGTTAATTTGCATTTTAGAACCCCAAATTATCTTTTTCTCTTCACTACTGGGCCATGCAAGTATAAAATACTGAAAAAAATTGATCATAAAACCAGAAATGAGATTTTCCAAAAGGAAGGACATGTTATTGGAATCTAAGAGACATGTAGATGAGCAACAAGCCAAAATTTTTATTATAGAGATGGCCACACATCTATAATTCCAGTCCCTGGGATGCTGAGACCAGAGGATTGCAGGTTTGAGGACAGCTTCAGCAACTTAGCACAACACTGTTTCAAAATAAAAATAAAACATCTGAGGTGTAACTCAGAATTAAAATGCTCCTGGGTTCAATTTTAAGTAAAAAAAATGAAAAGGGCTTGGGCTGTAGCTTGAAGGGTATAATGCAATGCCTGTGGGTTCAATCCCCAGTACGCGTGCACGTGCGCGCGCACACACACACATACACACACACATATAGCAATGCATTTATTGTATATTATATATATTATATAATTATATGTAATGCATAATTTATATATTATAAATAACTTTTTGTTATTGCCTGAATTATATAGCCCCTAAATTCATGTTGAAAGCCTAACCTCAGAATGTGACCTTATTTGGAAATAGGGTTTTTACAGAATTAAAGTAAAATGAGTTTATTAGATGGACCCTAAGCCTTTATGACAGATGTTCTTCTAATAAGGAAACATTTGAATATAGACACAGAGATGACACAGGTACAATACATATATCTACAAGGAAAGAGGCATTACCTCACAGCTTACAGAAGGACCCATCCCAGTTCACACCTTTATTTGACACTTCTAGCCTCCGGAAATAAGACACTAAATTTCTGTTCTGCAAGTCACTTGATCTGTGGCTTACTGGCTTCCAGCAGCAGCAGCCCCTGAACATTAAAACTCTTGTTTCTTTCTTCCAAGTAACTGTAGTGTGTCTGCAGATATTGAGCGATGTTCCAGTGTATATGTAGAGAGTGTAGCATGTGAGTAGAAAGAGAAAGAAGATTCGGAGAGATGTCCTCAAACAGAGAGAATGTAAGCCGGGCATGGTAGCACAATCTTGTAGTCTTAGTACTTGGGGGACTGAGACAGGAAGATCACAGGGGCCAGTCTCAGCTGGGCACTCTTAGTGAGACCCTGTTCCAAAATAAAAAATAAAAAACAGAGCTTGGCGGGCAGTGTAGCTTGGAGGTAAAATGCACCTTGGTTCAATCCCAAGTACTGCACAAAACACAAAACACAAAACAAACAGGGAGAATATAGAAGTCCCAGGAAGATCGAGTCTGCCAGATTTTTCTCCAAACTCTCATCCATGGTTATAGTGCCAAATTATGTTCTTGGCATGAGTTTGTGTATGTGTATTTTGCTGGGGATTGAATCCAGCGACATTCTACACCCCAGCCTCCCCTTTTAAATTTTGAAAAAGGGTCTCGTTAAGTTGCTGTGGCTGGCCTCCAACCTATGATCCTCCTGTCTCAGCCTTCCAATTACTGAGATGACAGTCATGTGCCACCGCAACTGGCTCTGTTCTTGCTTACTTTTAAAGATCATCCTTTCTTTTAGCTTCCAGAATCTCAGAATGTAATAAAAGTCAGAGCTCAATTCTGTCATTTCCATGCTTTGCAGGAGGTACTGTACAAAGGCTATACACCAAGAAGGTTTGTAGCAATCGTTTGGTGAGGGAGAACAACTGAAGATTTGTGGATTTTTGAGGACTCCAAAGAACTTTTGTTCATGTGGAATATGCTCATTGCTACTTAACATAATAAAAATTAAAACTGAGAAAATTTAAATATATTTCTTAATCATTTAGAAATAACATTTTTCCAAAACAAAAAATTAGTGAGAAGAGTGGCATTATTATATATCTTTGCAAATCTTTCAATGGCCTAATCGAAGGCAGCTGAATTTTCCTACCTGCTTCCTACTCTCAATATATTGTGATATCATGTGTCATGTAGCCATTTGAAACTCCATGTATACTCATAAGAAGATAAAAATAGTGCCTTAGTACTGCTATGAAAATAGTCTTGATCTTGTGGGCCCCCTCAAAATCTCTCCGAAACCCCCAGAAGTCTGCAGCACTGCTATATAGGGTACAGATTTAAGAGTATAATTCTGGGCTATAGAGTATGCATGTTTTTAACCTTGCTAAATATTTCCAAATTTATATCATTTGTACAATATTGCAGCAGTGTTAAAAAGAGTTTTGGTTTCTTATATCTGAGTCAATTTGGTATTATCAGACTAAATTATTTGAAGCCAGGCACAGTGGTTCACACCTGTATTCCCAAGTATTTGGGAGGCTGAGAGAGAAGGATCACATTTTTGAAGCCAGCCTCAGCAACTTAATGACACTACCTTTTCAAATTAAAGAATAAAGCTGGGCGTGGTGGTGCACGCTTGTAATCCTAGCGTTTGGGAGGCAGAGACAGGAGGATCACGCTGGTTCGGAGCCAGCCTCCATAGCATAAGAGACCCTGTTTCCAAATAAAAGAAATATAAAATAGGTCTGGGAGTGTAGCCTGGAGGTAGAAGGGCTTCCAGGAACCCTAGTACCACCAGAAAAAAAAAATAAAGAGACTAAAAAAATAGGGCTGAGGTGTAGCTCAGAGATACAAGCCCCTGGGATCCATCCACAGTATGGCAGATAAATAAATAAATAAATAAAGCCCATGGTTTGTATTCTCAGTACCACTAAACAAATAAATAATACCAATTTAAGGAGTACATTTTAGTTCACATTTCCATGATTACTAGTAAATGAGGTTTTAAAATAATTTTTAAAAATTAATTAAATAATAATATAAATTTAAAAAAAATTAAAAATAATTTTAAAATGAGGTTTTAAAATTATTTATTCAGGTTCCCTATTCCATCCATTCTGTTTTTATTTTTGCACACTTCTTAATATATTTGAGTTTTTCAGGAATAAGTGTTCTAAATCCCTCTTTCATGGTGTGGTTGATGTTCTATTTCTGATGTCTTCTTTTTTTTTTTTTTGTGGTACTGGGGTTCCTGGAAGCCCTTCTACCTCCGGGCTACACTCCCAGACCTATTTTTACATTTTTTTATTTTGGAAACAGGGTCTCCTAAGCCAGCACGCGTGGCTGGCTTCGAACCTGCGCGATCCTCCTGTCTCTGCCTCCCAAGCGCGGGGATTACAAGCGTGCGCCACCACGCCCGGCTCTGATGTCTTCTGATGCACAGATAACTTTATTTTGAATATAATAAAAAATTTAATAGTTTATACTTTTTGAATCTTTATGTATTCTTTATGCAATTCTTCCTTGTCCTCAAGTCATAAGATATTCTTCAAAACTTTCTTCTAAGATTTTAAAGATGCTATTATCACGATGAGGTCTCTAATTGGACTGAAAATTGGTTAAGATTTTTCTTACAATGTTAAGATATGATTTTACATTTTTACTTTTTATAAAAGATAACCACTTATCCTTGAATTATATATTGAACATGCCATCATTTCCTCCATTTATTTCAGTATCTGTGGAGAGGGGTTACTAGAATATATATTTTGTTCCCTAAATCTGAATTTCCCTGCTTTGTTTCTCTTCTTCAAAATATTTTGTTTAATCTTAGCACTTTACTGGTAAAAATTTCAGCAGATAAATAATACATACAAAAGATTATATCAACTGTTCATGTACCGCTGGGTGCAGAGGCACACTCCTGTCATCTCAGTACTTGTGAGGTTTAGACACGAGGATCGCAGATACAAGGTCAGCCTCACCAAATTAGCAAGACCCTCAGCAACCTAGGGAGACCCTGTTTCAAAATAAAGAATAAAAGCTGAGTGTGATGGTGTGCTTGTAATCCCAGTACTTGGGAGGCTGAGACAGGAGGATTGAGGTTTGTGAACAGCCTCAGCTACTTAGTGAGGCCCTTTGCAACTCAGTGAGACCCTGTTTCAAAATAAAGAATAAATATAGGGCTGGGGCATAACTCAGAAGTAGAATGTCCCTGGGTTCCAACCCCAGTACTGCCAATAAATAAATAAAGAATAAAGAATAAAAATGGCTGGGGGTATAGTTCTGAGACAGAACACCTCTGGGTTCAATCCCCAGTAACACACACACACACACACACACACACACACACACACACACACACAGAAATTTGTAATGTATCATTTAAATTATTATTATTATTTAATTTTTGGTACATTGTAGTCATACATCTTAATGGAGTACAAGATGGTAGAGGCATACATGCACACAGCACTCATTTTGCCCTTCCTCAGTTCCCTCCCCATTCCCCCTTCTCATGTTTGGCTTAGTGACGGACTTTGATATGTTTGTGAATGTACATCATGTGTATTAGGAAATTTCCCTCTGCCCTCCTCCCATCCCCCTCAGGTTGCTTTACTTGCTCATCTATGGTTTCTCTTTCTTTATCTAGAGTTCCTCCTATGACCCCTTTTCTCCCTAGCTTCTGCATATTAGGGAGAGCATCTGACTTTTTACTTTTTGTGACTGATTAATCTCACTTAGCATTATGGTGTCCAGTTCCATTTATTTTTCCGCAAAAGACGTAATTTTGTTTTTTTATGGCTATAGTTTAAATTATAATATGAAAGTTTAGTATTTTGGAGGCCCTATAATAAACCTACATCCAATCACATCAGCCTTCATCCACGAAAGCCTGCCTACAGGTAAATATCATTATTATGGGTAAATTAATTATTCACCTGCTTTTTTATAGTGTAACCATTTGTGTATCTACAATTGTCTATTATTTGCTGTTACTGTGACCTTGACTTAGAGAAATTACTTAGTAGTCATTGCTACTAAAAACAATGACTCTAGACTAAGCCCTGAAAACACCCTATTCATAACTAAAATCAGGATAAGCTTGGGATCTCTGCCGTGATTTTGTATCTGTCTCCTTTATTTCCTTAAACTTTGGGTCAAATCCCTTTTCAGTTCTGCATGTAGGCATGTCATTATTTAAGGGATGTCCATCTGAACAACTAGTAATATGTCATGCATGGTGGTGCACGCTTATAATCCCAGTCCTTGAGAGGCTGAGATAGAAGATCACAGATTTGAGACCAGCCTCAGAAGCTTAGCCAGACACTGTTTAAAAATGAAAAAAAGAAAGAGCTGGTGGTATAGTTCTGTGATAGAGTGCTCATGGCTTCACTCCCTAATATCACAAAACAGCTAGTAATATAAAGTTTGTTAACCCTAAATTTACCTAACATATCTCATCCCCCTTAAAGCCTGAGGTGATATTTGTGGCAGCCTGTTTCAAACCCACCTGAGTATGCTCAAGAATCCCCAGTCAGCAGGATCACAGGACTAGTGCATAAAAATCCTGAGCAACAAGTTGCAATTGCTCCTGTCACCTCTGACCCAATTCTTTCTCTATTTAAACTTAAAGCTCAGATAGCTGTGGGTGGTGACAAACACCTTAATCCTACTATGTGGGAGGCTGAGACAGGAGGATTGCATGTTTGCGGTCAGCCTCAGCTGCTTAGAGTGAGACCTTGTTTCAAAATAAAAAAGTAAAATTGGGTTGTGAGTGCAGTTCAAAGGTAGGTTGCCTCTGAGTTCCATTGCCAGACCACACACACATACACACACACACACACACACACACACACACACACACACACCTAACGCTCCTGTGGGCACCCCGAAGTCAGGATTGAAATGACAGATTTTACTGCCTTCTCAGAGTGGCTGTACTAATGAAAGTTTCCTTTCCTACTTTTCACCTAGACCTTTTCTCTTTGGTATTTGGAGCAAGCGTCTGGGTCTGGTTAGATTGGACCCCTTGCCTAGGTCACCGATAACATCTTTTGCCTTGAAGATCGATCTAGTGGTGTGAGAGGTGTGTTGAAGTCTCCCAGTATTACTGTATTTGGGTCTATTTTAGATCTGATATCTAGAAGGGTTTGCTTTACAAATATGGCTGCCCCCACACTTGGGGCATAAACATTTACTATCATTATATCTTCTTTGTGGACTGTTCCTTTTAACAAAAGGTAGAGTCCTGCTTTGTCTCTTTTGATGTGTTTTAGCTTAAAGTCTGTTTTGTTGGATATCAGTCTTGCTACCCCTGCCCGTTTTGGTCTCCATTAGTATGGTATATCTTTTTATATCCTTTCATTTTCAGCCTGTGAATGTTTTTGGCTGTAAGGTGAATTTCTTTGCAAACAGCATATATTTGGATTATGTCTTTTAATCCACATTTTCAGTCTATGTCTTTTGATTGGTGAGTTAAGTCCTTTGACATTCATAGTTATTACTGAAATATGATTTTTGTCTCCTGTCATTTTGTGTTCTGTCTTCTGTTAGGTATCCTGTTATTTCTTCTTTATTTAGATGCCTTGTTGTTCACCTTCATCTATTCTCTGGTTCTGAAGTCTGCTTCATTTTTCTTCTTTATGGTTTATTTCTTTAAGTATGTTCTCTAGTGTGGGCTTTGAATTCATGAATCTTTTGAGGTTCTGCTTATCTTGAAACACTTTCGTTTCCCCATCAATTTTGAGTAATAGTTTTGCTGGTAATACCAATTTTGGTTGGAAGTTGTTTTCTTCCAGAGTCTGGATCACATCATACCAGTCTCTCCTGGCAATCATGACTTGGGTTGTGTAGTCTTGGATGATTCTTATTGTTTTTCTTCTATATGTCACCCGTACTTTTGTTCTCATTGCTTTTAAGATTTTTTCCTTGGCTTCTATGTTGGTCATTTTGATTATTATATGGTGTGGAGATGTTCTTCTTTGATCTTGTCTTAATGTTGTTCTGTATGTCTCCTGGACATGAAGATCCAAGTCTCTTTCCATGTTTGGAAAATTCTCTGAAATTATTTCTCTGAAGAGATTACAAATGCCCTTGGTCTGTACCACTATTCCTTCTTCAATGCCTTTTATCTTTAAGTTAGGATGATTCATGTTGTCCCATAGTTAGGGGTTTTGTTGCTGTATTGACTTCTGTATGCTGTTGACTGTGTTTTCAGTTTTGAATGAACTGTGTTCTAACAGTGATATTCTATTTTCCATTTCATCTAATCTTCCAGAATTTCTTTCTATTGCTATCTTCATTTCATTTATTGACTCTTTCATTTCATTCCAGACCTCTTTCCGATTCTTTCTTAGTGTTTCTATCTTGTCTTTCATTTCCGGTAGATATGTTTTAAAGCCTTTTATCATATTGTAGATCAAAACTCGGAACTTCCCTTTTTGCATTTTCTTTCTTTCTTTCTTTCTTTCTTTCTTTCTTTCTTTCTTTCTTTCTTTCTTTCTTTTTGTGGTACTGGTGTTCCTGGAAACCCTTCTACCTCCGGGCTACACTCCCAGACCTATTTTATTTTATTTTTATTTGGAAACAGGGTCTCTTAAGCCAGCAAGGCTGACTTCGAACCTGCGCGATCCTCCTGTCTCTTCCTCCCAACTGCGGGGATTACAAGAGTGTGCCACCATGCCCAGCTCTACTTGCATTTCTTGAGGTCAGGATTCGTGATTTCTGTTGTCTCTTCATTATTCCTAGTTCTTGCATTTTCAAGGTTCTCAGGCTTGTTTTTCTGATGTCTTCCCATTCTTTGTGAGTATTATGTTTAATCCAATCTTAGTAGTAGGAATTTAGAAGTGACAGAAGGTAAGCAGTGCTTTTTCCAATGGTGGTGGTTGAGTATTGGGGAAGGAGCTGGGGTGATGGGTACAGGATTTCAGTAACGTTGAGAATATGATTAGGTATCTTGAGAAAAGAGAGTGGATAGGGTGGTGTGAGAAAGTTTGTAAAAGAAATGAGGGGGGGAATCAACCAAACATGAATATATTAACTAGACAATATACAAAAGTTAACAATTATACTTTGAGGACAAAAACAAAAACAGAAAAAAAGGAAAAAAGGAATAGGAAAGAAGAGAGAAGGAAAAAAAGAAAAGAAAGGACAAAAATGAAATAGACTAAGAAGAACTAGTGATTGTTTGAGAGAACAAAGCCAAACAAACAACCAAGCCAGCAAATAAAAACCCAAATAAAAGAAAGAGAAGGGGAAAAAAGCCCAAAACATAAAAAAATAAGCAAGCCAGGTGTGGTGGTGCACGCTTGTAATCACAGCATTCAGGAGGCTGAGACTGGAGGATCGCTTCACAGACAGCCTCAGCTACTTAGTGAGGCCCTCTGCAACTCTGTGAGACCCGGTTTCAAAACAAAGAATAAAAATTAGGGCAGGGGGTGTAGCCTGGAGGTTTAATGCCCCTGGGTTCCACCCCTAGACCCGCAAAAAAAAAAAAAAAACAATTAAGCAAAAATAAAAATGTCCTACTAATTTACACACATGGGGCTGGGCCCATATAATATTTGTATGTCTGATCGCTGGTAGATTCTGGAGTATATTCCAATGTCTCTTATTTGCTCTGTACCCTTTTGTCAGCTCTTGACCCAGTCTCTGAGTGATCTCTTCTCTAGTCTCTGACTGCTTTGTGAAGAGGGCATCTAAAAAGACTTGGCACACTCCCCTGTGACTTTGTGTCACTGTAGGTTCTAACCAGATCCCTTCTCTGAGCAGACCCTATTACCTGTGTGTGGTCTGGGCCATTGCAAAACTCACTGTGTTGCTGTATCTGGAAGTTTTCCTGTGCACACAGGTTTCCTCCCCTGTCTCTGAAGGACTGTACTACTGTGGGTGTTGCCTTTAGTTAGCACAGGGGATTTTGACTTGGCTGCCGCTCACCATTTAAGATGTTGGAGGTATGGTCGCTTTCAAGTGCTTGAATTATTTATCTGGATTTCTTGAGACTGCCACACTGAAGTTCGAGGTTCAGGCTCGCACCCGGGACCCTGATGGCGCAGGCGACTGGTCCTCAGCAGGTCAGTCACATGTGCTCCGGCCTTTTGCAGTGGATCCCTCAGTTTAGAATAATTGGATTCCTTCTGCTGCGGTTCCTGTTTCTGTTATGGATCTTGAGCTGTATTTATTTTGCTCTTCTAGATGCTGCCTTCTCAGTAGTTGAACTTTTTTTTTTGTTTCAGCTACCAAGATATGCTGCGTTCCACGGTCGCCATTTTCTTCCTCCCTTCTTCCATCTTTTTAGGTGATGATTTGGATGAGCTCTTTCACCATGTCACTGAGATGAATTACATTAATTGATTCTTTTTTTTTTTTTTGGTGGTACTGAGATTCTTGGAAACCCTTCTACCTCCGGGCTACACTCTAGGCCTATTTTATATTTTTTTAATTTGGAAACAGAGTCTCTTAAGCCAGAGAGGCTGGCTTTGAACTTGCATGATCCTCCTGTCTCTGCCTCCCAAGCACAGAGATTACAAGCATGCACCACCATGCCCATCATTAATTGATTTTTTTTAACCTTGGGTATTAGGATAAGCCTTCTTTGGCCTCATTTTGTGTAGGATATTTGCATAGGTGCATGAGAGATATTGACCCATAGTTTTTCTTTTTTAAAAAATTTCTTTTTATTTGTTTTATTGATGCACTGTATTCCTACATCATAATGGGATAAAAAAAAAAAACTTTTTTAGTCATACGTGCACACATCTCCCAGTTAGCCCCTACTCCACACCATTCCCTCCCCATCCCTCCTTCCCATGCTTGGCTTAGTGGTTGACATCTAATATTATAGAAATTTATCCAAAATTAACAATGATAATCTCACATAACAGATTCATTTGTCTGGTATCAAACTTTTGATCACTTTGAGATAATATTTCAATATTTCTTTTTGCTTTCTTTCTTACCAGAGAATATTTTTAAGATGAAACTATCATTCATTTTTTCCAGAAAAATCTATCCTAACATGAAATATGAACTCTAAATACCCAAAACAATCTCAAAAAAGAACAAAGTTAGAAGATGTACATTTTCTGATTTCAAACCTTATAAAGCTACATTAATAAAGCAGTGTAGTACTGCAATAAAAGGCAGATATATAAACCAGTGGAGTAAAATAGAAAGCCTAGAAATAAATTCTTCCATATATGGTCAAGTTATTTTTGACAAGGTTTCAAAGAACATTTGGTGAAGGAAATAATGATCCTTTCACTAAATATTGTTGAAAAATAATAATTATATGAAAAAGAATAAACTTGGACCCTTACCTAACACCATATACAAATATTAACTCAAAATAGATAAATGACCTAAATGTAAATCTTAAGACTATAAACTTTTAGAAGAAAACCTGGGTCAAACACTTCACAACATTGAAATTGGCAGTGATTTCTTGGATATGATTTCAATGGCACAGGCAACAACAGAATAAACAAACAAACTTCCTAAAATATATTGTACATCCAAAGACACTGTAAACAGAGTTAAAAGTTACTGATACAATGGGGTAAAATATTTCCAAATGCTATATCTGAAGGTATATTAATATTTCAAATAGAAATCCTAAAAATTAGCAACAATAAAAGCAAACAATACAATTTAGAAATAGGTAAAAGACTAAAATAAATAATGAATCTCCAAAGATTTTAACCAATAAACACATGAATATATTCTCCTTTACTTAGTTGTATGCTGGGTGGAAAATCTTGTTTCTCTGGTTCTGGTGTATATTATCTATTTCTTCTTTGTAGTTAATCTCTTTGAGTATTTTCTCTAGCACTGGTTTTGAAGACATAAATTCCTTCAATTTCTGTTTGTCATGGAAGCTTCTTATTTCTCCATCTAATTTGATAGATAGTTGTGCTGGGTAGGAAATTTTTGGCTGGAAGTTGTTTTCTTTCAGAGTTTGGAATATGTTACTCCAAGACCTTCTGGCTCTCATAACTTGGTTTAGGAATTCTGGAGTGATTCTAATTGTTTTGCCTCTGAATGTCACTTGGCCTCTTGTTTTGGTTGCCTTTAAGATTCTCTGCTTGGCTTCCACATTGGTCATTTTGACAATTATGTGGTGTGGGGAACCTCTTCTCTGATCCTGTCTAACGGGAGTTCTATAAGTTTCCTGGACCTGCCTATCAACCTCTTGCTCTAAGTTTGGAAATTTTTCTGCTATTATTTCTTTGAAGAGATTATTGATCTCTTTGGTTTCACCTTCTTTGCCCTCCTCTATCCCGATTATTCTTAGGTTAGTTCTCTTAAAATGGGCCCATATTTCTTCAATGTCAGATTTCTGCTGTCTGATTTTTTTTCTAAGTTATAAATTATGCATTCGTTTTTGGAGTGATCCTCTTCTAGGAGTGAGATTCTATTCTCCATGTGGTCTAATCGATTGTTTATACTTTGAATTGAGGCATTTACCTCAATGATTGCATCCTTTATGTCTTTTAGACTCTCTCTAAATTCTTTTCAAAGGTCCTGTATTATTTCGACAGTTATATTCCTGATTTGATCTTCTGGAGATCACTGAATTTCTGTGTTATCAGGTTCTGATAATATGGGGTTGTGGGTATTCATTGCTCTATTGTTGTTCCTCTTTCCCATGATTTCAGAAGTTTGTGCCTTCCCTGGGTCACTACGACTTCACTTAGGGTGCTCTGTATCTCGAGTCTGTGGTAATCTCTGACACCGCTACACCTTCACTGGGTTGGACTGCAAAATCTCAGACCCAGGGAGATTATCAAAGTCCCTGGGCATGCAGTACAGGTATTTCTCCTTTAGCGGCCGCAATTTCACTCACGGTTATTTTGCGTGTTGATCAGGAGCTGTCAAGGGCGCGGTGAACTCGCTGTCGCTGCTGGCAATATGGTGCCACTGCCACGCACTCAGCCATGAGGCTGTCACTGCTGGCAATATGGTGGCATTGCCACGCCCTCGGCTGTGAGGCTGGAGTATTTCTTTTCTGGTTTTGAGCTCTGTTCTGAGTCCCTGGAAGGCGTGATGAGCTTGACCACTGGGAGTTTTAGACGTTCTTTGCGCTGAAAGATCTGCTGAATTACACCTAAATGATCCACAGCTGCTCACTTCAGCTCCTTGTTTACCTTTCCTCTCTGGATCCTGGTGCTGTGAGGGAAAATGGTGCCGGTGCGGCCCTGCTGCTGCATTGCAGGCTTGATTTCTGGTCTCTGGTTGTTCTTCTAGTCTTTTATTTTCTCTGTCCCTTGTGTTTACATTTTTTATTTATCTGCTGATGGCGTTTTCTGGCTATGAAAAGAGCTGATTTTGTAGCAATAGAGATAGATTTTTAGCAGGGCTCGTAAAGGCTGTTTTTCTCGGTTGCCATCTTCCTGGAAGTCGACCGGTAGTTTTTCTTATTCCAACATCTTGATCTGGTGTTGGTATCCGAATAGAGCTGGCCTCAGAGAATGTGTTGGGACATACTTCTTTCTCCACAATTTTCTGAAAGAAATCTGTTCATGGGTATTATACCTTCAATATTTAGGTAGAATTCACCAGAGAAGATATTTCATCCAAACTTTTCTTTGTGGGAAGGCTTTAAGTATGAATTCAAGTTAATATATATTATACAATGAATATCTAGTATATTTATTTATGTATTTATTTATTTATTTATTTATTTATTTTTGTGGTACTGGGGGTGGAAACCAGGGACATTCTACCTCCAAGCTACACCCAAGCCTTATTTTTTTTTTTTTTGAAACAGGGTCTCAGTGAGTAACTGAGGCTGCAAAGGGCCTCACCACGTAACTGAGGCTGGCTTCGAACTTGCACGATCCTCCTGCCTCAGTCTCCCAAATGCTGGGATTATGAGCATGTGCCACCACACCTGGCATAGTATAATTAAATATTATGTAAAAATATAAATATATGAGCAAGATGTGGTGGCACACACCCATGATTGGGTACTTTTAAGGCTAACAAGAGGATCACAGGTTTGAGGCCAGCCTCAGCAACTCAGTGAGATTCTGGTTCAAAATGAAGAATAAAATCCTAGCATGGTGGTGCATGCTTGTAATCCCAGTACTTGGGAGGCTGAGACAGGAGGATCACAGGTTTGAGGTCAGCCTTAACAACTTAGTGAGGCCCTCTGCAACTTAGTGAGACCTTATTTCCAAAAAGGAATTAAAAAATAGGGCTGGAGGTGTGGCTTGAGGTAAAATGCCCCTGGGTTCAGTCCCCAGTTCCACAAAAATATTAGTTAGATAGATAAATTAAAAATTAAAAAGGGCTGGAAGTATAGTTCAGAGGTAGAATGTCCCTGGGATCAGTCCCTAGTACCACACACAAAAAATATGAATATATTGTGTATAATATATGTAATGTATTGATTATATCTATATATCTCCAAGTTATATCTCCTTGTCTATATATGATAAATATAATGTATTTTATATAAATTTATTTATATCCAGATTATATCTATTTGTGTATCTATTAGGCTTGCTTTATGTGTCATAAATCATTTATCTCTACATCATCTATTATATATGAAATAACATATCTGTATACATTCAGATTATCCTTTTTAATTTTTTTTGCAGGTCTAGGGGTTGAAACCGGGGGCATTTGACCTTTTTTTTTTTTTTTTGGTGGTACTGGGGTTCCTGGAAGCCCTTCTACCTCCGGGCTACACTCCCAGACCTATTTTTGCATTTTTATTTGGAAACAGGGTCTCCTAAGCCAGCACCCGGCTCAGATTATCTATTTATATCTGTGGAATCTACAGTTTCAACTCATATTTGTATCTTTTCTTTGTTTTCCTGATTCGTATAGCTAGTTTTATCAATTAACCTTCCTATAGACTACATTTGAATTTGTTGATTTCCTCCATTGCTTTTGTTTTTCATTTGATTGATTTTCTACTCTGATTTTTATGATTTGTTTCTTCAGCTCACTTTTGGTTTCATTTGTTCTTTTTTCCTCATCATTTATCTTTTGAAATAAAAGCCTCTAGCTGGGCGTGGTGGCGCATGCTTGTAATCCCCGCGCTTGGACAGCTGAGACAGGAGGATCGCACAGGTTCAAAGCCAACCTCGGCTATTTAGTGATGCTCTCAGCAACTGAGTGAGACCCTGTTTCCAAATAAACTATAAAATAGTCTGGGAGTATGGCCCAGAGGTAGAAAGAAAGCCACTGGGTTTCACCCCCAGTAACACACACACACACACACACACACACACACACACACAGAAATAAAAGATTCTAATTATATAAATTCCCCTCTGAATACTATCTATTACCATCTGACATATTTTGACATAGTCCATTTTTATATTATTTTTTATAAAAAGTAAATTATCATTTGTTAGGAACTAAGAAATAAGAAAATGATGTATTTACCCAAATAGTCATCATTTCCAGTGCTATTCACTTCTCTATGTAGGTTCATATTTGTATCTGGTATCATTTGCCTTCAGTCTGAAGAATATCCTTTGCTGTTTTGATGATGATTAATTCTTTGGGGCATTATATGTCTGAAAAGATCATTATTTCACCTTCATTTTTGGAAGGCACTTTCATTGGATAGAAAATTACAGGTTTACAGACTACCTTTTTCAGTAGTTTCAGGTCATTCCTTCACTGCCCTCTTGTACTATTTCTAATAAGAAATCTACCATCTTTATTTTGTTCCTCTGTGCATGTCTTTCCCACCTCTGGTTGCTTTTCAGTTTTTTCTTTTTATCACTTGTTTTGATCAACTTGGTTCTGATGTGCCCAGTGCGTGGGTATAATTTTCTTTGTGTTTCTTGAACTTGCGTTCCATTGAGCCTCTTGCTTATTTGGGTTTATATTATCATTAAATTTGGAAAAAAATATGGTTGTTATTTTATCAAAGCTTTTTTTCCTCCCATCTTTTGGAGACTCCATTACACATATATTAGGCTGAATAAAGTTGTCCCACAGCTTACTGATTCTGATTTTTTTGCTTGTTTTTCTTTTTGTAGTCTTTCTCAGTTTTGGATAGGATCTATGGCTATGCCTTTCAATCTGCAATTTCTACTCTCCTATTGTATTTTTCATATATCCTAGTGTATTTTTCATCTGCAACACTAGTTTTCATCTCTAAATACTCAGTTTTGGTCTCCTTTTATATCTGCCATGTCATTACATAATGTGTTCATTCTTGTCTGTACCTTTTCAAATGTATAGAATACAGTTATAATAAATGTTTTAAGCTGGGCATGGTGGTTCTTTCCTCTAATCACAGTATTTCGGAGACTGAGATAGGAAAATAGCAGGTTCAAGGGCATCTTCTGCAAAAGTAAGCCAGGCATGGTGGCTCATTCCTGTAATCTCAGTACTCGGGAGGCTGAGACAGGAGGTTCTCAAGTTCGAGACCAGCCTCAGCAAATTATTGAGGCCTTCAGCGATATAACGAGACCCTGTTTCAAAAAATAAATAAAAAGGGATGCGGGTATATTTGAGAGGTAGTTAACCTCTGGGTTCAATTGTCAGTACCACATATACAACAAAAAGATTAAAAATAAAAACTAGAAAAGTTTGGGGATGTGGTTGAGATGTAGAACCCCTCTGGGCTCAATTCCCAGTACAAAAAAAAAAAATCTGTTTCAATAACTTTGATACTTTTAACATCTGTGTAAGTTCAGGGTTGCATTTGATCAGTTATTTTTTCTTTTCATTCAGCGTCATATTTCCTGGTTCTTTATATGTCTGATGTTTGGTTAGTTGTTTTCCAAAAACTGTGCATTTAACTTTGTTGTATGCTGTGCATCTTTAAAAAGCTCATCAAGGTATAATTCACATACAATATAATTCATCCATTTAAAGAGCATAATTCAATGTTTTTTTTGTATATTCCCAAATATGCAAAACATCTCCACAAACAATTTTAGAACATTTTCATTTCCTCTAAATGAAACCATGTATGCTTTACCTATTTCTCCTATTTTCCCATTACCACTCTTTCTTCTCAGGCCATAAGCAACCATTAATCTACTCTCTGTCTCTGTAGATTTTTCTATTTTGGATTTTTAAATGAATGCAGTCATGTAGTATATGGCCTTTTTTTGACTGGCTTCTTTCACTGGGCATAATATTTTCAACATTCATTGAAGTTGTAGCATGTATCAGTACTCTGATCTTTTTATAGCTAAATTATATTTCCTTGTATAAGATGGGCATGGTAGCACACGCCTGTAATCCCAGTAATTAGGAGGCTGAGACAGGAGGATCACAGGTTTGAGGACAACCTCAGCAAGTAGTGAGACTCTCATCACACTAGTGAGAACTTGTTTCATAATAAAAAATAAAACTGGGGTAGGATATAGCCCAGAGGTAGAATGCCTCTGAGTTTCGTCCTCAGTACCACAATAAAATAAAATATTTTCTTGTATAGATGCTACACATTTTGTTTAAACATTTATCCACTGGGTTGTTTCCATGTATTGACTATTATAAATAATGCTGATGTAAATATCCATAAAAATTTAAAATTTGGTACGGGGGATTGAACCCAGGGGTTCAATTATGTAACCTCTGAGTTACATTCTCAGCTATTTATAGTATTTATTTATTTATTTATTTATTTATTTTTGCGGGTCTGGGAATGGAACTCAGAGGCATTCAACCTCCGAGCTAAACCCCATGCTCTATTTTTTATTCTTTATTTTGAAACTCGTCTCACTGAGTTGTAAAGGGCCTCACTTAGTAGCTGAGGTTGTCCACGAACCGCGATCCTCCGGTCTCAGTCTCCCAAATGCTGGGATTACAAGCGTGCGCCACCACGCCCTGCTTGTATTGTTTATTTTGAAGCAGCGTCTCACTAAGTTGCTGAGGCTGGTCTCAAATGTGTGATACTTCTTTGTCAGCTTCCCAAGTATTGGGATTATAGGGCTGAGCCACTGTACTCAGTTGAAGTTTTTGTGTGGGCATGGTTCATTTCTCTTGGGTACATACCTAGGGGTACAATTACTGGATTATATGGTAGTGTTGTGTTTAATTGTTTGTGAAACTGCCAGAATGTTTTCCAAAGTGGTGCACTATTTTGATACACATTTAACACTATACAAGGGATCTGATGTCTTTGTATTCTTTTTTTTTTTTTTTTTTGCGGTACTGGGGATGGAAAACCCCAGGGCATTCTACCTCTGTACCCCTGAGCTACACCTCCAGCTCTATTTTTTTTATTCTTTACTTTGAAACAGGGTCTCACTGAGTTGCAAAAACCCTCACTAAGTTGCTGAGGCTGGCTGTGAACCGCGATCCTCCCGTCTCAGCCTCCCAAATGCTGGGATTACAAGCGTGCACCACCACACCTGGCTGTGTCTCTGCATTCTTCTCAATAACATTCTTGCTATTCTCTGATTCTCATTCGACTCATTCTAGTGTGTGTAAAGTGGTATCTTGCTATTATAATGTGTATTTCTTTCATCACTAACGATGTTGAGTATCTTTTCAAGTGGTGATTGGCTGTTTGTATATCTTCCTTTGAGAAATGCCTATTCAGAGCCTTCTCCACCATTTATTTGTGATGTCTTTTTCAAGAGTTACTGTTAGGTTCTAGATTCAAGTCCCTTATCAGATATATGATTTCCAAATATTTTCCCATCATATGGGTTATTTTTTCACTTATTTGATTGTGTCCTTCGAAGTAAAAGTTTTAAATTGTATAAAGTCACACTTTGTATATCTCTTGCTTGCTTATGCTTTTGATATCATACCTTAAATTCTCTTCAAATTGGGAAGAAATAAATAAAACTATATCCAGTTAAAATTTGGTGGGACACACTTGTAATCCCAGCATTTGGGAGGCTGAGACAGGAGGATTGCAATTCAAGGTCAGCCTCAGCTACTTATGAGGCCCTCTGCAATTCAGTGAGACCCTGGTTCAAAATAAAGAATAAAAAATAGGGCCTAGAATGTAGCTTGGAGTTAAAATGTCCTTGGGTTCCATCCCTAGTACCACAAAAAAAAGAAAAGAAAAGAAAAGATGACATTATTGTCTATATACAGAAAATACTTAAAAAATCTAAAAAAACATACTAGAATGAATTTAATGTTTAAGATAAAAGGGCAACGTACAAAAAATTTCAACATACATAACAAATTATATATATGTACATGCTATCAATGAACAATGGAAAAGTTTAACAAAACTACTATGATTTATAAGAGCACTTCAAAATTCAGAAACAAGCCGGGCGTGGTGGTGTACTCTTGTAATCCCAGCATTCGGGAGGCCGAGACCCGTAGGATCGCGTTTAGCGGACAGCCTCAGCTACTTAGTGAGGCCCTCTGGTTTCAAAATAAAGAATAAAAAACAGGGCAGGGGCTGTAGTTCGGAGGTAGAATGCCCCTGGGTTCCATCCCCAAACCCGCCAAAAAAAAAAAAAACAGATATAGATTAAATATAACAAAATATGTGAAAAATATGGTAAAAAGTATAAAATATTGAGAAAAATTCAAATATCTAGATAAATGAAAATATATGCTGTGCTCATAAAAGACTCAATATTGCCGGGCGTGGTGGCACACGCTTGCAATCCCTGCTCTTGGGAGGCTGAGACAGGAGGATCGCGCAGGTTCTAAGCCAGCCTCAGCTACTTAGTGAGGCTCTCAGCAACTTAGTGAGACCCTGTTTCCAAATAAAGTGTAAAAAAGGTCTGGGAGTGTAGCCCGGAGGTAGAAAGCCTCTGGGTTCCACCCCCAGTACCACCAAAACCAAATAAATAAATAAAAAGATCCAATATTGCTAAGATGTCAATTCTACCTAAATTTACATACAATGTCAACATGATAAAAATGTCTTCATAAAAATTCAGTCCTGATGAAAGTTCAGGAGGAATTTGTCTTATATTTTTTCAGAAACAGACAAGTTATTAAGTTTATATGAAAAAGCAAAGAATCAAAAATAGTCAAACATATTTTGAGAAAATTAATTTGATGGAATCACACTAACTGGCCTTGAGACTTATAATAAAGTTGAAATAATCAAGAAGTATAGCCTAGTGCAAAGGCACATGCTTAAAATTCCAGGAGTTTGAGGCAGAGGAATTGCAAGTTTGAGGCCAGCTCAAACAACTTAGGAAGACCCTGTCTCAAAAAAAAAAAAAAAATAGAAAAAAAAAGGCAAGTGTGGTGGTGCATGCTTATAATTCCAGTACTTGGGAGGCTGAGAGAGGAGGATCTCAGATTCGAGGACAGCCTCAGCAAGTATAGAGACTCTCAGAAACTTAGTGAGACCTTGTTTAAAAAATGAAATAAAATAAAATAGAGCTGGGGTGTAACTCAGAGGTAGAATGCCCCTGGACTCAATTCCTAGTGCCACAAAAAATTAAAAATAAAAGTTTTCAAGAGAGATGGGGATATATCTCAGTAATAGAGCATCTCTGGCTCCCATCGCCAGTATTGGGGGTGGGGGAGACAGCATAGTACTGACAAAAGATAGATACAGAGAATAATGGAGCAAATAGAATAAATAGAAACATGATTTTCAAAAATGATGCAAAGAGAATGTAACAGAAAAACAAGTCTATTTAACAATGCTAAAACTACTAGATATTCAATTCATACACATAAACATTAAATTCAATCTCACATCATATACAAAAATATCTAGTAAAAAGGATCATAGACCTAAATGTGACACATATGAGAATAAAACTTGTAGAAAAGAACTTAAAATTTTTGTAATGTTGGGTTTGGCAAAAATTATTAGATATTATACTAAAAGCAGTATACTTGAAAGAAAAGTGAGTAAATTAGGTGTCATCAAAATTTAAAATCCCTCTATGAAACAACACTACCAATAGGATTAAGAAGGCAAACTATTGACTTAGATAAAATATTTCAGTGTCATCTGTAACTAGAGATAGTTTTGTTTATTTATTTTTCAATACATTTTAATATTCCGGGTTTTCTGCTTATAACCAAAATATATTTTTGAAACTTTCAAGAATCAGTGATAAGAAATCAAATATCCCTAGCTGGGCGTGGTGGCGCAGGCTTGTAATCCCCATTCTTGGGAGGTGAAGACAAGAGGATCGCACAGGTTTGAAGCCAGCCTCCCTGGCTTAAGAGACCCTGTTTCCAAATAAAACACATAAAATAGGTCTGGGAGTGTACCCCGGAGGTAGAAGAGTTTCCAGGAACCCCAGTACCACAAAAAAAGAAATCAAATATCCCAACAAAATCTTCAAAAATATTTGAAGAGACACTTTGCTAAGGAGGGTGTTTGGATAGCAAATACGCATGTGAAAAGCTAGGCATAGTGGTTCACACCTGTGATCTCAGTACTCGAGAAGCTGAGACAGGAGGCTCACAGATTCAAAGACAAACTCAGCAATTTAGCAAGATTCTCAGCAACCTAGTGAGACCGTGTTTCAAACAAACAAAAATAAATAAATAAAAATAGGCCTGGGAGTGTAGCTTGGGGGTAAAATACCTCTGTTCAATCCCATTACCATACACACACAAAAAAAAAAATCCTAAAAATAATAAAAAAGATGGAGGGTCACAGATTTGGAGCCAACTTCAACAACTTTGCTAGACCCTCAGCAACTTATTTAGACCCTGTTTCCAAATAAAAAATAAAAAGGGCTGGGGTATAGCTCAGAGGTAGAATACCTCTATGTTCAATCCACAGTACCACAAACAGAAAGTGCTCAACATCATTTTTCTTTAGAGAATTGCAAATGAAGGAGATTGAGGTTGTAGATCAGTGGTAGAGCGCTTGTCTAGCATACAAGAGCCCTGTGTTCAATCCCCAGCAGCACAAAATAAGAATAACAAATACAGTAATAAAACAAAATAAAGCCGGGGGGAATGGAAAATTAAACCACAATGAGATGCATGCCTATTACAGAGGCTTTCAGAAACCACCATTCTCTGAACTAAAGCGTGCAGAGCAACTGGAACTCTCATGTTGCTGGTGGGGATGCTAAATGGCTAGAGCCACTTTGAAAATAATTTTGACAGTTGCTTGTAAAATTGACCCTGCCCTACCTATATGACCCAGCAATGCCTCTCTGAGGTATTTGCTCAAGAGAAATGAAAATTTATGTTCACACAAAACCCTCTGTATGAATGTTTGTAAAGGCTTTACTCATAAATCTCAAAACTAGAAACAACACAAATGGCCTTCAACAGATAAAAGGGTAAACACACTTTTCTCTCATACCATGAAATGAATGCTAGACAGAAATATAAAGTCATGAGATACAGATACACACACCACACTGATGAATCTCAAATGCATTATGTCGAGTGCAAAGCCACACTGAAGTGACTACTATATCATTTCATTTACATAATATTCTGTAAGAAGAAAGAATAAGGGACAGAACACAAACGCCACAGGATGGGATAATGGAAGGGCACAAGACCATTTTCAGCAGCACTGGGAATGTTATATATCTTGATTGTAATGTTACCTACACTACTCTATGTTTCCCCCAATCTCATACAACTATGCACTAAGAAGTCATGAATTGCAGGTTGGCATATAGTTACGTGCAGAGCATTTGCCTAGCATGCTGGAGACCCTGGTTTTGGTTTCAGTACTATCCAAAAAAAAAAAAAAAAGAAGAAGAATTACAATTTGAACTTTGTAAATTATACTTCAATAAATCAGACTTTGAATGTTATATAGTCAAATATTTGGGTTGCTAGGGTGGAATACATATTAAATGAATGAAAAGCAAATGCCTTTATTTTGTGTGTGGTACTGGGGATTGAACCCAGGGGCATTCTACCTCCGAGCTGCACCCTCAGCCATTTTCAGATTTGAAACAGGGTCTCCCTACGCTGCTGAGAGTCTCACTATTTGCTGAGGCTGGCCTTGAACTTGTGATCATCCTGGCTCAGCCTTCCAAATACTGGGATTAAAGGCATATACCACTATGTCCAGCTGAAAATGACTTTTGTTTTGTTTTGCGGTACTGGGAATGGAACCCAGGGGCATTGTACCTTCGAGCTACACATCCAGCCCTATTTTTTGTAGTATTTTTATTTTTGAAACAAGGTCTCACTTGATTACGAAGAACCTCGCTAAGTAGCTGAGGCTGTCCACAAGCCATGATCCTCTGGTCTCAGCCTCCCGAATGCTGGGATTACAAGCATGCTCCACCACGCTCAGTTGCAAATGACTATTTGAATCACACTTCTGTTCTTAGGTGTTTTATGAAGCAGTATAACTCCTTTATTATAGTATACATTTATTTGTTTGTGGTACTAGGGGGTTGAACCCGGGATGTTCTACCTCCAGGCTACACCCCAACTCTATTTTATATTTATTTATTTGATTGTTCATGGATTTATTTATTTTTTGGTTTGTTTGTTTATTTTTTTCTGGTGCTGAGAATTAAACTCAGGGGCATTCTACCTCTGAGACACACCCCCAGACAATTTTTTTTAAGTTTAAAACAGGGTCTCACTAAATTGCTAAGGGCTTCACCAAATTCCCAAGGATGGCTTTGAACCTGTGATCTACCTGTCTCAGCCTCTCAAGTACTGGGATTATAGGCGGGCATGAACACACCTAGTAAAACTCCTTTATTTTGAATTCAAGTGTTAGTGCCTGAAAGTGGTGACCAATCCCAGTCATGACTCTCCAATACACAATGCAAAATTGTCATTGATTCTGATGGTGTGAGAAAAAGCCTTTGACAACATATGTATAAATGATGAATATTCTCTGAGTCTGTTCCTCCCTTTTGTAGAGTTAATAGCTTTTTTCTGTATGTAATAGAGGGAAACTTTGAGCTATAAATGAATGGAAAATGGAAATTTGTGGAAAAAATATTTTCTTATTGTGCCTATTACATGAATTTACCCAAACACATTTTTTTTATTTCTCTAGTTTTCTCCAGTTTGCATTTGTGGAAATTTGTTTGAAGAGCAGCTTTAGAGAGTTGCAGCTTCTTTTTGTTTGTTTTGATTCTCCATACTGTTTTCCAAAGTGGTTGTACTAATTTGCAATCCCACCAATAATGTTTTAGAGTTCCCGCTTCTTCACATCCTCGCCAGCATTTGTTGTTCATGTTTTGAATGATTACCATTCTAGTTGGGGTAAGGTGAAATATCAGGGTAGTTTTGATTTGCATCTCTCTGATTGCCAATGATGTTGAGCATTTTTTCATGCATTTATTGGGCATTTGAATTTCTTCTTTCATGAAGTGTCTATTTAGTTCTCTTGCCCATTTTTGATTGGATGATTTGTTTTTTAGTGTTGAGTTTCAATACTCCTCAATCTATTTCATGGAATAGGAAAAAAAAAAAAAAACGGAATTCTCCCAAATACATTCTATGAAGCCAACATCACATTAATACCAAAACCAAACAAAGACAGTTCAAGGAAGGAGAATTACAGGCCTATATCTTTGATGAATTTGGATGCAAAACTGTAAAACAAAATACTTGCAACAAGCATTCAAAAACACAAAAAGAAAATCATACATCACAACTAGGTAGGGTTCCTCACAGGGATGCAAGCCTGGTTCAACATACGAAAATCAATCCATATAATTCATCATATAAACAGAACCAAAGACAAAATCACATGGTCATTTCAATAGATGCTTGTTGGATAAAATCCAACATCCATTTATGATAAGAGCACTGCAGAGAATCGGAATAGAAGGGACATATCTCAACATAATGAAGGCAATCTACAATAAGCCCACAGCCAACATCATACTAAATGGGAAAAACTTTAAGAATTCCCCGTAAACACGGGAACAAGACAAGGATGTCCATTATCACCACTTCTCTTCAATATAATACTTGAGACTCTAGCCAGAGCAATAGGGCAAGAGAAGGAAATCAAAGGAGTACAAATAGGGAAAGAAGAACTCAAACTTTCACTATTTGGAGATGACGTGATACTATATTTAGAAAACCCAATAAACTCAACCAAAAGGCTTATACAACTGATTGAAAAAATCAGCAAAGTGTCTGGATATAAAATCAATCTTAAAAAATTAGAAGCTTTTCTGTACACCAACCATAAACCCACTGGAAAAAAATTCAGAAAACACTTTCACTCAAGATCACCCACAAAAAATAAAATACTTAGGAATAAACTTAGCCAAGTAGGTAAAAGATCTCTACAAAGAAAATTATAAAACATTGAAAAAAGAAATCGAAGATCTTAGAAGATAGAAAGATCTTCCGTGCTCATGGATAGGCAGAATAAATATCATCAAAATGGCCACACTTCCAAAAGTGATCTACAGATTCAATGCAATGCCCATTAAACTACCAAGATCATTCCTCACAGACATAGAAAAATCAGTCCTTAAATTTATTTGGACTAACAAAAGGCCCAGAATAGCCAAAGTAGTTCTCAGCAACAAAAACCATGCAGGAGGAATCACAATACCAGACTTTAAACTATACTTCAAAGCCATTGTAGTAAAAACCGTGTGGTACTGGCACAAAAACAGATACATAGACCAATGGAGCAGAATAGAAGACCCAGAAACAAGTCCACAAACTTTCAGCCAATTGATTTTTGACAAAAGGGCCAGAAATATACACTGGAAAAAAGATAGCCTCTTCAACAAGTGGTGTTGGCAAAACTGGTTAACCATATGCAGAAAATTTGAAATTAATCCCACTTTCTCACCCTACACAAGAGTCAATTCAAGATGGATCAAAGACTTGGAAGAAATTAGACCAGAGAGCTTAAGGCTCCTTGGAGAGGGCATAGGTCCAACACTGCAACACATAGGCACAGATAAACACTTTCTTAACAAGACCCCAAAGGCACAACAAACCAAAATGCAAATCAATGCTTGGGATTGCATGAAATTAGAGAGCTTCTGTTCAGCAAAGGAAACTGTCAAGAACCTCAATTGAGAGCCAACAGAATGGGAGAAGATTTTTGCCACATACCCCTCTGATAGAGGACTAATATCTAGAGTTGCAGCTTCTAACCATGGATGTCCAGCTGCTATCTTTTTACATTCTGAAATCAGCCACTGTTGTTTTTAAAGCTTATAGCTTGAGGAGTCCCTCAGAACTTGGATGGGGCTCAGCAAAGGGAATCAGACTGCTGTGACCTCTGCTCTCCTTCTGTCTTGCTTTTGCAAAGTTCCAAGGATACATAAGAATTATGGTACCTTATCAGACACAGAAAAAGTCTCTATATCTGTCCCAGTTACTTGAGGTACACAGGTCTCATTATTAGCTTTGATATAGAAACTTCCAGTGGGACCATTAAATGGACTAGAGTCTGGCTGCCTGTAATGTCTCTTTATACCACCAGAGTATGGAAATCAGTGCCTTTAATGAGCCAGCCATGTCACTTTGCTGCATACAGGAGCCCAAGACTCAACCAACCAAAGTTAATGGGCTGGTTTCTCAAAGTGTCACCTGCCCTTCCCACCTTAGTAGCCATTGCTCTTACTGTTTCATTCATCCAAAATACTCCCTCTCGGGCCCTCCAGTTATGTCTTGTGAAACACTTCCATTCTTTCATTTGTTTGTTTTTGTTTTCAGTGCTGAGGATTAAACCTAGGGTCTTATGCATGTGAATTAAGTGCTCCAACACTGAGCTATGACCCCAAGCCCCAATTCTTCTATCATATAAGGCCATATTTCCATTGCTTCTCTGAGTGACTTTTCCCTGAAACACTCTCCCTCCATTTACTGAGTCCTGAGTGATACAATTGCTCCTGTCTTAATATTCTATCTAGATCTTAAGAGATGTGAGGAAATGATAGAGTCTAAGCCATCCCTATTCTCGTCCACCTTGCCCTCCTATAACCCCAACTCCACATCCCATCTTGGGGTATAACATTATGACCTCCTCAGAATGGGCAGAGGCAGTCCTGGTAGCACACACCTGTAATCACAGTACTTGGGAAGTTGACATAGGAGGACCACTGGTTTAAGTCTGTCCTCAACAACTTAGAGCCTATTTCAAAGAAGAAACATTAAGAAAGGCTGAGGATTTAGCTCAGATGTAGACTGTCCCTTGGTTCAATCCTCAGTACCACAAAAATAAAAGGAACAATAATAAATGGTCATGGACATAGAAAGCTAGAAGTCAAGATGAGCAGTTCTGCTATCTGCATTAGCCCATGGGAAATTAGACTGGTTTGTAATATATGCCATATGACATCTGAATATTCAATATGTTTTTGGCACTGAGCATTGAATACAGGGACATTCTACCTCTAAGCTACACCCCCAACCCTATTTTATTTTTTATCTTGAAACTGGGTCTCCCCAGGTTAATTAGAGTCTCAGTATTTGATGAGGCTGGATGTGAACCTGTGGACCTTCTATCTTGGTCTCCCAATTACTGGGATTACAACCATGTACCACCACACCCAGATTTCAATATTGTTTTTGAATGTTTAAAATCTTAATATGTTAATCTCAGTTATAATTAAGACATCAAAACTTTAAAGATTTTACACTTCCACATAGAAATAAAACAACACTTCAGCAAACACAAATGACTGTCTACTTGAATTTGAAAAACTTGTGGATTCTGATGTTTTAAAGGATATTTCAAGGCATCCTGTAATGCAAAGGGTTTATTTGATTACAGGTAAGATACACAGTGCCCTGTGTAAATAGCAGCCAAAGGCTGCATCGTCAATTAGAGAAAGGAACACAAATCTGTAAGCTGAATTCACACCTTATCTGATTTGAAGCCTGAATTATTTACTTTTGAGATTTATGTGAGATTAGATCTCTCTGCTTAAACACTAAATCAAGCTTATCAGGAAGAGATATTGCAAATAAACAATGTTCTTTCAAACTATGTTTTTAATATTTTTATCAAAAAAGGAACTGTAACTGAACCTTTTATTGCAAACATTTATGGCTCTATACATTTTTTATGAGACATGGGCTAGAATTCATGTACCTTTACTAGGAAAAAGTATTCCTTTCTGACTTATGGTTACGACCTGGCTCACAAAGATCTGAGTCAGTACCTAGGAAGCTTTTTGAGTCAGTACCCAGAGTGTTCTGGTTCCAGATCTGCTACTGACTTGGGCAAGTGCATTATCCTCCCTTGACCTATTAACTAGAAATAATAGATATACATTTTTATTTTCTTTCAATGAATCTTGAGCAACGACATAAAGACAGTTAAGATGCAATTCTCACACTGTGTTATGCTGTTATTCAATAGTTAGCTTATTCTCAACCATACCCTGTAGTTTTTGCAAATTCTAACAAAGTAAAAGACTGGCATGGCATTGGTATTGTGCTAAAGTGTCTCTGGCATTTTCTCTCCCTGGATATATTAACCTTCCCATCATTTCAATGAGTCAATATTGAAGTTAAACAAGAAAATGTCAGACTTTCCTCCAATTCCTCAGTTGCATTTATTTTTATTATTATTTTATTTTTTTGCAGTGCAGGGGATGGACCCCAGGGGAATTCTAACCCCAGCCCTATTTTTTATTCTTTATTTTGAAACAGTGTTTCACTGGGTTGCAAAGGGCCTAACTAAGTAGCTGAGGCTATTCATGAACCGTGATCCTCCTGTCTCAGCCTTTCTTCCAAATGCTGGGGTTACAAGTGTGCACCACCATGCCCAGCTAGTTGCATTTATTATTATGGAGAAACATCATTGAGAATACTGTATTAAAGCAATGGCCCTAGAGTCTCTCATTCTTCATTTGCACCTTGAATCCATTGCTTAATGCATGCCTCTGCCATGCCATGGCAGTGAGGGGCCAAGCAGGTGTGGGCATCAAAGTTAGCGTGAGAAGATGGTGAATGCACCAGTGACATCAGCAGTGACCCACCTGCGGTCCCAACCAAGAGTGGCATGGTCACCAGGCATAGTAGCCACATTCTGGATTGGGGACCTAGATAAGTGATCCAGGTCAGAGAAAATTATCTACCTTTTCATCCATGTTTTGGCTTCATGGATCTGAGACTCATTGAAGCAGGATGTATTTAACTTGAAGGACCCTTTTTTATTGTTTTGCATTGAGACAGTTTCCTTCTGTGAGGTTAAGGCTTTTGAATGAGCTAATATCCAAGGTCACACTCAATGAGGAATCTTACTATAAACAACTTATGGAAATAGTAATACCATGTCTCATGAGTTAGTATTATTTGTGTTTTCTCTCTGTGTATGCAGTACTGGGGATCGGACCCAGGGGTGTTTTACTTCTGAAATACACCTCAGTGATATTTTATTTTTATTTGGAAGCAGGGTTGTAAAGTTACCACACACATTGACCTTGAATCTACGATCTTCCTGTCTCAGCCTCCCAAGTACTAGGATGACAGGCATGTACCACCATATCCGGCTACATAATTTTCACAGTACTGTAGATGGAACCCAGCACCTTGCATGCTAGGCAGATGTGCTACTACTGAGGTATAAACCCAGCCCCTAACTAGATATATATTGACCATGCAACCAAACAATTATAAAATTAAATGGGTGATTTCTAAATTTAAAAATCTTTTAAAACAGTGCTAATTAGGAGGTACATAAACAAATGTATCAAAGTTAATCACAAAACAAGCATGGGATCGAGGGAGGGGGAGGGAATGGGATGGGGGCTGGATGAGGGCTAGTTGGATGATGTGTGCTTGTATATCCTCTCAAGTCTTGTATTCCAATGTAATGTATGATTACAATGCACCAATTAAAAATTTAAAAAAATTAAAAAAAATAAATAAATCAGTGCTATTTGAAGAACTAGTAATAAAATTGTTGATAAAACAAGAAAATATTTCACTTTCTCCATTTTAAGAGAGATTTTTCATGATGAGGAAAGTTAGTGTCTGTTAGTCATACTCACAAAGTTGACAGTTTGCACTAGCCACATCAGAAATTAGAGCTGATTATTTTTGCTGATACAGCTGAAATTGCTTAATAAAGTATCAATCTGATTATTTTTCTGTGGACATATTGAAAATGTTATCTAGTTTTATGTCAGAAATCTGTTTGAGCTTTGTTCTGTTTTGAAATTTATAACCAACTGCAATAATTAAATTGCTTAATTGGGCATGGTGGCACGAGCCTGTAATCCCAGTTACTTGGAAGGCTGAGACAAGAGTATAAAAGGTTTGAGGCCAGTCTCAGCAATTTAGAAAGACACTATTTTGAAATAAAAAATAAAAAGGTTTTCAAGTATAGCTCAGATGTAGAATGCTCCTGGGTTCCATCCCCCATACCAAAATAAATGAACAAATAAATAAATAGTTAAGCCCTCTGCAACTTAGTGATATTCTGTTTCAAAATTAAAAATAAAGTAAAATAGGGTCAGGTGTGTAGCTCAGAGGTAGAATGTCCCTTAGTTCAATCCCCAGAACTACACAATGAATGAATGAAACTTTATTTTCCGAGCTCAAACCAACTTACCTTTTTTTTTTCTCTCTCTCTCTCTCTCTGAGGTTCTGGGATTTTGCACATGCTAGGCAATTGCTTTTCCACCAAGCTGCACCTCTACCCCCATCTTGACTTAAAAATATGAATGCAAAACCATATTACTATTGGTTCTATTGTGGTAGAAAAGTTACTAAAATGGAAAGCCATGTATCCAGGCAACCATCCAAAGAATAGGTCCTAAGTCATGCCAGATTCCTTTTGTGTGTGTGTGTGTGGTACTGGGGGTGGAACCCAGGGGCTTTTCTGCCTCGTACCTATACTCCCAGACCTATTTTATACTTTATTTAGAAACAGGGTCTCATTGAGGCTGAGACAGGAGGATCGCACAGGTTTGAAGCCAGCCTCAGCTACTTAGTGAGGCTCTCAACAACTTAGTGAGACCATTTCCAAATAAAATATAAAAAAGGTCTGGGAGTATAGCCCGGAGGTAGAAAGCCTCTGGGTTCCACCCCCAGTACCACACACAAAAAAAGAAAAGAAACAGGGTCTCACTAAGTTGCTGAGAGCCTCACTAAGTAGCTGAGGCTGGCTTCGAACCTGTGCCATCCTCCTGTCTCAGCCTCCCAAGTGCGGGGATTACAAGCATGCACCACCACGCCCGGCGACCCTGTTTCAAATTTAAAAATAAAATAGGTATGTAAGAGGCTGAGACAGGAGGACTGCAAGTTTGAGGACAGCCTCAGCAAGTAGTGAGATTCTTATAAATCTAGCAAGACCCTGTTTCAAAATAAAAATAAAATAGGGCTAGGGGTACAGCTTAGAAGTAGAATGCCCCTGAAATCAATCCCAGTAACAAAATAAATAAATAAATAAATAAATAAATAAATAAATAAGGCTGGGATGGAGCTCGGAGGGAGAATGCTCCTGGATTAAAAACTCAGTACCATAAATTAAAAAAAGAAAAAATACAACTACTGCAAAGCCAGGCATGGTGACACATGCTTATAATCCCAATACTTAGGAGGCTGAAACAGGAGGATCACAGCTTCATGGACAGCCTTAGCTTCTTAGTGAGGCCCTCTGCAACTTAGTGAGACCTTGTTTCAAAATTAAGAATAAAAAAATAGGTCTGGGGGTATAGCTGAGAGGTAGAATGCCCCTGGGTTCCAGCCCTAGTACCCTCCCCCCAAAAGACTACTCCAGCCTGTTCCTAGAATAAAGGGGCTACCCAGGTCATTTGCAAGAGGTGGGGGGATTTACTGGGGATTGTACCTAGGGCATTCTACCATTTCGCAATATTCCCAAGCCTTTTATTTTGAGACAGTCTCCTGGAGTGGCCCAGGCTGGCCTTGAAATTATGATCCTCCCACCTCGGGGCTAACTGAGATTACTGGGCCTGGTTGCCTATTATACTTGACAACTGTGGTGGTTCCTTCCTATTCATCTCTCGAATTTATAGCTTTCACCATCTTTGGCACTAGAACACCTCCTTCCACAGAATCTTCCTGTCTTTTTAAAGATTCAAAGACTCTGGCTTTCACAATTCTGGAGCCTATCTATCTGTAGCAATTTTTCATGTGATGCCTGACTCTACTCTCCAGCATCCCCAACACCGTGTCCAGGCAGCTTCAACATGTGAGGTCTGGGTGAACAAATGAACCTATGCTTGGTAGGCAGGGAAAAGTTGGGATAATGCTACCTGTCAGAAAGTCAGTAAAAGAGGATGTGGCACCTCAGTTCCAGGGGTTCAGGATCTCAGCATGCTCTGCTTCTAGGAGTTCAGGCTGTTGTTTTCACCTGTGTCTTGCAGCAACAGCCTTTGTTTATACAAGTTGTCTGGCATTTCAGTCCCCCCCCTTGTTCTGTCCAGCCTTCATACTGCTCTGAAGGTCAGTGACTGAAAGCCTACCTACTCCCACCAACTCCCAATGGCTTCTGTGTTCCTCTTGTGTTGGCCTTCACGTGGCAAGGGCAGACTGTCTGCTAGCTTCCCAGACACCCACATATTCATTAGCTCTTGCCGCCCACCTCCAGTTCTGAGTAGTCATCCCTTGGGTAGGAGAGGTCAAAGCAAAGTTGCTGTCTTCCCTTCCTTTTCCAACAACATGACCTCCCTTAACCTTTGCAGAATGCCGCTGCAACATTTCTCATGAGGATTAGTTTGGAAAATGTATCACATCTCTGCAAAATAAAAGAGAAACTCAGCAAAGTTAAATTAATCATTAAAAAGTGATGAGGATTTTTTTTTCTTCCAAGGCTGAGAATATCTACATTCCTTTCTGCTTCACCTAAAGGCCAGAGTGCAGTAAAGACCTGTTGTGTACAGGACATTATACAGGCCACAGTAAGTGGTATGAAGTCAAAAGAGGCTGAGACAGGAGTTTTGCAGGTTCAAAGCCAGCCTTGACAACTTAGTGAGATCCTCAGCAACTTAACAAGACTCTGTTTCAAAATAAAAATAGAAAAGAGCTTAAAGTATAGCTTAAAGGTTAAATATCCCTGGACTCAATCTTCAATACCAAATATAAATCATGCCCCAAACCTGGCCCTACATTGAATTTTCTGCTCTAGGTTCTGCCAAGTGAGTTACTGGCATGTGGGAAGGATTTGCTTTTCCTACACTAAGTACGTGGTTGGTCCTGAGGACAGGTGGAGGCCCTTTGCTACATGGCAAAGGACTCTTTACTCTTTATGATCTCTTATTTTCTTCTTTAAGTTTGATATGAGGCTTAGATGAGATAGTACATGAGAAAGCAGCTAGTGCGGTGCCAGAAACAACACAAATGCTCAATAAAGGAAAATGATTTCATCATGTTAAAAATTCCCACAGCAAAACCAAACTTAGGCCTAGATTCAGAAGGAAAAGCTCCATTTTGACCAAAGATTATATTTAATTATTATATTCATCATCATTCTTATCTATAGCTTTACTGGGATAGTTAAAGTGTACGATTTGAAGCTGGGAATGGTGGTGCATGCCTGTAATTCCAGTATCTAGGAGGTTCAAACCGGAGGATCATAGATTCGAAGCCAGTCTCAGCAACTCAGTGAGGTTCTCAGTAACTTAGTGAGACCCTGTTTCAAAATAAAATAAAAGAGGGTTGGGGGTGCAACTTAGAGGTAGAGTGCCTTTGGGTTCAATCTCTTGTACCATAAAGAAAGAAAAAAAGTATACAATTTGACCAATTTCAACACAGGTTTACACCCATAAAATCATCATTGCAACAACCCCAAATCTTCCTGGTATCCCTTCGTAATCCTTCACTCTCACGCCTTCCCATTTCCAGCTCTCAGGTAACTCCCACCTGCTCTCTGTCACTATAAATTAGTTTGAATTTTCTAGACAATTATGTAAATATAATCAGTTAGTACGTGCACTGTTTTGGTCTGGCTTCTTTCACTCGGCATAATTATATTCAGGTTTATCATATGGAAGATATCAATAGTCTACTCCTCTTGTCTTGCTTACTCATTGCAGAGCACTATTGGATGCAGATTGTTTATCCATTCATCTGTTAATGAACATCTGTAATATTTCTAGTTTTGTGCTAAGACAAATAAAGCTGTTATGAACATTTGTGTATAAGTCCTGGTGTGAATATGTGCTTTCATTTTTCTTAGATAAACACCTAGGAGTGGAATGACTAAATCATATTTTAGATATGTGTTTTTAACTTATTAAGAAACTGCCAACCTGTTTTCCAACAGGCTTGTGTATGAGTGCTTGGGTCCTTCCCCTTCCTTGAGAATGTGTGGTGTGAAAGTTTTTATTTAATTTCAGCTACCCAAATTAATGAACAGTTGTTATGGTATTTTGGTTTTAATTTGCATTTCCCATGAGCAATGATTTTGAGGTTCTCATCACATGCTTATTAACCATCAAGATACCTTTTGTGGTGAAATGTCTGGTCAAGTCTTTCACCCAAATTTTTCAAAATTGGGCTGTTTGTTTATCGTTCTTGTGTTTTGAAGGCTCTTCATGTATTTGGACACAATTTCTTCCCAGGGACATCTACCTCCAAGCTATACCCCCAGCCCTTTTTATTTTGAAACAGTGTCTCTCTAAATTGCTGAGGTTATCCCTAAGTTAATCATGTGCTGGCCTCCAACCTGTAATCCTCCTATCTCAACTCCCAAGTACTGTGATTACAGGTGTGCACCACCATGCCCCACTGATACTCTATTTCAAAAAATAAAAATAAAAAGTACTATTACTACTAATAATAAGAGCAACAACAACGATGATGACGATGATGACAATGATAATAATCTTTGCCTAGTTGGACGTAGTATGTGGAATATGAGACAGGAGGATCTGAGGTTCAAGGCCAGCCTCAGAAACTTAACAAGATCCTGTCTAAAAAAAAAAAAAGAAAGAAATCAAAATGGCTGAGAGGAGTGTCCTGGTGGTAGAATGCTCCTGAGTTAAATTCCCAGTTTAAAAAAAAAGGAAGAGACTTATTATGAAGGACTTGCTCACATGATGGAGACTGAGAAGTCCTACTATTTGCTGTCTGCCAGTTGGAGGCCCAGAAAACCCACTGATGCAATTTCAGTTTAAATCTAAAAGTTTGAGAAGCAGGAGTATCAACATCCAAGGATAGGAGAAAATGAATGGTGCAGCTCAAAGACTGGGAGCAAATTTTCTCCACCTTTACCTGTTTGTTGTATTCTGGTCCTTAACAGACTGGATAATACCAATCTACTTTAGTCTGGGAAATCTTCTCAATATACTCATTCCAAAGCTAGACTCTTCATGAAACACCCTCACAGACATGTTTTACCAGTAATTTTGGGTATCTCTTGATCCAATTAAATTGATACACAACAGGAATTATCATAAAGGCCAAATGTGTAGACACTCACATGTAGTTATAACTAATCAGGAGACTGAGGCCAAAAGATCCCTGGAGCCCAGGAGTTCTAGAGCAGCCTGGGCAACACAGAGAGATCCTGTCTAAAAAATACATCTAAAAATTACTTCCCTATCATAATATTTTTGGATTATCTTCTTTAAAATTAGTCTATACATCTAGCTTAATGATGAGACAGCATTATTTTGATTTTTGTAGCTTTCCAATAAGTCCAAATTTGGTACTTCTAATCCTGTAAAGGTTTTTTTTTTGTTGTTGTTGTTGTTGTACTGAGGATAGAACCCAGGGGCATTCTACCTCCAAGTGACAACCCCAGCCCTGTTTTTTATTCTTTATCTTAAAACAGGGTCTCACTGAGTTGCAAAGGATCTGACTAAGTAGCTGAGGCTGTCTGTGAACTGTGATCCTCTTGTCTTAGCCTCCCAAACACTGGGATTACAAGTGTGTGCCACCACACCCGGCAAGCTTTTTTCTTTTTAAAGCTCTTTCTTTCTTTCTTTCTTTCTTTCTTTCTTTCTTTCTTTCTTTCTTTCTTTCTTTCTTTCTTTCTTGGTAGTACTGGGGATGGAACTCTTCTACTTCCAGGCTACACTCCCAGACCTATTTTATATTTTATTTGGAAACAGGGTCTCTTAAACCAGCGAGGCTGGCTTCAAACCTGCGCGATCCTCCTGTCTCCGCCTGCCAAACGCAGGGATTACAAGCGTGGGCCACCATGACTGGCTAAGCTTTTTCTTTTTCTTTTCTTTTCTTTTCTTTTTTTTTTTTTTGCGGGTCTGAGGATGGAAGCCAGGGGCATTTGACCTCCGAGTTATACCCCCTGCCCTAATTTTTATTCTTTTTTTGGAAACCGGGTCTCACTGAGTTGCAGAGGGCCTCACTAAATAGCTGAGGCTGTCCGCGAACCGCGATCCTCCAGGTCTCAGCCTCCCGAATGCTTTTTCTTTTTAAAAATTATTTTTACCAGGCATGGTGGTGTATGCTGTAATCGCAGTACTTGGGAGGCTGAGACAAGAGAATCGCAGGTTCAAAGACAGCCTCAGAAAGTAATGAGACTCTCATAAACCTAGTAAGACCCTGTTTCAAAATAAATAATAAGATAGGGCTGGGGGCGTAGCTTAGAGGTAGAAGGTCCCTGAATTCAACCCCCAGGACCACACAAAAAGTTATTTTGGTCGTTTATATTTCCATTTGTATTTTACAATCATATTGCTAATTTCTACCAAAAAAGGGCTCAGTGGTAGGGTCCCTGACTAGCATGTCTGAAACCTGGGTTCAGTCCTCAGTTTCCCTCAAAAATATGATAGATAATCAGTGAAACTGTGTTGAATTCGCAGGCCAATTTGGAAAAACTTGGCATCTTAACAATATTGAGTATCGTTATACTTGAGTAAAGGTCATATCTCCATTAAAGACTTCTATAATTCATCTCAGCAATAGTTTGCGTTTTAGCACATAGCTCCTTCATACATTTTTTATTTTATCTGTAAGTATATCATATTTTAGATGCTATCATAAGTTTTAATTTCATTATCTGGTTGATCAGTGATACCATATATAAATAAAATTGGAGTTCCATTTATTTATTTATTTATTTACTTATTTATTTTGCAGGTTTGGGGATGGAACCCAGGGCATTTGACCTCCAAGCTTCACCCCTTGCCCTACTTTTTATTATTTATTTTGAAATAGGATCTCACTGAACTGTGATCATCCAGTCTCAACCTCCCGAATGCTGGGATTACAAGCATGTACCACCAAGCCAGGCGAAGTTTTGTTTATTGAACTTAACACTTGACAACATTATTAAACTCACTTGTTATTTTGGGTACTGTGCCATCTAAAACTAATGGCAAATTTGCTTCTTTTTTTGTGGTACTGGGGATGAAACCTAAGGGCATTCTAGCTCCCAGCTACACTCCCAGCCCTATTTATTATTCTTTATTTTGAAACAGGGTCTCACTGAGTTGCAGAGGGCCTCACTAAATAGCTGGGGCTATGGGACTATCCATGAACCGCTATCCTTCTCTCTCAGCCTCCCAAATGCTGGGATTACAACTGGGTGCCACCATGTCCAGCTTGCTTCTTTCTTTTCACTGTCATTTTTTCTTCTTGCATAATTGTCCTGTTTTGTTCATTGTGGTGGTGCATGACTGTAATTCCAGTACTTGGAAAGCTGAGACAGGAGGATCATAGTTTCAAAGTAAGCCTCAGTAACCAAGTGAGGCCTTCAGTAACTTAGTGAGACCCTGTTTTAAAATAATAAACAAAATAGGGGTGAGGTGTAGCTCAGAGGTAGAATGTCCCTGGGTTCAATACTCAGCACCACAAAATAATAATAATAATAATAATAATAATAATAATAATAATAATAATAATTGTCCTGTTGAATAGACTTGGTGAAGGCAGACATTCTTATTTTGTTCCTGATCTTAGGGAAAAAGCACCCAGCCTTTCCACAATAAGCATGTTAGCTAGAGTGCACTAGAAGATTGCCTTTATCCAGTTGAAGGACTTTTTCTCTATTTCTAGTTTGTTGAGTGTATGATGAAAAGATTTGGATTTTGTTATCTTGTTACTGGGTAGAAATGTCACCACTCAGGAAAAGAAGCTAGTGTCTATCACTGGTCTACTCCTTCCCTCCACAAATACTCATAAAATTGTCAGGAAAATGGGTTTTATTCAAAGCTAGCATTAAAAAATAGAGAGGAAAACTTGTTTCAAATCACCATCCTCAGAGAGTCAAGGGCAGGCTCAGCTTATAAAAATGTCAGAAGTTCAAACAAGTTGGATTTTTAATTCTTGGCATGAAGGAGTTGTTCTTAATTTCACAGGAATTCTGTTTCAATTCATGTCTATTGAAATGATAATGCATTTCCCTCCTTTGATAAATATATTATCAAAGAATATAATAATATATAATATAATATATGATAATATTTATATAATAATATAATAATATAATAATATTTATCAAAGAATATATATATATTCCATGGATTGTTGTTAGATTTAAATAAACCTTGCATTCCTGGGGAAAATCCCACTTTATCATGGGAATATAATCATCTTTATATGTTGCTGGGTTCAGTTTGCTAGTATTTTATTGAGAATTTCTGTGCCTATATTCATAAGGGTTAGTGTGCTATAATTTTCTTCTTATGTGATATATTTGGTATTGGTTTTAGGGTAATACTGACCTGAAAGAATAAAATTAGGAGTAGTAGTGTTCCCTCTTATTTTTTGAAAGAGTTTGTAAAGGCTCAGTGTCAATTCTTTGTTAAACATTTTCTAGAGTTCAATGGTGAAACAATCTGGGCTTGAAATTTCCTTTCTGGAAATATTTCAGACTGCAAGTTAAATATCATCAATATCCACTGGGCTATGTATGCTATATAGTTCTTCTTGAGTGAATTTTGGTAATTTATACCTTTCAGGACTTTGTCCATTTCATGTTAAGTTGTCAAATATATAGGCATGCATTGTTCATACAACATTTTTATTTTATTAGCTACAGATGCTAATAGTGCCACATTTCCCATTTATCATATTGATTATTTTATCTGTTGTCTTTAATCACTTTTTCCTCATTAGTCTGCTTAGGAGTTCATCATTTATTTTCCTTTTCCAGTACTGGGGATTGAACCCAGCAGTACTCTACCCACTGAACTACATTTCCAGCCCTTTTCACCTTTTATTCTTTATTTTGAGGCAAGGTGTCTCTGAGTTTCCTAGGCTGGTGTTGAACTTGTGATCCTCTTACCTCAAACTCTGCCTCTCCCCTCCCAGGAACCACTGCACTGGACTTTTTTCTATCTCACTTTGATTTTTATTTCCCTTTTTTCTATTTTCTTTTCTTTTCCTTTTTTTTTCAGTACTTAGAATGAAACCCACTGGCATTCTACCTCCAAGATACACCCCCAGACATATTTTCCTTTATTATTTATTTTGAAACAAGGTCTCAATGAGTTGCAGAGGGCCTCACTAAGTAGCTGAGGTTGTCCTCAAATACTAGTTCTCTGGTCTTAGCCTCCCAAATGCTGGGATTACAAGTATGTGCCACCAACGCCCGGCTTTCTATTTACTTTGGTTTTAATGTCCTCTTCTTTCTCTAGTTTCTTAAATGAAGGAGAATCTAAGGTTGTTTTAAGTTGTTTTTCAAATATAAATCTATAATATAAATTTCCCTATAAATAATGCTCTGGTGACATCACATATATTCTGTTATGTTGTGTTTTTATTTTCACTCTCCTTAAAACATATTCTGTGTCTGGTGTTGTGGTACATGTCTGTAATCCCAGCAGCTTGCAAGGCTGAGACAGAAAGATCACATGTTTGAGGCCAGCCTGGGCAATGTAGTAATAGCCTGTCTTGAAGTAAAAAATGAAAAGGTCTGTGGAATAGATCGGTGTGGCCCTAGGTTCAGTCCCCAGTAGTGCAAAAATTTTATATATGTAAATGTATGATTTATATACACACAAATATAAAATATGCATAAATATTTAAATGTATAAATTTATATGTGTACATAAATACATAAGATATTTAAATTTATAAATTTATAAATTTATAAATATACATATATACATACATATGTGTGTTAGTATACACTACCTCCTTTTTTTTGTGGTACTGGGGTTCCTGGAAGCCCTTCTACCTCCGGGCTACACTCCCAGACCTATTTTTACATTTTTTATTTGGAAACAGGGTCTCCTAAGCCAGTGCGGGCCGCTGGCTTCGAACCTGCGTGATCCTCCTGTCTCTGCCTCCCAAGCGTGGGCCACCACGCCCGGCCACTACCTCCTTTTTGAATTGTTCTTTGTCCCATAAATTATTTAGAAATGTATTATTTAGTTTTCAAGTATTTGATTATTTCCTAGACATATTTACTTACCAAATTCAAATTTAATTCCACTGTGATCAGAGAACAAACTGTATGACTCAAATTTTTCTAAATTTATTGAGACTTGATTTATTACCAGAATATTATCTATCTTGATAAATACCCCATATATACTAGAAAAAATATGCATCCTGTTGTAAATATAAATTAGGTCATTTTTTGTGATACTGGGTGTTGAACCCAGAGGCTTTCTACCTCCGGGCTATACTCCCAGACCTATTTTCTATTTTATTTGGAAACAGGGTCTCACTAAGTTGCTGAGAGCCTCAATAAGTAGCTGAGGCTGGCTTCGAACCTGTGCGATCCTCCTGTCTCAGCCTCCCAAGCGCTGGGATTACAAGTGTGCACCACCATCCCTGGCAAATTTTATTTTATATTTGTGGTACCGGGTTTTGAACTTAGGTACATTCTATCTCTGAGCTACACAGAAGCCTGAATGAGATCATCAACCTAGAGAGGTGAATGGATTGAAACTGATCTCAGTGTCTCCTCCAAGAAGCTGGGAGTTTTTATAGCTCTTCATGAAACAATTCCACTGGCTTCCCTCCTATAAAGGTAAGGTCTATTTCTACAGAAGGCCTCAGGAAAATGGAGGGCGAGATGGGAGGTGATAAAACTAAGGTAAGGAAGAATCCAGGAATGAGGGCACGTGTACAGAAGAACTTTTCAGTTAAATCACATACATCTTTGGTTAAGTCAAGCTATTTCTTGGTATGTCCATCAGTTTTTTTGTTTTGTTTTGTTTTGTTTTGGTACTGGGGTTTCTGGAAGCCATTCTACCTCTGGGCTACACTCCCAGACCTATTTTTATAGGTTTTATTTGGAAACAGGGTCTCTTAAGCCAGCACAGCTGGCTTCGAATGTGCTCGATCCTCCTGTCTCGGCCTCCCAAGCAGGGATTACAAGTGTGTGCCACCACGCCAGGCTGTCCATCAATTTTAAGTTGTAGTTAGATGCATGCGAACTACCTGGCACAATCTGAAACATGTATATATCTGCTTCAACTCTCTACACTGCTAAAACCCAAGCTTCGGTACCATACCTACTGGGTAAGCTGACCCCTCCCAGCCCAGAATGTAAATAAAAGTAGGATACACAATACAGCAAGTTTATTCACTGAGATATTGAAAGCTGGAGCCCAGTGATTTTTTATTTATTTATTGGTACATTGTATCTGGGCATCTATCCAGTGATTTTATTATTCATGAGCACACAAAACTAGTGGGACCTAAGGCTCTATTGGGCAGAGAAGGTGAGATGGAACCCCCCCCCCCCTGTCAGAAACCAATAAGTAAATGGACTTCAAGGTGTGTAAAGGAACTATTAGGAAGGAAGGATGGTCCACATCTCCACATAGTCTTAATTAAATATGTAATGATTTCAGGTAATACATACCCTAACTAGGTAATGGCGGCTGGAGAGGAGAGAATGTACCACTGAATGGGGCGTCCATGGGAAACGTGTGAAGGAAATACCCTCTCCCTTCCATTTGACCTACTAAAATGGAGAATGGAAGGGTTGGGGGATGAGAAAAGGCGAAAGGTCATTGTGTGACAGCTCTTTAGGGAGGATAAGCAAATGTCCAACCAGACCATCTCGGCCTCCTGATCATCTGCCCCCTTCCCCATGGACCTGGCCAGATGGTGCTTTGTGACGTCTAAGCCCCTCCCCCAGGATTGTCATTGGCTGGGTGTGGCTTGCTGACCAAACAAAGCCCGAGGGCGTGGCCACTCACCGGGCCCCGGAGGGCTATATATAGAAGGGCCCTGGGCGGTCTTGGGTAGACCACTGAGAGGCGCTGAGATGGCAAAGACCACCAGAAGAACATCAGCTCCGAGTGTGGTTACCTACCAACCCACCTCAAGTCAGCATGAAGGGATAAAGAAGAGGAAGGTCACTATACAACCCAAGTCCAAGAAGGGCAAGGTGAGCCAAGACCCCGTATATGCCTCATCTCGTTCCTCTTGTCTCCTGCTCCCCTTAAGACGCCTATCCTGTCCTCATCGGGGTGCCGCACTGACCCTCCCAGCCCCCAGCCCCGTTCCTTCCCATCCCATATCTTCCCCCAGAGCAGTGCCTCTGTGATCTCCCCTCTGTCTTCCTTTCCAGGTGTTCAAGAAAACCATGAAGACCAAAAGACCCCTGCCTGCAGAGCCTTTGAGGAAGAAAGTCTCCCGCAGAGCTCACACCCATCTGGCTAAAGTTCCGAAAAGTAGAGGGACCACCAGAGAACAGCCAACCACATCGCCCGGCCAGTACCAGCCCCTGCCGGAGAATTTCAACGAACAAGACCCAGTCAGCTGTGCAGCCAGTAACTGGGAGTGAGGTCAGGGACCTCGCTCAGTCTGGCTGCCCGGAAGGGCCAATGGAGAAGAGGGGGGATTTACCATCAGCGGTTATTGACGAGGAGAAAATAAAACCAACCTCTTCTGAGATGTGTGTGGCTGTGTGTTCTCTGGTGGTAGGGAAGGAGGAAGGGAGGGAGCAGGTGTGTGGGGAGGGAGGGAGGTTCCATGGGGCTGGGGGTGGGATCAGACCTACATGCCCACAGTTAGCCAGACACCAAATCTGTGATCTGGGTCAGTGCTGAGCCCTGAAGACAAATGTCCTCCCACCTGGCGTTTTTGTACATATTTGTAGGCTGGGGCAGCTACATCAAGCGCGGATTTCCAGAAACTAGATTGAGTGAGGTATGTGGGATGAACAGGTAACGCCCCTAAAAATACAAATACATCACCTCTAGCCCACCTTTCTTTTCATGTTTGTTTCATCATCCAACCAGCCAATCGTAGTCTTTAAACAAAAAAGAAAAAAGAGAAAAGAAAGGAAGGAAGGAAGGAAGGACTAAATATCAGCTGGGGGTAGTGGCACATGCTTGTATTCCCAGCATTCGGGAGACTGAAACCGGAGGATCGCAGTTTTCAGGCAGCCTCAGCTACTTAGTGAGGCCCTCTGCAACTTAGTGAGACCCTGTTTCAAAAGGAAGAATAAAAATAGGGCAGGGGGTGTGGTTCGGAGGTCAAATGCCCCTGCGTCCATCCCCAGACCCGCAAAAAAAAAAAAAAAAAAAAAAAAAAAAGAAAACAAACCTAAATATCTCATCTTGCTAGAAGGTGGTGGTGATGATGCCACCAAGGACTGAAATCATGGTATTTGGAGGCTACAAATCCAACACAGATTAGGATACTTTTGTATTTAAAAAATTAAGATGGAGGTAGGTGCAGTGGCTCACATCTGTAATCCCAGCTACTAGGGAGGCTGTGGTAGGCGTATCACATTAATTTATTAATTAAAAATAAACAAGAAAAGCCGGGCTGGTGGCGCACGCTTGTAATCCCAGCATTTGGGTGGCAGAGACCTAGGAATGCGATTCACAGCCTCAGCTACTTAGTGAGGCCCTTCGCAACTCAGTGAGACCCCGTTTCAAAAAATAAAAAGAATAAAAAATAGGGCTGGGGATGTAGCTCAGAGGTACAACGTCCCCGGGTTCCACCTCCAGTTCTGCAATAAACAAACAAACAAACAAACAAACAAACAAACATGAAAGAAGACTGAGGTGTATCTCAGATGTAGAATGATTCTGTGCTCAATCTACAGTACCAAAACAAAGGCATAGGGCAAGGTCAGAGTGCAAAAGATCATTACTAGACACAGAAATTGTACTGATTTTTTTCTTAATACTAGAGAATGAGCCCTAGAAACTCTACTACTGTGCTACACACCCCAATTCTTTATTTTTCTACATTTTTCTGGTACTAGGGATTGAAACCAGGAGCATTCTACCTCTGAGTTACACCCCAGTCTTGTTTTATTTTTATTTATTTTGGTGGTACTAGGGAATGGACCCAGGGACACTCTACTTCCAAGCTACCCTCCTGCCATTTTCAGTTTTTGTTTCAATCTATGAGTCTTCAATCTATGAGCCTTCAATCTATGAGTCTCCCGGCTCAGCCTCTCAATTACTGGGGTTACAGGCATGTTACACCATGTACAGCTACATGTTTTGTCTTTTTTTTTTTTTTGCAGGTCTGGGGATGGAACCCAGGGGCATTAAATCTCTGAGCTACACCCCCTGCCCTATTTTTTATTCTTTATTTTGAAACAGGGTTTATCTAAGTTGTGAAGGGCCCCATTAAGTAGCTGAGGCTGTCCGCGATCCTCCGGTCTCTGCCTCCCGAATGCTGGGATTTCAAGTGTGCACCACCACGCCTGGCTATTTTGTCTTTATAATGTAGTAAGAATGTTGCTCAATATGGCATTGTACCCTCTTGACAAATTTTGAAGTTCAAAATACCGTATGGTTAACTATAACCACTGTGTTGTAGAGTAGGTTTCTAAAATGAATTCACATCTTTATACCCAGTGAACAGCATACCCCACTTCCTATTCCTATGAACCCTGAAAACCATCATTTTATTCTCTGTTTCTATGAGTTTAACTATATTTGATAGGTCATATCAGTGAAATCATGCCATATTTATTCTTCTGTGACTGTGATCATGATGTAAAAAGCAATATTATTTATAGTAGTCCCCAAATACGGAATAATTAGGTACAAATCTAATATACTGTGTGCTGGTTCTATATGTTGAAAAGCACAAAACAGTGGTTAAAGAAATAAAAGTCCTAAATATATGGAAAGATATACTATGGTCAGGTATTGAAAGATTCAGTATCATTAAGATATAAATTTTTTACAAATCAATCTATGGATATAGTCCCATTAAACTCACAGAAGGCCTTTTGTAGATATCAACAAACTGCTCAAGGGAGGCGGGCATGAATCAGTGATAGAGCACATACATTGCAAGTAAGAAGCACTGGGTTTAATCTCTGGCACTAAAACAAAAACAAAAACAAAATTGATTCTAAGATTTATTGACTTATTTATTTGTAGTGGAGATTAAACCCAGGGGTATCCTACCTCTGGATTATATCCCCAGCCCTCTTTTCCCTATTTTACTTTTTATTCAAAACAGGGTCTCACTAAGTTGAGGAGGTCTTACTAAGTAGCTGAGGCTGGCCTCGAGCTTGTGATCCTCCTGTCTCATCCTCCCAAGTACTGGGATTATAGGTGTGTGCCACCACACCTGGATCAAAAATAATATTTGAATAAGTAGTCATGTATATGCAAAAAAAGCCTTTACTTTTGCTTCAAATCTTTTTTTCTTTATGGTGCTGAGGGTCGAATGCAGGGACTCATACATTCTAAACATGTGTTCTACCACTGAGCTACATACTCGGCTTCAATGTCTTTTACATAAATTAGCTAGAAATAGATTATAGACCTAAAGGAAAAACCTAATTCCAGACAAAAACATAGGTTAAAATCTGTCTGACCTCAGCTTACACAAAATTTTTTAGCTGTAAATTGGGTGTGGTGGCGCACACTTGTAATCCCAGCATTCGGGAGGCTGAGACCAGAGGATGGCAGTTTGCGGACAGCCTCAGCTACCTAGTGTGGCCCTCTGCAACTCAGTGAGACCTGGTTTCAAAATAAAGAATAAAAAATAGGGCAGGGGGTGCAGCTCGGAGGTCAAATGTCCCTGGATTCCTTCCCCAGACCCACAAAAGAAATTTAGCTATAATAACAAAAGTATGATTCATTAAAAAAAGAAACTTTGGTGTTTTTTGATACTGGGGTCTAAACCCAGGGGCTTTTACCATCAAGATACATTTCCAGCCCTATTTTATTTTGAAACAGGTTCTCACTAAGTTGCTGATGGCCTTGCTATGTTGCTGAAGCTGGCCTCGAACCTGCTGTCCTCCTCTCTCAACCTCACAAATACTACGATTCCAGGCATGTACCACCACACCTGGCTTAAATTAGGTTTCATATAAATTCAAAACATTTCCTATGCAAAGGACACTGTTAAAATAATGAAAATGCAACCAAGAGATTGAGAGAAATTATATATACTTTTGTGTGTGGTACTGGATATTGAACCCAGGGGTGTTCTACCTCTGAGTAATACACCTAGAACTATGATTTATATTTTATTTAGAAACAGAATCTCACTAAGTTACTGCACACTGGCCTTAAACCCCTGATCCTCCTGTGTCTGCCTCTCAAGTACTGGGGTTCCAAGAGTGTACCACCATGCCTAGCAGAGAAATGAGTTTTTAATTACATATATATCTTGTATCCAGACTAACTCTAGAAGCTCAGCAACAAGATCAGTCTAGTTAGACAAATAGATACAATATTTGAACAAACACTTCACCAAAGAAGATATGTTATGGACCAAGAAGATAGACAGGAGATAGATGCTGTAAGAGAAATGATCTCTTAGAAAGACATTCAACATCATTAGCTGCTTTGGAAATGTACTTTAAAACCATAATAAAAGGGACTGGGGGTGTAACTCAGTGGGACAGTTAGTGTTTATAATGTATGAGAACCTGGGTTCCATTCCCACCACCACCCAAAATAATAATGATATATCCTTATCAGTATTACTGCTACTCATAATACTAAAATAACTATATCAGTATTATTACTATTCATATATTATAATGAGTAATATTAAAAATAAATAAAAATGAATAACTGGCAACCCAATTTCTGGTAGGATCGTGGAGCTACTGGAAGCCTTATATAGTGCTGGTGAGAATGGAAAATGGTACTGCCATTTTGGAGACATTTTGGCCATGTTTTTAATAATGTTAAACATACACTTTTCATATGACCAGAAAACCTACTCCTGTGTATTTACCCAAGTGAAATGAAAACACATGTACATACAAAAACCTGCAGAGGAATGTTTATAACAACTTTATTCCTAAATGTCAAACAAACACTGGAAAGAATCCAAACAGCCCACAGATGAGGATTGGAGAAATAAACTGGACCCATCCTTGGAACAATAATAAGAATGAACTCAACAATAGTGACAGAGACCCCAAGAATTAAGAGATTCCAGAAATGTGGAACATCTGCCAAGGAAAGCAGCAGGCTGGAGGGTGCCAGTCAGAGAGACTAGCTCATGGACTGCAACAGATAAGGCCATTTTGTATTGGAAGCTTTCTCTTTTATTACTTTATTTTTTAGTTCTGGGCACTGAACTTAGGGGCATTCTATCTCCCAGTTATACCCCAAGCCCTTTCTATTTTTTTTATATTCAAACAGGGTCTTGCTACAATGCTGAGGATCTCATTAAGTTGCTAAAGATGGACTTGAACCTGTGATCTTCCTGTCTCAGCCTCTCAAGTGCTGGAGTTAAATATGTGCACCACTGTGCCAGGAGTGTTCTTTTTTATGACAAATGGGAATAACAATGATTATCCTACCTAACTCACAATACTGTTGTGATAATCATGTAAGATATGTCCTGTGGTACTTTGTAAACAATGATGTTCTGTGTATACATAAAGAACAGAATCAGGTTTGGTGGTGTACAGCCATAATCTCAGTACTTGGAAGGCGGAGACAGGAGGATTGCGGGTTCACAACCAGTCTCTCAACAATTTAGCAAGGCATGAAGCCGCTCAGTGAAACTCTATTTGAGCCCTTCATGTTTTTTTATTTTGAAATAGGGAAGAGAAGATAAAGTAAAACATTAAAATAATACTATAGCAATATGTGATAATATTACTAGTAATTTCACTAACATGTGCAGGAATGTAGAGGGAAATGCGTCAAGAGCTGTGTGCATGTGAGTTTTTATCACCTTGAACCTCACTATGGTGTATAACTGAAATGCACTAATTACTTTTATCTTTTTATAAATTCAGTTTTACAACCTCAGAACGTATGAGATTGAGCCGGCCATGGTGGCGCACGCTTGTAATCCCTGCGCTTGGGAGGCTGAGACAGGAGGATCGCGCAGGTTCGAAGCCAGCCTCAGCTACTTAGTGAGGCTCTCAGCAACTTAGTGAGACCCTGTTTCCAAATAAAAATATAAAATGGGTCTGGGAGTATAGCCTGGAGGTAGAAAGCCTCTGGGTTCCACCCCCAGTACCACCAAAAAAAAAAAAAAAAAAAAAAAAAGAAAGTATGAGACTGTCATCAACCTAGCCAGACCTTGTTCTAAAAAAAAAAATAAAGTGAGCCTGGAGATGTAGCTCAGAGATAGAATGTACCTGAGTTCAAACCCTGCTACGAAAAAATAAAAAGAAGAAAGAAAAAAATAAAAGAATAAAGGCTATCATCTCCCGTGAGAAGGGGGAAGGTGAGCAGGGAGGTGGGAGTTAAGAGACCTCCAGGAGGTGAGATCTCCAGGAGATCAGAGCCATCAACCTACAAGATACCAATTCAAATTAAATACTGAAACTATTAACCTCATAGTTTCTCTAAAACCCTGTAAGGTTTTACAGCCCACCTCCCAAGAGGTTTGATAATTATTCTATTTCAGAAACTCCCTCCCCCCTGTGTGGGAGGAGTTGTTTTTGTCTTCTATCATCCCTTAAATTGAACTTTCATATTTCTATACCCTTTATGAGTCCTTGAACTTTATTTGTTGAAATCCACTGGGCAAGAATCCTATAAGTATGCTATATGAGTAGAATACCCCTGAATTCCATTCTAAATACAAAAAAGGAGGAGAGGGAGGAGGAGGAGGAGGAGGAGGAGGAGGGGGGGGAGTTATCTGAGCCTGAGGGACTTTTAGATGAGTTGAGAAATACACAATTTGAAATAGCAACACCAGCTTGGCTCATATAGAAATTATTTTATTATGTGTGTAGTACTGAAGATTGAACCCAGGGGTACAATTTGAGCTACATCTCCAGACTTATTTTTATTCTTTGTTTTAAGTAGCTGAGGCTGGCGGTGACTGGTGATCGTCCTGCCTCAGCCTCCCAAGTACTGAGATTACAAGTGTTCACCACTATGCCTAGCTTCATATATTAATTCGATGTGCATGTTTCTTTAAACTTTAAACCTCACTTTAAACCTCACTATGACTTTAAACCTCACTATGACTTTAAATGTATGACTTTAAACCTAACTATGATGTATAATAATGATGAAATATGGACACTTTGTACATGTTAAAGTAATATGCAATATGGAATGTGAATACAATTGTTAATAAATAATATACTTATTAGATTTTCTTATTTGATTTTTGAGTCTTTTACCAACCATCAAGAGTTCTAACATTCAATAAATATTGGCTGCTGGGTGTGGTGGAGTACACTTGTTTGTAATCCCAGCATTTTTAAGGCTGAGACAGGAAAATCGCAGATTCAGGGACAGCCTCAGATACTTAGTGAGACCTTCTGCAAGTTAGTGAGACCGTGCTCAAAAATAAGGAATAAAAAATAGGCCTGTGGTTGTAGCTTGGAAGTAGAACGCCCCTGGGTTCCACACCCAGTACCGGAAAAAAATGTTGCCTGAATGGCAGGTTAAAAAAAAAACCTTTTTTTTTTTTTTTTTTCAAAATCACAAAGAATTTGATTTGAAAGAGGTAGAAGTTGCTCTGACATACAAAAACAGAAAGAGAAATTCCAGAAATTCAAGTGTGTGTGTGTGTGTGTGTGTGTGTGTGTGTGTGTGTATGTGTGTAGATAAAGGAAAAATGTGAGAAGGCTTAATTACTAAAATCAGGAGTGAAGAAGGCATCACTACTAATCTTGCAAAAATAAAAAAGGATTATAAGAGAATACTATGAATGATTCTGGAGACTCAGAAAGAAGGATAGCAAATTCAAAACCAGCCTGGAGGCCAGGCATAATGGCGAATGCCTGTAATCTCAGTACTTGGGAGGCCGAGACAGGAGAATTGAAACTTCAAGACCAGCCTCAGCAACTAGACCTTGTTTCAAAATATAAAGAAAAAAGCAGGGAATGGTATTTGGGAAGCTGAGACAGGAGGATCACATGCTTGTAGACAGCCTTAGCTACTTAAGTGAGGCCCTCCATAATTTAGTGAGACCTTGTTTTAAATAAAGAATAAAAAATAGGGCTGTAGATGAAGCTCAGAGGTAGAATATTCCTGGATTCAATTCCTAGTACCACAAAAAGAAAAATTAAAAAAGGGTTGGGAGTGTAGCTCAGAGGTAGAATATCCTTGGGTTTAGCCCCAGACATGCACACGCACACACACACATACACACACACACTTATTGCTAAAAACTTCTAAGGATCTTCTTTTTTTTTTTTTGTGGTGCTGGGGATGGAACCCAGGGGCTTTCTACCTCGGGGCTATACTACCAGACGTATTTTATACTTTATTTTGAAATTGGAAACAGGGTCTCATTAAATTGCTGAAAGCCTCACTAAGTAGCTGAGGCTGGCTTTGAACCTGTGTGATCCTCCTGTCTCAGCCTCCCAAGTTCTGGGATCACAAGCATGCGCCACCATGCCCAGCTTGCTAAGGGATCTTCTGAGCTTTTTGCTGGTGGAGAGTCTTGCTTGGATGTTGATTGCTGCTGACTGGTCAGGATGGTGGTTGCTGAAGATGGTAATAGCTGTAGCAATTTCTTAAAATAAGATGACAATGAAGGTTGCTACATCAATTGATTTTTTTTCATGACAAATTTCTCTGTAGCACATGATGCTGTTTGATATAATTTCTTCCACTGTAGATTGTCTTTTAAGATTGGAATCAGTTCTCTTGAACTCTGCCACTATTTTCTCAATTGAAGTTGATATAATATGCTAAATGTTTTTTTGTTATTTCAACAGTGCTCACATAATCTTCACCAGAAGTAGATAACAGCTCAAGAAAATACTTTGTTTGCTTAGCCTTTAGAAGAAACTCATCTGTTTTTATGAGCAACTAGAATGTAGCTCAGTGTTACAAGGTGTACATAGCATGCACAGGGCCCTGAGTTCCATCTCTAGCACCACAAAAAATGTTACCATAAGATTGTAGCAATTCAGTCATTTCTTCAGCCTCCACTCTGAATCCTAGTTTTTAAGTTCACCAAATCTGTATTTGTTTGAAGATTCAGTTGGTAAGGAAAAAAGTGTAGTGTTTGAGAAGGGCAATAAATATGGTGCAATATAACAAGGTATCCTTTTATGTAGTGTGTGTGTGTGAGTGTGTGTGTGTTGTGGGTGTGTGTGTGTACCTGCACACACACATGTCTGTGCTACCTGAATTTTACCTGAATATTTGCCTCTCAATTGGCACAGATGCTTTAGGGATTTAATCTTATTTTTAAATTATTATGAAAACACTTATTTAGGAGCCAGAAAGCCACAGCCACATGGGACCAAACCTGGCCTCCAGTAATCTGTTTTTGTAAACTTTCATTGGGGTTCACAGCAAACAGCCACTCTCCTTATTTCCATATTGCCTGTGGATGCTTTAGTGTTACAAGGGCAGGGTTAAGTATTTTAGTAACTATTTGATTCTTTACATAAAATGTTTGATAAACTGTTATTCTCTTGATTGCAACATCAATATCTGGAGCCCACTCAGAGGTTAGTATCTATAGTCACAGCAACTTGAGGCTGAGGCAGAAGGATCTCTAGAACTCATTTATGTGTTCAAGGTCAGTAAGGAGCTTCATATCAGAATATGCCTGGCAAAATAGCTCTAGAGATCTGAAGCACTCCTTTCAATTCTCGGGAAAGTTCAAGAGTCTTGTTTTACTATCCACTTTTATTCTTTTGCTACTCTCTTTCTGCAGATGCTAACAGGGCCAAGAAGCAGGTGTCTCCAGAGGGGAGGACTGCCTGAGTGTCTGGAGATCCTTTGTTTTTACTTGATCGCAGGAGTGAAATGCAGAGCTCCAGCTTTTTTTTTTTAATTTTTTATTGGTGCACTGTATTCATACATCATAGTGGGATATAAAAAACTTTTGTAGACATACATGCACACATTGCCCAGTCAGCCCCCACACTATCCCCACCCCACCCCATTCCCTCCCCATCCCTCCTTCCCATGCTTGGCTTAGTGGTTGACATCTAGTATTATAGCAATTTATCCAAAATTAACAATGATAATCTCACATAACAGTTTCATTTGTCTGATACCAAGCTTTTGATAATTTAAAGATAACATTTCAATATTTCTTTTTGCTTTCTTTCTTACCAGGGAATATTTTTTTCTTTTTTTAGGTGAAACTATCATATTTATATATTTATTTTTCAGAAAAAATCTATCCTAATATGGAATATGGACTCTAGATACCCAAAATGATCTCGAAAAAGAACAAAGCTAGAAGATATATATTTTCTAATTTCAAACCATATAAAGCTACAATAATTGAAACAGTGTAGTACTTTTCTAAAGGCAGATATATAAACCATTGGAGTTAAATAAAAGCCTAGAGATACATTCTTCCATATATTGTCAAGTTATTTTTGACAAGGTTTCCATGAACATTTGGTGGGGGAAATAATAATCTTTTAACTAAATATTCTTGAATAATAATAATTACATGAAAAAGAATAAAATTGGACCCTTACCTAATCCCATATACAAGTATTAACTCAAAATAGATAAAAGACCTAAATATAAATCTTAAGACTATAAACTTTTAGGAGAAAATCTGGGTCATAAAACCTCACAACATTGAAATTGGCAGTGATTTCTTGGATATGATTTCAATGGCACAGGCAACAAAAGAGTATACAAACTCCCTAAAAAATAAAAAAAAATATTGTATATCCAAAGACAATATAAACAGTTAAAAGTTACTAATAGAATGGGATATAATATTTCCAGTTGCTATATCTGAAGGTATATTAATATTCCAACTAGAAATCCTAAAAATTAACAATAATAAAGGCAAACAATACAATTTAGAGATAGGTAAAAGACTAACATAATGAATCTCCACAGATAACCAATCTTAGTTGACTGTTGGATGGAAAATCTTGTTTCTCTGGTTCTGGTGTGTGTTACCTATTTCTTCTTTGTAGTTAATCTCTTTGAGTATTTTCTCTAGTGCTGGTTTTGAAGACATAAATTCCTTTAGTTTCTGTTTGTCATGGAAGCTTCTTATTTCTCCATCTAATTTGATAGAAAGTTTTGCTGGGTAGGAAATTTTTGGCTGGAAGTTATTTTCTTTCAGAGTTTGGAATATGTTACTCCAAGCCCTTCTGGCTCTCATGACTTGGTTTGGGAAGTCTGGAGTGATTCTAATTGGTTTGCCTCTGAATGTCACTTGGCCCTTTGCTTTTGTTGCCTTTAAGATTCTCTGCTTGGCTTCCACATTGGTCATTTTGACAATTATGTGGCGTGGGGATCCTCTTCTCCTATCCTGTCTAAAGGGAGTTCTGTAAGTTTCCTGGACCTGTGTATCGACCTCTTGCTCTATGTTTGGAAAATTTTCTGCTATTACTTCCTTGAAGATATTGTTGATCCCTTTGGTTTCACCTTCTTTTCCCTCCTCTATTCCAATTATTCTTAGGTTAGATCTCTTAAAATGGGCCCATATTTCTTCAATATCAGATTCCTGCTGTTGGATATATTTTTCTAGATTAGAAACTATGCGTTCATTTTTGGATTGCTCATCTTCTAAGAGCGAGATTCTATTTTCCATGTGGTCTAATCGGTTGTTTGTACTTTGAATTGAGGCCTTTACTTCATTAATTGCATCCTTTATCTCTTTTTGACTCTGTCTGAATTCTTTTCAAAACACCTCTATTATTTCTAAAGTTATTTTCCTGATTTGATCTTCTAGAAACCTCTGAATTTCTGTGTTATCGGGTTCTGATGTTGTGGGATTGTGGGCATTCATTGCTCCAGTGTTATTCCTCTTTCCCATGATTTCGGGAGTTTGTGCCTTCTCTGGGTTCTTCCCTTGGGTCACTACGACTTCACTTAAGGTGCTCTGGATCTCGAGTCTGTGGTATCTCAGTCACCACTACTCCTTTACTGGGTTGTATCGCAAAATCTCAGACCCAGGGAGTCAATAGAGACTGCTTTAGACTATGGGGGGGTGCCAGGTTGCACGTTCTCCTATGGTGTGATATCTCTGCCACCGCCACTCCCCCCTGGGTCAAGTCCCTTGGAGTCAGTACTGGGATTTCTCCTCTGGGGCCTGCAATTTGACTCACTGTTGTTGAATATGCAGATGGAGCTGTAGTGGACTTGGTGAATTTGCTGCTGCTGCCGCTGGTGGCAATATGGCACTGCTGCCACACCCTCGGCCGTGAGGCTGGTGTATTTCTTCTCTGGTTTTGAGTTCCACTCTGAGTTCCTGCAGAGTGTGCTGAGCCCAGCCACTGGGAGCTTTAGATGCTCTCTGCGCTGAAAAATCTGCGGAATCCCGCCGGGCTCTTCCGCAGCGGCTCACCTCAGCTAGCTGTCCAGGCTCTTCTGCACCGGCTCACCTCGGCTCGCTGTCTGCTGCTCCTCTCTGGAGCCTGGTGGGCTGTTGAGTGCGTTGGTCTGGAGCTGTCCGGTGAGCTCGCCGCTACCGCCGGCAGTAAGACACTGCTGTTGTGTCTTCGGCCGTGAGGCTGGCATATCTCCTCTGTGGCTCTGAGCTCCGTTATGAGACCCCCCTCCTCTCTGGGGCTGGTGATTTTTTTGTTTCTCTGGTGATGGTGTTTTCTGAAAAGCGTTGATTTTGTGGTAATAGAGATTGGTTGTTAGTGGGGCTTTTAAGCCCCGCTTTTCTCGGTCGCCATCTCCCCAGAAGTAAAAAAACAGAGCTCCAGCTTAAAGGGTCTGCTGACATGTCTTATGTACAGGAGGGAAACCACACAAGCAAAATTTTTGAATTGTAGATTAACTTTTTCCCCGTTTCTAATGGGTAGTGGGATTTGTCTTTCCCTTGAAAACTGGTATTTCCCTGGCCAAATGGAGTTAAAGGGAGAGACTTTTCCCAACTTGATGTTGCCCATAGAAGGGAGACTGCTGCTTGTCTCTGCCACTTCAACCAGTTGGCTTGCAGCAGGGAGAATGTGGGGGAAGAGAGAAGGACTGAGATATCCTCTCCCCCCCAACACACACACTCACAGAGCTGCTTGTCCTTGGAGACAGGGTGCCAGGAAGTTCCCATTTCCATACACAGATACATCCTCTCAATTGGCACAGATGAGAGAAGTCAGGGCAAAGATAACAACCCAGCCCTAGGTTGGCAGGGCAGGGGAGCAGCCCTTGGTCTCTGGAGACAGGGAAGGGGGTACTACCTTTTTAGTACCAGGACCTGAGAGAACCGAAGATTTACATTGCCCCAGCCCATAGGCCAACTTGCTGGTGTCCCACAGGGAGTGACCTTATCAAGGTATAGCTGCTGCTTTTATGACTGATTCCATTGCTCTAAAAGCTATGGTAGCACAGCAGAGGGGACAATTTTATCTCAAGCTCATTACATCTTTTTTTTAACATTCTTCTGGTGAAGATACCAGAGGTGGTGTTCTTCTCTGCACCATTAGCTTAGATCCAGGCTATTGAGACTCTTTATCCTGCCACTGTGTGCACATGCAAACACACACACACACACACACACACACACACTCACAGTCACACACACACATGGCACAGTAATCTCTTTTCATTCAGACAAACTATTCCAACTCGAGTTGTAAGATTGTACCATATTCAAGTCCTGCTGCGGCCACCAGAATTGTAACCAAATTCTGGTACCTGCCCCAATTAGCCAAATGAAATAATTGGAACAAGCCTTTAGGAAGAAGGAAAAGGAAATTTCTTGATTTTTTTAGCAAGCTGGCAAATATGAACTTAAGAGTTCAGAATCAAACCCTGGATTCTCCCTGAACAAAGGGAATAAAGCCCTTTTTAGTAGTTAGCTCTTTAGGGTCCTGTGGGCTTGTCAGAAGAAATAAAATCCATGTTTAAATTCTACTTAAGTTGGTTCTTTCTCATAGTAACAGGGTGTCAGATGCCCAGTCTCCACTCCTTTGGTCAGTAAGCTGATAAAATATCATTGCTTGTTAATAATTGCTAGGGTTAGGGTTAGGGGAAGGGCCAACAGGAGAAGAAAAAAAATGTTAGCTTTGAAACAAGACATCTGTTAGCTGCCAAGGTCAGAAGCAGGCCACCAGTATAAGAGTACAAAGAAAAAATTAAATTTCTGAAAAGTTTGATATCCTGTTCAAGTATATACAGCTAGGACCGTGACAGAGTTGAGATGTGGATGCAGGCTGTTTGATTCTTGGGCTCATGTGCATAATATATATCATAATACCTTATTATTTGGTTACCCAACCAGAATATTTTTGCCTGGAGGACTGTATGCCAGTCATTGAAACAACCAGTTTTGTAAGAGTTTATTCACCATAAATGATGACTGCTAAATAGACTCCTCTTCATCAGCTAGAAAATGCATTCCACATGAAGGCTGCTCTTTCTTTCTTCCTTTTTTTTGGTACTGGGAATTGAACCCAGGGAAATTCTGCCTCCTAGCTACACCCCAGCCCTTTTTATTTTTATATTTTTATTTATTTATTTATTTATTTATTTATTTATTTATTTATTTATTTATTTTTGGTATTAGGAATTGAACCCAGGGGTTTTCTACCTCCAAGAGATACTCCCAGCCCTATTTTATTTTTTTATTTTGATACAAGGTCTTTTTTTTGGTTTGTTTGTTTGGTGGTACTGGGTTTCCTGGAAGCCCTTCTACCTCCGGGCTACACTCCCAGACCTATTTTACACTTTTTTTAAAATTTGGAAACAGGGTCTCTTAAGCCAACGTCGCTGCTTTGAACCTGCGTGATCCTCCTGTCTCCGCCTCCCAAGCGCGGGGATTACAAGCCTGCGCCACCACGCCCGGCTTTGAGAGACAAGATCTTGCTAAGTTGCTGAGAGTCTAAGTTACCAAGGCTGGCCTCAAACTCTCAATATTTCGGTCTCAAACTCTCCCTAAGTACTGGGATTACAGATGTGTGCCACCACCTTTTTTTCGATGTTCTCTCTATTTGCTTCTTTTTCTAAGTTTTTTTTCTAAATTCTTTTTCTAAGTTCTAGGGCTTCTTTTTCTAAGTTCTCTCTATTTGCACTTTGTTCTTTCATGTCCAATTATCATGCATAATTTAACTGCATGATGTAATTAATTTTCAAAATGCAAAAGTGTAAAATTGTATGTATAAACAATTACTAACACTGGCAAACACTTGTTACTTCAGAATGAATATCCAATAACTAATTGTGCTCACAATTACCTAATTAGGCAGGGTTAGCAACTTCTGAATTTGTTTTATATGCAAAATAGATTCCATATTTTTAATTTAAAAAATTGGTTGGAATTTGAAAGAGGGGTACATATAATAAAAAGGTTAAATATGATTTTGTAAAACATTAAGAGGGATTCTGTGTGGAGTAAAATATAATTTGAATATAAATATACCATGAAGAGCAGATGAGATTGAGTTAGGATTGTGTTTATTGTTGCTGTTAACAGATTCTACATGGTCGATAAAAATCTGTGGGAGAAGAGGGGAAAACATTTACAGAAAATAAAAAATGAAAGATAGCCGGGCATTGTAGTGCACGCTTATAATCCGAGCATTCGAGAGGCTGAGACCAGAGGATTGCAGCTTGTGAACAGCCTCAGCTACTTAATAAGGCCTTTCACAACTCAATGAGACCCTGTTTCAAAAAATATAAAGACCAAAAATAGGACTGGGCATTTAGCACAGAGGTAGAATGCTCCTGTGTTCCATCCCTAGTACTGCAAAAAAAATGAGAAAAATAAAGTAAGTGCCTGCATTATTTTATGGGTTTTTTTAAATATCACAGAGCAATAGACAAGGAAGGACTGAGGTAAGACAAGCTAACAAAGAGAACTCAGGAGAACTGTGGAATGCTTTAGGTGAAATGTTGCAAGACATAAAACATGTTCCTCCTGTGTTCTAAAAGAATTTTTTTATTGGGTGCATTGTAATTTTACATCATAGTTGGGTACAGAATATTAGAAAAATACATGTACACAACTCGTTGCCCTCCCCACTGGATTACCCCCGTGCTCACCCTGTCAGTCTTTGAATTTGGAATTGGCAATTTTTGTACATTCATAGCATTATTTCCACCATTGTATTCTTTATAATTTTGTCCCTTTCCCCCTTCCCTACACCAAAGTTCTTGAGTTTCATTCATTTTCCTGCAAATAGTCTATGTTCTTCAAGCCAATTTAAAAGTGTGTTAGCAGCAAGGCATGGGGGCATAGAGAGGCATTCCCAATATTTGGGAGGCTGAGACCAGAAGATCCCAGCTTTAATAGGTCAGGAAGTCTGGCTTTTGTGTGGTATTGGGAGCAAACATGGGGAGAAGGGTGTTCACACCTCTGTGCTACATTCCTAACCCTATTGTATTTTTTTTATTTTGAAACCCTGTTTTAAAATAATTTACCACAGGATGATGACTTTAAACATTTAGATCCACTCATCTCAGTCTCCCAAGAATTGCAATTACAGGCCTGTGTCATGACACCCTGCCCCAAATATACTTTAAATGTTTGATTTTTAGGATTAGTTTGCAGATGATTCTTTTAAATTCTGATATATTTTAGATATTATATATTTGGGGCACAATTTATTTAGGGCCAAATAAGAGGTCGAATTTCAAAAATCTATATGTATACCATCTATATCTCTATTATCAACTGAAGAACAAAATTATATTTATATCTATATGGCCATAGTTTTGCATCATTTATTGAATATTTGTGACTCTGAATTCCTTTTTCTTCACTAATTTATTCACAGTTATGCAAATTGTGTACTGAGTTTAATTCTATAAAACCATATTGAATATGTACTGTATGCAACATTACATATTTTATCAGGAACATTTAATCAAAAATAGTTTAGCTGTAGCCAGGTATGGTGGTACATGCTTATAATATCAGTACATGGGAGACTGAGACAGGAGGAGCACAGGCTGGAGCACAGCCTTAGCAAGTAGAGAGATTCTCATCAACCTAGTGAGACCTTGTTTCAAAAATAGGAAGCTTGGAAATAGAATGCCCCTGGGTTTCACCTTCAGGTATCACAAAACAAAAATAAACAAATAAATAAATAAAGTATCAAATATGGCTTTGTGTGTATCATTGAGGTAGAATGTCCAGTATCAATAACAACAACAACAGCAGAAAAACAGCCGGGGTGTGCATGTGCATGCTAACACGCACATACACATGCGCCTGTAATCTCTGTACTTGGGAAGATTGACTTAAGCAGCTTAGCAAGGCCCTCAGCAACTTAATGAATGAGATCCTGTTTCAAAATAAAAAAAATAAAATAGGGCTGAAAGTGTAGTTCAGAGGCAAACTGCCCCCGGGTTCAATCCCCAGTACTACAAAAAAATTTTTTTAAAGTATAAAAATCACTCAGGCGTGGTGGCATACGCTTGTAATCCCCACACTTGGGAGGCTGAAACAGGAGGATCACATGGGTTCGAAGCCAGCCTCAGCTACTTAGTGAGGCTCTCAGCAACTTAGTGAGATCCTGTTTCAAAATAAAAAATAAAATAGGGCTGAACGTGTAGCTCACAGGCAAATAGCCCCTGGGTTCAATCCCCAGTACTACAAAAAAAAATTCTTTTAAATATAAAAATCAGCCAGGCGTGGTGGCACAGCTTATAATCCCCACACTTGGGAGGCTGAGACAGGAAGATCGTGCAGGTTTGAAGCCAGCCTCAGCTACTTAGTGAGGCTCTCAGCAACTTAGGCCCTGTTTCAAAATAAAAAAATAAAATAGGTCTGAGAGTATAGCCCGGAGGTAGATAGCCCCTGGGTTCCACCCCAAGTACCACCAAAAAAGTATAAAAATTATAATTTTAATTCTTACTACACAATAATCAAATAATCAAATCAAATAAACATAATCAGATAAAATGCATGAACCAGTAGTGGTAGTCGACACCTGTAATCCTAGTACTTTGGAGGGTGAGACAGGAGGATTGCAGGTTCGAAGTGAGTGTCAGCAACTGAGCAAGGGCCTCAGTAACTTATTGAGACTGTTTCAAACTAAAAATAGGGCTGGGGGTATAGCTCAGATGTAGAAAGCCCGAGTTCAATCCCCAATACCACACACACACACACACACACACACACACACACACACACACACACACATGCGCCATTCTTTAAAAAATGGTCAATTATATTTATACATGATAGTGAAATTTATAGTGATACATTCACATATGCACATGCTATAATTTGAGGTGTTTCTTTCCCTGAACCTCCCTTTCCCTCTTCTCCTCTCTTTTCCAATGATCCTCTTTTGCCACTTTACTGATCTCACTCCTATGCTCTTTTTGGGTGGGATAATACTGAAAATTGAATCCAGGGGCACTTTACCACTGAACTCCATCCCAGCCCTTTTTTATTTATTATTTATTCATTCATTTATTTATTGCGGTATCTAGGATTTAACCCAGGGACATTCTATCTCTGAGCTCTATATTTCTAGCCCTATTTTTATTCTTTATTTTGAAACAGGGTCTCACTAAGTTTCCAAAAACCTGTGATCCTCCTGTCTCAGCCTCTCAGTACTGGAATTACAAGTGTGTGCCACCACGCCTGGCTCTTTTTGTATTTTTTTAAACAGCATATGGCTAAGTTATTGGGGGCTGACCTGGAATTTGAGATCCTCTTGCCTCAACTTCCCAAATAGAGGGGGTTCCAAGTGTGCTTCATTGTACCCAGCTTCACTCCTATTTTCACGAGATCTCCTTGTCCCCATTTTTCTCTCTAGCTCCCACATAGGAGAGAAGACATGGGACCCTTGGCTTTTTGAGTTTGGCTTATGTCACACAGCACGACGATCTCCAGTTCTATTCGTGGCTGAGTAAAACTCCATTGTTTGTATATGGCATCTTCTCTTTATCCCTTCAGATACTGATAGACACCTAGGCTGATTATATAACTTGACATTATGAACTGTGAAACATGTGATTCTTTTCTAATTTTTATTTTTTGGTACAAGCGATTGAACCCAGGGATGTTCTACCTCTGAGATACAATCACAGCTTTTTAAATTTTTTATTTTGAAACAGGGTCTTGCTAAGTTCCTGAGGGTCTCACTGTTTCTGAGGCTGCTCTCAAACCTGTGATCTCCTGTCTCAGTTTACCAACTAGTGGGATTATGGGTATATACCATTCCAGCTTGAAATTCACCATTCTTTCTCTTTTTTTTCATCTTCCAGTTTCTAGTTAGAATATACTATTTTGGGTTTGGGAGTATAGATCAGTGTAGACTGCTAATCTAGAATGCACAAAATCATGGGTTAGATCTCCAGCCCTGGTGGGGGGAACTATTTTTATTGTCCAGATTGGTGTGTGTGTGTGTGTGTGTGTGTGTGTGTGTGTATGTATGTTACTGGGGATTGATCCCAAGGGTATTCAACCTCTGAGCTACACCCCCAGCCCATGTTTTGTTCTTTTCTTTTGTCTCCTCTCATTTCTTCTTGAGTTACTAAGGATTGAACACAAGGGCATACTACCTCTGAGCTACACATCCTGCCCTATTTTATTTTTTACTTTGAAACAGAGTCTTGCTAAGTTACCACATGCTTATGGCCTCCGATATTCTATCCTCCTGTCTCAGCCTTCCAAGTACTGGCAGATACTGGAGAAGACAATGCAGAAAAATAAGGGCTGGGGAGCCAAGTAGTGCTAATTAAGAGAAGGAAGAGGCTTAGAATTAGGACTGGGTCAAGCTTGATGGTTAGCCGATGCTGCCTATGAGAACAGGGTTTAAGAATAAGGTTATGAAAAATAGATGAGGTAGGCATGGCAGAACATGTCTATCATTATAGTACCTGAGAGGCTGAGATGGGAGGATCACAGGTTCGAGGCCAGCCTCAGCAACTTAGTGAGACTCTCAACAATGTAGTGAGACCCTGTTTCAAAAAAACAAGTCGGGTGTGGTGGGTGGCACATGCTTGTAATCCCAGCATTTGGAAGGCTGAGACAGGAGGATCACGGTTTGTGGACAGCCTCAGCTACTTAGTGTGGCCCTCTGCAACTCGGTGAGAACCTGTTTCAAAATAAAATAATATAAAATAGGACTGGGAATGTAGCTCGGAGGTAGAATGACTCTGGGTTCCATCTCCAGTACAATAAATAAATAAATAAATAAATAAATAAATAAATAAATAAATACACAGGATGAGGGTGTAGTTCAGAAGTAGAATGTCCCTGGGTTCAATCCCCAGCAAAACACACACACACACACACACACACACACACACACACATACACACACACACACACGCACACGCACACTGACAGTTGACATGGTCTGGTGATATAGCTCAGTGACAGATCTGGCCTAGTGTGTGAGAGGTCCAGAGTTTAAGCTCCTGCACTATACAAAAAAAGAAAAGAATGTATCTCCTTGATCACAAAAACAACTTAAGGAGAGAATGTAAATTATCTACATTCATCCACAGGGTCAAATAAATGGCACCCACCATTTCTGAGTATTATCATCTTTTTTGGAACAGCTCACAAAAAATCCTTCCCCCTTTGTTAATTTTCAAAGAGATTGCATCTAAGAAATTTATCTATCCATGTATCTATCAGGAGTTCATATGAAAAAGGTCCCTGTTAATTAAAACAGAAGTAATCTTTGTCCTATGTGGAATAGCTTGGTTGTTAAATAGGTGCTTTCCATTCTGTTGAACGTTAAATGGGGTATTCAAAATTCTATTGTCATACCTCTTCAAACTAAATTGAAAATTTCAAAAACATATATTTAAATTACACTCTCATTGGGTGAAATTAGAGGACATGGAGAAAATGTTATTTTCATTGAAGAGGATGTGACCCTTTCATGTCCTCATTTCAAAGGGAGAGTTAATCAACAGAGATGCCTCTGGGGCTCTCCTTTGGGTTTTTTGCCAATATCGCTGTAGGATTACTTTTACAACAATGCATCTACTATTTGACTAATGGCTGCATGATAAAATACTATATAGAGATAACACAATTCATTTAGAAATGTCTCTACTACTGGGCATTGGGTTGTTTCTACTTTTCCATATTATAAGGTGATAATCATTTGCATAAAACAACTGCTGTAGTATAATGTTAAGAAAAGGCTTACTGCCTTGATACCCATTCCTAAATTGCTTAGCTACAGATGGCAACGATTACTTTCTTTAGCAACTAAATTCTTCAATTATTGTCTGGCCAGTTTTTAAGTAAAACTTAAGATAACTTTAAAAGACCTCACAATTGAGTTTTTGTTTTATCTTTTAGTCTGAGGTTATCTGTTATCAAATAACCATTAATCAAATACATTTCTACAATTCTGAAGCATTCAACATTGAGGCATCTTTATTAGTATCCAGTTTATAGGAGGAGACTTGAAGAAGATAAATTTAAGTAGAATGATTAAAATATAAAGTAGAGGCAGGTGCTATGGTGCATGCCTGTAATCCTGGCACTTGGCAGAGCGAGACAGAAGGATCAGAGGTTCAAGGCCAGCCTCAGCAATTTAGCAAGATCATCAGCAACTTAGTGAGATCCTGTTTCAAAATAAAAAAAAAGTAAGCTGAGTCTCTGCAGAGGCACATGTTTATAATCCCAGTGTTTGGGAAGCTGAGACAGGAGGATTGTAGGCTCAAGACCAACCTCAGCAACTTAGCAAAGATACCCTGTTTCTAAGTAAAAATAAAAAGAATGATGTATGTAAAAATTTCCCTCTCTTTTGAGTGTCAGTGGAAGATGGAACCTAGTTCTTGTCGCCCTTATACAGTCCTGTTGTTTAGGTTTTATTTATTTATTTTCGTGGTACTGGGGATGGAACCCAGGGGGCATTCTATCCCCAAGTGATACCCCCAGGCTTATTTTTTATTTTTTATTATTTGGAAACAGGGTCTCACTGAGTTGCAAAGGGCCTCACCAAGTAGCTGAGGCTGTCCACGAACTGTAATCCTCCTGTTTCAGCCTCCAAAATGCTGGGATTACAAGTGTACATGGTCATACCTGGCTTATGTTAAATTTTTGAACAAAATAATTAGTTTGTGATGACTGAAGGCTGTAGATACAGTTCCAAATAACAATGTTCTGCTTAAAATGCACTCAGGAATATCCATGCTCATTTCAAATGAATTCTCTTGAAGGGTGCAGTGGAGTACATCTGTAATCCCAGTACTTGGAAGGCTGAGACAGAAGGATCGCAGATTCAAAGATAATAACATCAGCAACTGAGTGAGACTCTATTTTAAAATAAAAATAATAAAATAGGGTTAGGGGTGTAGCTCAGAGGTAGAATGCCGTTGGGTTCAATCCTCAGTACCAAAATATAAATAAAATAGATACATAAATACATATATATGTGTATATATCTCTATATGTCTATATCTATGCATATATATCTATCTACATATGTGTATCTATATCATATCTATCTATATCTATTTATCTAGATCTCTTAATAACAACCCCTGCCTCTCAGACAGATGACATATCACAGAATGGGTTCTAGAAGCAGAGCATGGGTACATGTCTGTAATCCCAGTTATTTGGGAGGCTGAGGCTGAAGGATTGCAAGTTTTAGGCTATTCTGGACAAGTTTAAAATTTAAAAATGAAAAATGGCTGGGTGTATACCTTCTTGGTAGAACACTTGCCTAGCATGTGCAAAGGCTCAGGGTTCAATCCCCAGTACCCTCTGAGAAAAGGGGGCTCTAGAGATGACCATCTTCTATTCAATCTTTCTAATTTCAAAATAGAACCACTGTAAGAGGTGATTGTTAGAGGTATTATTTTCTCTCTACCAAAACCGAAGCTCAAATCCTAAAACTTTATGAATATTAGAAACAAGATCCTAAGCTCAGTTTCAGATTAAATGCATTTTTTGTGAGGTACTGGGGATTGAATTCAGGGGTCCTCTACTTTTGCGCCCTACACCTAGCCCTTTTGTATTTTTTTTTTTACTTTGAAGTAGGGCTTTCCCTAAATTTATGCATTAAAGGCATTAAAGGCATGCTCAACTGAGAGTGGTTTATTATTTTTTGTGGTACTGGGAATGGAACCCAGGAGCATTTTACTGGTGATTCACCCCCAGACCTATTTTTTTTGTAAACAAGATCTCCCTAAGTTGTGGAGGGCCTCACCAAGTAGCCGAGGCTGGGCATGAACCTGTTATTTATCCTCCTGTATCAGCCTCTCTAGTACAGGGATTACAAGCGTGTGCCACCATGCTCTGCTGAAGGAGGTTTTAAAATCATCTTCCCTGGAGATCTTTTTTGGGGTACTGGCCTTGCATACTAGTTGAGTACACTACCATTGAGCTGTATCCCAGACCCCTGTGAGCTTTGAAAAACAGGCTAGGGAATTGAACAGGTAATACAGAACAACATTCCCCAACCTGCTATGGGGGGTCTCTCTGGGAAAAGGTAAACCAGAGGGCGGGTTGAGAAATTCAAAGGAGTGCCTCCTCTGACTTCTGGGGTTTCTCTGGCTCCCTTATGACTCAAAATTTATCCATCAGGATTTGATAATCAAATATGGAATTTTGGTGCTTCTCAGGCCACCCAAATCACCTTTGGATCAGAGCCCGGTCTTAGATTTGCTGAATCTGGGTTGGAACCTTTATGGGACTTAAAATATCCTCCTCTTTCAGGGGTAATAGCCATTTATTTATTTATTTATTTATTTATTTATTTATTTATTCGGCACTGGGGATGAAACCCTGGGACATTGTACCTCTGAGCTACACCTCCAGCCCTATTTTTGTCTTTAAAAATTTGTTTTTTTGAAACAAGGTTTCACTGAGTTGCGAAGGGCCTCACTAAGTAGCTGAGGCTGTCCAGGAACCAAGATCCTGTCTCAACCTCCTGAATTACAAGATTGCGCCACCTCGCGCCTGGCAAATAGGCTTTTAGATGTTGCAAAGCTAGTGCTGGGGGCCCAGGAACAAGTGTGGGGGTAGGCTATTAGTTATTTTAATATCTAAATGTTGAGGGCTGGTTAGTTTATTACACTCTCCAGGATATAGATGCACTGTTTCACAGCCCCCACCAATCAGGGCTGGCACAGGACAGATCCCCGCCCCTTTTGCTGGGTTTCTTTAAAAGGGGGCTAAACTTCTGACCTAGCCCATTTGCAGGTTGAGGGTTTTTACACCCAGATCACTTGCTTAAGAGCAGCTGGGAGGGAAGAAGGTAGAGTGTGAGCTCCCTGCAACCCCCTGGGAATTGTTCCGCAACCTCCTTGGAATTCCTCAGGTAAAGTACCTTCTGTACCCCACTCGGAACCAGGGGGCCTGGTTTCCCTGAGCAACTCCGGAATGTTGGTGGGTAGGACTGCCTTTGCTTTGGAGCCACACGCGGCCACTGTGTGAGAGGTGAGTTTGGGGGAAATTTCCCGTCGTCTAGGGGTCCGGTCAGTAAAAATCGCAGCAGAAGAAAGGGAGGGAAGAAAGTAGCAGCATTTTTGTGTCATCCTAACTGCCTGTGACAGGGCGGCCTGGGTGGACCTTTCTGAGGGAGCTGTCACTGGGCTGGAGTGAGCTGACGCGACTGGACCGTCGAGGAGAGCCAGGCGAGGCGAGGCTAGAGGAAGAGGTGAAGCAGAGGGCGGGAAGGCTGTGGCGGGAGCGACTAGATTTATGCGGAAGGTAGGTTTTTCTGTCAGTCAGTCAGTCAGTCAGTCAGTCAGTCAGTCAGTCTGTCTGGTGTGTGTGTGTGTGTGTGTGTGTGTGTGTGTGTGTGGTGTGTGTGTGTCTGGTGTGTGTGCGTGTGTGTGTGTGCGTGTGTGTGTGTGGTGTGTGTGTGTGTGTGTCTGGTGTGTGTGCGTGTGTGTCTGGTGTGTGTGTGTGTGTGTGTGTGTGTGTGTGTGTGTGTATGTTTTGCTGATTTTTAGTTTTCAAATCTCGGGGCGCTCGCTTTGGTTTTCTGTGACCAGGTCAGGGGGACTAAGCCTCGAACTCGGGGCTGTCCTCAGCAAATGCCTTCTTGTAAAACGGAGGTCTTCTTCAGGAAAGCTGCCATCTGGGCTAGGCATCGAAAGGGCTGCAAGGTGTTTGGATATAGACGAAAGACCGCGCATTCAGGAAAAAGCCGGCGTTCGAAACGCGTTTTGGCAGTTTATTCCGTTGATTGTTTTTTGAAGCATAAAGGGAAAATGGCCGTGAAATTGCTGGCCAGGGTCTGTGGGGACCATATAGCATCGAAACTTTGGGATCCTTGTGTGTTGAGTGGGACCCGAAGAGGGAAGGAAGAGTTGTGCAGGGCTGGGAGAGACTTCTCATTCTTCAAAAGCTGCACGTGGTGGTGGTGCCCGCCTTTAATTCCATTACTTGGGAGGCTAAGATCTGAGGGCCACAAGTTCACTCAGTTACTTAATGAGGCCCCCTCCACAACTTAATGAGACCCTGTTTCAAAATAAATACTAAAAATAGGGTTGGTAGTGTAACTCGGAGGTAGAATGCCCGAGTTCAGTCTTCAGTATTGATTAAAAAGTCTCGTCCTTTATTCCCCTGGGACTTATTCAGCAGTAAATTACATTTTTACCATTCTTTTAAAATATTCTTGGTCCCAAACATGAGAAGGATATAAATTTGATTGTTCTAATTAGGTTAAATGTGCATTTCTTAGTATATTTTTAACATAATGCAAAAAGGAAAAAAGTTTACACAGTAATTAACCCTCAAATAATTGTAATTTTTCATTTTTAAGTGTAAAATGGCAAGTGAGGAAAAAACTTTCTGTCTAATTTTCTTTCTTTTTTGGTATTGGGGGATGGAACCCCAGGATGGGGGCATTACACCTCTGAGATAACCTCGCCAATCCTTTCTTTGTTTTGTATTGGTTATGTTCCCAGGGGCATTCTACCTCTGAGCTACACCCCCAGCCCTATTTTTTATCCTTTATTTTGAAACATGGTCTCCCGGAGTTGCAAAGGGCTGCACTAAGTATTAGCTGAAGCTATCCGCAAACCATGATTCTCCTGTTTCAGCCTATCAAATGCTGGAATTACAAACATGTGCCACCAAGCCAGTCTCTCCAGTCCTATTTTTAATTGTTTTTTAATTGTTTGTTTTTTAATTGTTTGTTTGGTCTTAGCTAGGTTGCTGAGAGTCTCTAAGTTGTTGAGGCTGACTTTGAACCTGGTATCCTCCTTTCTCATCCTCCCTGCTTACTTGTTTCTAATCACTTGATTTTGAGAGAGCAGCATGAGCAAACAGACCTTTGATTAGGCAATTACTGATACATATGTATATATAAAACTATATGTATAACTATATAACTATATAACTATATAACTATATAACTATATAACTTTTTTTTTAGTTGGCCTGGAATGGGGTGTGGATTCTAGGGACATGGATTGGGTGATGGCTGGTGCTTGGGACTCCCAGGAAGGGTCTGCTTATTTTACTACTAAGTAATTTTTTGTTGAGTCCTCACCTTATGAATCATTGATATTTCTATTAGAAAAACATTTTAAAGCATTATCAAGTGTTGTTATATTCATAGATAAATAAAATAACAGTAATAAAAATGCCCCTGCTATTATTTAGTGGAAAGAGCCCCCTATTTGATTCCAGTATTCTCCATTATTTCATTATGTCACTTAACTATAAATACCATGTAACTTTCTGAGTAAGCATATGCTCCTCTTGTGTTATAAAATTAACTCTACAGCCAAATCTATAGCCAGTTTAATTATTTATTTTATTTATTTTGCGATACTGGTGATTGAACCCAGGGGCATTCTACCTCTGAGCTACACCCCAGCCCAATTTTATTTATTTTTTAATTGGAAACAGTGTCTCACTAAATTGCTGAGGGCCTCACAAAGTTGCTGAGGTTGGCTGCAAACCTGTGATCCTCCCCAATACTAGGATTACAGACATGTGCCACCATATCCTGTTTTTTCAAAGTATTTCTGAAGAAGCTAGGCATAGTGGTTCACACCTACAATCCCAGTACTTGGGAGGCTGAGACCAGAGGATCATAGGTTTCAAGCCAGGCCAGTGTGAGATCCTGTTTCAAAAGTAAAAATAAAACAAAACAAAAACAAACAAAAAATCCAGACCCAAAAGAGCTATGCAAATTCATTATCCCAGCTTACATTTGCAAAGAACCTTTATCATTTTCCCTTTGTCAGTATAAAGAGTTTAAAATATTTGTAAAGCTTTCCCCAAACATATCAAAATTACACTAATCATTTTTTAAAATGAGAAATAGACTGTTGTTCTTGTTATTTGCTAGGTATTTATGGAGTATGTGTGTTTTAACTGGGTGACTTGCTTAAAGTCACACACCTAGGGCATAGCTGGGTTTGGATCTCAAGAACTCTGACTTCAAAAATGGTGTTGAATTGGGCACAGTGAATGCCTGGGCATGCCAGCTACTGGAGAGAATGAGGCAGGAGAATGTCAATTTTGAGGCCAGCCTGAATGAGTCCACATCCCAAAATAAAAAATACAAAAAGACTACCTGGGAATGTAAGTCAGAGATAGGGAATCTGCAAGGCTCCAGGTTCAACTTTTAATAAAAGAAAAAATACAGGAGTGGGATTTAGTTTGTTCCTGCTACAGCCCAGGCCTGGGGAAGGGGAGAGGGAGGAGGAAGGGATAAGGTAGGCCCAAGGACCAAGGTGCTGCCTGGCTGTTCTGGGAGTGGTCCCCAAATTAGAGGGCCAGGCTGAGTGACTCAGTGGGCTCTGGCCCGGGCATGCAGTTATAGCTTTTTGCAGACTGCAAACCACAGACACAAAAACAGTATTTAGGGAAGTATTGCCCCCAACACATCCTCCAAATGCCAGGAAGAACCCCAAGGTGCCCCCCAGCCCTATGCAGGCTATCCCCAAATGTCACTCCCACATCTCCCCAGGAACAGCCTGGCCCCACTCAGCCTTCTGCCCACTGCCCGGGTCTCCTCCTAGTGGCTGCCTACCTTTGCAAGGCAATGTCCTTCCCTAAGGGTCTGCTCACACTCCCTTCAGGAGGGCCTTCAGAGTCCTTCTGAGCCTTACATGCTATGTGTGGCCTCCAGGAGGCCAGAAACAAGAGAATCTCTGTGGCTTCTTCCTCTTGGTCTCTACTGCCCCAAACTATGTCTTCAGGGCCATTTTACTCCTATCAGGGCCCCAGGCCTTAAGGAACAGATCTTGGGGTTGCAGCCCTCAGAGCAGTGAAGGGAGCATGTAAGGGACTCAGAGATATAGATATTGTATCTATATGTATGATATATATAGATATATATCACTCTCATATCCCCCAAGGGATGATAAATATATAAATATATATACTTGTCAAGGTCTCTCTAAGTTTCTGAGAACCTCTAACTTGCTGAGGATGACCCTGAAACTGATTCTCCTATCTCCCAAATACTGTGATTACAGGTGTGTGCCATTACACTCAGTTAATTTTTTCCTTAAAAAAATTTATCCTGTTAAACTAATGACTTGAAAAACTGAGGCAGGTAGTTTTTAAAATGTGGTTTAAGCCAGGCTTGGTGGTGCACACTTGTAATCCCAGAATCTGGGAGGCTGAGACAGAAGGATCGCTGTTCCCAGACAGCCTCAGCTACTTAGTGAGGCCCTTTGCAAATCAATGAGACCCTGTTTCAAAATAAAGAATAAAAAAATAGGGCAGGGGATGTAGCTCGGAGGTAGAATGCCCCTGGGTTCCACCCTCAGTACTGCAAAAACAAAAACAAAATCAGAAACAAAACTGTGTTTTAAAACAAGTATATTTTCCTGGCTTACTCAAACTTTAGGTTTTCCAGTAGGGAAAAGAAACTCGTAAGTCTTTCTGTGGACTATGAGCCCACAAAAAGCAAAAAGTATATATTTATAAGCATAGGCAATATGTTGTAGAAGTTTCACTATTTTCTTTTCCTTTGTAATGGAGATTGGACCCAGGGGTATTGTACCTCTGAGTTATACCTTTGTCCTTTTTTCCCCTTTGAAAATTTCCTAATATGTATACTTGTATAACTACATTTATAAGAATTTTAAAAAATTATTTTATCAGTGCATTGCAATTATATACCATATTGAGATTTGAATGACCATTTTCCCTTGCCTGAGTAATTGTTTATATAAAAAGTGTATATATGTCTGTCTATATATAAGAAAGAGTTGAGTCTTGAGAATGAATCAAATATAACATCAAATATACGATGTTATTATTTTCCACAATGACATTTAAAATACTTGGAGGTTTTACTTTAAAATAAATATTGTAACCAGAGTAATATCCAAAGATGTCTTCATCTGTCTATTCTGCTTTTCTTCAGACACTCTCTGGTTTTCTTTAAAATTTCTTGTAAACACTGTAAATGATGTTTACATGAGTCAAACACTTTCTGGTCATTGCAGTACTGTGAGGCCACAGGGATGAGCTTGGCTGGAAGAGGATAGTTCTAGCCCTGGAATGGCAAGTAGGGCAGTTTCACATGGGTCCTAGAGCTATACCCCCAACCCTTTTTAATTTTATGTTTTGAAACATGGTCTCACTAAATTGCTGAGGCTGACCTTGAACCTGTAATCCTCCTGTCTTGGCCTTTAAAGTACTGGGTATACAACACTGTTCCCAGCTACAATATTTTATATTGAGGTGGTGTCTCCTAATTTGTGGAGGATGGCCTTAAACTTGGATCCTCCTGACTTGGCCTCTTGAGTCTTTGGGATTATGGGCATGTGCCACTGCATCTGGCTGGTAATATCTCTTAAAATTGAAGATGATCTTTAACTCAGCAAATGCCACTTCTAGGTATAAAATCTAGTGAAACTTTCCAAGCAGATTTAGAGCAGAAAAAACAAATAACAGTGAGTGGGAAAATTGGTAAATAAATTTGGATACACGGACACACAACATAATTGAAACACACTATGCAGAATTGAAAATTAACCAAATCTCTGTATATCAACATGGTGATTTTTGCAGACATGATTAGTTAAGAAATTGGATGAATGCAGATAATATGGTACCATTTATATAAAACTTTATTTACTAATTTATGTTTTTATTTTATTTTATTTTGGTACTTGGGATTATACCCAAGGGCATTCTACCTCCAAGCTACATTTCAGCCTTCTTTATTTTTTTAATTTTGAAATAGGTACTCACCAAGTTGCTGAGGCTGGCCTGGAACCTGCAATGCTTCTGTCTCAGCCTCTCACAGACTCGGATTAGTGAGACCACTGTCTACTGCTTGGAATTCTTTCCCCTGCCCTATATATAGTCTGGAAGTGCCCTCAGCTAGAAAGCTGAGATTATTATCGGGCATATCTCATTTTTACCTCATTTCACAGATTACATGCATGTGCTGCGTGCTCTCTAGTATCTTAAAAATAGATATTACACAAAATTTTCTCAGTTTTCTGGTTGTTAATAGCAGGAGAGCTATTATATCACCTATTCCATGGCTATAGCTAGTGTGTTCTATAAATTTGTGTTGCTATTATATATTTTGGAAGTATGTTCTAATATTGATTGCTCATGTATAAACACAAAATTTTTGTAAATATTAGTCTTATATATTGCAACCTTGCTGAACTACAGCCATGTATTGCTTATTAACGGGGATTGTTTTTTGCAGTACTGGGCATGGAACCCAGGGGCATTCTACCTCTGAGCTAGACCCCCAGCCCTACTTTTTATTCTTTATTTTGAGGGTCTCACTGAGTTGCAAAGGGTCTCACCAAGTAGCTGAGGCTGGCCATGAACCGTGATCCTTCTGTCTCAGTCTCCCAAATGCTGGGATTACAAGTGTGTGCCACCAAGCCTGGATTTAATGGGAATATTTTAAGAAATACATTGTTATGTGATTTGCTATCATGCAGATATGGAGCATACTTACACAAACCTAGATTAGGCTCCTATCTATCATTAGATAAACAACTCATTAGGCTATCTATCGTCTATTGTCTATTCTGTCATCTAGTCTTTGTAGACCAATCAAACTCCCTTCTCCCTAAAAAACTTGAGATTGCTTCCTTTGTGGGTGGGAGGAGTTTTTCAAGGAAATGGCAGCTTCTCAGAGGCCAGGCTATTTGGAGCAAAAGGGTATAGTGAGTTTTAGTTCCAACAATTCCTCCCCACAACAGTATAAGATTTTGTTTTCACTGCCTTTCTAGTATTTGATTTATTCACTTTCACTTACTTTCAGAGCATTTAAAGAAATGTTTTCAGTTAGGCATGGTGGCACATGCCTGGAATCCCAGTACTTGGGAGACTGCAGGGGTTAGGCTAAAACTCATCACTCTTGCCTCAGCCTCCTGAATAGCTTGCATTATAGGCACAGGCAACCATCTGTGGTCCAACACATAATTGACTTTTGAATTAAGTTGTATAACTTCACAGTATGTTTTTATAACTTTAAAAATATACACATGTGTAATGTTGCTGTAAAAATAATTCACACAGAAGTCCCACAATAAAGCAAGACTTCAATATTTATATAACATATGCAGGAGTTATTGGCACTTAATGAAACCCTATCTTTTAAAAGAAGCAAGCATTACTTGAGGGATAGTTATGCAATTGAGAATTTTGATTAGTCTTTTATTGCTTTGTTGTGATTACCTTAGACCAATATCTTAGTAAAATGTTTGTCTACTTTGATTTCAGAATTCTTCATTACTTCACTGAATAATGGAAGACGACCAGAGGCAGCAAAAGAGGGAGTATGAATTTATAACTGAATGATATTTATGTTGAAGCCTTCTGCCCTGGCCTCTTTTCTCATTTCACATCTAGCAAAACCCTAATTTCTCAGAGAAGCCTAACTTATTCAGGGGAATTTGTTCTCTCCAGGAGAGGGGGTTATTCTCCAGTCCCCACTCTATCATACTACTTAGCACATTACCTATGTGCCTTATGGCCTCATCAAACTGTATGCTTCCTGCCTTGCAAAGCATCTGCCTACAGCTGATGCTAAGTAAGTGCTTATTCAATTACTGATGGCCATTGCCGGGCGTGGTAGCGCACGCTTGTAATCCCCACGCTTGGGAGGCTGAGACAGGAACATCGCATGGGTTCAAAGCCAGCCTCAGCTACTTAGTGAGACTTTCAGCAACTTAGTGAGACCCTGTTTCCAAATAAAATATAAAAAAGGTCTGGGAGTATAGCCTGGAGGTAGAAAGCCTCTGGGTTCCACCCCTAGTACCACCAAAAAAAAAAAAAAAATTACTGATGGCCATATATTCCCTGATATGTTTACAATCCTGAGACTGAGATTGCCTAGATCTTAAATTCATTTATGTTTCAGAAGATAAATTAACTTGTTTTTCCAAACCAAACATCTGCAATAAATTCAAGTGCACTGATCAAAAAGTGTTCATTAGAAATTTTCAGTATTAACTATGGTTTTTAACGAAAGAAGGCCTTAATTAATATTTTATGCCAAAGCTTTGTGAGAGGCTCTTGAGTAATTATGGATTGCTATGAAAGAATTGCCCTTAATCAGAACTTCACTTGTTAAAGCAGTTAAGAGTGTATGGTGGAACAAAGACCTACCATTAGATTCAAATTAATCTGGAATTCATTCATTTTATATAATTCTTTTTTTTTTTTTTTTGGTGGTACTGGGGTTCCTGGAAACCCTTCTACCTCCAGGCTATACTCCCAGACCTATTTTTATATTTTCATTTGGAAACAGGGTCTCTTAAGCCAGCGCAGCTGGCTTCGAACCAGTGCGATCCTCCTGTCTCTGCCTCCCAAGCGTAGGGATGACAAGCATGCGCCACCACGCCCGGCCATTTTATATAATTCTTATGCCATTGTGCCAGGCCTTGTGCTATGGAAGACAAAGAGACAGATTTGATCCCTACCTCCAAAAGCCTCCCAGTTTGAAGATGATGAACTTGTCCTTCATTTTCTTGTTTTAATGATACTTGTCCCCTCACCCCCACTGTCATACTAAGGATCAAACACAAGGGCATTAAACCACTTATCAACATCCCTAGCCCTTTATATTTTTATTATTTATTTTTTGTGGTACTGAGGACAGAACTCAGGGGCATTCTACTGCTGAGCTACACCAGCCCTCCCACTTATTTATTTATTTATTTTGCGGTACTGGGAATTTAACATAGGGACATTCTAACTTGGAGTTATACCCTCAGCCCTAGTTTTTATTCTTTATTTTTACTTACAGAGGGTCTCACTAAGTAACCGACACTGGCTACAAACCTGTAATCCTCCTGTCTCAGCCTCCTAAGTACTGGAATTATAAGTCATTTTAAATTTTAAGACAGGGTCTCACTAAATGGCTGAGGATGTCCTCAAATTTTTGATCCTCCTATCTCAGCTCCCAAGTCCTGGGATTATAGGCATGTGCCACTACACCCTGTTGCAATAGTCATCATTGTCCTGTGGGTAATTAAGGGATTGTATTTTTGCTCAAATATTGATACAAACATCCACCTTTCTTTTTATTCCACCTTCCTGTTGTTCCACCCCTCCCCAAGTTTCTATCCCAACCATTGCCATCATTAACAAGATTGCTTTCTGTCAATTAGGGACGTGCCCATTGGATCTGGGTTAAAGCCAAAGAAGAAACTGAGCAAAACTTTCCTTAGGGACCTGCGTCTAATGATACAGGCTCATGGCTACCCAACAAAAGCAAACAGAGCTCAAAGATCACAGAACAAAACCGGCTCTTCTCAGCAGAGAGGTTTGATTTATACATTATTGCCCACTCTTAACAGGTTTTTTATTTTCCACATTGAAAATTTCTGTGGATGGCACAGTCAGGTTCCTCACTTTACTCAAACATTCTTTGGGAGGGATTAAGGACTGGAGGATCTCTCAAAGATATATATTTTTTCGGTACTGGAGATGGAACCCAGGGGCATTCTACCTCTGAGCTACACCCCTGGGCCTATTTTTTATTCTTTATTTTGAAATAGGGTCTCACTGAGTTGCAAACGACCTAATTATTAGCTGATGCTGTCTGAGAACTGCAATCTCAGCCTCCCAAGTGCTATGATTAAAAGTGTGCACCACCATGCCTACGCTTCTCAAAGATATTTTGTTTCTCTCCTTTCACCAGTTTGTTTATGGTCAGTGCTTAAAATGTTATTGCGGTTTGTGCAAAAGTGGAATAAATACATGAAAATTAGTAGAAGCACATGTGGGAAATGATGACAAGCTTGGTGTCTTAGACAATCAAAGGCATATAGTGAATGTTGCTATAGAAAACATGGTGCTGAGCCTTTAAAAATGATACCTACAACCTGGGTGTGGTGGCGCATGCTTGTAATCCCAGTATTTGGGAGGCTAAGACAGGAGGATCTCGGTTCACGGTCAGCCTCAGCTACCCTTTGCAACTCAGTGAGACTCTGTTTCAAAATAAAAATAAATAAATAAATAAATAGGGCTGGGAGTGTAGTTCAGAGGTAGAATGCCCCTGGGTTCCATCCCCAGTACTACAAAAAAAATTATACCTAGAATATATCGTTACGATTCATTCAAAACATCTGAGTATGTCATGCCTATGAGCATAAAGTTACGCCATAATAATCTCATCTTACACAAGCATTTTCTTGGCCCTATGATACTTCTAGCTCTTGCTCTGTTTCTGTGCCCCTCTTCACAGCAAAACGTATTGAAACTATTTTCCAGGCCTCATTTCCACTTCCCTACATCACCATACCTATTTTTGTCAGGAATTCTGGAATGTTCACATTGCTGAATTTGACGACACTTTGACTGTCCTCATTTTTCTTTTTTAACCTTTATTTTTATTTTTTAAATTTTTTTGGTGCATTGTAGTTATACATCTTAATTGGGGTACAAGATGGTAGAGGCATATATGTACATATCACTCATTTAGCCCTTCCCCAACCTCATATTTCTTGATGTTTCAGATACATTGGACAAGTGACACCTTCCTCCTTGAAACACTTTGATTTCAACTTCCAGGATAACACACTCATTAGGAATTTCTTCTGAGTCATTGTCATCTTCTCTGTCCTGTTTTGCTACCTCTTCCTCCCATTTCAAATCCTAGATATTAGTGTGTCCCAGGGCTGAGTCCTTGGATTTTTCCTTTTATATATATTTCTTTCTGATCTAATGTTACCTGAAAACCTTGTCTTGAAGTGCTATCTGAATTTTTTTTAAATTATACATTTTTTTATTGGTGCACTGTATGCATACATCATAGTGGGATACAAACTTTTGTAGACATACATGCACACATTGCCCAGTCAGCCCCCACCCGATCCCCACCCCATTCTCTCCCCATCACTCCCTCCCATGCTTGACTTAGTGGTTGACATCTAGTATTATAGCAATTTATCCTAAATTAAAGATGATAATCTCATATAACAGTTTCATTTGTCTGATACCAAGCTTTTGATGACTTAAAGATAACATTTCAATATTTATTTTTACTTTCTTACCAGAGAATATTTTTTTCTATTTTTTTAGGTGAAACTATCATATATTTATATAGTTATTTTTCAGAAAGAAATCTATCCTAATATGGAATATGGACTCTAGATACCCAAAATGATCTTGAAAAAGAACAAAGCTAGAAGATACATATTTTCTGATTTCAAACCATATAAAGCTACAATAATTGAAACAGTGTAGTACTATTCTAAAGGCAGATATATAAACCATTGGAGTTAAATAAAAGCCTAGAGCTAAATTCTTCCCTATATTGTCAAGTTATTTTTGACAAGGTTTCCACAAACATTTGGTGGTGAAAATAATAATCTTTTAACTAAATATTGTTGAAACATAATAATTACATGGAAAAGAATAAAATTGGACCCTTACCTAATCCCATATACAAATATTAACTCAAAATAGATAAAAGACCTAAATATAAATCTTAAGACTATAAACTTTTAGGAGAAAATCTGGGTCATTAAACCTCACAACATTGAAATTGGCAGTGATTTCTTGGATATGATTTCAATGGCACAGGCAACAGAAGAGTATACAAACTCCCTAAAAAATAAAAAAATATATTGTATATCCAAAGACAATGTAAACAGAGTTAAAAGTTACTAATAGAATGGGATAAAATATTTCCAAATGCTATATCTGAAGGTAAATTAATATTCGAACTAGAAATCCTAAAAATTAACAACAATAAAGGCAAACAATACCATTTAGAGATAGGTAAAAGACTAACATAACGAATCTCCACAGATAACCAATCTTAGTTGACTGTTGGATGGAAAATCTTGTTTCTCTGGTTCTGGTGTGTGTTACGTATTTCTTCTTTGTAGTTAATCTCTTTGAGTATTTTCTCTAGTGCTGGTTTTGAAGACATAAATTCCTTTAGTTTCTGTTTGTCATGGAAGCTTCTTATTTCTCCATCTAATTTGATAGAAAGTTTTGCTGGGTAGGAAATTTTTGGCTGGAAGTTGTTTTCTTTCAGAGTTTGGAATATGTTACTCCAAGCCCTTCTGGCTCTCGTGACTTGGTTTGGGAAGTCTGGAGTGATTCTAATTGGTTTGCCTCTGAATGTCACTTGGCCCTTTGTTTTTGTTGCCTTTAAGATTCTCTGCTTGGCTTCCACATTGGTCATTTTGACAATTATGTGGTGTGGAGATCCTCTTCTCCGATCCTGTCTAAAGGGAGTTCTATAAGTTTCCAGGACCTGTGTATCAACCTCTTGCTCTATGTTTGGAAAATTTTCTGCTATTACTTCCTTGAAGAGATTGTTGATCCCTTTGGTTTCACTTTCTTTTCCCTCCTCTATTCCAAATATTCTTAGGTTAGCTCTCTTAAAATGGGCCCATATTTCTTCAATATCAGATTCCTGCTGTCGGATATTTTTTCCAAGATTAGAATCTATGCGTTCATTTTTGGAATGATCATCTTCTAAGAGCGAGATTCTGTTCTCCATGTGGTCTAATCGGTTGTTTGTGCTTTGAATTGAGGCCTTTACTTCATTAATTGCATCCTTTATCTCTTTTTGGCTCTCTTTGAGTTCTTTTTGAAGCACCTATATTATTTCTATAATTATTTTCCTGATTTGATCTTCTAGAAATCTCTGATTTTCTGTTTTATCAGGTTCTGATGTTGTGGGGTTGTGGGCATTAATTGCTCCAGTGTTATTCCTCTTTCCCATGATTTCGGATGTTTGTGCCTTCTCTGGGTTCTTCCCTTGGGTCACTATGACTTCACTTAAGGTGTTCTGGATCTCGGGTCAGTAGTATCTCAGAACCCACTACTCCTTTACTGGGTTGTATCACAGAGTCTCCGACCCAGAGAGTCGATAGAGGCTGCTTTAGACTGTGGGGGGTGCCAGGTTGCACGTTCTCCTATGGTGTGATATCTGCCACCGCCCCTCCCCCACTGCGTCAAGTCCCAGGGAGTACAGTACTGGGATTTCTCCTCTGTGGCCCACAATCTGACTCACTGTTCTTGAGTACGCAGATGTAGCTGTACTGGATTCGGTGAATTCTCTGCTGCTGCTGCCGGTGGCAATATGGCGCCGCTGCTATGCCCTCGCCCGTGAGGCTGGCGTATTTCTTCTTGGTTTTGAGTTCCACTCTGAATCCCTGCAGCGTGTGCTGAGCTCAGCCACTGGGAGCTTTAGATTTTACCTGCGGCGAGAAATCCCGCCTGGCTGTTTTGCAGCGGCTCACCTCGGCTTGCTGTAGCCGTCCGGTGAAGTTGCCGCTGCCGCCGGCAGTATTGCGCTGCTGCCGCATCCTCGGGCGTGAGGCCGGTGTATCTCCTCTGTGGCTGTGAGCTCTGTTCTCAGTCCGCTTTCTCTCTGGAGCCTGGTGATTTTTTTGTTTCTCTGGTGATGGTGTTTTCTGGCTATGTAAGGCGCTGATTTTGTGGTAATGGAGATTAGTTGTTAGCAGGGCTCTTAAGCCCCGCTTTTCTCGGTCGCCATCTTCCTAAATTATACTGCTATCTGAATTTTGATGACCCCACTTTTTAAATCTGTCTTCATTCTTGACCTTGAGCTCCACACTTAAGGACCATACTCATTATTAAATCAGCAAGAGTTTCCTATATGGTTTCTTTATTTAGATGTCTAATAGGGAAACCAACATGGCTCTAAGGGATTTTTTTTTGTACTGGGGATGGAACCTAATGATATTTTACCCTCAAGCTATGCCCCTAGCTCTTTTTTTTATTTAGATCAGGGTTATACTAAGGTTCTGAGGGGTCTCTATAAGTTGCTGAGTCTTACTTTGAACCTCAAATCCTTCTGTCTCTGCTTCCCAAGTACTCAGATTACATGCATACATTACAACTTGGATTATCCTGGTCCCTATTATGTTCTTTATTTCCACCACCAAATCTTCATGGAAACCTTGTCAAAAATAACTTGACAATATAGGGAAGAAGTTAGCTCTAGGCTTGTATTTAACTCCAATGGTCTATATATCTGCCTTTAGAACAGTACTACACTGTTTCAATTATTGTAGCTTTATATGGTTTGAAATCAGAAAATATACATCTTCTAGCTTTGTTTTTGCTTCGAGATTGTTTTGGGTATCTAGAGTCCATATTCCATATCAGGATAGATTTTTTTCTGAAAAATAAATATATGATAGTTTCACCTAAAAAAAAGAAAAAAATATTCTCTGGTAAGAAAGAAAGCAAAAAGAAATATTGAAATGTTATCTTTAAGTCATCAAAAGCTTGGTATCAGACAAATGAAACTGTTATGTGAGATTATCATTTTTAATTTTGGATAAATTGCTATAATACTAGATGTCAACCACTAAGCCAAGCATGGGAGGGAGGGATGGGGAGAGAATGGGGTGGGGATCGGGTGGGGGCTGACTGGGCGATATGTGCATGTATGTCTACAAAAGTTTGTATCCCACTATGATGTATGAATACAGTGCACCAATAAAATAAAATTAAAAAAAAAAATAAAAGTATCAAACTTGCCGGACGTGGTGACGCAAACTTGTAGTCCCGCGCTTGGGAGGTGGAGATAGGAGAATCGCACAGGTTCGAAGCCAGACTTGCTGGATTAGGAGATCCTGTTTCCAAATAAAAAAATATAAAATAGGTCTGGAAGTGTAGCTCGGAGGTAGAAGCATTTCCAGGAACCCCAGCACCATCAAAAAAGAGGATCAAACTGTATGTGAAGATTCTTTCATTTTTCATTTTTCTGAAAGGAAAGAAAACTAATGCTTATTGACATGAAACCTTAAAATCATTTGAGAATGAAAGGCTGTGTTACTGGAAGGCTTTGCTAATGAAGTTAGAGGAGTAGGTGTGGTTGGGGGAGGTAGAGAGGTGCTGATAGCAAATAATCTCAGTGAGCACTGAAGAAGAAACAGAGTGCTCCAGAAAAAGAAAAAGAAAATTTCACAAGTATAAATATGATTGTGGGGGATAGAATAGTGCTAAGTGTTACATATAGCTAATAATTTTAATGTGATGCTTTTCTATCCTTCCTCCCTTATTCTAAGCAGAAAACCAAAATCCAAGAACCTCTACAAAGAAACAAAATTTTGTTCCATCATTTCAGAACTATAATGAATTCAACAAAATGGTGCTAGAGGTAAGGGGGCTTTTGTTCTTTAATTACTTTGCATGTAGAGTAAACACAATATAAGATAAAAATAGTCTTTTTCATCGTGTGACTCCAAGACCATATGTGTCAAAAATTCCCGGTGGGCAACTTAAGCCATTAGACTCAGGTCCTCACATCTGTTCGGGTCAGGAGTCTGTTTCTCACAGGCACCCATGATGTATCTTGTGCTTAGTGAGTTTTGGTAACCACTGATACTGAATGACAGCAAATAGCATGTTAAATGTCTATTTGGGACTCATTCACCATGTTAGACTCTAATGAATAAGAATTCAAGACCTTTTCTTTCTTTAAGGATATTTAATGTTTATGGTACCTATGTCCAGGAAAACTGGTTCATTTCATTAGAAGGAAATTCTCTAAAACAAGCAGTGTACTTAAACATATCGAAGTCAACCACTAAGCCAAGCAAGAGAAGGAGGGATGGGGAGGAAATGGGGTGGGAATTGGGTAGTGGTTAAATTGGTGATGTGTACTTGTATGCACACACAAGTTTTTTAACCCAATATGATGTATGGATATAATGCATCAATAAAAAATTTAAAAAATAAAGGTCAAAAATGTGCCAGAGGGACCACAATCCTTTGAGTGTGGCAGATACAAATTCTGTCTTTGTCATTTACTTATTTTTTGTTTTGAGTGAGTTACTCTCTGAGCCTTGGTTTTTCTCTTTGTACTGGGTAAGAATTAGCTCCATTTCACAGAGTTGTTGGGAGAAAAAGATAAAGTTAACATTTAGAATTTCTAGGCAGCCAGGCACTTAGTGAGACCCTCAGCAACTTAGTGAGACTCTGTTTCAAAATAAAGAACAAAAAATAGGGCTGGGGGTGTAGCTCAGAGGTAGAATGCCCCTGGGTTCAATCCCCAGTACCGAAAAAATAAAGAATTTATACTGCAGTGTTAAGCACTTTATAGATGGCTCAGAAATTATGAGCTCAGACCTTTTCCCCTGTGGTACAGGATTACCTCAGCATATGACCATTATTGACCATAATGGGGTCTAGCAAAGGCTGGAAGTAATTTCACTGACTATTAATAAATGGGGTCATTTTTAAAGAAAGATCCTCCATAACTTATGGGATCAAATCCCAGAAAACCCATTAGAAGCTGAAAATATCATAAATAGAAATTTATTTATTATGCCTGTGTGTGCGTATGTGTATGTGAGTATGTGTGTATGTGGGGGGGGGGAGTTGTTAGTGATTCTGCCTCCATGATATACTCCAAGCCCTATTTTACTTTTTTATTTGGAAATAGGGCCTGGCTAGGTTGCCTCACTAAGTTGCCAAGGCTGCCCTCAAATCTGCCATCCTCTTGTCTCAGCCTCCCGAGTACAGGGATTACAGGTAGGTGCCACCAAACCCAGCTACTCCTAAATTTCTTTCTTTTTTTTTTTTTTTTTGCGGGTCTGGGGATGGAACCCAGGGGCATTCTACCTCCAAGCACCCCCAGCCCTATTTTTTTATTCTTTATTTTGAAACAGGGTCTCACTGAGTTGCACTAAGTAACTGAGGCTATCCTTGAACCTGGATCCTCCTGTCTCAGCCTTTCAAATGCTGGGATTTCAAGCGTTCGCCACCAGGCCTGCCTGGGTTTACACCTAACTTTCTTAACATCGCAGCTTAGACTGGCCCACTTTAAATATGCTCAAAGCACTTACATAAGCCTATAGTTGGGCAAAATCACCTAAAACAAGGCATATTTTACAATAAAGCATTAAATATCTCATGTAATTTGTTGGATGCTGTGCTGTAGATGAAAGTTTCTATTTAATGCATATTTTCTTTGCACCATTGTAAAGTCAAGAAATCACAAGTTGGACCATTCTACTGTCTGTACTTCGTCTGACCTCAATATGCTACAGGGTTGAGGACCATTTTTATTTCTGTAAAGAACTTTTATTAAAGAGATTGTGATTTAGGCCTCAGATACACACATATTTGTTATAGAGAGGCCTCAAAATGTGTTACATAGGGAGTCAGAATCATCATTGTAACAGTGAAAGTGTTAATTCAAATTGCCCCAAACAAACAGGCATATAGAAAATGATTAGAAGAGCACAGCACCTTGCCTATCTTCTCATATTGCTTTTGAATCGATGAGTCTAGAAGATCACATCAGGCTAATGGCAGATTTTTACTTCAGTTTTTGGTGTTAGACAAATAGGAAATAACAAATCTTAATTTTTTCTGGTGGTACTGGGGATTGCACCCAGGATAGTTCTTCTAAGCTTCAGCCTAGACCTTATATTTTGTTTGGAAAGAAAGTCTTATCACATTGCTGAGGGTCTCACTAAGTTGATGATATTGGCCTCCAACCTGCGATCCTCCTGTCTTAGCCTTCCAAATAGTGGGATTATGTGTGCACCACCACACTTGTCTCATAAGTTCTTTTTATGTGGTACTGGGAATTGAATTTAGAGGCCTTCTACCTCTGAGCTACATCCCCAGACCAGTTTTATTTCTTATTTAGAAACAGAGTTTCATTAGATTGCTGGGAGTCTCACTAAATCCTGATGATGTCCTTTAATTAAGAGTTCTTTCTTGGCTGGACATGGTGGCATACACTTGTAATTATTGCACTTGGGAGGCTGAGACAGGAGGATCACACAGTTTCGAAGACAGGCTCAGCTACTAAGTGAGTTTCTCAGCAACTTAGTGAGATTCTTTTTCCAAATAAAAATATAAAATAGGTCTGGGAGTATAGCTCGGAGGGGGAAAGCCTCTGAGTTCCACCCCCAGTACCACCAAAAAAAAAGTCCTTTCTTAAAAAACTTTAAGATGCTCAGGATGGAATCTCGGACCTCATGTGAGCTAGGCAAATTCCTTATTACTGAGCTACACCCCTATTCCCAGGATGAAAGTTCCTTTTACTTCAATCCTTCCTAGTAATTTTTCTTTTCTGCTGTTTAATTTTTGTCTATTTAGTGGGAATTGAATAGCATTTTCCTCATTATAAATGATAATGAAGCCAGGTGTGCATGTCTGTAATACTAGTATTTGGGAGACTGAGACAGGAGGCTCACAGGTTTGAGACCAGCCTCTATAATTTAAGGAAACTTCCAGCAACCTATCGAGACCCTGTTTCAAAACAAAATAAAAAGGGCTTCAGTTACAGCTCTGAGGTAGAATGCCTCTGGGTCCAACTCCCAGTACAACAAAAATAAATAAATAATGAATGATAATGAGCATGTGTTCACATGTTTAAAAGCCATGTGTTTCTTCTTCTCTGAGATAATTGCTTTTAGCCTTTGCTTAGTTTCTTACTGTATTGTTTGTATTTTTGCACTTGGAAACTATTTAAGGAAGTCTTTCAACATGACACTTTTAAATCCATTTCTTTGAGTATTTTATATTTTAATTATTATTATTATTATTTATTACTAGGTATTTATGGGATACAGTGCAATAATTGAATCGATTTTCCATTGTTGGGCAAAATACCTGTATTGGGCACTTTATAAAGCAAAAAGGTTGCAGAGCGTTGTGGTGCACACTTATAATCTCCCAGTACTTAGGAGGCTGAGACAGCAGGAGGATTGCAAGTTTTTGGGCAGCCTTAGTTACTTAGTGAGGCCCTTTGCAACTTAGTGAGACCCGGTTTCAACATAAAAAATAGAAAATAGGGCTGGGGTATAGCTCAGAGGTAGAATGCCTCTGGGATCAATCCTATGTACTGCAAAAGAAAAGAAAGAAGGAAAAGAAAAGAAAGAAAGAAAGAAAGAAAACAAGAAGGAAAGAAGGAAAGAAAGGAAAAAGGTTTATTTCACCTACAGTTTGGGAGGCTGAAAGTCTACAATTTGGTGGAATTATCCATTTAGCCTCTCCCTGTGGACCTCTTTTCTGCATCTGAGGACAGATGGGGAGATCACACAATGAGACAAGAAAACAGAGAGTGAGTGAGGAGTGGCCAAAGAAACCTGTCTCAAGAACTAGTCAGAGTTCTATGAGAACTTCATTAAATCCCTCTGAAGGCAGAACTCTCATTGACCTGGTGACCTCCCACTTGGCCACACCTCATTAAGAGTTCCATCACCTTTCACATCACCACACCATACTGGGGACCAAGATTTTGAAAGTGCACTCTTGGAGGAAAAACCACATCAAAACAACAGCGCATTACTCCACCTTTTGGCCATTATGTATAATGCTTCTGTGGACATATCTGAGCCCTGCTTTCAACTTCACAGTTTCACTCTGAAGTGGAACCCTGGATGACTCTTGATCCAGACATAGTATTCTGTTCATAATTATTTGGGCTTCCTGAAACTCAAAATGAGTGTACTTCATGACTTATGGATAAATTTCAACCTATATCTCATTGACTATTTCTTCTCTCTTCTACTATCCCCTTCTGGAACTCCCTTTAGTCATACGATGGACTTTCACTCTCCATGAAATTTATTTTTTTCTTATTTTTCATTCCTAACTTTCCTTCTTTTGCAGTCTGAGTCTTTTTCCAACTCTCTCTTCCAGTTCAGCTGTTTTCTATTTAGCTATTTAGCCTATATTCAGCTATTTAGCCTATACATTGAGTTTCTCTTTCTTTTTTTTTCTTTTTTTCTTTTTGGGGTGCTAGAGATGGGCTCCTCATATATAGTAGCCAAGTACTCTACTAGTAAACTATACTCCCAGCTCCTGAGATTTATTTTGATAATATCATTTGTAGATATCATCTTCTAATGTTTCACAACTCTGGTCAGCTTTGAGTCACTTGTTCATTCAAAATTTCAGTACCCGTTGTTATTTACTTACATATATTAAACATACTAGCCAGGCGTGGTGGTGCACACTTGCAATCCCCGTGCTTGGGACACTGAGACAGGAGGATCACACGGGTTCAAAGCCAGCCTCAGCTGGCTTAAGAGATCCTGTTTCCAAATAAAATATAAAATAGGTCTGGGAGTATAGCCCGGAGGTAGAAGGCCCCTGGGTTCCATCCTCAGTACCACACACACAAAAAAAACCACCATACTATATTTATTTTACAGTCTAAATCTTCTAATTTTTGTCTTTCTTCTTTTTTCGGTACTGGGAGTTGAATTCAGGGGCATTCTATCTACAAGCTACACCCTCCGCTTTATTTTATTCTTTGTTTTCAAACAATGTCTCACTAAGTTTCGGAGTGCCGCACCAAGTAGCTGAGGCTGGCATCCTGTCTCAGCCCCTCAAGTACTGGGATTACAATCATGTGCTACCATGCTGGGCTCAATATCTCCTTTTTTAATGAGTCTGTATTTTATGATTTCTACAGCCTCTCATTCATAATGGTTTACTTCTCCATGTTTACTAATGTTTTTAATTTAGCTCATAGTATCTGTAACTTTGTCAGCACGATTTTTTGAGGGTCTTCATAAAATATTTCTCTAGAGGTGATGCTAGTTTCATTTTATGAGACAGCATGGGTCAGGATTACTTTAAATATTAGACTTGGATTGTTGAGTGATGTCTGCATTTCATCTTCAAATCTGTGTGAATGTGGGCTTCTATTTAGTACTTTCTGTGGGAGGTTACTTTCTATTTTTCTACTCTTTGAGAGCTGAAGCTGAGGCAGGCATATACATTCCCTGTTTTCCTTTCTTGGACAAGAAGCTCCTATTTTGCCTCTTGAAATTGTCTTCCTTTGGGGGACATGACTTTATAACCTGTTCTCTAATTTTCTTCTTCCTTGTACTGCCATCAATTTTGTTTCCTATGTCCCAAGTCCATCAGTATTGGGCAGGCTTCAAAATTCTATTTTATCTCAATTCCCATGTTTCAGTCATTTCTGATATCAATTTGTTTCCCATATTTTATCATGAGCTTGGTTCTGTTTTGAAAACCAAGTGTTTATATATTTTATTCATCATTTTAATGTTTTCTACCAGGAGGCATTTTTCTGTATATCAAATGCATTATACAGCAGGAAATTGATGGCAGTATTCATATTTATAAATAGATGACTAAACTAACCACAAATGAAAGTGTCCTTAAAACTTTCTTCACAGTTCTGAAATTAAGTATGCTTAAAAGTGAAATAACCTACCTGTGGAAATGAATCTTCCTAGCTTGTGTTGGAGAGTTTTGTGTTAACTGAATATACACTGGAATTTGTTTGAATAAGTGACACATCATTTGATAAACATCTCATGCTTAAGGTTAAATAGATTCTGCGTAGGAGGCAGAATAATGGAATTTTAATTAAGTCTGTGTCTACTTTATTGATATGTAAGAAATGTAGTACATTTTCATTGTACTATTAGAAGTATTTATGCATTTAGAAATAAAGCTATTTTATTATTGTTCCACTACCTAATTACATTATTCTCTCTTCCTTAGTCATTAGATGGCTGTATGATTGTATTGAGCACAGATGGAGTGATCCTTTTCGTGGATGAGAACATTGTTCCTCTCCTTGGTTATCTACCAGTAAGTTCTTTCAGCTTTTTGGAAAGTAGATCATTCGAGTTTCTTGTTTTAGGAGCATAGGTCTCATTAATGTTGTCAAAATGTGCCCCTGTTTTAATGTCATCTCCCTTAGTTTCCTCTTGAAATCTAGTAAAACAAAATCTGATGTGAGGTAAGGTAAAGGTTTTCTACCAGGTGTGGTGGTGCACGCTTGTAATCCCGGTATTTGGCAGGCTGAGACAGAAGGATCACGGTTCATGGACAGCTTCAGATACTTAGTGAGGCCCTCTGCAACTCAGTGAGAACCCTGATTCAAAATAAAGAATAAAAATGGGGCTAGGGTGTATCTTGGAGGTAGACTGTCCCTGGGTTCCATCCCTAGTACTGTTAAAAAAAATTTTTTTTTCTTTTGTGTTTGAAAACTTCCCCGGAATCAGACAATCCCCAAAGAAGAATGCAATTTTTTTCCCCGATACTGGAAATGGAACCCAGGGGCATTCTACTTCCGAGCTACACACCCAGCCCTTTTTTAAAGTCCTTTTTATTTTAGAAACAGGGTCTCACTGAGTTGGGAAGGGCCCCACCAAGTAGCTGAGGCTGTCCTCGAACTGGGATCCTCCAGTTTCTGCCTCCACAATGCTGAAATTGCAAGCATGCACCACCAGGCCTGGCAGAATGTGATTTTGAAATAGCAGTTTCCTGAAAATCAGTGAAGAGCGTCCAGGATGGACATATTATGGGTTGGATACTTTATTTTGTCTATTTTAGACTTTATGACATAACTGATTAAACAGTGAATGCTGTGATTCATGTTTCACAGTATCTATTTCAGACCTGGTTTGGGTTTTAAACAATATATTTTGAGGAGGGAATTATGCTCTCATTTAGACAAATACTTTAGAAGCCATTGCATACCTTAGAAATATAAGTATTTCTGGGGACCCCTACACATTAATTGGGCTCAGTGTCTCTGGTGTCTAAAAATGGTCACCGAGCCATTTGGTAGTTCTATGCCCCTCTCAGGAAAGCCTTCTCCATCTACATAGTACTATTGAATTGGCATGTTTTTCTAATTATTTCTCTGGATCTTTAGGCTCGACACCTGGCAAATATATTACCTAAGTAAGAAAGCACTAACATGTCTGTCCTAGTTCATTTTAGGTGTTATAATGGAAAACCAAATACTAGGTGGCATATAAACGGTATAAACTTATTTCTTACAGTTTGGCAGTCTGGGAAATGCCAGATGGAAACAATATAATATGTGGTGTTTGGCGAAGACCCACACTTTGGTTCTCCTAAGAATTTCTTCTCACTGTGTCTTCACACAGAAAATATGGGAGCTTTCAGCCAGGTGTGGTGGTGCACGCTTGTAATCCCCGCGCTTGGGAGGCAGAGACAGGAGGATCGCGCAGGTTTGAAGCCAGCCGCACGCATGCTGGCTTAGGAGACCCTGTTTCCAAATAAAAATGTAAAAATATGTCTTGGAGTGTAGCCCGAAGGTAGAAGGGCTTCCAGGAACCCCAGTACCAGCAAAAAAAAAAAAAAAGAAGAAGAAAATATGAGAGCTTTCTGATAAGGACAATAACCCCCTTCATTTTTGGAGGGGCATAATGGGAATTGAACCCAGAGGCATTCTACCTCCAAGCTACACTTCCAGCCCCCACTTTTTTTGTGTGTGTGATACTTGGGATTGAACTCAGGGGCATTCTACATCCAAACTACACCTCCAGCCCTATTTATTATTGTTATTAATTTTTTCAGTACTGGGGATGGAACCTAGGGGCATTCTGCCTCTGTGCTATACCCCAGCCCTATTTTTTATTCTTTATTTTGAAACAGGGTCTCACTGAGTTAGTTGCAAAGAGTCTCTGTAAGTAGATGAGGCTATCCTTGAACCGTGATCCCAAATCTGGGATTACAAGCATGAGCCACCACACCCGGCTTATTATTTTTATTTTGGAACTGGGTCTTACTAAATTGCAGAGGACCTCTCTAAGTTGTGAAGGCTGTCATCTTCCTGTCTCAGCCTCCCAGGTACTGGAATTCTAAGCATTCACCACCACCTGGGTCCTCCAGATCATTTTAATGAAACAGGGTCTAACTAAGTTGCTGAAGATCTTGCTAAATTGCTTAGACTGGCCTCAAATATGCAATCTTCCTTTTGCAGCCTTCTTAAACCATAAACGTGATGACCTGAGATTGGTGTATTTGAAAATAAAGATATTGGCACTGAGGATGCATCTCAGTGATAGAATGCTTGCCTAGCATGCACAAGGCCCTGGCTTCCATCCCAGCACTACAAACACATACACATAAAATATATGAAAATAAAGCTATAAATGTAAATATATAATAATTACTTTTGCACATTGACATATAATGGGAATGAAGTTATTTATTACAAGACAGGATTAAATGGACTATGTCTGAGGCACCATGTTATGCCTTCTTATAAAATCCTAATTGCTCTTAGTTTTTAACAAAAGGCAATCTTTTTTTCCAGCCCTTGGTTAAGATTTTCATTTTATAAGTCACCATCTTATACTAATTTGGAGACAAAACCATTTTTAGACTATCTGCCTGGTTTCAGGAGTCTGTGCTTTCATGAAATGTTAAGGCATTTCTGTCTATAGGGCAACTCTATACCGATGGAATGATAGAGGGGAAAAAACTATGGAGTAAAATAATCTGGAGTTTAAACTTTACCTTTACCACTTACTAACTATGAGACCTTTAGTTCCTCATAGGTAAGCAGGGGAAAGCATTACTTAGTCCTGGGTTGTAGGCTATTACAGATGGTTTTGCTAATGAAGGCCTATCTGATGGGGTGACATTTGAACAGAGACCTGAAGTGTGTGTGTCATTCAGATAACTGGAGCAAGTGTGTTCTAGATTGAGGGAAAAGTATGTGCAAAGGACTGAAAGTAGGAATGAGCATGTTTGATGTGGAAAAGGTTATGCAAAGAGCCAAGAGTGCCTGGATTGCTGTGAGCAGAAGAAAAGATCATAATGGGAACTACATGTACCTTTACTATGATCATTGAGTGGGGTGGAGCAAAAAAAGAATGATTTTACTTGAGTTTGACTGTAGTAAGGATTTGCTGTAGGGAACAGGCATGAAAGTATGGAGTTCACTTGGAGACATGCAAGATTCCAGGCAATACATTCTACTCTTCACTCCCTCAAAAAAAATTAAAATCTGGGAATTGGTATATACTTGTTCTCTTTTATAGTTGTTAGGCAAATGAAAGATGTTAAACATACAGTTCATCCTGGAGTTTCTCAGCATTGAAATGTAACGAAAGGGAATTTAGCTAGTTTAGAAGATAGGTATGTTCTTACTTTGTGATAATTGTTAGCTTTAATTTGCTCTCCTTAAGCCCACAGCATAGCAGAAAATTGTTAGCAGTGAGTCTCATTTGATGTGAGAGCCATCCAGAATCTCTTGCAAAGGCTCTAATCTGTCCCTGTGCCCTATATAGTTGAACAGTTTTCTAATGCATGTTTAATGGGAATATCTCTGTCAGAAAGGAAGATGCTTCTTGCCCAGATTCTCAATAAATGTCATGGAGGGGGTAGGTACATTCCTTTATTCTTCTTTTGGCATGACTGAGACCATACTAATATTTGTGTGACAGCTACTAGGAATTAAAAATTGGCTTTCCCAAATTCTCCTTAATTTTTCACTGGTATTTATCCTTGCTTCATTAAGCTCTAAGTACCCTCATCTTTCTGCCTTATTTAATAAGAAGAACAAATGCCAAAGACTTGCAAAAATAACAGGAGATTAATAATGTTTTCAGGTCTCTGCCTTTTCTCCAACTAAAGAGCAGGGTCACTGGAATTCTGGTTATATCCTCTGTTTCAGTTGGTGTCAATTATAAGGCTTATTGCCACTGTTTTCATCCTTACTGAATCAACAAAAAACTCATTGCCTGTATTACCATCCATGGGAATGTAGACTATCAAAAGATAAGCTCAAACAGGGTACAGTGGTGCACACCTGTAATCCCAGTACTTGGGAGGCTGAGAGAGGAGGACCACAGGTTCAAGGTCAGCCTCAGCAACTTAGGGAGACTGCTTCAAAACAAAATAAAATAGGGCTCGGGTATAGCTCAAAGGTAGAATGTCCCTGGGTTCAATCCCCAATACCAAAAAAAGAAAGTACACTTTGAAATCTTAAGTGACAGTGTTATCCCTCTTTCTTCAAGTAATGAAAGAACTGGTGAGACATAGCACTTAAGTCCTCTTACTGGTCCTCTTATTGGTATTATGCTGTATTTTACATTCTAAGTGTTGTGTATATCTTATCTGCCCTTCTGAACTGTGTTTTCATTGGAATCACAATCCATGTCAGCTTCATCTTTAGTAACTTTACAAGTACTTCATTTACAATTTTTAACAAAAATATAGATCAGCTAGTATACTGAGCAGAATCTCTGGTTTAGAGCAGTTGTTTAACCATTTGTATCAGTTAATGAGTGGTCTTTCCTGATCAAGAGAACTTGGCTTGGTATCTAAATTGTATTTTAAAGTTAAGTTTCATGAAAAGAAATCTACATTTCTTTTGGGAAGGCAATAATATACTCTGTGCCTTTCACTGTCAAAATGTATTGCCTCTTAATTGCTTAACATTTTGTTTGCTAAATTAGGCTACTGTTTCTATCCTGAACAATGCCAAGTCTTTTCTTTATTGAGATGGGATTCATTTGCTACTTTGAGCATTGGCCAACCCATAGGCTGTTTCTCCCAATGGACCATAAATATATATTTCTAAATATTGACTGTAGATTATTAATAGTTAAAAATCTCATTGGAATTTGTGGTTTATTACCCAAAGCCATTATTTAGTTCCCAAGAACACTTTATATAATTTTGTCCCTGTCACATTACAAACTTATTACTTGTATGTCTCGTATTCATTTTATCCATATGTCACTATTCTTCAGCTACATGGTACATTTTTTATTCATCCAACTAATATTGCTTGAGTCCTCACTTATGCCAAACTCTGTTCGAGAGGTAGAATATGCAGTAATGAATAAGACAAACAATGTCTCTGGTCTTGAGAAAAGGAAAAGGGCAGTGACAAAATGTTGGGGAGTTGGTGCTATTTAAAATACTTTAGAGCACAAAAAATTAGGAATACAACGAAAGTAGAAGGGTTACCATTAGGGAAGAATGGAGAGGCCACAGGAAGGGAGGATGGGACTCACATTGACCTTGACCCTCTGATCTTCCTATCTTGGCCTTCTAAGTAACAGAGCATGCCTCTATTCAGCATTTTTCTTTGTGTACTGTTAGTAGGTATATAAATTAGTACAGTCATTATAGAGAACAGAATGGTGGTTTCTTCAAAAACTAAAAATAGTGGTATTTTTATTTGCATATATGAATATATCATTCTGAATCTCGCTACCATATACAATTAAAATGCACCAATAAAAGTTAATACTAAAAAATACATGTGGTGGCACATGCCTGTAATCCCGGTACTTGAGAGGCTGGGAGGATTGCAAGTTCAAGGCCAGCCTCATAAACTTAATGCGAACCTCAGCAACTTAGTAGGGTTGTGTTTGAAGTTTTAAACAAATGAAATGGTTTGGGACTGTACGTTGGATATACAATGCCCCTGGGTTCAATCCTTAGTACTATTACTACTACTACTCTACTACTACTACTACTACTACTACTACTACCACTTTTATGACTACTAGTATTAGTAATAGAAAAAGAAAAAATCTAAAAATAAAACTGTGATGTATTAACGAAGCCCAGTCCTGGATATATACCCAAAGATAGCACCATGTGTGTTGCTGCACTATTTACAATTGCTATGATAAGGAATCAATCTAAATGTCCTTAAACAATTAGGTAAAGAAAATGTAGTATACATATATGATAAAATACTATTAAGGCCGGGTGTGGTGGCTCATGCTTGTAATCCCAGTGCTTGGAAGGCTGAGACAGGAGGATCGCACAGGTTCAAAGCCAGCCTCAGCTACTTAGTGAGGCTCTCAGCAACTTAGTGAGACCCTGTTTCCAAATAAAACATAAAATAGGGCTGAGAGTATAGCCCAGAGGTAGAAAGCCTCTGGTTCCACTAGCAGTACCATACACACACACACACACACACACACACACACACACACACACACACACAAATACTATTAAGCCACTTAAAGTAGAAAATACTGAGATTTTTTACAACAGGAACGGATCTGGAGCCTATTATGGTAAGTAAAATAAGCCGACACAGACAAACAAGCACCACATGATCTCACTCATTCTTGGAATCTTCAAAAGCTTCATTGGACTTGATAGCAAAATAGTGGTTACTAGTAGATTGATCAATATACAATGTTATTGTTCGTGGTGGCGCACGCTTGTAATGCCAGCATTCGGGAAGCTGAGACCCGAGGATCGCGGTTCATGGATAGCCTCAGCTACTTAGTGAGGTCCTCTGCAACTCAGTGAGACCTGGTTTCAAAATAAAGAATAAAAATTAGGGCAGGAGGTGTAGCTCGGAGGTAGAATGCCCCTGGGTTCCAGCCCCATATCCGAAAAAAAAAAAAAAAAGAATAACTTCTGGTGTTCTATGGCATACCATGGTGGTGAAGGAAATTAACAATAACACAGTATACATCTCAAAATAGAATAAAAGTATAAGAATGTATTTATTATAAAAGGATAAAAATTTAAGGTGATAGTGATGCTAATTATCCTGAGTTGATCACTGTTCATTGTATACATGCATCTCATCACATTATACATGATTAATATGTACAAATAGTATGTATCAATAAATGATAAATGTTAATGAAAGGAAGAAGGAGGGATCATTTGTTCACATCAGCATTCAATTGCTTGGGTGGAAGTGTGGGTTAGGATAAATACTTGGATTTGAGGTTTTTTTCCCAGAGGGAAAGAGCACATGGGAATGATTAGAAATGTATTGCAGAGTGCACATGTGATGGGAATGCACTGGAGGTCTCCGTGGGCAGAATAGTCATTGGAGAGATGGAGTACTTAACATGGGGAAACTGGGAAGGTAGGAGGTAGTTGGAATAGTATGGAGTAAATGAATTCTGGGAAATCAGCTAGGTGTAGCTAAAGGTGGGACGGATGCCAAACGCACTGGGAATGACATGCGGGAAAGAAACAGCATTAAGACATATGGCAAAATATACTTCCTGTCTTCTACCTTCACCCCTTTCCAGAGGGAGATTATGAAAAGAAGATTACTGACCTTCCTTTGTGATGAAGAGAAAAACGAAGTCTATCAGAAGATTGCACTCAAACTTCCTCTGTCAAACTCAGGTTGTTTTTTTAAAAATATTAAGTTATTGGGTTTTAAGAGATGAGCAAAACTCAGTGGATTAATTTTTTTTTTTGGTGGTACTGGGGTTCCTGGAAGCCCTTCTACCTCCGGGCTACGCTCCCAGACCTATTTTATATTTTTGAAACAGGGTCTCTTACGCCAGCGCGGCCGGCTTCGAACCTGCGCGATCCTCCTGTCTCTGCCTCCCAAGCGCGGGGATTACAAGCGTGCGCCACCTCGCCCGGCATCAGTGGATTAATTTTTAAAAAGGCTCACCAAGCCAGTTGTGGTGGCTCATGCTTGTAATCTCAGCATTTGGGAGGCTGAGACAGGAGGATCGTAGTTCAAAGATAGACTGAGCTACTAGTTAGTGAGGCCCTCTGCAACTCGGTGAGACCCTCTTTCAAAATAAAGAATAAAAAATAGGACTGGCGGTGTAGCTCAGAGGTAGAATGCCCCTGGGCTCCATCCTCAGTACCTCAAAAAAATAAAAATAAAAAAGGCTCACCAGGTGCTGTGTGCCTGTATGGACTATCACTCCAAACTGCATTATGATGTGATACTACAGTGCACCAATAAAAGGAAGATAGGGAGAAAACAGGACATAGGAGGGACTCCAGACAAAGGAGGAGAAACCTTAGATGAGTGAAGAAGGCAACCTGAGGGAGATGGGAGTGGGGAAGAGGGAAACACCTCAGTGGACATGATGAACATAAACAAACCATCAAAGTCAGTCACTTTGCTGAGCCTGGGAAGGAGAGAAGGGGGAGGGAATAGGGAGGAAACTAAGGGAGGGCTAATTGAGTGCTGTATGCATGTATACCTCTATCACCTTGAAATTCATCAAGGTGTATAATTACAATGTAACAACAAAGAATTAAAGTCAAATTAAAATTTTTATAAATAAAAAATTAAAGAGGCACTGGAGCCACTGTAGCTGTTGATCATGCATTAATTTCATATATGATGTCACCAACTATATTTCTAGTGTTAGTAAGTCCTCCACTAAATCTTGTTCTTTACTATGATCCCTGGTTATTCCAGTACTTGTATAATTACATTAGTGCTATAAATAATGGATGATTGTGTGTAATATACTAGCTGGTACTCTACACCACATAATATCACCAATTATATCTCTAGTGTTAGTAAGTCTCTCCTCCCACTAAATCTTGTTATTTACCATGAACCCTGATTATTGCAGTATTTGTATAATTACATTAGTGCTATAAATAATGGTCAATTGTATATCATGCTCTAGCTAGTACCCTATACCACAGATACAACATAGCTATGTGAGTACTAGTGTTCATGGAAAGAAAATAATGTTTTGTAAAATTTAGTCTAAGTAAGATATCGATCCTAGGAAATAATTTATAATGGTGTAGTATAAATGCAGATTTCTTTTGTTTCTGTTATCTTTTTAGAGGGAAAACATACTGATTTTTGCTGTTTTTTACAAAGAGGAAATGTTAAACTAGGGAATGAATATAGTTATGAACGTGTGAAATTCATCCTGACTCTCAGAGATATTTTTGATGGTAAGCAATTTAGTTCATCTTCTTGAGATGCTGTTAATGAGTTATGTAAACCCTCATTACTAGATAAATGCTAACCTGTCTTTGTTACTCCCTCTTTTTTGTATCACCAGTGATTGAATTTAGGAGTACTCTACCTCCGAGCTATACCCCAGCCCTAATTTATTTTATTTTGACACAGGGTCTCTCCAAGTTGCTGTGTGTGTGATCTTACTGTCTTAGTCTCCCAAGTATCATCTCTGATATCCCTCTGTCCAGTTTCTGGCTACAATTTAGACAGATGTTATGTTGTGAAAATTTATGAGGTGGAGAAATATAGAAACATGGTTGATTGAACTGATAAAGAATGACTCTTAACCTTTCAGAAAACAAGGAAATATGAAAACTTATAAAAGAAGTGCAATGAATAGCCAAGCTTAAAGGAAAAGAATCCAACATGTGTCAGAAACTAAAATATAATAGCAACACTACAATGGTAACGAAAAGCCGACTTCTTGGTGTCCTATATGACTTTGAAATCCTGCAATCTCCATTAGCTTGGGGTCTCAAATTTAATATCCTTTCAAGGACCAATGTATAAAACCCAGAGATCAGCCAGGTATGGTGGCGCATACTTGTAATTCCAGTACTTGGGAGGCTGAGACTGGAGGATTGCTGGTTTGAAGCCATTCTCAGCAACTTAGTGAGGCCCTGGCCAGCTTCAGCAATTTAGTGAGGCCTTCCACAACGTAGTGAGTTTCTGTTTCAAAATAAAGAATTAAAATAGGGTTGGTGGTGTAGCTTATAAGTAGAATATATTCTACTACAAAAATACTACTCAATACTCAGCAGCACACACAAAAATAAGTAAATAAAAATAAAACCCAGAAATCATTTAAACCGCTATCCACTGGCCCAGAGGAAAAGTAAGTTTACCATATCTCCAGGAATTTGAAGGGACAAAAATGTGCCCTTTGTAGGAAATTAAAACTCAAATGTGTGGATATATGGCCTGATTTACAATTTTTGAGGTTTGGGAACTGGAACTTGGGAATTTAACATAAATTAATTAACATTAACTGGGTTGGGGGTCACAAAACATCTGGGGTTTGAGTCAGAGATAAATAGTCCAAGTAGCTTAAAAATATATGAAAAGATACTCAAACTTGCTAACAATCCAAGAAAGAAAAATTTAAAACCAGTGAGAGCATTGTTACTGTAATGCACCCATGAGAAGGACACAAATTGGAAGTGTGAATGATAACCAAATATTGATGAGGATGTGAGAAATGAATAAATAAATAAAATTAGTATGTACAAAAATTGATTAACATACTTCTCATGTTTCTTGGAAATTAAAGGTCATATACCTTTGTAAAAAGTCTTAGCCTGGGTTTGGTGGCCCATGCTTGAAATCCCAGCATTTGGGAGGCGGAGACTGGAGACCAGAAGATTGTGGTTTGTGGACAGCCTTAGCTACTTAGTGAGGCTCTTTGCAACTCAGTGAGACCCTGTTTCAAAAATAAAAAGATTGAAAAATAGGACCAAGGGTGTAGCTTGGAGTTAGAATGTCCCTGGGTTCCAAAAAAATCTTTACTAAGCCAGGCATAGTGGTGCATGCCTGCAATCCCAGTACTTGAGAGGCTGAGACAGGAGGATTGCAGGTTTGTGGCCAGCTTCAGCTACTTAGTGAGACCCTGTTTCAAAATAAAGAATAAAAATAGGGCTGGGAGTGTTGCTTAGAGGTAGAATGCCCCTAGGTTGAGCCAAGTGTGGTGGTTCATGCCTGTAATCTCAGTACTTGGGAAACTGAGACAGGAGGATTACTGGTTCAAGGCCAGTCTCAGCAATTTAGCCAGAGGCTCAGCAACTTAATGAGACCCTGTTTAAAAAACAACAGAGCTGGGAGTATAGTTTAGAGGTATAATGCCCCTGAGCCTAACACTCAGTCCAAGTAAATAAATAAATAAATACATACATACATACATACATACATACATACATACATAAATCAAAAAGGTAAGTTTGGAAATAGCAGGGCATAATGGCACACACTTATAAACCCCAGGACTTGGGAGGCTAAGACAGGATGATTGCAGGTTTAAGTCCAGCTTCAGAAACCTAGCAACTCAGTGAGACCTTAGGCAACTTAGCAAGATCAAATTTCAAAATTAAAAAAAAGGACTGGGGTTATAGCACAGAGGTAGAAAGTCCCTGAATTCTATTACTAGTACAAAAAACGGTCTTGATTACACATATACACACGCAATCTATGTGGTCTATGTGCAAAAAGGAGCAAAATTTATTTTGGATAATAACAGTCCATCCACAAGGTAAAAAACAGACTGAAACCAACTTGAACTCACAACAACTGGTTCTTAGTAATGACTTCATATTTTGGTGGGGACCCTGTGGAGGAATAATATAATGACTTGAAAAGTAAACTGCATACTGATGTAGCAAGTGTTTGTATTTTGTCTAACTGGACCACTTTTCAATTAGATTGTCACATGTGTGTTTATCTTTCTTAGAGTCATGTGTGTTCTTTGGTGGCTTCCATGCCAAGCCTGCCTACAGTTGGATATCTCCTGAAAATTTTCCCTTGGAGGATCGGTATTTTCTTGTGGGAGTTATTAGTGTCATCAGGGCTCAGATGCTAAAAGTGAGTATTTGGTGTGTGTCCCTCCCCTCTGTAACAACATGGTCTTCCTTTGAAGTGCACATGTTTCTGGCCTGTCAGCTATGGGAGACATTAATAAGACTCAATGGGGTCAGGATCATGAATAAAGAAAGATCACTCCTATGTTTCAGAAGGTGAGCATCTCAGTGCAGATTTACCCACATTTGAAAGAGATGCACAGTCATTCACAGATGGTTTTGATTGATTATAAAATAGTTGCTAGAGCTAAAACATGAAGAAAAGTGAGCCTTTGGGAAGGAAGACAAAGGAAGACTTGGCTCTGCAATGAGTTTTGAGCTCATTGGCTGGTTAATTGTGAAGGTTGTCACTCATTTATTGTTTCCCTTCCCTCCATCCATTCCTCCCTCTCTCTTTTTATTTTCATTTTTTGTGGTACTGGGGATTGAACCCAGGATCATTCTATCTCCGAGCTACACCCTCATCCCTGTTTTTTTTTTTTTTTTTGAAACAGGGTCTCACTAAGCTGCTGAGAGCCTCACTAAGTTGCTGAGGTTGGCTGCAAACCTGTGATCCTCCTGTCTCAGCCTCCTAAGAACTGGGATTATAAGAGTTTTTCACCACCCCTGGCTTCACTTAGTGTTTTTTTTCTTTTTCCTTGCCTGCCTGCCTGCCTTCCTTCCTTCATTCCATCTTTCTTCCCTCCCTCCCCCTTTCTTTCATGGTACTAGGAGTTGGTCTCTTAATTTTTGTTTTGTTTTGAAATAGGGTCTTTCTACACTGCTGAGAATTTAGACCTGACATTATTTTTAAAAGGTCAGGCTGTTTCTGGGTGGTAAGTGGAGTATAGTGACACAAGAATGGAAGCAAGAAGTCCAATGTGGGTGATTATAGGGATTAGAACTGTGATTATAGTAATGGGGATGGGAACTACAGAATTCGGGAGGTGTTTTTGGAGCTAAATCATTTGCTGATGAATTGGATGTGGCTAGGAAAAGAGAAACAGACATATTTCCAGGACAACTCTTCGCTTTTTTGCTTGACCAACTCATTGAAGGGAGATGCCATTAACTGATATAAGCAAGACTGGGGCATTCTCGATTGGGCAGTGTGGAGAACTAATTCAGGAGCTCCATCTGGATATAATTATGTGGATTTAAATCCTTTCCAATCCCAATACCTACTTCCTCATCTAAGAAAGAGAGACCATCCTTATTTAGCCCACCACCCTAGTTCCTTTCATGTTACAAGGAACTCTGGAATCTATTTCAGCTTCTCCCTGGGTCTCTAGGCTATTTGTTCCATATTGGTGGATATTTTGGAGAACAAATACGAGAACAGAAGGATCCTGGGCTGATGATTTTTTTCTCACAGTGTAACTGTCTAGCACAGTGAGAAGAGCAGTGAACTTAGAGTTCATATTTTGAGAATCTGTTCTTAGATCTATCAGTCTTGGGCCAAATCATCATATTCCAGTAATCTTCATTTTTTATATCTGTAAAATCCACTGCCTTTCTCACCTTGATAGATCGGTGTGATATTGGAAATGAGCATGCTTCCAAAATTTATATACATGATGAATGTCAGGTGTTTTTTTACTATATGAATGTATTTCAAATGTCTAAATATACCCACTTTTCTGCAGGAACTTTGTGATGCAAATAAATCCAGTGAAGTTATAATTATTTATGATTCAGATGATGAATCTTCTTCAGTGGACCACAAGTAAGAGGCAGTGTTGTTACAAATAATGGAGAAGTAGAATACATATTGCTGAATAAAACTAAAATGAGAAAGAACATCTATGGATATTTTTCATCAAAATGAAAAAACAAGATGGCCAATCTGCTATTCTGAATTCACTTTCCTCCTTAATTTGATTTATATTTTCCAATAGAATATAAATATAGGTGATTGGCATTTTATTGTGAAAAACACATTAAACCAACAGAGCAAATTTATCTCACACAGACTTTCAAATCAAGATAATGCATTTAAAATAGTATTTCTTTTTCTTAAAGACTTGGCAAACAGAAGCCAATATCCATCATTTTAAGTGGGAAAAATAAAAGTGCATTCATAACATAAAAGGAAAATGCTGATCAAATTTCCAGCTATCACAAAACCACATTTACATGCCTATATAACATCTCACCAAGGGTTTCTACAAACTATAAATTATTTATAAGACTATCTGATGATTTGACACTTGATAAGCTCATTAATAGGTCTGTTTACATGCAGTAAGCCGCAGCAGCATAACCTGTACAAATCCATTTATTGGGAATAGTTTTCTTCTATAGTACAGTGTATTTATACTGGTAACTAAAAAATGAAATAGTACATTAAGATATGCATTACATGTCAGTAATACTTAACAAACTAAAACGGCAAAGAGTACTTTGTAAAAGCCTTCTTCTGGTTGAAGACATGCTCATACAAAGGAGGGAGGTAAAAGGGGGAACTGGAGACCATGGACACTGTTACTCATTGGGTCAAGAGGAATTAAGGAAACCAGAGCTGGCAGAGGAGTAAACTAAACAAGAAAATCTGAGGTTCATCTGTGTTTGGATCAGAGAGAATGGGGAGAAGCTTCTCTTCTCAGTAGCAGGGTTCAGAGGTGGTTGGTTATGAACCATCATCTAAAACCACACACAAAGCAATGGGATAAAGAACAGAACTCACGGCAACTGGATTTTTCTATCCCCTTTGCTTGGTTAAAAAACATTGCTAAAATAAGGCTGTATTTTTTATTTTTTAACAATTTTTTATTAAACATAAATAGTATACATTTAAACTATATTTGGTGCCCTCTCCCCCCACCCCCGTTTTCCCTTCCCCCTCCCACCAATGGTTGTCTAGGTTAACCATGTCTTATTCATAATTTTACACATGTTCAAATGTAGACCCTCATTAATCAAGATCAGCCTTCCTCCTCCTATCTTTCCATTCAAAAGCCCCAACTTTTCTTATGGACTTTGATAAACCTCTTAAGTTTGTCTAGCTACTTCATTAGTTTTTCTACTTTCTTTGAAGACCTTTTACTGAGTGGCTTGGGGAAGAGGAGAGCTACAAGACATAAGATTTGTAAATGACATGAACACAAGACACTATCCTGTTAGGAGAGTGGCCAAGACACAAGAACAGCACACCAATATTCCCTTGACTAGGTGTATATTACTTAAACATGTTCTTGCATGCAAAAATGAAGATGTTGCAGTACTGGGGTTTGAGCCCAGGGGTTTTCTACCTCTGGCTATACCCCCAACCTTATTTTTCATCTTTATTTTGAAATAGGGTCTCACTAAGTAGCAGAGAGCCTCACTAAGTTGCTGAGGCCGTCTGAGAAACTTTGAACTTCCTGTCTCAGCCTTCCAAGTATTGAGATTACAAGTATGTTCCATGCCTGGCTTAAAGCAGATTTATTTACTAGATTTGGGTTGTGAATTTTATGTAAAACAATCAGCACATCAGTATAGCAAATATTCAAATAACAAACAGAGATCTACTTTTTATAATTTAATCGTATGGAGAATATCTCAATACATAAAGAAGTCATTGACCACATCTATGCCATTGTCATCATGGAATATATAATAAAATTATTTCTCTGAAGGCTTAAATTATTATCCTTTGTAATAATGTAAGAAATTGCCGGGTACAGCCGGACATGGTGGCAGACACTTGTAATCCTAGCATTTGGGAGGCTGACACAGGTTCACGGAAAGCCTCAGCTACTTAGTGAGGCCCTTTGCAACTCAGTGAGACCCTGTTTCAAAATAAAGAATGAGCTGGGTTTGGTGGCACATACTTGTAATCCCAGAATTTGGGAGGCTGAGACAGTAGGATTGCAGTTTGCAGACAGCCTCAGTTACTTAGCGAGGCCCTTTGCAACTCAGTGAAACTTTGTTTTGAAATAAAAAATAAGAAATAGAGCTGGGGATGTAGCTTGGCAGTACAATGCCTCTGGGTTCCATACCCAGTACTGCCAAAAAGAAAAAGAAAAAGAAATTGTCGGGTGCACTTGGGCACATCTGTTGTCCCAGCTACTCAGGAAGCTAAGGCAGGGCGACACTTTGAGCCTTTGAGGGCAACATAGTGAGATTCATGAGCCCAGTTTGGGCAACATAATGAGACCCTGTTTTTTTATTACTGTTACTATTACTATTACTATTTCCATTTTAATATTGGGGATTAAAACTTTGATTCGCCTGTCTCAATCTCTTAAGTACTTGTCTTACAGGTAGGCACCACCATTACTGGCTATTTAAAAAAATTTGTTTTGGTACTGGGGATTAAACCTAGGGCATTCTGTCTCTGAGCTATGCCACCAGCCTTTTTTATTTTGAAACAGGGTTTCAGTAAGTTGATGAGGGTCTTGCTAAATTGCTGAAGCTGGCCTTGAACCTGCAATCCTCCTGTCTCAGTCTTCTAAGTACTAGGATTATAGGCATATGCCACCACACCTGGCCTCTTATTATTTTTCTATTAACTTAAGGCATTTGTTTTCTTTTCTGTCTTGAGCCAGCACATTTTAAATCTCTATTTATGATATGGTATAATGTACGTGAACACCTAAGTTATATGAAATGTTCATCATCTGGCTCTATTTGGCTCCAAAGCTGGGGAATTCATTATGTTTGGACTTGCTGTACTCTGTTAGGTGACAAGGAGACAAGGACCTTTCCCTAAGTAGCACTCATATGCTAGTGCCTGGGATCAGCCCATAAGGAAAGAAGTTGTTGGCACCAAGAGAAATAACCCTGGTGTCCCTTCCCACAGAGCTTCCTTGTTAGGTTTGGAGTTAGCACTTGACAACAGTAAATTGAACAACAGAAAAATATTCCCATGCAAAGAAATGAGAATCTCATTCCAAGATATTCCAGAGAACAAGGAGGCTAGTAAGCCACTAAAACTCAAGGTAGTGTCAGACATTTTTTAAATTTGAAATCGAAGGTCTTGGATTCTGAGTTTTATACTTCATTTTGTTACATGATCCTTAGCCAACCCATATTCCATCTTCAATTACATGACAAATTATTTTGATCACCTAAAATTATAAAATCATCAGACTATTATATTTGCAATTGATGAGAACAATTTCATTGTTAATATTTTTTTAGAAAGCTGTATGTAAGTCTTTACAGTCAAAACAAGCAACGTTGAAATCACTGAGGGTTTAGACACTAATGAAAGTGTATCAACAGTATCAAAGTTTAGGAAAATCTAAGTCAAATTATTGGAAGTACTAGCCTATTTTAGAAAATATAATTTTGAATAAATGTTCTTGCAACTGCTTATTCTACTCAGATGAGTATAAATGTTTTTTTTCTTCTCATGGTCTTCATTTGTTATCCTGTAATGAAGATATTAGACTTGCACATTAGTCATCTTAAAAACTGGAAGAGGATCTAGCTTTATTTTTTTTTACTTTATGCTTTTTGATTTATGTTTTTCTTGAGACATTATTTTTTTAGCTCCATTAACTATTTTTTTATTTATTGTTTAAATACTGGCAGCAAAGGGCTTCACTAAGTAGCGGAGGCCGTCTGTGAACCGAGACCCTCTGGTCTCTGTTTCCTGAATGCTGGGATTACAAGCAAGTGCCATCACGCCCGGCCCTGCCCATTTTTTAAGTTGTGTTGTTTCCTTCTTAATGCATTTTGAGATTTTTAATCTATTCTGATTCAAGTCTTTTGTTGGATATTTTATGTGTGAGCACTTTTTACAGTCTGCAGTTTCATTTTTCATTCTCTTAACAGTGTCTTTAGCAGAACAAAAGTTTTTTTATTTTGAGGAAAGCTATATTATCATTTTTCTTCAACTGACTGGGCTTTTGATGTCATGTCTTAAGAATTTATTGCCCTACCCTAGGTCACATAGACTATCCTTATTTTTCTAGAATATTTTTAGTTCTATATTTCACATTGTATTTGTGATCCATTTTGAGTTAATATTTTATGAGGTATAAGATTCTGATCAAGGTTCAGATGTTTTGGCAACGACCTACATTTTTTAAAGGATATAACTGTTCTCTGTTGCTTTAGTTACCCAACTGGTTCAATAATGGTCTTATAAAATGACAGAAAAAAATCATATACAATGTGTTAGAGGGAAGATTGAGTGGATTACAAAGTAGGAAGATTGAGATGCCAAATAAAACATGGGCTATTTGGCAAAATCTTACTATGGATATATGAATCCAAGCCAAGTTAGGTGTTCTGAAGTCACTTGTTTTATTAAAAAGAAGTTGGAGGCTTAGCATGGTGTGGTGCATGCCTGTAATTCTAGTACTTGGGTTTCTAGATAATAGGGTTGAGGCCAGATTCGGCAACTGAACAAGACTCTTAATAACTTAGAAATACCCTGTTTCAAAATTAATTTTTTGTGGTACTGGGGATTGAACCCAGGGGCATTCTAACTCTGAGCTCTACCTTCAACCCTATTTTTATTCTTTATTTTGAAACAGGGTCTCACTAACTTGTGGAGGGCCTCACTTAAGTAGCTGAGGCTGGCCACAAACTTGCAATCCTCTTGTCTCAGCCTCCCAAATACTGTGATTATAAACAGGTGCCACCACACCCAGTTTAAAAATATATATATATATATATTTGGTGGTATTGGGGTTCCTGGAAGCCCTTCTATCTCCGGGCTATACTCCCAGACCTATTTTTACATTTTTATTTGGAAACAGGGTCTCCTAAGCCAGCGCGCGCGGCTAGCTTCGAACCTGCGCGATCCTCCTGTCTCTGCCTCCCAAGTGCGGGGATTACAAGCGTGCGCCACCACGCCCGGCTTAAAAATATTTTAAAAATTCTCGAGGTGGAGCTCAGAGGTAGAATGCCCCTGGGTTCAATTCCCAATACTATGTGAAAACAATAAAAACAAACAAGAAATTGATCATGCTGGGTTTTATGATATAAAATATGGTTCCTCTTTGAAATAATAACCCCAGAGACAGTGATCGGAGCCTGCTGAGGGGTTAGGCGGGTGCCAGGGCCAATGGCCGACATCAGAGCTTGCCGTGAGGCAAGGCCTCTACTGAGGCCTCCGAGGCCGGGATTGGAGCCTGCCGAGGGGTTAGACCGATACTGGGGCCGTGAGGCAAGGCTGGTGCTGGGGCCTCCGAGGCCGGGATCGGAGCCTGCTGAGGCGTTAGGCCGGTGCTGGGGGCAGCGAGGCCAGCATCGGAGCCTTCCGTGAGGCAAAGCCAGTGCTGGGGCTTCTGAGGCCAGGATAAGAGGCTGCCGAGGGGTTAGGCCGGTACTGGGGCCAGCGAGGCTGGCATCGGAGCCTGCTGTGAGGCAAGGCTGGTACTGGGGCCTCTGAGGCCGGGATCGGAGCCTGCTGAGGGGTTAGGCCGGTGCTGGGGCCAGCGAGGCCGGCATCGGATCCTGCTGTGAGGTAAGGCCGGTGCTGGGGCCTCCAAGGCCGGGATCGAAATCCTGCCAAGGGGTTAGGCTGGTGCCGAGGCCAATGGTTAGCATCGAAGCCTGCCGTGAGGCAAGGCCACTACTGCAGCCTCCGAAGTCGGGATCGAAGCCAGCTGAGAGGTTAGGCCGCTGTGAGGGCCAGCGAGACGATAACCAGGGCTTCCCATGAGGCAAGGCCGCTGCTTGAGCCAGCGAGGTCTGGATCAGTCCACCGAGTAGCCAGGCCACTACTGGGGCCATCAAGAGTGGTATCGGTACTTGCAGCGCAGCATGCACAGAAAAATATCACAGAAAATATAAATCAGATGCTTCCCCTAATCAGCAATAACTAGGAGGAAAGGGGCAACAGGAAGAGTTTGAGCTATAGAAAGGGCCCTATAATGAAGCAACTAATGTGACCAATCAGAGGGTATGGAATAGTGGAAGACGGAGCCTCTTTAAAACACAGGAGGTACATAAACAAATGTATCAAAGTTAATCACCAAACAAGCATGGGATCGAGGGACGGGGAGGGAATGGGATGGGGGCTGGATGAGGGCTAATTGGATGATGTGTGTTTGTATATCCTCTCAAGTCTTGTACTCCAATGTGATTGATATATGACTATAATGAACCAATTTTAAAAAGTAATTAATTAAAAATAAATAAAAAAATAAAATATGGTTCCTTTCATTGAAGTGCTTTGTCAAGCAAATCATTTTGACTAACCTTGATGAACTTTAATCCATAAAGTAGTTTCCAAACTGTAAAAAAATCCAGTAATAGATATAAATATGAAGTTAATGGAGTATGAAAGTAAATGTAGCTCAGTTGTCAGTTCTAGTCCTTTAAGAGTCTATTGTCTTTGAGTGAGAGAATTTGTCCCTATAGAAGAATATTCTGTCCTCAGCTGGAAGATGGTCTTAAGGAAGGACTTATTGGCAGGAACACAGTAAACTTTCTTTATATCTTACCATACAATATTGTTCTTAGTATAGTGTCTTGTCTCATTTATGAATTTCTCCTATAGCAAATTTTCCACAAATATATGATGGAGAAAGAATTATATAGCTTTGGCATTAATTCTGCCTATGAATGTCTTCAGTGTTAGCAGCTCATATCCAAGCTGGGATCAAGGCATGTTTCATTGACTCACCAACCAATGCTATATGTCTTTTTTCTGTGGAGAGCACAGAACACTGATTAGATTCTAAAGGTACCTTCTTGTTTACTTAAAATTTCTAAACTATTTGGAAAAAAGCCAATAACAGGAATATTCTTTTTATTTATTTATTTATTTTTTGAGGGTCTGGGATGGAATCCAGACACATTCAACCTCCGAGCTACACCCTCTGCCCTATTTTTTATTCTTTTTAATTTGAAACAGGGTCTCACTGAGTTGTGGAGGGCCTCACTAAGTAGCTGAGGCTGTCTGTGAACCGTGATCCTCTGGTCTCAGCCTCCCAAATGCTGGGATTACAAGCATGCGCCAGCACTCCTGGCAGCAATATTCTTTTTGAGATTATAGAACTTTGAAATATTTTATGGAAAACTGGTGTCACAAAAAAAGCTTGCTAGAGATGTGCAAAAGTGCCATTTAGAGAACAGTGTTTTCTATGAAATGGATGGAGTATGCTTGCTTGGATGGAAATTTTTTTCACGTAGATTTCATCCTTTGTAAAACAACTAAATATGTGAGTCAAAGCATTTGATATTTGTTTCTTTCTGTTTGTATTTTACTAGAAGTTTGAAGGAAGTCAATTGCCATATCTATAACTAAAGCAATAATTGAATTTTTGAGCTATGTGTTAATTACTGATAGATAATTTTTCACAGGATCTCAGTCTAAATAGATGAAACTTAACTTTTGTTAACCCAGGGACATTCCACCTCTTAAATTATACCCCACGGCTTTCTATTTTTTATTTTGAAAGAGTAACACAGTAAACTTTCTTTATGTCTTACCACACAGTACTGTTCCTAGTATAGTATCTTATCTCATTTATGAATTTCTCCTGGAATGAATTTTCCACAAATATATGATGAAGAAGGTATATCTTGCTAAGTTGCTGACGCTGGTCTTGCACCTGTAATCCTCTTGCCTCAGCCTACAAAGTATTGGGAATACAGGCATACCTCACCACACTCAGCAATATTTTCTTTTAAATCTTCATGTTTTGATAGATAAAATCATCTACACTAATCTATATAGATTATAGATTAAGTATAGTTTAAGTTATGCATCAGCTTCAGATATATCCATAGGTAGGTAGATAGATTTAGATGTATTTGTATTGAGTTGTTGAGGCCAGCCTTGAACTTGTGATTCTCCTGTCTCAGCTTCCCAAGCACTGGGATTACAGGCATGTATTACCATGCCCGGCTTACTTGTGGCTTTTGTATTCTTTTTTGGGTGGTATACTGAGGATAGACTCTTTCAAAATAAAAAGTAATTTTTGTACTGTAATTATGGCAAGTATTCCCAATATTTACTGTCTTATAGAGAGGCATTAAATGTAAATTCACTGAATAATTTAGAAAATATCGGTTTGCTTTTATTTATATTCTAGATATTTATGTTAGTGGACTTAAGGTAAACAGTTGCCTCACAATGTTTTATTGTTTTTTTCCCTTTTTCTCTGGGTGGTCTAGGGGATATTTATATTATGCTTTTCTTGGTGCATTTTAATTATACTTCATAGTGAGATTCAAAGTGACATTTATGCACATACCATTTGGCATATTTTTGTCCACCTCATCCTGTAACCCCTTTTCTCTCCCTGTACCTCATTGTTTTATTATCGATGTCATTACCTTGTTCAGCAAAACTCACTGAATCCTTTGATTCAGTCCAAAGAACCTTCTGTGATGATAGGAATGGTTTGTAGTCTTGTTTCATATAACATAGAAGGCACTTGCCACATGTAGCTATAGAACAACTGAATAATTTAATGTTTACTTAATTCTAAGTAGCTTGTATTTTGATTTAGCTTGTGGCTATCATATTGGAAAATGTGGCCAAGGCATAATAGCCACATGATAGCCAAAGCATGTGGCTTCTGGCTATCGTATCGGACAATGTAGAACCACATCTGCATGACCTTTATCTCAGATATAGAGGTTTTAAATTACTTTTAAGGAACATACAGAAGCCTCAGCTTGAAGTAAAGGATATACAAACATTTTAACGAATTGATTAAGTTTATTAATTTGCTCCTTTACTCTTTTCAACAAATATCCTTTAAGCAACAAGTGCTTGGAATACAGGAGATTCAGAGACTGTTCACTTTCTCCACAAAAGTTACAGTGTAGAAAAGGTGGACAGAGAGGAATAATAAACTTTCAAATAAGTTAGAAGAGAGTTGAGAAGTGAAAGATGACTTGCAGTTTTCAATCTGAGTGACTGAGGGCAGAGTGGTCTTATCTGTCAACCTAGGGGACACTAGAGGAGGAGGGGAGGGAGCAGGAGGGGGACTCTTCTCTTCTCTCTAGTATTTCAATTCCAGTGTGCCATGAAGCTGCATTCCCACCTTGGGCATTGCAATTCTAATTTTGATAGAAATGAATTGTTAATGAGCCAGAGAGTGGAGAGTTTCTCTAATTATAGGAAACAAAATTCAATTTGGCCCAAAGGCATTTTTGTAATTGCACTTGATTTAAAAATTGAGAAGGAACATTCACTCATATACCTTGGCTCTTTAAAATCTTTCTCTGCTTACATAACACTGTTAAAATAAGGACTTGAGACCTATAGCAAACTGCCTTCTCATGAGGGTGCAGAAGATTTATTTTGTACATAGTAGATTAGGAAAAAACAACACCTCAAAAACATTGATCATGTTATATATTGAGATAAAGCATTTTTATTTGAACTTTATTTTTATTGTATGCTCCAAAATTTAGATTTAATTAACTACTGAGATATCCTTACTCTTTTCACTTATTTATAGAAGAGTTCAAAATCAAGGAAAAAGTACTGAAACCAGAGCACTGTGTGGTGAATATTCGGCTGCTTCCTTGAATGTATGTATTTGATAACCATAGACTAAATGGTTATGTATGATTAAATGATGTATTTCCATTTTCCTCAGCATCCTTTCTTGCTCCCCCTTCCTTTCTAGTACATGTTAGTGAGATTGGTTATGAAACCTTCATATATGGACATAACATTATTTGAACTGTTAAGTCCTTCTTTTTCTCTCTCCACCTACATCCCCCAGTACCCTTCCACTATGCTACTGGTCTCTTTTCTTTTTCATCTAAAGTCTCTTTTGTTTCCTATTTTCTTTCTAGCTTTCCCATATCAAAGAAAACTTAGGACCCTTTACTTTCTGATACTAGTTGATCTCATTTAGTATGATATTGTCTATTTCCATCCATTTTCCACTTGTGAATGGAAAAGAAAAACTAAAGTTTGGGCCCTTTAGAATATATTTAGAAAATGGCCACTTTTTTTGAGGTACTGGAGATGGAACCCAGGTGCATTCTACCTCCGAGCTACACCTCCATCCCTATTTTTTATTCTTTATTTTGAAACAAGGTCTCATTAAGTTGCAGATGGCTTCACTAAGTAGCTGAGCTGGCCTCAAACATGGTCCTCCTGTCTCAGCCTCCCAAATGCTGGGATTACAAGTGTGCGTCACCATGCCTGGCAGAATATGACCACTTTTTGCAACTTCCACTATTACTAAATGGGGAGGTTGACAGTTGAGAAGTGACTAGAAGACTAATAACCTGTTGAGAGACAGGTTCATTGAGAAACTTGTTGAGAGGAGTTTTGGTGGAATTTGAATGAATGCAAGAAGATAATGTCTGCTTGGAGTAGGCTTAGGAGAAGTTGGTAGAATTGGAGGCTGAGTATGGAGACCCTTTCGAAGCCTTTTGAAGGGAATCTTATAAATGGACTGACCGATGGAAAAGTGGTGGTATCCAGAGAAGAATGTAAAGTTTGATATAATTTACATTTTCTACTTCATTTTTTTCTAGCATGTCTCCCATGTCTGTTCAGTCTATCATTTTGATGCAAAGTCCTATGCCACCTTTCCCCCTAAAACTGTAAAGTGCAAGGATCTTATTAACAGTTAGCCAGAACACTTTGACAGCAAGCTACCACAAGAAAAATGTGAAGATCCGGGAACACACTTTGAATTGTCCCCTTCATACAGACATTCATTTCTAGTTCACATTTGAGCTGACATTGGAAACATGTTCTATGTCCAGTCCCACAGCCAGGCTTCTTTTCATATGCATTATCATATTGTTCATGGACATGATTATGGAATAAAAGGGAATCTGAACTCTTCTCAAAATTAAAAAAAGCATTTGATTGCCTTCCTGTGCCCATATATGCTTTTTTATTTTTATCTTTTAAGCTTCTAGCTACCTTCCATGAAAGAATGTCTTAAGGCCTTAGTCCTAATTGTACTATAAATGAGTATCCTTTTACTTCTAAAATAGTTTATTGGAATCTTTCCCCAGTCCAGTTATCATTACTGCACTTCATACTGTAATTTGAGTTCATTTATGTTCACTGAATTTATATCGATAGAGTAAAAAATGAATGCAAAATATGGACATCTTAATCAACATTCAAGTGTATAAATTCCTATTGAAAGTCATCCAAGAAGCAATGAGCTAGTGAGTAGATCAATAGCTATGATAAACAATGGAAAGAAGAAGAAATAAGTTATGGCCTATTTAATGAATATCGCCCATCAGAATATCTTTCTAAATAATGATAAGATTGCCACATCTCCAGCAATACATCACTTGAGGAATCAAAAACATGGTGTACTTGATAAGTAAGGTTGTACAACTCCTAAAGTTGAAATGCCTGGAAGCAATCCAACAAACAGGTTCCTTGTAATAAACTCAGCATGTATCTATGTCTTAAGCAAACCCAACCCAAACAAACAAAAACCATAACTAAACATTTTGGCAGAAATGTAAAATATTTTACTTTGAAACCAACTTTTTCAATTTGATGTGAGCAGTGATTCACCCATTATTCCAAAGGGATCCTGTTGTTTAGGAAATGAAACTAGATCACTCAATATGAATATAATTTATAGATGACAGTTGGCTTTCCAGAGTTTTGCTTACAAAGTTTTGATTCTGCAATGGTAAGAAAGTGACAACCATTTATAGAGACCCTGCTTTTAACTTTCAATTTTGATCTTTTCTTGAATGTGTGACACGGTGCTGTTTGATATATTTTTACAATACCATGAAGGGCCAGAAGCCATAGCTCCCTGACAGCCCTGTGACTATGAAGGCAAACAACATTTTACAGTGCACCATGTTGCTCAGCTGTGATACTTAGTAGGTTAGGTATATTAAATACATTTCCATTTGGGGTATTTTCAATTTAAAATAAGTATATGGGGTATAATCCCATTCAAATAAAGTAGCATCTGTATATGGTTCAGAGAAGCATATGGCTTAAATAGAAGTAGCCAGGTTTAGGAAAAAGAATACTTGCTTGGACATAGACTCACTCTGCTCCTGAAACTTGTTGTTTTATCTTGCCCCTGGAAGTGCTGAGAAGCCTTGTCACTGCTCTGATACTATAACAAAGTACTTTCAAAACAAACATCCCCTGAAATTACTACTAATTTCTATTAATGACTAATTGATTATCAATTAATTATTAATTAATTAATCAAACAATTATTAATCTACTACTACTAATAATTTATACTAATAATTAAAGGTCCAAATTGTTTTTAACTTTTGAATCTTTTCTGCATTTTCTCATACTGAAAGTTAAGGCCGAAAGGCTACCCTCTTTCCAGAGACAGCACCAAGGAAGCTGAGAAGTTGAGGTCTTTGGCTACCTAAATTAGTATATGTATATCTTCTGCCTTTTGTTCACTCTGCTACCTCTTCTCTAAGGAAAACTGAGCCTGCTCTCAACTTTTTGAGGATGGGGGCAGGAGATGGTGATTTAAAACAAGAACTTTCTTCTATCATCCATTAACCTGCTTTTGTTAAAACCTATTTTCCTACCAAATTAACCCTATTTGTGGAGCTCAAATAATGGAAGAATCTAGCTTCTTGCTCCTGTGCTATAACAGCTCCACCAGGTAATACTTTTAATAAAAATACTTTGTTCATATTCTTGATGATTGCTATTCTAACTGGAGTCAGATGGAATCTTGGCATGTTTTGATTTGCTTTTCCCTGACTGCTAAGGCTATTGAACATTTTTTCATATATTTCTGGGCCATTTGTATTTCTTCTCTTGAAAAATGACTATTTCATTTTCCCATTTGTTTATTGGACTATGTGGTTTTTATGTTAAGTTCTTGACCTTATTATGTGTTCTGGATAGTAATCCTCTGTCAGAAGAATAGCTTGCCAAGATTTTATGCCATTCTGTAGGCTCTGTCTTCATGGTCTAGATTTTTCCTTTGATGTGCAGAAGCATTATAATTTGATGCCAGCCCCTTAATTGATTCTTGATTTTATTTTTCTGAGCTTTAGGGGTCTTATTGAGGAAGTCATGCCTGCGCCTTTATGTTGGAGAGTTTTTTCTATGTTATCTTCTGGCAGTTGAAAAGTTTTTGGTCTAATTCCTATCTTGGATCTACTTTGATTTGACTTTTGTACAGAGTCTATTTGTACTTCAAATTTTGTCTTGGAAGTTCTTTTCCAACCAGTGTTCTCATTATGACAACCTACCTTACCAAGACGCTGTATTCCCACTGCTTCAGTTCCAGGCCTAGAATCACAAGAAAGGGTCGCCTTCCTTTACTCTGCTGTCTTTGCTCACCTAGTTTTTCAATTAATTGAATGAATGTTAGAGAGTGCAGTATGAAATACATCAAATTTTATGTTCTACCTATTTTTACTGTTGTTTATCTCCAAAGTAAAATGTCATCTCTTTCTCTTTTGGAAATACAAAGACTAAAAATGAGCCCAACAATGTCCAGAAATCTGTACCAGAAGACACTACTAATGTAACTGAGATATATTCAGCTTCTAACATGCACATATCATCTCCAGAAATCATGCAAGAACCACCAGGTAGGTACATACAGGCATTTGGATGGGGTTTATTGGAAGAAAAATGGTGACCTATGTTGTAGTTAAAATTTTTGAAATGAAGATAATACTCTATTTATAATGGCGTGAAATCAAAGGAGTGAATTTCAGCTTTCTTCATCTTCTGTACATTTTTTGAGATGATGATTTGAGAGCAGTAAAATGAATATCTCATCACAGATTCAAGTGCTTTAAAATAGTGTTATTCACTCTCATTTAATTTTAATCTTTCAAAGATTGGTGAGAGATTTCCGTCCTTAGAGGAGTAGCATTTTGTACTCATGCAGTCTACTCTGCTATGTTACAATAGTTGCATTCCATAGATACCTCTTGTGATTAAGTTTCAATGGAAATAGAGGAAGAAAAGGTTAAACTGTCAAAAATGGTGCTATTTCTTTTCAAGAACAGCAGCACATACCTGTAGTCCCAGAGATTTTGGAGGCTAAGGTAGGATGATCAGAAAGAAGTTCAAGGCCTACCTGGACAACTTATTGAGACTCTGTCTTGAAATAAAAATAGTAATATGGCTAGGGATGCATCTCAGTAGTAGAGTACCCCTGGGTTCAATCCCATGTGCTGGGAAAAATAGTGATATTTCTTACACAAGCTTCAATAGTGGACACATTTCATAATTATAATTGTACAAAAATTGCAAAACTTAAGGAATGGGTGGATACATAATGCAGATCATGTTTTCTAATTAGTTGACTCCTGTCATAAATAATTTGTATTGTGGAACCTCCATATATTGAAATAGTGCCTCTATTCTAATATATTATCTTATTCTATTTCTACAGTCTCTAAACACAAATTAATGATTCTAGTTTTAATTACTCTTAATTACCAATGATGCCATTATTATTAGACCCAGAGCTCTGTTTTCCCCCAAGTCCTTTCAAAACAATGGAAAGAGCAACCATGACTTCTAAAGTTTTAAGAGCAGTGAAATAGCTCAGAGATTTTCTATAGAGAATTATTCATATTTATTACTGTTAACAACAGAGCTGGGCGTGGTGGAGCATGCTTGTAATCCCAGTACTTGGGAGGCTGAGACAGGAGGATTACAGGTTTGAGGACAGCCTCAGCAATAGTGAGACTCTCATCAACTTGCAAGACCATGTTTCAAAATAAAATAAAATAGGGCTGGGGATATATCTCAGAGGTAGAATGTCTCTGGTTCAACCCCCAGTGCCACAAATAGATAGATAGATAAATAGATAAATAAACAGTAGACAAATCTTTATACTTCCACAGATTCCTTTTGCAAGAAAGTTGGCATATTGAGATGGCTAGCGACTGATATATGTCAACAGAATTGAGTAGCCTCTAGTTCCTTATTATTATTTGTTAATAATGTATTTGATTTGTTCATTTAGAATCAGAAAAATCATAAATATACTATTGAGATGCAAAATTGGTTCGAAAGTTGGTTCATAGTAGAAAAGGAGTTAAGTAGAAGAGTTCAACCAAGGGCCTGGATATCCAGAAACCAGAATTTTCTGAAGCATTTTAAGTGGTCACCCAAAACTTATGCTATGATTGATAGGCAGTTTACTCTTATCCATAGTGTGGTGGCAAGGTATGCAACCCAAGGCTGTAAGACCAAGCAGTAAGTGACCTGGTTGTTCCTTCTGCCTATGTTTTCAGTTTCTAAATATTATGTATGTGGTGCTAAGGATCAATTCTGTTGTATAATCTCTTTGCTAACACAGCGATGTTTTTCTTCAGCGAGGACTGCCTCTATGACTTCTGTATCTTTCCTGTTCTCAATGATGGGCTCTGAAAGTGAAGTTGAGTCGAATGTGATAGAGCAGGAGGGCCCAAGAGACTTGCAGCCTTTAATGGCCTTTGCATTATTTGAGGACACAAAGAGCCAGGATGGTTCTCTGAACATCATGAATTTAAAGGCCCCAGAGGATTCTATGGGTCCAGCGGACCAGGAGGCTGCTGGAAGAGATGCTCAGGTACCTTTGGGAGTATTCCTCTTCTTTTTTGTCTGCAGTTCTAATCTTGCAAATACCCAAAATTGCCACTCTAATTTCTTTGCAGAAAGCACGTTCTTTATTTTGTAAAACTACATCACTATTTCTAGTATACTGAATTTTTAGCTGAGACCCCAGTGGGCCTTCATAAATAGGAAAGTTGGAGATTACAATAGCCTGAATCGCTATTTCCCTCTTCATGTGAAGTACAAAAAGACATTTTATGCTTTAGAGAAAGTTTGAGCCAAAGAAGAAGCCTAACTGCAATGAAAAGACAAAAGGCAGGATTTTAAAGAGCCCCACTGTTCCTTATCACCATCACAAGGGAAGACAACCACCCTATGTCCATAGCTAACGTCTGCAAAACTGTGCACACCACAAGCTAGGTTTTCACAGTGGAATTTATATTACATTAGAATATACTTTGCAGAGTAGTAGCTATAGCCACCCCTCACATGTCAGCACCAATGCATAGTGCAAAGTTTACTGTAAACAGGTGAATTAATAGCTCTCCTTCTCCGCCACCTCTACACTTGTGTACATAATCACAGATATGAACAATCATCTTTTATATTAGACAGGATTATTAAAATCAGGATCATCAGTCATGGAAGAGTTCATGATTAGTAAGTTATATGGAATTCTGTGCATCAACTACGGAGCCAAAGAGAAGTTCCTCCATTCTTAATGTCAAAAGCATCCTCATAGAATGAAAAAGAAACCCTGAGCCGGGTGTGGTGGCGCATGCTTGTAATCCCCGCACTTGGAAGGTGGAGACAGGAGGATTGTGCTGGTTCGAAGCCAGCCTTGCTGGCTTAAGAGACCCTGTTTCCAAATAAAATATAAAATAGGTCTGGGAGTGAAGCCCGAGGAAGTGTTTCCAGGAACCCCAGTACCACAAGAAAAAAAACCCTGAGAATTAAAAGGTTTTTGAGTTTTAACTAAGCAGTGTGAACTTAACATGTTCCTGAGTCTCAATTTCCCATCTTGAAAAGATCTTATCTTACAGGGATTTGTGGACAGCTTTGGAATTTCTTTGAACTATGCAAAAAAAAATTTCTGTGGGGATCCATTTTGCTTTTATTTGTATCCTTATTATGCTAAAAAGTTTTGGTTTCTGTTTTTACTCTTGATGGGCTTCTGTTTTTAATAAATTTGTAATTAAACTTTAAGTATAATTACAAATTGAAAGTACCTAAATAACCAGGAATGAATAATTGCATCCTGCATATGATAGTGTGTTAGGTTTATTTCTGGTTGTCAGGTAGTGACTACTTGGGGTGTATCCTGAAGAGGAGACCAGGATGGGAGAAAGGGGAGAAAAAGATCATATAGTTAGTAGCGGAAAAGTGAGGAGGAACAAGACAGCTTTATCCAAGTAGTTGAAGGGTAGTAATTCTAATAAAATAGATGTCCTCATTCCAAATGACCAAGCCAGGACTTAAAGCAAAAATCTGAAGGGCAGGTATTTTTCAAATACCTCTAAAGGAAACCACCTGTTGCATTTAACCCTTCTTTTATAGATTAGATTGTCTCTCCAAACAGTAATCTCGCTACTCTTTCATGGAATGGTTAGAGCCAAGGTTTGGTGCAGCTAATTTTTTTCAGGGACAGCAGAGAGAAGATTTCTGCCTGGAGAGTGTAGATGAATGTGATGATATGTAAGGTTTGTTTCTTCTAGTTCTGAGTTTAGATTTTTTGTATATATGCATAAGTGTGTGTGTGTGTGTGTGTGTGTGTTGATCTAATAAATGCTTTCTTAAATGAAGAGATATATGGTATAATGTGAAAGAAAACTAGACAATTTCTAATGGGCTAAGCATATGTATATAGTTTTAATCCAAACAAGAATAAGTATATGCTACTCCTCTCCTCTCCTCTCTTCTGGGTTTCAGGTCAAAGACCAATTCTACATAAATGTCAAAAAGAGAGGTACATTGACACCCCCCAAATTTAGTGAATAGAGTCTGCTAGAAATGACAGTTGTGGTCTAGGGGGCATGTAGAGTGATTTGCACTAATGACTTGCACTTTTCCCTCTTACTCCCGATACAGAAGTTGAGGTGGCCTCACCCAGGCTGTGATAAAAAGAGCAGTTTCCTGCATGCACTCCTGCTCCATCCTCAGTATGTTTTATGTCATGAAGAAAGGTGTGAACTGTCAGTAAGATATTTGAGATATTATTTCCTTACAGATGCTTCCAACAACATCAGCTTACATTGTCAGTCTTGAACCTCAGTCTTCAGAAATGACATCCAAGATACGATACTCTGTGAAAACAAAGAGGTCTGACTTAGATTTAAAGAAGAACAAACGTTTCTGTGATTCAACCCACTCTTCCAAATTCTCTACGGAGCCTGAGGATACTCATCCTCATCCCATTCAGGTATGGAAAGTCTGCTTTAACTCTCTGAGAGCAAATTTCACTTTCAAAAGGACTGTGTGCAGATGGTTCACTGAGGTGGTTTTGGCTACCCCATAAGCTGCAACCCATTTTCCCAAGATGGCAAAAATACAGGGCTAACTAGACTTGAACACAGGCTAGACCGTGGATATATTCATCTATATATGCACTGGATTATCAGCCTATTTTATACAGGAGCATCACTGCAACTAGTGCCCCACCAAAGAAGTAGATAATCACACAGTATAGCATACACAGAACGATAGGACTTCTTTTGTCTTCTGTTTGGTGAAAATGGAGTAGGAATGTTAAATCCACTTCTGAAAGTCTTTTGCAGACACTGAAGTAGTTTCGCCTTTTTTGGAGGGGGTAATGGGGATTGAACCCAGGGGTATTCTACCTCAGAGTTATACCCCCGGTTCAGTTTAATTTTTTATTTTGAAACAGAGTCTCACTAGGTTTATGAGAGTCTCATTACTTGCTGAGGCTATCCTTGAACCTGAGACATTCTTGTCTCAGCCTTCCAAGTACTGGGATTACAGGTGTATGTCACCACACTTAGCTTCCATTTCTTGTCTTTTGATGCAGCAATGTCTGGAAGAACATGAACAATGCCTGCAGGAACAGGAAAAATACCTGAAGTATCAGCAGCTGAAGTCACAGGAGCAGATGAAGGACCTGAAGCAGCAGAAGCAGCATCATCAGATGATGCAGAAGACATTTCAGGAACAGAAGCAGGAGCAGCTTCAACAACCAAATCAGGTGCAGTGGCAGTCACAGCATAGTAGTATCAAATGCACACACATCTGCAAAGCCAATACATTAGTCAGCTTTCCATGGTTATTTTTGCTTATAGTTTCAGAGGTTCATTACATGTTTGGCTGGTTGCAATGTAGAAACATAATGGCAGCAGACATGTCAGAGGAAACCTTCTTAGCTCATGGCAGCCGAGAACAGAGAGAGAATGAGAGATAAACAAACAGGAAGGGACTAGATCTAAACCATAACAGCTAACCTGACATATCTGTTCCTCCCTAAAATACCCCTATTTTATTTGTGCAGACCCAGGACATTATTCCTGTCCAAATAGTAGAACCACGGAAATGCTCTGACTTCATTCAGGAAGAGGTCTCTGAGAACCAGGAATATGAGAATCATAGGTAAGAAGTATATGGAATGGGGAGAAGTGATAATATTGCTGTTTTCAACATATGGCTGAACGCCATGCTGAGACCATATGTGACCTTTCCATGGGGGTACCAGAAACCCTCTTATTATATCAACTTGCTCTCAACTTCTCCTCCTCTGTGGTTCACTAGCCTCTTTCCTTCTGCTTGTATGGTGTGTGGCTAAGTATCCATGGATGGAACAGAGGAGCCTCCACAACAAAAGAAATGACTAGATTAGAAAGCCTCAAAGCTAGAGAATTGGTATGTAAGCTTTGAAGTCTTTTGGCCTGATTCCCTAAGCCCAGTCTCTTGGACAGAGATTGTCTGCAGATAAATCTTGAGTATCCACATCTGAGTAACTCCTGGGCTTTCAGGCTCATTCCTCAAATTTTTAGGAATCGGATGAGCACAGTAGTTCCAAATGAAGGGATCTCTGGCATTGATGATGAATTTGAAGGAAATGTGTATATATTAATTGCTACATTACCCTGAACAGCCAAAAATATAAGGGTGATTCCTAGGCCACAGTATGAAGAAACACACGTTTAAAATAAAGTCTTTGGTTCCAAATGCCACAAAAAGAAGTTACTATTCAACTATTAAGGTATTAGGACATATTTAGTGCCTAATAAATATTGTTAAATGAATTCTAGCCCTCCAAGAGTCTCCTAAAGTTTCCTGGGCTTTACTTTATAATCAGCAACCTGAATGTGTGGGGAAGATTAGTGTCTTGTTTTCCAACTGGCCTGGTGATCAAAATCAACCTTAAAGAGGGTGCTGAAAGTTTAGGTTCAGAGTCTGGGGTGGAGCTCTGAAATCTATATTGATACCAAGATTACTCAGGGTTTTGGATATGGAGAAAGCACTGGATTTGAAGCCAGTAAATCTAACTTGTAGTCTCTGCTTGGTCACCAGCTCCTGAGTGATTAAGAAGCAGGTGAAATGATTTGCAGAATGCCATAAAGAGCACAAGTTATGGTGGAACGAGGATTGTTCATGTAATAGAAATAAAACCACTTGAAGTTGGGCATGGTGGGACACACCCACAATCCTAGTTTCTCAGGAGGCGGAGGCAGATGGATCTCAAGTTTGAGGCCAGCCCAAGAAACTTAGTGAGGCCTTGTCTCAAAATAAAAAGGGGCTGGAGAAAGTACCTTTGTAGCATAGAGCATCCCTATATACAATCCCCAGAAATGACAAAAAGAGAGAAAAAGAAAAAAGCCAGATATACATTCACTTTATTTTGGCAAGTTAAATCTTACACCCAAAACGGTGTGTCCCAAGCACCTACTGATGACCAGGATAATTCTTGTGGGATGCCATTTCTAGATCTATGTCACTGTACCACATTTCTTGTCTCGACAGTCTTCTTGAAGAGCTTCCAAGGGTGCTTGTGAATCTGCCACCATTGGCACAGAGCCTAAGCTTTGAGGCTGGTTCTCTTAGCTACGTTCCACAATCTCCTGTGGATGCTGAATTAGACAATATCATCCTGGATTCCATAGCTGTTTTCATGCAAATGTGGCAAAATGTGCCTTCTACACATCTGATTCACATTAATGAGGGTACTTGGATAGACCTTCAGCGGGACTCTGGAGATGAACTCATCAGTCAGCAGGTACACTATCATCTTTTTTTTTCTCTCCAGCCCAGGTCAAGAGGCATCCTGGGCCTCTTCCACATAAGGTGCACACCCCATGAGCATGCTCTGTGTGTGAAATCCAGACTTTGAAACTCAGAATTTGAGGGCGATTACTCACATGGTGGTAGACCTCACTAACGAGTGAAACTATTCTCTGAGGGACTCTTTGAAAATGTGAGCTGTCCCAGTGGGTCGTAAATGACCTTGAAACTTCTCTAAAAAATATTACATAGGCACAGTGAGCCATTTCATGTTCTGAAGGCTGAGCTCATTTCCTGAGCCCAGCCCCCATTCTGGACTTGCAGATCTTTATTTCTACTACAAAATCTAGGGTCTAATATTGGTGTGTTTCCTCATACTGAAAAAAGTCCCTTTTATTGAGCGTGTGCTTGTTTGGTCTGTAAAGTAGGACACACCAACCATGGGGAGAATCTGCAGTGCCTATATTTCCAGTGTGGAAGCTGGTCTAGATGGCAGTAGCAGAGTAGGTTTTGCTCCCAGGTAAGCTCCCAGCAGTCCCCATGGGGACCACAGCACTCAGTCTGACTTGCAAAAGACATTTTCATTCTCACATTAGAAATCTTATTATAGCTTAATCTTTTTTTCCTTCAGACAATGACAAAGATACAATCAGTAAAGTAAAGGAAAATGGAAGAGTTTAGACTTTTTAAGCAGATAAAGGTAGGCTGGGCCACCAGCACCACCAGAAAATGTGGCACCACCAGAAAATGTGTCCCTTAGAGGGACTAACCATATGAAGAGATCAGAAATTTCAGTGGGTCAGATGGTTCCATTGCCAAGCTGGACTCTGGCAAGACCCTTTTCCATGTTTGTTTTTTAACTACTGACCTTTCTGAGGGGCAAAGCCAACACAAATCTGAGCACATGGCCTAGGGAAGTTGAAAAGATGTGATTCTAGAAAGTTCATGTGTTCATCCTGAGACCAGCCTGCCCTGGCTCAGCTCCACTGCCTTCTGCCAGACCAGGTTTCCCTCCCTCTGTTGTCACCCTCACCCCATCAAGCTCCACTTGCTGAAGTTCTGCATCATGTCAAAACAGACTCCAAGGCATCCCTCTTGTCAGACAGAAAATATACCCACAATAAACTCAACACTCTCGCTGTGTCTATCCTCTGCCATCATCCAGTGAGGATTCGTGCCTCTCCTGTCACTTTGCTAAAGCAGTCCAAGTAGCTGCAAATCAGGTCATTATGTAAATGACTGAGTCTAAGGCCCAAGGGTAGGGATTTGGCAATGGAGGTTCAGACACAGACCCAGAATCTTTAAGACAAGTTTGGGGATGCCCAGTTATGCTTCTTTTGGTTTTTAGGTCAAGATGAAATTTCTGGGAGAAATGGGAGGATCTTCTTATTCTCCAGATCTCCCTTCTACTGACACTTCATGGGGGCTCATATAATAAAGTAGAACATCTTAGCTGCTAGCTGGTGTGAACCAAAGGGATCATCTCACTACCATTCCATGGGCCCAGGGACTCTGTCAAAGGATTTAACCTCTTACCCCCTTTTTCCAGCAGGCTGAAGCACTGGATAAAAGTGATGAGCAGCCTTCAGAGCCAGGACCTTTCCAGGTCTCACTTAGACATGAGCAAGAATCCAGATCTTCCACACAAGAAGATGAGTTCAACTAGAGTAATCTGGAGTTCCAGGGATACTTCAAGAGCCAGCCATGAGAGGAAAGTGGAGATGGGGAAAGAGAGATGAGGTCTGCATGACCAGGAACCAGTAATGCATCTAGAGTTGGCTGGAATAGAGGTTGGGGATAGAAGTTTGATTCTTTTTTTTCTTTGCTTGAAAAGTTGTACTTGTAGTTTTGTTAAATGTAGGTTGGACATTGGAAATCACACTTCAGAGGCAGTCTATGATCCTTACTTTGCCAAACTGACTGCAGCTAGACTTCAACAGGAGTCTGTTGTCCTCTGCCTGCCCTGCCTAGCTTTACACATATGTGTTTCACCATGGGTAGGCTGGATGCAGTCTGCTCAAGTTAAAATGACATTTTTCCTGCCAAAAATTCACCATGGTGTTTTGCAGTATACTAAGAAGCTATTCATTCTGAGCCACAAGAATCCTGAAGCCTTGTCCCTGAGCAGACCTGCCTCTACTCTGCACCCTTGCTACAGAAACAGAGCAGAGATGGGTTTCCAGCTTTGAGAAACTCAAATCAGCTCTAAAAGGGGGTTTGAGAGCTAAAATAATTGCTGTCTCACTACTTAATAAATATTTTGTTTCACTGAAACTCTATTTGATTTCTGTGTGTGTGTGTGTGTGTGTGTGTGTGTGTGTGTGTGTGTGGCACTGGGGATTGAACCCAGGAGCAGTCTACTTCTGAGATGCACCTCTAGCCCTATTATACTTTTTATTTTGAAACAGGATCTCACTAAGTTGCAGAGGTCCTCATTAAGTTGCTGAGGCTGACTGAACCTGCGTTCCTAGTCTTAGCCTCCCAAGTACTGAGATTACAAGTGTGAGCCACCACACCTGGCTCTATCTTTGATTTTCTGACTGATGTGTAGATCATAGGAATGCTGCTGATTCAACTGACTGGTGCCAAGTCCTGATGAAGGGCTCCGTTCCTTGGGTTGGAGACCTTGTGTAGAAACTGCTTCACTCAGCCTCTTGTGCTTACCCCTGCTTCATGCAGAGGCCAGTGACTGCTACTTTCCCATGTGGCTATGTCCCCCAGGCCTTTTGTGTGGCTCAGACATGCTGGCCTCTTCCTTGACATGGAGGGCAGTCACAGGCCCCAAGTTCTTATATTGAAAGCTTAGCCCTCAATATGATGTTTATGGAAATGAGGGCTTTGGGAGGTTATAAAGATTAGATGAATTTATGTGTGTGGAGCCCTCATGATGGGGTTAGCGCCTTTATAAGAAGAGATAACCAGAGAGGCTGTTGCCCATCCTTGCTGCCTCCTTGTCCCCAAGGTGTGTATTTGAGTTGGTAGTAATGGCATGCAGGCTCCTGCCAGTTACTCAGCAGGCCTTGGGGCTTACTGCACAGCATCAGTAGTTCTCATGGTCAGAGTCCCAGCTCTGCCTTTGAAAAGTCATTTTAGTTATTTGGGTTTCAGTTTCTCCAGCTGGCAGAGAAGGATCTACTACTTTTCCCACCTAGCTCTTAGAACTCAAAAGGACATGTGAGTGGATTAGAAGGACCTCTATGGTTTGCATCTGGAATGTTCTCAAAGGGCTCTTGTGTTGAAGGCTTGGTCCCCAATGCAGCAGGGACTTCAGGGAAATAGTTGCTTCTGACCTCATCAATGGATTAGTCTATCAAGGGATTCAGAGCTGAATACACTTATCAGGAGGTGTGATAGACTATAGGAGGAGGAACCTAGTTGGAGGGAATGGGTCCTTGGGGGATGTACCCTAGGAGTCTATTTTTGTCCATGGTCCCTTGTGTTCTTATGTTCTCACACTCTCCTATTCTCTTTCTCTCCTTCGTGGCTGCCATGAGGTGGGCAGCTTTTATTCCATCACACCCTTGACCATAAACTAAAACCCTGAGCCAAATTAAATCTTTCCTCCTTTACATGGATTTTCTCGTATATTGTGTCCCAGCGATGAAAAGCTGAGTGACAAACTGACAGCCAATGGGAATGGAAACATTTATCGGGTTACTGTTAAACTCCAGTGTTTAGTATATCCCACCCAGGCTCATTTATCATGGCCTTACTACTGAAAGTCACACTAGCATCCTGAACCTGGGAAGCCTGCAGTCACCCTCTGGCCAACTGTTATTAACTGGGCCCCAGAACCAGGCTGCCAGAGGGTAAAAGGGCCAGATGGCTGTAACTACCTTTATCCAGGGCTCCCTCTGAGAAGTGGCACCCAGGATGACTCATTTTAAGATGAGAGAAGTAGGGGATCATAGGAGCCCAAAGTTCAGAGGTGGAGCTCTTGTGCAAAACTGTCTAGTTGTACGAACAGTTTGAATATTGGCTTTGAGGTGTTTGTGTCACTGTTGAACCCCCCCCCCTCAGCTTGCTCTTCGCCTAGACCTTAGTTTCATGGGCAGATTGGTGGCTGTACTTGGACAGGGTTTTGCTTATTGCTCACTGCCATAGTCAGGAAGCCCAATTTTCTCAGGCTTCCAAAGGCAGGGGAGAGAGCTGTTAGCTCCTAGCCAGGGATTGGGGGGGGAGGGTTGACCAGGCTCAAGGATGATAGCATCAGATTTGAACAGCAAGGCCTGCACTTGACTTGGCCAGACAAAGAGAGATGTCTGGGATTGAGTCAAGAAGACCCACCATTAGACAAGCTTCCAGAGCCACAGATTAAAAGAAGCTAGAGCTGCCCCTGTTGTCTGTACTAAACTGCTCCAGGTAACTTTGGGAGATCCTGAAGCCCAGACCACAAACTTTTACCAGGGAAACTCTTCAAAGGCTGCAGAGATGCAGCACCACGAGCTACTCAGGACAAATGTTTTCTGTTCCTCGCGTTCCCCTGCAGCTTCACATGCTGCACACACCCCCAGAGCACAGCTGGAGCAAGCCCCTCTTCTGTAATCTTGGGCCTAGCAGACCCCAGTGAGGAGGCAGGGAGGAAGTCTCCCAGGACCCTTACTCTGGCACCCATCTGGCTCTCCTCGGTGGTCATTTTTCTGAGCAACCTCAGAGTGGCAGTGATGTTCTACCTCATATCCTCAGCACAGTGGCCCACACACTGCTAGGTGGTAGGGCAAGTGGCTTGGGACACAAGGGCTGCCTGTTCACAGTTTCTTGGCCTTGCCACACATATCCTTCTTGTTCCATCTGCTCGGCCCATACCAGCTTCCCCTTCAAGGGAGAAATCAAGGCACTGAGGGGCCAGTGCATCTAGAGTTTATTGGCATGGGGCTTCTGCTTCCTTTCCCTCCACTCCATTCCACAGCAATTGCTGCAAAAGCCTCCAGATTCAATGCCGAGAAGGATCTCTGGGCCCTGGTCTTCTTGTAGCCCCCCCCCAAAAAAAAATCCAGCCACCAGCAGTCCCACTGAGCAGTGCTAGTCTTGTCTCATGCACTTTGCTGCCTCTGACAATGATGCCGGCAAGATAGAGTGGAAAAACACAACTAAAGTGCTCTAGTTGCCACACATGGCAGAGCTTTCAGGCCCAACCTCTGTGATTCCTACACCAGCTTATTCCCAGGCGGTCAGTGTAAGGCTCAATCTGTACATAAATGTATATAAATTCCATGCACAGACTTATAGCTGAATATTCATGTGTTTTCTGCGACATCAAAAATTTAAAAATGTTCTTATTCTCAGATACATTTTGTAATAAAGGAAAACTGTCATTAAAATTGCTTGCCAGCATTATTCCATGTCCTTCTTCTAGGTACTCTGATGGCGCACAGGTGATGGCCAGTGAAGTATAATTTAAAGACAATGAAAACGACTGCAGCCTTAGAATGTTCTGGAATGTTAGTATTGTACATCTCTCTCTAAATCATTGAGAAGGGGTAGCTGTGGGAGATAAGCCAGGGTGAGGGGAATGGGGCCAGGTGGGCATGGGGACTCAGAACGATAGCTTCAGGGCAAACTGTCTACCAAGGTGAAAGAAGGGAGTCAGTTCAAGAGCTTGGAACATGCCTCGAGCTTCAGTGAGACCACAGAAAATTTTAGCCCCATCTTTCAAAAGAGATTTAATCAACCCTGACGAAAATGCTCATGTTTACAGCTAAAACCCAGTTAAATATGCCATTGGCGATATTAAATGATTTAAAATTATTGGCTTCACTGGATAAACATGACGATGTGGAATGGCTGTCTGTTGCTCATCAAATGAAATTCAAGTTCTTTGCCTGCAGTGGAGTCTCTCCTCCCTCCATGTGCTCTGCCACCAGCTGCACTGAACTACTGAATTTGATGCAAGTCCTGGGTCGTTCTGTCTTCATGGATCTGTCACTATTCCAAATACCAGAATGCCATCCCCTCCCTTTTCTGCATCTCCAGTGCTTGTGTGAGTTGTAGAGTCTGGCTAGGAAGAACCTGCCTCACTCAGCATTCTTTTGTTGACTCAGCATATGCTATTGAGGTGTCACTGCTATTCTAGACTGACCTGTAGTGGGCAGATATTGGCCCTCCAACACAGGGTCTTGCAGAAGTAAGACTTCCTTCTCCAAATGTCCCAGTGAATATGATTGTTATCTAGTCCCTTTGCAGTCAGCAGAAAAATGTTTCACAAAACCAGTTTCTTTCTTTTTTTTATTGGTGTACTGTACTCATACATCATAGTGGGATATAAACTTTTGTAGACATACATGCATACATCGCCCAGTCAGCCCCCACCCGATCCCCACCCCACTCTCTCCCCATCCCTCCCTCCCATGCTTGGCTTAGTGGTTGACATCTAGTATTATAGCAATTTAACCAAAATTAAAAATGATAATCTCACATAACAGTTTCATTTGTCTGATACCAAGCTTTTGATGACTTAAAGATAACATTTCAATATTTCTTCTTGCTTTCTTTCTTACCAGAGAATATTTTTTTCTATTTTTTTAGGTGAAACTATCATATATTTATATATTTATTTTTCAGAAAAAAATCTATCCTAATATGGAATATGGACTTTAGATACCCAAAATGATCTTGAAAAAGAACAAAGCTAGAAGATACATATTTTCTGATTTCAAACCATATAAAGCTACAATAATTGAAACAGTGTAGTACTATTCTAAAGGCAGATATATAAACCATTGGAGTTAAATAAAAGCCTAGAGCTAAATACTTCCCTATATTGTCAAGTTATTTTTGACAAGGTTTCCACGAACATTTGGTGGGGGAAATAATAATCTTTTAACTAAATATTGTTGAAAAATAATAATTACATGGAAAAGAATAAAATTGGACCCTTACCTAATCCCATATACAAATATTAACTCAAAATAGATAAAAGACCTAAATATAAGTCTTAAGACTATAAACTTTTAGGAGAAAATCTGGGTCATAAAACCTCACAACATTGAAATTGGCAGTGATTTCTTGGATATGATTTCAATGGCACAGGTAACAGAAGAGTATACAAACTCCCTAAAAAATAAAAAAATATATTGTATATCCAAAGACAATGTAAACAGAGTTAAAAGTTACTAATAGAATGGGATAAAATATTTCCAAATGCTATATCTGAAGGTAAATTAATATTCCAACTAGAAATCCTAAAAATTAACAACAATAAAGGCAAACAATACCATTTAGAGATAGGTAAAAGACTAACATAAATAATGAATCTCCACAGATAACCAATCTTAGTTGTCTGTTGGATGGAAAATCTTGTTTCTCTGCTTCTGGTGTGTGTTACGTATTTCTTCTTTGTAGTTAATCTCTGAGTATTTTCTCTAGTGCTGGTTTTGAAGACATAAATTCCTTCAGTTTCTGTTTGTCATGGAAGCTTCTTATTTCTCCATATAATTTGATAGAAAGTTTTGCTGGGTAGGAAATTTTTGGCTGGAAGTTGTTTTCTTTCAGAGTTTGGAATATGTTACTCCAAGCCCTTCTGGCTCTCATGACTTGGTTTGGGAAGTCTGGAGTGATTCTAGTTGGTTTGCCTCTGAATGTCACTTGGCCCTTTGTTTTTGTTGCCTTTAAGATTCTCTGCTTGGCTTCCACATTGGTCATTTTGACAATTATGTGGCATGGGGATCCTCTTCTCCGATCCTGTCTAAAGGGAGTTCTATAAGTTTCCTGGACCTGTGTATCGACCTCTTGCTCTCTGTTTGGAAAATTTTCCTATTACTTCCTTGAAGAGATTGTTGATCCCTTTGGTTTCACTTTCTTTTCCCTCCTTGATTCCAATTATTCTTAGGTTAGCTCTCTTAAAATGGGCCCATATTTCTTCAATATCAGATTCCTGCTGTCGGATATTTTTTTCTAGATTAGAAACTATGCGTTCATTTTTGCAATGATCATCTTCTAAGAGCGAGATTCTGTTCTCCATGTGGTCTAATCGGTTGTTTGTGCTTTGAATTGAGGCCTCTACTTCATTAATTGCATCCTTTATCTCTTTTTAGCTCTCTCTGAGTTCTTTTCAAAGCACCTCTATTATTTCTACAGTTATTTTCCTGATTTGATCTTCTAGAAATCTCTGATTTTCTGTTTTATCGGGTTCTGATGTTGTGGGGTTGTGGGCATTCATTGCTCCAGTATTATTCCTCTTTCCCATGATTTCAGAAGTTTGCGTCTTTTCTGGGTTCTTCCCTTGGGTCACTATGACTTCACTTAAGGTGTTCTGGATCTCGAGTCAGTAGTATCTCAGACCCCACTACTCCTTTACTGGGTTGTATCACAGAGTCTCCGACCCAGAGAGTTGATAGAGGCTGCTTTAGATTGTGGGGGGTGTCAGGTTGCACGTTCTCCTATGGTGTGATAACTGCCACTGCCCCTCCCCCACTGCGTCAAGTCCCAGGGAGTACAGTACTGGGATTTCTCCTCTGTGGCCCACAATTTGACTCACTGTTCTTGAGTACGCAGATGTAGCTGTACTGGACTCGGTGAATTCGCTGCTGCTGCTGCCGGTGGCAATATGGCGCCGCTGCTACGCCCTTGGCCATGAGGCTGGCGTATTTCTTCTTGGTTTTGAGTTCCACTCTGAATCCCTGCAGCGTGTGCTGAGCTCAGCCACTGGGAGCTTTAGATGCTCCCTGCGCCGAGAAAACCAGTTTCTTGAGGCAAGATGAAATGGGAAATTGAGTCCAGACTAGACTACTGCTCAGTAGTTGGGAAGGGCTATGCAGTCTACAGGGCCAAAAGGAACCCCAATTCTGGCTCTCAGGCCCCAGGAAAGCCTGTCTTTTCTGTTCATCTTCTTTTGAGCACATATGTGGCTCTTCTTAAGTTTTGGGGCATTAGCCAGTAATATGACAATCCTTCCTTAGGCTTCATTTTCTGGAAGGGACTCCTGTGTCAGGAGTGCAGTTCTGGCTACTGGGATAGGCACTTTTTTATGGGACTGGAGGGGACAAGGGAACTTGGTGGATGAAACAGTGGGTTTTATATTGGCAAGCATTCCTAGGGTTGGCTCCAATCAGCCTCTGCAAATCCTTTTGTGGCACAGAGGAGTCTGGAACACTGCAGGAATTTGACGATGACAATTAAATGCCAGGAGGCCTGAATCTCTTGGAGCCATGGATGTTTCCTGCCCAGATGGAGGCCTTGACCCCAAAAGTCAAAGGGTAATTAACTGCATGGTCACCTTGTTGATGAAATAAAACCTACAACCCGGCAGAATCAAAACATGTCAAATGTACAGAGGTAAAGATCAGCAGACAAATTGCAGTTTTTAGGACAGCATATTTGAGTCTTTGTGTAATCTAAGTTGTAGCCTGTGGGGCAGGTAGGTGGGAAAGGGGATGAAAATTTAGCTGACTGGGAGTGGGAAACAAACTCATTGGGTGATTTATACCCTGAACCTTAGAGCGTATGGTCTGCTAGGAAAGTTGGTCTGGCACTGCCTGCACAAAGGGGAACTAGATAGTGACAATCATTAGTATTCTGCTCTCCTCTCCTGCCAGCAAAGTGACTACCAGTGTTCCCCCGAGATACGGTGCTCTGGGAGGCAAGACATTGAATTTTAGGCTTCTATTTGCAGCTGGCATGCAAACCACTTTACCTATCCACGTTTCTGATGACTCACTGGAGATAGGTCATAGTGGTGAGGCTAAGATGCTTGCTTGAGAGTGGGGACTAGATTCTGGAGCCCTCCAGGATCAATAACCCAACGAATTAATAAGCAAGCAAATGGCAGTCTGTCTCTCGGCCAGTCTGAGCCCCTCTTGTGTTCTAAATAAGATGCAGAGGGGAGCACAGTCACTGTCATGACGGGCAAAGCCAGCTCCTCCTTGTTGTTGTCATTTTCCCATTTTCTTCCAGTCCAACTCGCTCTTTCCTTTTGGTCATTTCTCAGGACATTGGTTCCTCCTTTAACTGATGTATTTTCCCATCTGAGGGACAGGCACGGACAACTACCTGGCTCCTCCCTTTCTGACATGGGACCTATGTCTTTCTCCTCCACTGACACCCAGAAACAGGAAAAGAGTAAATAAATGAACAAAGGCCTGTATAATCTACCTTGTTTTACATTTCTGGACCCAGTCTGTGCCAGGAATATAGGAGGCATCAGGAAGGTGTGTTGATCAATTGGTATCCTATGCCAGAACCCTACCAGACTCCTGCTCGGCACAAACATCTCTTTCAGGGATCTGGGCACTTATCCCTAGGAGGTCCATAGGCCAGCCTGTGAGGCTATATATCATCATACTGACTTTAGAAAAGAGGGTCGATGGCTCCTCAGGGCAGCACATAGATTGTGGTTTTTGGCATCATCTTCCCATGGCTCAAGGTGTCCAAGAACACACAGTTTGTTTTCTGTACTTACTTGGGGCTGTAGCATTGCCCACAGCTTAGACAGAAGCGAGGAGCTCAGGGTGGGTGTAAATGAAGGAGGTTCTTTTATCAATGTCTTGAGGCTCATGATTTCTTCTGTCCTTTCCCCACACCACTGTACCACCAGCCATGTGGTGGCACATACAGTGGTACCAGCTTGATAGGCAGTACCATTGAAGTGCTAGATATGCACCTTGAAGTGCTAGATATAGTCAGGGCAGGCAGGATGGCCACTGGAGTTTAGGACTCATGGCCCCAAATTAGGTGGGAGTGTGATCAGACTCATTTCTTGTAGTCTTTTGCCCCCTGGTGCATGGTTACAGTATTGCAGCTGTCCAATGGCTTGCCTTATGACCAATTCAGTTAATATGTCCTGAGTGTCTACTGTGAGCCTTCTTCTATGTCCGATGAAATTCTATTCTCAGCACTTCAGTCTAGACCTTGGTCAAGGCTCTAATGATTTTCCTTTCTTTTGATTATTCAAGTGTTTTCAGTGGTCCATCAAACAGTTTTTCATTTCCCTCTTGATCTGCATCACAGTTTACTGGAAAATATCCAACTTTGGATGAACCCAACACTTTGAACTCTATATCTGCACTTAAGTATCTTTGTGCTGCTAAAGAAAGTTGTGAAAACTCGAAAATTGTGTAGCCTAGGAGGATCATGAGCTACAGCCTCACCTAGACACTCCTCCCTGCTTAGGACTTCAGTGTTTCCTGTCTTTGCATAACCATTCTCTTATTGCTCATCCCTCCCTCCTCAAACTCCTTGAGGTTTCACATGTCCCTCTTATGTGCTTCTCCATACACAAGCTAGAAACTAAAAGATATGACATTGAAATTCCTTAATCATTCCATCCTGTACTCAACATTTTTCCCTTTCCTCAAGCAAAAATGGCCAAAGTCAGCCTTATTCTTCTTAAAAACAGTGTTCTGGATCACATTCACCTGTATAATCAACATCATTGAATTCTACCTTTCTACTTTACCAACCCTATCACCACAAAAACATGTGGTTATTATCTCTCATCTTTAAACAATCCCTTGATTTCTATGTCCTCTCTAGGAGCTATAGCATTTCCCTGCTCAGTTTCCAAATACTTGTCTGCATAAACCATCTTCACACCTGCTGTTTCCCAGTATGCCCATCAACATGCATGAGCACAGCCTCAGCTCCTATCACTCCACTGATATAGCTCTTATCAAGGGCACAAAATTTGCCACTTACTCTGCTCTCATGTTACTCTGGCCCTCAGCAGTCATCGTCAGTCAACTCCTTCCTTCTGCTAATGTCCTTTTTCTAGGCTCCTCCTTCCTCAGAACAATGGAGGGTGCAGGACTTGGATATTAGATATTTTTTCTACCTCCTTTCACATCTGGTTTATAACACACACACATGCATGCACGTACACACACACACACACACACACACACACACACACACACACACTTTCCTCTTTGCCGAACCCAGACTCATGTATGCAACTGCTTACTTTTGTTCTAAAACTTAAAAATGTAACAGGCATATCAAACCTGATATTCCAGAAATAAAACTTTTAATGCCTTTCCAAAGTCTTCTTGCCACGTGTGTGTGTGTGTGTGTGTGTGTGTGTGTGTGTGTGTTATAAGGAATTGAAGCCAGGGGTATTCTATCTCTGAGCTATATACCTCTTTGTATTTTTTATCTTGAAATAGTCACACTAGGTTGATGAATGAGAGCCTTGCTATTTGCTGAGGCAGTTCTTGAAGCTGTGATTCTCCTGTTTCTGTCTTCCAAGTACTGGGATTATTGGTGTGCGCTACTGTACCCAATTCTGCTTGCCTCATCATCTGTCCTCTTTCAATAGATGAAATCATTGTCTAGTGATTCCTCTAGTGACCTCAACCAGAAACTTGGTGTTGTGGGTTGAATTGTATACCCTCGATACATATGTTTTCAATGAGTTCCTAAACCCTGATCTCAGAATGTGACCTAATTTGAAAATCAGGTCATTTCAGAAGTATGGTAGTCTCCCTGTATCCACAAGTGTTACATTCCAAGACACCCAGTGGATGCCTGAAACCTTGGATAGTACCTGTTGGAGTTTGTGTGTTTCCTAAGACTACATTATGTTAAAATTTAATGTCCAATGTGAGTTACTAAGAGGATGGGAACTTAATACTGCTAAGGTGTTCAGAGGTGGGGCCATTGGGAGGGGATTAGGATTAAAATAATCAGGATGGAGTCTTATGATTGAATCCTGGTGGCTTTATCAGAAGAGGAAGAGAGACCAGATGAACACACACAAACTCAACAGCTCTCTGTCTCTTGGCATTCGATGGTTTGCACTGCCTTAGGGCTCTGCCAGCAAGAAGGCCATCTACAGATGTAGCTCTTCACTCTTGGGCCAGAACTGCAAGCTGAAAGAACTCTTTTTTCTTTGTAACTTATGCAGTCTGTGGTGTTTTAGTATTAGCAAGAGAAAATGTACATCTAGAGTACCAAACACTATCTATACCATATTTTTTCTTATAATCTGCATTGTTGCCACAGTGTACCAGGGTTAATCTGTCCTTTCATGCCGTAAACCCTGATAACACCTTTGTGTCACTACTTTCATGCTTTGGGGACATGACTAGTCAAGTAAGGGCTACTTGAACACAAGCACGGTGATGCTGTGGCAGTTGATCTGATAACTGAGAAAGTGACTAAGTGACTATCAGGTAGGCAGCATACACATAATGGATACACTGAACAAATGGTGGATTCATATCATGGGCAGGATTTCATCACACTTCTCAGAGCAGCACACAACTTAAGACTTATAAACTGTGAGGAGAAACAGAGAAAAGACTCTTTCTGAGAGCCCTCGGAAGGAAGCAACATTGCTAACACTTTGATTTCACACTAGTCTCCAAAACTGTGAGACAATGCATTTTTCTTGTTTAAGCACTGTTGTGGACTAAATCCCCCATCCTGTTTATGTCAAAGTCCTAATTCTCAGTGCTACTGTATTTGGAGATAAGGCATTTAAGGAAGTTATTAAGGTTAAAGTCAGATAATAAGACTGGGCCCTACTACAATAGGACTGGTATCTTTTTAAGAAAAGAAAGACAGGAGGACCACAGGTTTGAGGGCAGCAAGTGGTAAATTAGCAAGACTTTGTTTGTTTGTTTTTTGGTGGTACTGGGGTTCCTGGAAACCCTTCTAACTCCGGGTTATACTCCCAGACACCTATTTTTATATTTTTATTTGCAAACAGGGTCTCTTAAGCCAGCGAGGCCTGTCTCCACCTCCCAAGCGCAGGGATTGCAAGCTTGTGCCACCATGCCCAGCAAGACTCTGGCTTTTTTTGTGTGTGTGTGTTACTGGGGTTCCTGGAAGCCTTTCTACCTCTGGCTACACTCCCACGAGCTACAATCCCAGACCTATTTTTATACTTTTTTTTTATATGGAAACAGGGTCTCTTAAGCCAGCACGGCTGGCTTTGAATCTGCGCAATTTTCCTGTCTCTGCCTCCCAAGCGCAGGGATTACAAGTGTGCACCACCATGCCCGGCTGGACTCTTGTTTTAAAATACAAAAAAGGGCTGGAGGTTTAGCTCCGGGGTAAAATGTCCCTGGGTTTAATCCCCAGTACTGAAGAGAAGGAGGGAGGGAGGGAGATACAGACAGACCAACTAGAACATTCTCTCTCTCTCTCTCTTCTCTCTCTCTCTCTCTCTCTCTCTCTCTCTCTCTCTCTCTCTCTCTCTCTCTCTCTCCCTCCCTCCCTCCCTCTCCCTCTCCCTCCCTCCCTCTCCCTCTCCCTCCCTCCCTCCCTCTCTCCCTCTCTCCCTTCTCACAGTCTGCATGCAGAGAAGGGCCATAGCAGCACACAGAGATGAAGTGGCCATCAGCAAGTCAGGAAGAGGCCTCATCAGAGAACAAGGTGGAAAATTAATTTGCAGGCAACTTGACCATGGACTTCGGTTGCCAGCACTGTCAGAAGATAGATGTCTGTTGTAAAATTCCCCAGTATATGGTATATTGTTATGACAACCTATGCTAAAAAATATAGCCACTCAGTTTGTGACACTTCATTAGGTAGCCCTAGGAAACTACTTCCTTACTTTCATTTCCCTCAACTCCATACACCCCATCAATGTCCACATCTTGGTTCTGCCTCCAAAATCTATCTGTACTTCATCTCTAAGGTTCTCACCATTATCTCTCATATGTGTTATTGTTATATTTAAAACTTTTTAAATTTGTCTCCTTATTTCTATTAGTGTTCCTTACAGTCCATCCTGAACACAACATCCAGAGTGAACTTTAGCAAATATAAAAGCAATAATGACATTTTTCTGCCTAAAACTCTCCAAGCCATTGCATCATATTCACTAGTTCTTACTAACTTATAAGAAAGAAAGGATTTTTAAAATTGGTTGGAATCTATCTGCTTTGCTAAGAACATTTCTTAATCATTTTTCATTTTCTAAGCAGGCAATCACATAATTTGCAAATAATGATACATTTTTTAATATGTCCTTTCCAATATTTGTGCCTCTTGGTTTCTGTTAAAATCTTACTATATTATGTTAAGTAAAATTCCTTCCTTTGTCATAAACTATCTGAATAATATAACTCATCTCAATCTGTACTTATGTATTATTCTGTTGAATAATAAACATACTTAAACAAATTGAATAACTGTTAAGCTTTGATATGAACTATAAGCATTATAAAGTGACTGATTCCCTGCTCTTTGTAGAGTCCAGAGAACAAGGTGGACAATCATTAAATGTGTATTAAAAAATAAAACCCATGGTGAGAGTCTAATGGAAGCAATGCAGTGGTGGTAAAATGATGAAAAGATAATTTCTAGCTAAAAGGGCAGTGTTGTTGCAAGCTTTTCTGGATCTGGATTTCCAATTACTGTCAACAGGCGGAGAAGTGGGGTGGACAATGCAGGAAGAAGCAGCATCCTCAGCATTGTGACCCCTCCTCTGCGGCCTCTTAATTTGCTGTTTTATCCAACTGTAAAGCCACAAATAACTAGAGAAAAATACATCAAACATCTTTCTGATCCTTGGGTGAGTGGATGGTGCTTTCTATGTTTAAAAGAAATGTAAAGAATTATCAAGGAAAAGGAAAAAAATTGATTTATGTACATTACAAAAGTGAACGGAAATATGCCCAAAAGGCCAGTAACAATAAAAAGCAAACAAGAATGTAAATATATCCTACATTATGTGCAAAGAATATAAGAACATGAATATGAAACATACTGAGAGTACAGCAAAAAATGAAACCACACAGATAATTCACAGTAAAGAGAAGGCAAATGATGAATAGCAGTGTGAAAACATAAGCATGGTTAAAAACAAACTAAAACAATGAAATATTTTAATGCATTGTGCAAAGACAAATTGCAATCTATCCTGCTGGAAAGGGTGAATTAAATGAACATTTTTATACACTGAGATCTGGAACAGTTTTGTGGTGCAGCAACTCAGGCTGTACAGAAGAAAGATCTTTTAGAGTATCTTTGTTTACTTATTTATTATTTTTGCCATGCTGGGGACCAAACCCAGGAACTCACACATGAAAGATGAAAAACAAGTGCTCTACCATCAAGCTATACCCTCTCCCAGCCCAAGTATTTTTAACCCAGTATTTTTTTGCAGCATAGAAATGCAGCACAGAAGATGGGAAACATTAATGGGAAATAATCATGTTAGTGTCTATTAAATCATAGAAGAATTTTAAAGAATGGGGCAGTAGAGAAAATCAATGTGAAGATATTGTCTGAGAAGAGCCATGGCTTTAAAGAAAATGAAGTGGCTATTCATTATGATTCAAGACTTCAAATGTAGTTAATGATTGTGAATGTTAGCTATCTCTTCTGGGATACCTCTGCAATTGCCCATGATTTAGCCCTGCTATTCACTTTATCATTTGCCAATTTTTTCCTTTTTATTTCTTTTATACTTCCCCCACTATTTTCAGTTGGCAGCATTATTTTATACAGTATACAGTGCTATGCATTTCATCTTTGAATTGTTTCTAATACTAGAAGTATAAATTGTTTAAGGGGTTTTAGCGATTTCTAATACATTCAAGGCTTTTGTTATTGTTGTTTCCAAATTTGACTCCTCAAAAGTGTATTATCAAGTCATTTGCTTTGTGTGTAAACATGGTGTATATATGTAAAAACATTGGAACTTTCTCAGTAAGTGAAGAGATGCCCTACTTGTACCTGTGCATTTGTGAAATAAAAATTTCCCAAGAACTTAATTCTTTGGGTCACTGCATTTGTGATGGTGACCTATGGGTGTCTGTAATAGGTCTCATCAAATGATTAAAATTGTCCATCATGGTATTTAAGATAACCAGTTATATAGCTGGGTGCACATAATTGAAAACTGCAGTGATATGCAATTATACTCTTAATTTTATCACCTTTTTATGAATATGTTTTGTCTGCTAACTGCTATGACCATGTTACTGTCATTAATGTACCTGAGTGTTGATGCTTACAAAAACATGTACGTTATTATTATTTATTTTATTGTGTAAAGTGGCCTATGATGTGTTTTGTTGTGTTTTTGTATGTTTTAGATCTCTTTTAAAATTGCAAAAATGCCTTGTGTTTAAGTTAGAGTAGACATTTTCCCAGAATTATACTTTGGAATTCTGATCTTTCTAGATTTTAGACATGAAATATTTTGATCTTCAGGAATTTTGACATTCATGATTATGGCCTTTGGAATTGTATATTTGTATATTACAGGATTATGACCCAAACCCTCAAAAACAGAGCAATTAGAATAATATAATCTCTAGTTTAAATGTTAAATTACATACAGATTAAAAATTACATGTCAATGATGAAAACATAAAAATGTAAATTGAAAATAACAAACATTTTAAAATGTTGGAAATGGAGGTCTTTCCAAGAATGGGAACAAAGGGAGAAAATGGCCAAATTCCAAACACACAAACACACACACACACACACACACACACACACACACAACATGTTTACAATTGGAAAGCAAACACCCTCCAAAAAGAAATCGGAAAGAATTAGAAAATAGGTAACATGTATTGCATTGTCAAGGAGAGATACCCATGAAATCATTTAGTGTTAAGGGGAAGAAAGCATTTATAATTCCTTTTTCATGTATGAGAAATGCATATGGAAGATAGCAAAGTACTAATTTGATCTTCACCAGATTATGTAATTCTGGGTAATTTTAAAATTTTATATACATATACATATTAACTATAGTTAATATATCCACATTGGTATTGGGGATATAACCCAAGGACATTCTATTTCCAAACTATACCCCAGCCCTTTTTAAATTTTGAAATAGGGCCTCACTAAGTTGCTGAAACTGGCCTTGAGTCTGTGATACTTCTGTCTTAGCCTCCAAAGCACTGAAATTACAGGCATGTGCCACCATATCAGGCTCCTATATATTTATATTTTATCTGAATGTTTTTATAATGTGTACTTTGTGACTTTTATAATTAAATAAAAACAGAAAAATTATGTATATGAATTGAATGGTATAAAATTGGATATGTATTTTGGAAAAAGAAGGTAATAAATAATAATAGCTTTCTTGAGCTGTTGGGATTGTGAGGGTTTATTTCCAATAACATGTACAAGTCTTGGGCTAGGAGTTAGGAAATAAAATGAGAAAGGAAGGAAGGTGCTGAGAGAAATAGAGATCTTCCTGTCCTCGTGGAATTGACACTCTGGTCAGGGAGGCAGATATAGCTCAAGGAAATATGAATGGAACAGAAAACTGTCATAGTGGCAAACGCTCTGAAAAAAAAGGAAATCACGAAGAGGGGAAAGATACTTTACAGATATATTTTCGAAGGATTTGTTGAAGATATGACATTAGAGCTCTGGGGAAACCTGGGGCCAAGTGACCTCATTAAGCCCATTTTCTACTGCTTTTCCATGGTGATCTCGGCTCCAGCCACACTGCATTTCTCCATGTTTCTAGTTGTACATGATACTGAATCATAGGGATTGAATGCCAAGTATCTTAGCAAAGAAGTCTAAAGTCTGTAGCTAGACCCTCAGTGAAGGAGTGAGCATCTTTATTATTGCTGCATTATGATTATATATAATACTGGGAGTCATTGTGACATACTCATATATGCATTTATTGATGAATTTAATTCCCAAATGTCTCCATTTTCTCTCCCATCTTGCTCCCCTTGGTTCCATTTCTCCATTCTACTGGTGTCCTTTATATTTTTGATTTTCATGAGACCCTTTTAAATCTTTTTTCCTCTCTAGCTTTCACATATGAGAGAGAACACATAACCCTTGACTTTCTGCATCTGGCTTATTTTACTCAATGTGACATTCACTAGTACCATCTATTTTCCTGCAAATGACATAATTTTATCCTTTATTGTTGAGTAAAACTCTAGTGTATATATGCCACATTTTATTTATTTGTTGACAGATACCTAGGCTGGTTCCATAACTTGGCTATTGTAAATTGTGCTGCTAGAAACATAGGCATGCAAGTATTGCTTTAATATGTTGATTGTAACTCTTTTGAAAAAAAATATCAGTGTAACTCTTTTGAAAAATATCAGATATCTTAATCTGTTCAGGTGACTATAATTAAATAACTTAGATTGGGTAAATTAAAAACAACAAAAATATATTTCCCGCAGTTCTTGAGGCTGGAAAATCTAAGATAAGGGTGTGAGATGATCCTGTGTCTGGTGAGGGCCTGCTCCTCATAGATGTACCCTCTCAAGGTGTTCTCATGTGCTGAAAGGGAAAAACAGATTTTCTCCGGCCTCATTGGTTTACTGATGGATTTTCGGTACCTAGATTATACCTATGCATAGTGGGTACTAAAAAGACATCTAATAGACACCTTGAACAAGGACAAGGCAGACAGAGGAGAAAAACTTACAGTGTGTCTGGAGGTCACTATGATTCAAGCTTGTTATTTGACCTCTTCAAATGGTCATCATCCTCCTTTTCCCCAAGGTGTCTATTTTCAATCACCAGAGGTTGTTTGGTGGCTAGTGGTATTTCTGGTGAATATTCCAGGCAAGGCAGTGGCTCCAGAACCTTTATGCCTTCTGAAAATCAACATGACCCTCACCCACTCCCGGTAAATTATAAAAGTCAGGAGTGGTTAAAGAATTTGGACATGAGTTTGGATACCTTGACCATTGTGGATGGACTTGTGTGGTGACCTTATTCAGAGTTACCCTGTAGAGAAAAGGAATATGCTCTCAGCTGTGGTGATGATAGCTACAGTGCTCATAATGACCAGGAGGTGGCATAAGGGAAAACTAGAATGGATCTGGGCTGAGGCAGCTGGTGAGCTTGCCTGCTTAAACATGGTTTCCTTGCTTTGGGTGTATGCATAGGTTGAAATAGAGGATGTGTGTAGTTGGCAGGATAGCAAAGTTCCAGATGGTCTGTATAATGGTCACTCAGCCCTGTCTGTGATCCTTAGCCCTGGACTGAGTCTGACCTGTCCACGTAACCTTGTTGAGACTTCCCAGGAGCCCTATCTCAGACCAAGAGTTGCTCTTGCTGGCTCCTAGTGTTTCCAAAGACACTTCTTGCTCACTTGACCTCTAAATTTGAAATTAGACTGATTCATCTATGGTTCATCATTTCTGAAAGGAGCCCGCTGGTGTGTGTGTGTGTGTGTGTGAGGGGGGGGGGAGAACAGATACAATTCCTAGGTAAAAAGTCTAGACTAGAATGGAACAACATATGGGGGCCTTTAAGTCACTAGGCATGCTGGGTGTTTGTTAATCATGCAGTGCCCTGTCTCTTCCTCTTCCTCAGACATACTGATTCTGAACAAAATGTAGAAGAGAACAACACAACAATCATGACTGTAATATATCTTAGATTATTTCTGCACATCATTGAGAAATGCTGGACTAGAAGTTCTCTACCCCCAGGCAGAACAGGTGGCCAAAGAGACAGTGATTGTCCAGAGAAACAGAAAGAATTTCAGTGGCAGAGCAGAGATGCCACTGAGGCAGTGTCTCCCTCTTTCTGAAAGGGTAGCATTTAATCCTGGGTCAATCTCCAGTTGTCCCTAAGCCCCCAGGGCCCTAGACCCTTAGAACTCATATCTTCAAGGAACTTCCTAAGTCACATATGTGTAATGATTGCTGAGGGGCAGTTCAAGGACAGCAGAGGAGGCAGAATCAATGTAAACAATCTTGCTTCCTGGCCCTGCTTCTCTTGTCAGAATCTGTCAAGAGAACCTCTGAGCCTGTGGGAGAGTCCCAAAGCTGGCAGTGGGGGAAGGGGTAGAACCTTACTTACTGTGGCACACAAACTTCCAGGCCATCTCTGGCCCTACAAATGAAAAAAATCAATTCAAAGCTACCCACTGGGCCACACCATTCACCACACGCTGGTGTGTTTTTTGCGAGGTAAGTGTTAAGCAAGTATTCTTTTTTTTTTTTTTTTTTGAGACCCAGGTGCTACGTTAAAGTCTTTACTTGCATTATCTCACTCAATCATCACACCAATCTTTGGAAAATCATCTCTGTTATCCTCTCCATTTTTCATATAATAAAACAGGAGCCTAGAGAAGTAGAGTTACTTGCCCGGCAGAGCAGGTAGAAAACAGAAAGACTGGTGACAAACCTAGGCCATCTGCCCTCAGAGTTAGTGCTCTTAGTCAGGAAAGATGTAAGAAATGGGGATGTATGGAAATCAGGGACATGATATGAGATGAGCGACTCAAGAATGGGGTGAGGTTTGGCTTGATAGGATGAGAAGAGGCTTGATAAAGTGAAGGGGGGCACGGGTGATATAAATGGTGGAGAAGAGGAACCAAGATACATTGTGTTCTGAGTGGGAGTGCAGGTCCTATGAACCTGGGAACCAGATGTTTCAAGGTCAGGGAGAGCATGGGATTCAGGAACAAGTTGGATAGGGGCTCTATCTAGAAGTGAGGCCGGGAATGGGAACCTCTTTGAAGCAGTACACCTCTGTATAATGTGAAACGTGGAGAGAAGATGAAGTCTAATCATGTAGTTTAGGTGAGAGTTGAGTGATGTGTAAGAATAAGGGATGGCTCTGAAGGAAGTCAAGACTGAGGTGGAAATCTAATGGACTAGGTGGCTTGAGGTCACGATTAGAATCAGCATGAGGTGATACTGTCCTGGCACTTCCTGGGCCCCTTCCCTGCCTCTTGGGTATTCTTTACTTTTGCTAGTTTGTTATCTTTATCCTCCAACTAGAATAGAAGTAAAACAGGTATCTATTTGATTCATCTTTATGTCTCTGAAAGTTGACACATAGTAGGTATTCAAATAAAAGCTTAGTGGTTTCTATTTCTTGGCTATTACCAATAGTGTTGCAGTGCACATTGGAGTGTAGATATAGATATTCATCATACAAATCCAATTCCTTTGGATAGAAACCTAGTAAGTGGAATTGCTGGAATATATGGTAGTTCTATTGTTTTCTTTTTTAGGAACTTCTATACTCTCTCCATAAGGGCTGTACTAGTTTCATTACTACCCATGGTATGCAAAAATTCTCTTTTCTCCACATTTTTACCAGGACTTTATTATCAGCAAATGTGGTATATAGACATAATAAAATTTATTCTGCCATAAAAAGGATGAAATCCTGCAATTTGCAATGAACCCAAAGGACATTATATTTGGAGTGAAATCAATCAAGCACAGAAAGACAAATACCACGTGATCTCTGTTGCATGTGGAACCTAATGAATCACAGAAGCAGAGAGTATAACAGTGGTTGCCATGGGCTAGGATAGCAGGTGTGAGGGGACAGGGCAATGTTGGTCCAAGAACACAAAATTACAGTTAGAGAGGAGGAATAATTCAGGAGATATACAGTGCAATATGGTCACTGTAGTTACAAACCACGCATTGTATACTTGAAAATTGCTAAGAGGATAGATTGTAAGTATTCTGACCACAAATAAATGCTAAGTATGTGAGGTGGTACATATGTTAATTAGCCTGATTTAGCCATTCCTCAATGGCTAAATGTGTTTCAGAACAATATATTGTATATAATAAATATATACATTTTCATCCATCAAATAAAAATAAGAGAAAAAATTAAGCTAAGGAGTGGTGCTAAGGAACTATTGAGAGTTTGGAAGCCATGGTCTGGCTCTTGTTAAGGATAGGCTCAGAGGTGGGATGACCTCCCTGTGGGACAAGTGAGCTTGAGGAAAGCATTTGTGCTCCCCTTCACCAAACCTGGCCATGCCCTTCCCTCCTCTTGACACAGCCTAAAATCAATAGTCATGATAATTTCTCCCTTGAATGCATATACAATTCCTGGGTCCCTCAGTCACTTTCTTGTACTCATCTGGTAAAACTTCAACCCTGAGTCTATACCACAGAATATGGCTGGAGGAAACCACACAGATATACTGAATAATTTCACTTTAAAATAATGACCATTAATCCTCAATCATGCTACACTTCCACCTCCCAATAAGACTGCTTCTAAGCCTTCCCTCCTTGCACTACTGACACCCTCTCTGCTGCTCCCAGCTGGGGGCCTGGCTTCCTGTGTCACTCTAGAAGCTCCACCACTGCTCACCTTCCAGCATCCTTGCCTCTTCCTCCTGCATTACTAATTTTCCCCTCTTCTCTGGTTCACTAGCATGCAAACATGTTATCATGCTCTAATTTATCCCATATTTTGGCAGATACTGGAGATTGGATCTAGGAGTGTTCTACCTCTGAGCTATACCCCAGGCCCCTTTTATTTTGACACATCATTTTGCTAAGTTGTTGAGGGTTTCACTAATTTGCTGAGGCTGTCCTGGAACCTGGGTTTCTCCTGTCTTTGCCTTCCAAGCACTGGGATTAGAGGCATGTGCCACCATGCCTAGTTAATTTATCCTGTATTTTTAAAAATTACTTGTATTTCATTCTGTCATATCAACTCCACCCTCATTTCTCTGTTTTCCTTTATAGGAAAAAATCCTTAAAATACTTCCTGTTTCAAATTCCTCTTTTCTCACTCTTGATGGAAAATGCTGCTCTGCCACTGTCCACGGTGTTTTGCTAAAGATTGCTTCCAGCCTCCACAGAGACAAATACCACACAAGCAGCAGTTCTTTGTCATCATGCTACTTGTCCTCTTTGGACACACACACACACACACACACACACACACACACACACACACACTTGCTTCAGTTGCCTCCACATTCTGCTGGGTCCTCCTCCTCTCCCCTCTCCCCAAATCTAGGTTTGCCAAGGGCTTAGTTCTGGGGCTGCTTCTTTCTCTACACTTTTTTTAAATACTGGGATTTGAACCTAGAAGCATTCTACCTTTGAGTTCTGCTCCTAGTCTTTTTTAGGTTTGAAACTTGGCCTAAGTTGCTGAGAGTCTTCCTAAATTGCTGAGAGTCTTACTAAGTTGTTGATGCTGGCCTCAAACCTGCAATCTTGTTTCAGTTTACCAACTACTGGGATTATAGGTATGTGCCCCACACCCGGCTCATCCAGTTTCATGACTTTTAATACAAATTAAATGTTATTTATTCTTCAATCATACTTCTGGCCCTAATAATATCTTTGAACTCCAGACTTTTCTGTAACCTATTCTACAACTGAGTTCCTCATCTCAGTTAAAGTACCTCCATCCTCCCTGCTTCTCTCACCAAAAACCAAAGGACTATCCTGGACTCCTGGATTTTTGTCCTTGCCTAACTCCTGTCATCCATCTCTAAGACTTTTCTGTCAAAATTCATCCAGAATCTACTTCTTCACACCAGGTGTAAATAAGTCATTACTATCTATCATCTGGATTATTTCAGTCATCTCACATGATTATTACCATAATACCATCTCGTCTCATAATGCAACCAGATTGATAATTTGGGTGAAAATAGAATAAGATTGTGGTACCCCTTGATTCAGAACCCTCAATATTTTTTCATAACATTCTTGTTTTTCTGAGAAAATAAAAGCCATAAGAACAGAATTTCTCTAAGCTCCATGACCTCCCTTTTTCTTTATGATGTCCTTGAGGTCATGCATGATCCTTTGCCAATCTGTCTTAACCTTGTTCCCTACTGGCTTCCTCTCTCACTCCTCATGGCTGACCCCAGAATTTGCTAGACACACCTCTGCTTCTGGCACTCTCACACTTGTCCATCTCTTGACCTGAAACAGAATGGCCCCTCACCTCTTCCAGGTCTTGGCACAAATGCCATATTCTCAAGAAAGCTTTCCTTATTTAAGTATCTGCTTCATTTTTCTTCATTGTACCAGTCATCATCCACCATGCTGTATCTTTGATTTCTTGGGTTTTATCTCCAATATCCATGAGAACAGGAGATTATTTTGGTTTGTTGGCTTCTTTTGTAATCCTCCCTTTAAGAATAGTGACTGGCACATAATATCACTGGGTAAATGCTAGATATATGTGTTTTCTTGGGCTGTCATAGGAAAGCACTGTGGAATCGGTGGTTTAAACAAGAAAAAATATTGACTAACAGTTCCGGAGTCCAGAAATCGGAAATTGAGTTATTGTCAGGGTTGGCTCCTCATAAAGCCTCTCTCCTTAGCTTGAAGATAGGTGTTTTTCCTTTGTCTTTATATGGGCACGCTGTCTGTGTGTGTTAATGCTCTGATCTCCCCTCCTTACAAGGACCCCAGTTTTACTGTATTAGGGCTCAGGGCTCACTCTAAAGACCTCATTTCCTCCTTATTTATTTCTTGAAAGACTATCTCCAAATACAGTCAAACTCTGAGATACTAAGGGTTAGGAATTCAACATATGAATATGGCGAGGACATAATTAAATCTATAACCTGCTTAATTGGTTAATTAGTGTTTAATGATGGAGCGAGTCTCTTATAGGGTAAGAATTAATGTGTAGGGTTAAGGATGAAGTGAGGCTTGATAAAGATATAAGGTGACAGTAGATCACACACTCAAAAAATAAACTGGGATGGATGGATGTCAGGAAAAGTGACACTCTGAAACTGAAAGAGGCTGGAAGAAGGATGTGGTGCAGAGATGGGGAAGCAGAGGGGAAAGTGGAGGAACATGATAGGATTGGTAGAGACAAAGGATGAATAAAGGTGGGATTGAGACTTGCAGAGGCAAGGGGGAGGAGTCAAGGGCATGGTGAGTGACAGAGAACCCTATACCCTGGTGTAGGAACAGGAATGTTCAGAATGTTATCAATGGGCAGGATTGCCTACATATTTTGTGTGGCCCAACAAAAAATGAAAAAGTATTTGGTTCCAAAAGTATTACAAATTTTCAAATGGCAATGGCAGAACCTTGAACCAAGTGTCCTGTCTGACACCGCTGATTACACACTCAGGAAGCCAGCTCTGCTGAACAGAAGAGATAGGTTAAATGTTAGATCAGATTCAGGATGAAAAGTCTGTTCTCTTGCACTGTGTTGAGAATTTTTACTCAATTACAATTTGCCTTTTGCCACCTTCAAACAATATTTTTGTGATCGTGCTATACACCAGTTTGGAACTGTGTCTTTCTACAATCCCAATCAGAGATCAGGGGTGATTTTTATGTGCCAATCTGTGTTGGAGAGATTACCAGTGCAGGGAGAAAGTAAGGTGGAGGGGAGGACAGGAAACCTTTAGCTGAGCCCTTCACATACTGGTATAGAGGACACTGGTCAGACTAGGATCTACAACCAAGCAGTGGGTCTAAGCATTGGTTACAAGGAAGCCGAAGTGTGTGGAGGGATGTGATGTCCCAGGATCCCTACAAGGAGTAAGCAGGGGCCACAGCTGCCCTGGATGTTGATGACAACACTGCAGTGAGTCAAAGACTGATCCCCCACCAGCCTATCACTTTACCCCAGTTCCTCTGGCCTCAGCTATGAGGTCTATCGAGCACCTAGATTTGCACTAGATATTAGAGACATAGAAAGACAAAAAATCACTGGCAGAGAGAGAGAGAGAGAGAGAGAGAGAGAGAGAGAGAGAGAGAGAGAGCCATTAGAGTACTAGGCACACTGAAATGATTATCTTATTTACCCTCTCTGCTTTTTTGGTACCAGAGATTGAACTTATTCTACATACAAGCTACATACCTAGCCTTAATTTATTTTTTAATTTAAAAGTAGTCTTACTGAGTTGAGTTGCTGAAGCTGACTTTGAACCTACGATTCTTTAGTCTCCCAGGTACCCGGCTTTTGTTTACCCTTTTAACAATCTTTTGAGAAGTCACTATGAGGCTATCAGCATCCTTCCCATTCAGAAGATAAGGCAGCAGAGAGGCTGTACCACTTGCTGAAGCTCATAGAGCAAGGTGTAGCAGGCAGGCCACTCCTGAGGTACTGTTCTTCATCCTGTCATTCCCTAACTTGTTACACATGGAGGTTCCCAAGTTTCCCTATCCTGCACACAGCGCTGAGAATGGAATGGTCAGTTTGAGTGAGGGAGAAGAACCTTGCAAGGCTTCATAGTACACATGTCATCTGCACTGTGTGGGAGGAATGAATGCAAGTGCCCTGGGCTGACAGTGGGAGGAAAGGCATTTGGGACAGAGAAGAAACTAGAAAGGCTGCAGCCAGAAGCTGGAGAGCAGGTGCTGGGAGGAGGGCAGAAGCTCTAGACACGTGGGTGCATACTTCAAGTGACACCTTCACAACAGTCTTATACACAGGGGTCTATGGTTGTTAAGATTAGGATGAGGACATGCTGGTGGCCAGTGAGGCTAAAGGAATTCTGGTGAATTCCAAAGAGCTCTGATCTATCTCTCCCCAAATCCATGACTCCTGTTTTCTCTTCCTCCAATGGAAGCTTCTATACACAACCCATTGGGCACCATTCTCATTCTCAGGTGCTCTTGTTTCTTCCCAGGAAACCCTAAGCCCCAGGGGCTTGGCTTTAGCAGCTAAGCCTAGCAGAGGGAGTGGGGGAATCTCAGAAGGTCTCTCTTTTGCAGGGAAGATTCAAGCAGCAGAGGGAAAAAAAAGCTGGCGGAGACAGAGCAGGTGACAGAAGCAGAAGGAAAAGTGCCATGGAAGTGCAGGAGAGAAGAGAGAACCATAGGAATTTAGTATTGAGGAAGCCAGCGCTAAGAACAGGAGAGGAACAGGGTCCTGGGGTGCTGGATGTCTTTGCCCACCACCTTCTTCTGCCCAGCCAGAGGCTAGTTTCTCTTCCCGGCATTAGGGTGAGGGGAGATCCGGGGATTTTCTCATGCTCATTCTCGTTAAATGTACCACCTGGGTGAGGGGCTGCAACTCCAGGGTTGGGCTCCATTACAGGGGTGCAAAGAGCGAAAAAGCCCCTCCTGGGAGCATTTCCCATAGCCAGACCCTAGCTCCCTATGTCTTGCCCCTTTGTAAAAGGTCACCCTTGTGGAGTCCTTCTTCCTGAACTAAAGCCATTTTTCTGCGACCAGCGTCTTGTCCCATGATGAACCTTCCACAGAACAGCCAGTGGAGGGGCTCCCCATCTAGAGCAGGCCCAGAAGCTTCCTTCCTCTTTCTCCCTTCCTGCACCTAGAGCATTCCCAAACCCATTTCTTCCTTTATCTCGCTGCAGTTTTACAAGAGAGGCGACGAGATTCTCCCCATTTCTCAGATTTTGCCTGCCATCCTGTCTGGGGCAGGACACCTGGAGGTAAGTGAGGGCCAAGGTCACTTAGTCATTGGCAGAGCCCTTTACCAGGCCCTTTTTCTGCGAGCTGGAGAGACCAGGTGAGGCTGGCCTGGCCGCTGGCATGGGCCCCTCTCTTCTGGGCGGGCACCTGGGACCAGGCGCCAAAATGGCAGGTGAGCACGAGTGGGGAACAGGAGGGGGCTGGGCCGCGCGGGGACGCTAGGCGCGCGGGCCTTGGGCGCTGTCGCCCGAGCCCGCTTCTGCTTTGGGTCTTTCAAAGACTTGCGCCCCAGGTTGCAGCTAGACCAGTGAGGTGGCCTAGGGTCTCCAGGGCGCCCCAGGCCCGCCGGCCAGGCCCCGCCCCCCGGCGGCACGGGCGGGGGCAGGGGCGGCGCCGGCGGAGTGGGGCGCGGGCGCGCGGTGCTTGGTGCGCGCCGCCGCCCCTCCGGCCCAGCTCGCCAGCCCTCCCTCCCTAACCCCTCGGCCGGCTCTGGTCGCCCCCACCCCTCCTTCTTCTCCCGGCCTGGAGGCCTGGTGCGCGGTGCTGCGCGACGATCGCGGCCTGGCGATAGGGGCACGGCGGTCGTGGCTCTCGAGGGTGGCTCGCGAAGCGCGGGGCGCGAGGCCAGACCTGGCGCTGCGGGGTGTGGGGGGCGGGCAGCGGCGGAGCCCTCAGAGGAGAGCAGGGTCAGGCAGGGGGGTGCTGAGGTAACGGGCAGGGCCTTGGTTCCTGACTGCGAGGGGCGGGGGCCCCAGGCGCACTTTGGCCCGGGCCGGGAGGTGACGGGGCGCCTGGGGCTGCGGGAGGGCAGCGGGGTGGGGAGGGACCAAGGGAGGAGACGGCTGGGTTGGGCTGGGGGATTTGGCCGACAGGGAGCAGGTGGGCGGGGTCAGGGGCCCTGCTGAAAGAGGCGCTGCAGCGAGGTGGCGGGCTGTGTGCGCAAGCAGTGCGGCTGCCTCCTGGGCCCGGAGAACGGTGAGGCCATTTGGGTTGGGCACCCCAGCCCCGAGGGCACAGCTTGGTGTCCAGGGCCACTGAGCTGGGAGTGGGGCACCATTGGGGAGGGGACATCCGGAGGCTTGGCCCGCCAAGGTGTTTGTGGTCTGGAGCAGACCTGGGAGAAGAGTGTCCCTGGGCCAGAAGAAGGAGTTTCTTGGCCAGGGTGCTGGTGTTGAGCGAAGGTGGGCGAGGACAGTCACTTTCAGGGCTGGCATGAGTGCAAGGGGACAAGGGGGGCCCAGACTTGGAATCTGAGCACAATTTGGGAGGTGCCATGTCATTGGGTGGGTCGATGAGTCATGAGATTTGGAGATCACAGAACCCTTTCCTGGCGATCAGTTTTAAGTAATGAAAATAAAGAGGACTAGGATTTGGAGAAGTGCTTTGGAGGCCATGCCTTGGGATGCCAGGTGCTCTGACAGCCACCAGGCCCTGTGTGAGGAACGTTAGGAGCTGGGTTCCAGAGTGCTGTGACTGAGAGGCTTTGGCCCAGAGGATGGGGTTAAGGAAGGTCTTTGTGGTGGCCAGTTCCCTGCCTTCCTTCCTTTCCAGGCTGTCAGGATTCAGCTGTGTTCCTGTGGGGAGTGGGTTAAAAATTCCTTCAGCCTACAGTCAGCTTCACAGTATCCACCAGGGGCAGGCGGGACATATACATGTGTGACTGCAGCAGCATTCTCTGTCGTGGAGCCCTCTTGCTTCCTCACTGTTGCCATAGTAACTGCCTATTGATGGTGTATTTATAGGGGAAGAAGCAGGCGCTAAATTTTGGGGAGGGAGGGGGAAGAGGCCTCATTGCAGGCAGGAAGAGCAGCGATGATGGCTACAGAATTGTTAATGGAATGGGTGATGCCATGTGAGCTGTTTTAGGGAGATTCTGGCTCAATTGGAGCTTTAAAATGAACTAATGATTTCTGCAGGTGCCAAGGCAACACACATTAGGGACTATGATATGTGGAGGTGCGCATGCCCCCAAAGTCCTTGTGTTTGGGACAAAAGATGGCTGTATATAATCTATTATGTCATTTTCCATGTAAAATCATTAAAAAATACCCCACTGTGGTCTTTTTGGTAAGCAAGGAAACATTTTTCTTTCTTCCCTTGTTAGTAAAGTCTTGGCTTGTTCTTTTCCAACCGCAACATAACAGCTCCATATTCTTTCAACCAAAGATCCTTGTTCTCAGGCATGCTAGTGCCACACACTCCCAACATGGATTCAGAGATCTTTAATGGAAGCAGAATTCTGAGATGATATCCCATCTTTGCCACTGCAGAGTGACAACTCTTTCACATGTACATGTTGATGGGCTTCGATGGGAGTGTTGCAGAGTTCAAAAAAGAAAGTTCTTTGACATGGCTTTTTACCATAGGTCTATGTTAAATTTCCTATTTCCCTCTCATTTTAAATGTGTTGATTATTTGTATCCTACCTGCTTACCGAAAGGATTAAAAGCTTTATTATAAATGAACACTAAGATTCTGAACACATAAATAGAAAACCATGTACCGAGCTGTAGGCACAAAGCATATGTGCCTAACAACTGAGCTCCCAGGATTCCTCTGCTTCACATTGTTAACACTGAACTTCCTGGTAGCCTAGGCAAAAAAGGTAGCTTAATGGGTTATATTACTCACGTGGCTTGAATCGTATTATGGAGGGGAGTCATGAGGGTGATTGCACCCAGATGTGGACAGCTTGGACAATGATTCAGAATATAGCGTTTTGAGTGGGAGCATGTGTTAGAAAGAGGAGCAGGGATGTGGTGCACTGTATCTGTGATTTACATGCTCAGTAGATAGCTCCTTAGCAGGACAAAGGCTATGGGATGATAGCTCCCATTACAGTCATCTCTTCAAGTTAGCATCTCAGGGTTCTGGTTTTGACTTTGATGTTGGAAATGTAACCTAGGGCTCTACCACTGAACTATATACTCAGCCTTTTGTCTCAGTTTTGATTGTTAAATCCATCTTGATGCTCTGCTGCAATGGTCTTTAATGCAAAGAAAGGAGAGATGCCTACTTTAAAAAGAGTTCAGGTATCTTGCCTCCCTGTCAGGTGAAGATGAACCAAGCAGGTCACTTGGGTTTGTGCCTAATTGATTTGGACAGGGGTTGTAAGAATGGGCCTCTGTTGCCCATGGAGGATCTGACTCTGCAAGAGCAGGTGGCCATCAAAGGTTACTATAGGCCAGTCCCATCAGGACTGGGGCATTGGAAATGTTAGTTGCTGAATTAAACTTGGTTTTCCAGGAACATGCTTGTTATTAGAGGTATCTGGGATTCACCATGTGATCAAAATTATTTCTGAATTCAGATTCCCCCACCAAGTCAACTTGCTTAGCCTTTCCTACCCTGCTTAAAGTCTGTCTGACTTCATTTCCTCATGTGTCTTTGAGATCCTTTCCAATTTGAAGGCACAGAAATTCACTGAGGGGGGTGAGAAAGGAAAGAGGCTCAGCCTGTAGGAGTTTTCTTTTGTTAAAGAAAAAGGTCATCCCTCAGGTCTTGTTGGGGGAAATAGCCCCAGAAGCTTTGCTTTGGGCACTGCTGGGCCTTGGGGAGCCTCTGGAGAAGAGATGGGGGAAGGAATGAGAAGCAGCAGGAGGGATGAGTGGCTGCATGGAGAGTGCAACACCTCATAGGGTTCTGCCTTGATCTTTTGACCTAGTCACTGTGTGTGTAGTTTGTTGGGGAGTCAGATCCCAGAGCTAAGAGGGTACCCCACAGAATCCTGGGTGTGATCTCAAAACAACTCTGCTTTCCTTCTTTGACAGGCAAGTGAGACGCTTGAGTTTGAGGGAGCATCATGGCAGGTGAGTTTTACTGGCCCTGCAGAGTGGAGGAGGGCCATGCCCAGGGGCTCATGGGAGAAGCATATGCCCATTTCTTAGGTCCTCCCAGCTTTCCTCTCCCTGAGTAGCCCTGTCGCTATTGGCCAACTGAAACATGTACTCACTTGCGGTTAAGCACCTACCATGTTTTTGCAGCCACACTAAAGTGACAGGTGGCATGGGGAAGGGGACCTGCTGGCAAAGACCTACCGCCTGGACACCAAGGGATGTCCCAGTTTTGGGTGAATACCAGGAGCAAATATCACCTCTTCTTCTTTTACCATCTAAAGCTTTAGCTTAGCTTGTGGGGATGCATAATTTATGCCATGTTGGTCATCCAGTTGTAGCTGGGTTTGACCCTTGCACTAAGTAGATATGGCTACCACCAAATGGCAGTTCAGCAGGAAGGATCTGTGCCACATCTACAAATGCTTAGATTCTCCATGTAGACCCCACTACTTCTGTTCTGAGAAGCATTCTGAGGTTTCTATGCATAGAGGACCCTGATGGACCTCACTCTAGCTTTTTTACTGAAATGAGTCCTACCAGCATCAGCCCCACAGAGGAAGCACTTCTTATGGCCAGGGTTCCAACTGTCTTTTCAAGGTAAATGCAGAAGATCCCAGGTATTTATTCAGGAATGATTACGGTAATTAAAAATTTGTATTATTTCTTGCTCTTTGGCAACACAAACGTCCCTTTCAGCTGGATCCAAGTTTACTCTGTATTCCCAAGGGTCCTGCTAGGACCCTGGCATTCTAGATGAGAATAATATGATATCATAGAAAGCCAGTCCTTTTGAAAAGGGCTGGTCCTATTATTTGCGCAGAACTGGTATCTAGGAAGCCTGGCATCATGGCTGCTGGTTTTGCCTGGTTTTCTTCTATAGTCATGCCTCCATCCCTGGGCTAGCCTAAGCACTCTCCCATTCTGGGCCTCAGTGCGCTTCTCTTCTCAGTGTTTCTGGAGGCCCGGAATGCCCATTCGGTCTTGAAACGGTTTCCTCGTGCCAATGAGTTTCTGGAGGAGCTACGCCAGGGCACCATCGAGCGAGAATGCATGGAAGAGATCTGCAGCTATGAGGAGGTCAAGGAAGTGTTCGAGAACAAAGAGAAAACGGTATGTACCACCCAGGGCTGGATTCTGGGGGAGAAATTACCCAAGGAATAAGAATAACAGGGATAGGGCTGGGTACTTCAAATGAGGCAGAAAAAAGGAAGTTAAGGTCACCCCAGCCTATGGCCTGCCCTCTGGGGCCAGAGGGGAGCAGAACAAGTGCCTTTACAGTTCTATCACCTGACTTTTGGGGGGACTTGTCACTTGAGAACATTGTCTTTTGTCCTTGGTGCCTTCCACTGACTCTCCCGTCCTCTGGGGAGGAGGGGAGGGAGCTCACTGAAGGCCTTAGAGATCTGTCTGGGGCATGGTCATTTGAGCCTGCCTTCCCCAGGTATGAGCAGCTCTTCTTCTTTTGCAGATGGAGTTTTGGAAGGGGTACCCGAATGCAGTCTACTCAGTCCGAGACCCCTCACAGAGCTCGGACGCCATGTATGTGGTGGTGCCCCTCCTGGGGGTAGCATTGCTCATTGTCATTGCCCTGTTCATCATCTGGAGGTGTCAGCTGCAGAAAGCCACCCGTCATCACCCTTCCTATGCGCAGAACCGGTATCTAGCCAGTCGCGCTGGGCACAGCCTCCCCCGGGTCATGGTATACCGGGGCACTGTGCATAGCCAGGGGGAGTCCTCTGGGCACCGTGAGGGTGGAAACACCCCACAGGTGGTGCTGGGGCCCAGCCGGGGGGGTAGAACCACGGTCCGGCTTGAGAGTACTCTCTACCTCCCTGAGCTCTCTCTTTCCAGACTGTCCAGTGCCACCCCTCCCCCCTCCTATGAGGAGGTGACTGCACCCCAGGAGGGCAGCAGCGAGGAGGCCAGTGTCTCTTACAGTGATCCACCCCCAAAGTATGAGGAGATAGTGGCCGCCAGCCCTGGCGCAGACAAGTAGTGGAGTGCGTGTCCTGGCCCTTACAGAAGCCTCTCTCAGAGGCCCCCTATTTTCTTTTGAATTTTTGAAAGACTGTGCCACCACAAAACAGCCTTAGACTCCTTGTTGCCAAATAATTCCCTAACCGTGGATTTTTAGGAAGCCAGCTATCAGAGACAAGTGGGGAGTGTGGGGGTCCAGAACACCCATGAGTCGAAGCCCCCTGTGAAGAGCTACTGACCTGAGAACCCAGCTCTTCTAGGAGCCCCCAGACCCGCACTGTCCTGTTCTCCCATCAGGAACTGGCTTCTCTTATGCCAAAGGTATCACCCATTGTGTTGACTGTGGCCAGAATGTCCACAGGCTCTGCAGCAGGGGCCGTGGGGCTCGCAGAGACCTGTCTGTATCTTGGGGCCCTGGGCCACAGTGGGGTCAAGGGGAAGCTAGCCCCACGGCTTCTCTTTTCCTCAACAGTTCTGTGCTTTCTGTCCTTACTTACATTGGGAGGACAGGAATAAGAATTGATAAAGCAAAACAAATCATAACAGATAACTGAATAACTAATACCATAGAACAAAACAATAGCACCTGGCCCAAGGCAAATCAGTTCCACAGCCCTGTGATACATCCCTCCTCCAATGCCCACCCCCACACTCCTGACCAGCCGGGTGGCAGAGTTCCTTCCTTCTATCAACTAAGGGGCCCGCATGAACTTTGCCATCCCGTTTCTGGTGTGCTTGGCCTTCCCAGACCTGTATACCAAACCACTACCCTCGGGCATGAGCCCACTCGCAGCCCTGGTGCACTTTGTCCTGGGGAAAACTGATGCTCCTGAGCCCGTGTCTTCCAAGCTGTTGGGTTGCAGGCTGGCACAGAGAGCTGCAGTTTTCCCTTTGTGTGGTTGATCAATCCATAGGACAGTTAAACCTAACAGCTTGACTCTGAGCTCATCGCTGAGCTCTCTGGTTTTGAACTTTTGGGATACGTCCCTTTTTAGGAATAGGTGCATTGATCCTGAACTTCAGATTGATGACTTCTCCTTAATGATGGTGCCCACCTGGGGAGAAAATCCTAAAATGTCTCTTTCAAAATTTATTTGCAGGGGAGCCCATGACCTGGGGTGAAGGCCTGGGGTTTGCTCTGTTGTGGCCAGGTGCTGGTCTGTTTTCAGTGAGGCAATCTGCCCTGTAACTGTCCGTGACCGTGCAAAAGACACTGTTGATACCATCTCTCCCCTCCCCCACTTTCATCCTCTTGGCCTCAGTGCCAAATCATTTTTCCTCTGTGGTGCTTCAAAACATGTAGCAAATTTTTGTGGGGCCCAAAAGAGTGTGTGGCAAGGGTCTACTGGCAACCACAGCAGCATAAAACCCATGGAGTCAACAAGCTTCCTTCTTTCTGAACAGCTTTCTGAGGCAGGTGCTGGGACTCATTCCTTGAATGGGCCCTGCCTCAAGGCCACAGATGACTTCTAGAGGTCCCTGCTGTTCTAAGGACCTTCTACAGGATGTGTTTGCAGCCAGGAGTCTTGTATTCTTGTCAAATCTGTCAGCATGGCTAACTCGATTCCATGGCTAGGGTTTTTCATTCCTTCCACCTCACAGGCCCATCACAGGATGACTAAAAGCTAATGCTTAGAGCACCATGTTCCGGAACCAGTGAGGTTTGCCCTTAGGAAGATTCTTCTGGAAATACATAGGCCTTAGGAAACCAGATTTAGCTGAGGGCCTCATTTGCCTCTGGTGTTCAGTCACAGTCTAAGGAACCAGTCTCCTGCCAGTTGACCCTGTACCTTCTGCCCTATTCCCAGAGTTCTCTGATGTCAGAGATACTGGCGGGATAGAAGGCCCCTGCTGTTTTCAGTGATGGAGGCTAAGACCATTTGGAGGGCCTGGAAATGTGGGAATCTCTGGGGCCAGCCCAGTTTTCCTAGTATTTTCTCAGGCAGGTGCCTAAGTGTGACCTGAGAACATGTGAGAAGAGTCTTACCCCAATGTGTCATCCCCTCACCCCAGGTAATAGAGAGCCAGGCATGGGCTCTGCTGACCAGGTCCAGAGTGAGTATGCAAAGGAATGTCATGGATTGAGGCTGGGTGGCCATAAGAGGTAGCTGGCAGCATGTGTTCCCCAGGGGCAACTCCTCAAGGCCTGTAGTCTCCAGTTTGGGTGCTTCACAGAGATTTTCCAGGTGGTCATGTATCAAGGCCCCTTGGATGGTTTTTGCAGCATATTCTAGAAACAGACTGAACCGTATACACAATGAGCATAGCTCCTTGAGGTGCACACTTGGCTTTTATGAATGCCCTGTACATATCTTTTCAAACTCTGTCTTTGTATGGATGTTGATTTGATAACAACACTAACACCCCAGTAACCACATTTTTGTTGTTCTTGTATTTGTGTGTGTGTGTGTGTGTGTGTGTGTGTGTGTGTGTGTACATGTGTGCACGTTGCCTTTTCTCATCGCTTATCTGAAACAATAGCCGGTGTGTGGCTATATTTGTACCAGGAGGGATCCGGTCTGAAGGGAGGAACATCCCCTCCCAGGGCTGGACAGCCTCATGATAGGGCCCTGAGTGAGGAAAACCAGGATTAGCTGTTGGAGTTTCCCAAAGTCGCAACCTTCCACCCCCTCCCAGAGGCTTTGGAAGAAGACAAAGCAGCTCCGCCCTGTGGGACCCCACCCGCACACCCTTTTGGCATGGTGCCCCTGCCTCTGCTCCTGTTCTGTGGGCGTCAGCAGCTAAAGGAAATCTGAGCACTCCTGGGTGTTTTGTTTTGTTTTGTATTCTGTGGAAAGATGTGACTGTTGACTTTGGGAATGGTGGGCCTAGTTATTTAGATATTTTTCACTAAAAATGAAGAAAAGGCTTTAAAAGATTCCTTGAACTGTGACTGTCGTTCGTCTTCGACCAAAAACTTTTTAAGACTTTTTAAAACAAGAATTGTAATCCTGTCCCTTCCCTGCCACCCATCATCTCGGGTTTTCAAAAGGAAAGCACAAGAGGCTGTGTGGCACCTCGGCTGAGGGAGACGCACCGCTGAGCAGTTGGACCCGGGGGCCGAGGCCTCCCCCTCCACTTGCCAATCCCACTGCCATTAGTGTGAATTCTATAGGGTGCTTTGGAAAAAAAGGAATGTGCCGACTTGTTGGACAATGTATTTTTATCCTAACCCAAATGTCAAGAATTAAGGACAGGAGGGTATGTTATTACTAAAGTAGTTGGAGCCAGACACTTCCCCTCTCTCAGTGGATGAAGACTCCCAACCCCCAGCCAGAGTTGATCTCTTGACAACCAGATGGCATCCCATGAGAAGAAGAAGAAGAAGAAAAAAGCAACACTGCCTCTATATTGTTTTTTTGTTTTGTTTTGTTTTTTGTTTTTTGTCCAAGGGAGAGCAAGATGACAGTGAGAGGCTCTCTGGCTTATGGCGCTCTTTCTAGGATGGTGCGGGTGTGTCAGTCTGCTCCCTGTCCAGGCTGAGCTTTGCAGTTTGATGAGTAATGAAGCTCTATTTCCGGACTTCGCAGATCCCGAAACAAGCACATCCTCCCCACTGAAGTCTACTAATACTAATCAGTATAATTAGCTCATTGGAAAGTACTGTAATCAGACTGCTTGCAGCTACAGTAAAAGCCCATCAATTGGAAACCCAGTAATTCAGAACTTAGAGAAAAATTACAATTTGATCATTCACAGTAGCTGCGATTCTTGCTCCATTCAAAACATTTGACAGATTCTTCCCTTCGGTCAATTTTCAGGGTCTTCTGTGTAAGAGGAATCCAGTTTTAAATGAGTACCTTTTTCAATGGAAAGGCTCAAGGTATTAAGGATCCCTTCACTGTGCCTTCAGCTTTGGGGTTCAGCAATTCTTGTATGTAAGGTTTCTTCTGTGCAGAGTGATCCCTTGTGTCTCTTCATTGTGGCAATGTTCGATATTGAAGCCTTTCACACCACTCTTGTATTTATCCTGTGAATAACATAGTTTGTGAACTTGACTGCAATTTTAAACAAATATGCGAGTATGTGTCTAAGTTTTCTGTAAAGCAGATGTTGTGCTTGCAGACTGGCTGCTCCCATCATTCGCCCCCAAGTATTTAAACTGTGGGCGGTGAGTCTCTCTAGCAAGAATTTCACTGACAAAGATATCCAAACAGAACACCCTCTCGGGCTCCATGTCTCAACAGTTGTTTCTCTGTACTTGTGTCTGACCGCTGAACAGTGCCTGCTCTTCTCCAGCCCCCAGCCGAGCTGTACCACAGATATCCAGGATTGGGACCAGTCCCCCAGCTGCTTTTACTCCCAATCTGTTTCCCTTCACAGATGCCACTTTCCCAGGCCTGAACACACCTGCTCTTTCACTCCGTAATTGTGAATTCGTGACAGTGGAAACCCTGGTATGTGTGACTGAGCTTATACAAATGATTACTATGAAATTAATTCATTTTGGTACCACTAAAGTTGTGCTCATATTCATGTGTTGATCCATGTCAACTGGGAAGTCTGTATATTCAGTAATATGTCTGGACCTCTCTGGAGCCCGGGAGGAAAAAAGCAAACTTGCTTCTGCGCTCGCTCTCTCTCTCTCTTTCTCTATCTCTTCCTCCCTCGCGCGTGCGCACTTTCTCGCTCTCTTTTTACAAGTACTGAGTTTAGCTGTTAACTTTTGTCTCTTTCTGTACAAGAATATAATGAATAATAATAAAGAGCAAATGGCATCCACTTGCATCCTGTCCTGGTCCTTTTTGCATCCCTGATGACTCCCAAATTTCCACAGAGTCAAACTCATTTATCCAGAAGTTAGTCTGGAGATAAGGAAACAGCCCATATAAGTTTAGGAGAGGGAAACAGAGATGGCCTGTGCCTTAAAGTTTATTCCTGTGGTTTATAAAGTGATTTCCTTATCTCCCCTCTCCACCACCATGGGGTTAGAAAAAGCTGTCACAAACCTTGGTTAGCAACTTCCTTGTCTCTGGTCCTGATTACTGACACAGGTGTTCCTTGAACAAAGGATGCCTGCTTCATTTTGGAGCTGAAGGAAGTGTGTGAGAGAGGTGTCCCCATTGCCCTATGAGAATGAGACACAATACTTGGGTTTTGGCCTGGATGGGCTCCCTGAGTTCTGATGCAGGGCAAGTGTCAAAGGCTCTTCAGAAGCAATGGTGCCCCAGCATCCACATGGAGGAAATGTGATGTTGGCCCAAAATCTGCCAGCTGTTGGTGTGGAGCAAAATGAATTATAGGTTAGTCACCAGCACAAGTTGTGCCAATACTTTCAGTAAGAGTTATTGGACAATTTTCGCAGTGCTGGGATCAAACCCAGGGCTTCCTACATGCTATACTCCTGAGAAACATCTCCAGTCCTCCTAGTAATAAAAGTAATTCACCTTTTAATAGGGAAGGTCCTGATAGCAATGGGACAAAGGTGATAAAATTTGGGGATTTCTTAGAGAATTGAATGTGGAAGTTAAATGCCAGGAACAGCATCCAGAGGCCTTGGGTTTCATTCTTGGCTCAGCCTGGCTTAGTTGAGTGATACCACCTGCTACGGATGCTGAGAAATCAAATGAAGACCCCAGCATATGGATTGGGTCACATTCTAAACTTGGATTAGGAACTGCCTGTTCTTTTGCCAGAGATAAGTGCTATAGACATTGACTTAGGTCCCAGGTCAGCTCATGCAAGGAAGCTAATGACAGGAATAAAATAAATACAACTCATGGATCCTTCCCACTCTCCTTCCATCCCCTCATTTGGAGATCATTTGCTATAAGGGGTTTATAATAATGCAGGGTGAGGAGACACAGAAAGAGTGGGAAGAGGGATTCCACCTCTCCAAAAGCATACCTGATTCCTTGTCTCTGCTCCAGCAGGAACTGAGATGACATTTGGGATAGGACCCTGTTCTCCACCATTGTTTCTGTTATTTGCTCTCCACCATCTACAAAAAACTCAGGTGTTTTGGCCTGGGAGTCTGCGACCTTATAGCACAATGGGTACATAAAAAAGGAGAGCCCAGCCCTTTGGATGGTGTTCTCAGGGAGACCTTGGAAGCCTGGAGTCTCGTAAATTCATTAGCAATTTTCCAATACCAGCACATTCCCTATCAATCTCAGTACTGGGAGGCAGAGACTGGAGGGTCGCAGGTTCACAGCCAGCCTCAGCTATTTAGTGAGGCCCTCCATAATTTAGCGATACCCTGTTTCAAAATAAAAGAATAAAAAATAGATCTGTAGCTGTAGCTTGGAGGTGGAGTGCCCCTGGGTTCAGTCCCTAGTACCATGTATGCATGGTGTATGCACTTTTAAGAAGCAGAATTTCCTTTTTATGTTTAAAACATTTTATTTCTGAGACAGCAGTTGATTATATAGTGTATAGTTGGAATTAAGATAAAAGTAGAAAATAGCAAAGTATAATAAATTTATTACATGAAAAAATGAATAAATTAATTAAAATGTGTTGGCTGATTATATTCTCCAAACAGAGTTCCAAATCCATGTGTGTTTTCCAGGGCTACCATAATAAAGTATCCCAGTCTGGGAGCTTAAACTGGAAATTATTTCCTTACAGTTCTGGAGCTATAAGTCCAAGATCAAGGTATCTACAGGGTTGATTCCTTCTAAGGCCTCTCAGCTTGTAGATAGCTGTCATCTCCCTTTGTCTTCACTTGGACTCCCCTCTCTGTCTGTGTCTCATCTCTTTCTAAGAGCACACCAGTCACAAAGGCTTAGAATCCACTGTAACAAACTCATTTTATTTAATTCTTGCTTTAAAGATACAATATACAAACACAGTCAAATGTTGAGGTACTATACATCAGCATATGAATCTGGGAAATTACAACTCATCCCAGAATCCTCCACTCAAGGCGGGGAGGAGTGATTGTTGCCCCCGCACCCCAATCTGTATGCACCATACCCACTCTGTAGAAGTGGTAGGAGTGAACAGTAAGACTTCTTCAAGATTCTGGCAAAGACAGGAACCCCTTGCCAGTCCTGAACCAGGTTCCAGAGAAGCCTTTTCCCTGCTCAGGTGGAAGGACCTGAGGTGACTTTCATAGGTCCCCATATGGCCAGTACAGTTGGGAAAGGAGACGTGAGCTTCATGTCTGTGAGAGATGATGTGAGAAGTCAGCACCTGAAGAAGAGGCAAAATGTATGTTCCCTTCAGGTTTTTAGAGATAAAACATGTTCTTTTCTGGAATCACAAGACTGGCAGCTCCAATAACAGTGACTTTCAACAGTTTCTCTGAAGATCTCAGACTGTGCAATTGATTCAGTTACACCAGGATTTGTGTGCTATAAAATAGAGATGGTAACATTTTCTATCAGGCTGGTTGCAGCAAATCACAGATTCCCGGTGGGTGGGCCAGTTAGCACTGGCACCCCAGGGTGCTGGGACTGACAGTATACAGAGAAGTAGGTACTGGCAGAGTGAGGTGCTGGCAGAGTGAGGTGTTCCACAAGTCAGGGGACTTTCTGCCTCCAGCCAGTCTGTGGGGCTTCAGATGGAGCACTGAACATAGATGTGGGACACAAAACAAGCCCTAGCAATGGTGCATGATGAGCTGGATGTTAGGGGGAAGACCAGTAGTGTTGGCTGTGCCAACTGGAAGAATTAATAGAAATCAGCTGGGCAAAGAGTATGGGAGACAACTGAACTAGGCCGATGGACAGCAGGTGTAAAGACCTAGCAAGCCCATCTTGTTGCTAAGGAAACAGAAGAAGCCAGGGTAGCATGAGATATGTCTTGTAAATGAGATTAGCCAGGTACCGGCAAGTCAGTCCACGAAGATCTTTTCAACCATGCTTAAAACTGACACCTTTACCCTGGTGATAATGGGAGGTCACCAAGGGGTGTTTCAAAGAGCAAGAAGACGTGGTCAGGTCACTTGCCTACTATGTGGAGAATGGGCTGCAGGGATCAGGGATCAGAGAAGTCAGCAAGACCAGATTATTAAAGTTTTTGCGGACAAGAGATAGTGACTAGAGGAAAGAGAGAAAAATACACTGACCAGAAGTTTTTTTCTCCAATTTTGGTAGGCATGGGGGCCATATGATTGTTGTTAATGAAGACATCAAGACACTAATGCCTTAGGTCTAGGGATATACATTGTTACCAAATGGCCAGGTTCTGTGGTGATCTTTGGGTTACACTAGGAGAAATATCAAATTACTCTTAGGAGGCAGAACCATACAAGCTGATTGGCTTGGTGGGGAGAGATGGGGAGGAATCTCAGGCAAGTCTTAAATTTAGGTATTTAGGCAGTGGGATAGGTGGTGGGACCATTCACTGGGAGGGGAGACAGTGGCAGAGAGGCAGGCTGAGGGCAGCAAAATCCCACAAGTTTGTTTGGGGGGCATGCTAAGTAAGGCAGTGTAGAGGGAAGGTGCTCAAGCTGAGGTGAGAGGCCTCAGCTGGAGCTGGAGCAGTCAGAGTTGCCCATCTTATTAGGAAGACCATCAATAAAGGTTTGAATGTGGCCTGAGGGCCCAGAAGAGAAGCTGGAAAAGCAGAAAGAAAACTGTGCAGAGTGTTTCTAGAAGGAAGGAGTAAACAATGATCTGAAATGCTTCTAAGAAGTCAAGAAAGATGACAACTGATGTGGATTTATTTGATGGAGCAGGAGGTCCCTCACTGGTGACCTTGGTAAGTCAGGTAAGTTGAATGATTAAGGGAATCAGGCTAAAATGAATAGTAGGATGTCTGTAAGGTGGAAAAGTGGAGGCAGTGTGTATAGTGAAAATGGCACTTTGGGGGTCTGAAAAAGACAATAGCGTGGAGCCAGTAGCAGACATTGTGAGGAGAAGAGACAGGCCATTCTCTGTAACCAGTATGAAGGACTTGGTGAACTGTGTGAAAGCCCTAGTGATGAGATAGTAAGAAATAAGCTCAGAGAGCCATGGTAGAAAGACTTAATTTCCTGAGAGGCAATAGATGTTAACTTTCAAAATTTCTGATAGCACCAGATCTCCTGAATATATCTGACTAGCACTAAGGAGATAAAAAACCTCCTGAGAGTGACTAGAGGTTTGCAAAACTCTATTTGTTCCTGCTGCTAAGCAATTGTAGGAGATTTAAGGAAACAGCATCTGGGACCTCAACCAGAAAATAGGAGACCGCCAAAAGATCACTATCTAAGTCCCAGGAAACTTCCTGGTAGTAACCAGAAGATACCTGCTGGACATCAAGGCCGACCGAGGCCCCTAGGGGTGGCCTGCAACTCTCTTCAGGTCATGTGGACTTTGGGATTGCATGGGCTTTGGGAAAAGTACTTTGCAACTGACAGTGCAGGGTTTGGGCTACTCCTGAGTAGTGTTCAGAAGGCAGCTGCCAGACTCCAGAGTTCCCACTGCCTGCAAGGGTGTTCTGCCTCTTTTCCACTTCCCTGCTTTTTTCTTTACAATAAACTCCCTGCTCACCTTTCTGTTTATAGACAAAATAAAAGGTAAGGAAATGTCTATTTCACTAGCAGCACATGTGTTTCAAGCACTAAGTCTGTGCTAGGAACGCAATGCTTCATAATCCATGACCCTTTATTCTCCTTTTCAAGGGAGAATCACAGAGGCACAGAGAGGTTAAGTGAACTTCCTGAAGCAACCCAGCTAATAATGAGGATCTGGGAGTCAAATCAATGTCTAAGAGGGGTGGACAGCAGAGCTGGGACTCTGATGCCTGCCACCTTCTCTGCTATACAGTCAGCAGGGTGCTGACATGTGTCATGGTTTGGAACTGGCATGTTCCTGCCCCCTCCCTCTATGCTCTTTCAAATCTCATGATGTGAGTCCTTACAGTTTGCATTCCTACTGACATTCTGGCCTTCTGAGCTTCTACCAGAAGCACCCATTAATCTCTGCTTACAACATTCTAAGGATTCTCCAGCCTGCGTCTCCACACCTTTCCAAACTTCTCTCACAAACCAGTTCTAAAGGCTCCTGAACCTCATAGTAAGGTTAGACATAGCAACAATTCTGCACCTCAGTACCAATTTGTGTTTTAGTCAGTTTTTTGTCATTGTGACCAAAATACTTGACAAGCACAATTTAAGGAGGAAAAGTTGATTTGGTTCACAGCCTTATAGGTTCAGTCCATAGTCAACCATCTCCAAGGGAGAAACCATAGTCACTCTCAGTCATGGTAGCTGGAAATGGAGTGCAAGAGAGGAGGGGATACATAGTTCTCAAGACCAAGACCTCAGGACTCATCTACTCCAGCCATTCCCTACCTCTGAAACTTCCCTCACTGGGGAAAATGTTTTCAACATAGGAGCTTTGGTAGAAACATATGGAAATTATAACAATGGTAGTCAGAAAAAGAGGCTCTTCCCCACTATGTCCAAGAGTTCCTTAGCATGTGCCAAAGCATTATCTCAGAGGGGTGTTGGATGCTGGACCACGGTATGACCAACAATCAGGTGACTGAAGCCCTGAGTCTCAGAATATGCTGCCAGCTTTTAGGGGAAGGATTCTTGGGCCAGTAGAGAAGAAAGGAGGAAAACGAAGATGGAGCAGGCAGTGGCAGCAGCTGGCTACACCAGAAGGTGAATTCCCCCTCTCCTTGCCTCACAATCCCTGGTGCTCCTCTTTGCCTTGAAGACAAGGCAGTCATGAGTTGCCCCTGGGGCAGGCAGCCAGCAATAATTGCTTTGATCTTGTCAGTTCTTCTGGAGTGGTGGAGGCAACCCCCTTCCAAAAGGGAACCCTCTAGTGCTGTTCTGAATGGACTCAGATGTACAGTAGAATGGCTTCTGGACATGGGCACCAAGGATTGGCTGCTGGGGGATCACTTAGCATCTTTCAAGGGTACCAGGTCTCATCTTCTGACCTGTTAGCCAGAACACAGGTTCAGGCTCTATGTTTCCCTGCGTTCCTGGGGGATCACTTAGCATCTTTCAAGGGTACCAGGTCTCATCTTCTGACCTGTTAGCCAGAATACAGGTTGAGGCTCTATGTTTCCCTGCGTTCCACCTACCCTGCTGGAACTGCTCCCCTGCCACCCATTGGAGATAGATAGCTTGCTGTTCTTGGGGGTATGAAGTCAGAGGCTAAAAGAGGTGGGAGACAATGGTTGGGCTAGATATACTTTTGGCCTTTCAAGTTAGCAAAGTATCTGTGAAGCTTCTATTCCAGCTCTAAATACTCCATTACCCTGATATGATTGGATATATGTAGATGCCCATTGTCCTTCCCCCCAAGCCTGTGCTGCTTGCATATGGTAGAGACAGAGGTTGAGTATACTGTGTAGACTTCAGAACAGGCAGGATCATGGAAGGGTTTTAGAGAGGTTACAAAGAAAATTGGAATAAGAATATATTTAAGAATTTAATGGATGTCAGGCATTATGACACAGGCATGTTATCCCATTTAATTGAGAGGCTAAGACAGGAGGATCACAAGTTCCAGGACAGCCACAGAAGCTTAATGATACACTGCCTCAAAATATAAAATAAAAAGGACTGGTGGTATAGTTTAATGGTAGAGTGCTTCTGGGTTTGAAGTAGGATAGAAGTAAAAGTAATGGGGAGAAAGGAGAAAAATAGGGAAGAAAAAGAAGACGAATGTACATGTAAATGTATAACCCTCATGATCCTTATATTCACGCTACAGAGTCTACTTTTCCATATACAAAACATCCCAAAAAGGCCTTCAGCTTTAATCCTAAAGGCCTATCTCCCCACCTAAAAATTTCGAGCTGTTTAGTAAACAAAAGATCCTTAAGGAAGGTCAGACATTTGGTCAAGCCCAGGTGCCAACGGAACCTGAGAATTCTGAGGAAAACCAGACCATCTTCCCTGCTGTGCACCCCTACCCATCCCCTATATGAGACCCCCCCCAAAATGCTCATCTCTAATTCTTGAGGTGACTCATGTCATCTCTTGAAATATATCCCCTATGTTCCTAAATAAACCTCTGTCTTTGTCTCTGACTCAGCAAGTGCTGAAATTCTGTTCTGCCAGAGAAGCCAAGGACCCTTCCGGTCCTGAGGTGAGTTCCCCCTTCCCAAACCTGAGAACTTCTCTGGACTCTTCATGGAACTGTTGTGATTTCTGTGACAGAGTCCAATCTCAAGTAACAAACACACACACACACACACACACGGAACTGTTGTGATTTCTGTGACAGAGTTCAATCCCAAGTAACACACACACACACACACACACACACACACACACACACACACACACACTGGGTTGCTGATCTGTTTCAGTAACCTACAGGTTTTTTTGGACCCTGGAGACACTTGAAATATTCTTCCAGCTTGTTGAAGAAAGCAAGAAGCCTTTTGATCTTTATAATCTTAGGCTCAGGGGAGCACCCACCCGCTTCCAAATAAGTGGGCATGACTAACACAGAAAGAAGCCCCTGCTACTCTCCCCACAAACCTATGAACTTCCTGTCTGCTTGATTCTGCCCACTAGAACATGAGATCTGTGGGGACAGAGACCTTGCCCCTATTCCTGGTGCCTTGATTCAAGGCAGCCATACTGAATGAGAGGTGCCCACATCTAGAGACAGAAAATTAGAAATTGAGGTGGAGCCATGGAAATCAGGGTGGCCACAACAGCTGTCCCTTGTGGCTCTGCCACATTTATTTCCCTCCCTTTGCTCACAAAGTGGCTTTCCTTCCCTGGGCCAGTTACAGTCTCTTCAGTTTGACCTTGTGCCCTTCTGTCTGTCCTTCCTGTTTTTAAAGACTCTGCTAGTCCCCTTCCCCTTCCTCTCTTGCTAGGGTGGAGGCACTGGGGCAGGGATGACCTCAGGACCAGCTGCTTCCAGGAGCAGGAAGAATAATTGTTTATTGGTCCATAAGCTTCATTAACTAGCTTAGAGGAAGCTCCCAGCTGCCTGGAAGAGGCCCGGCGGTGAGCTCACCCGCTTGGGTCTGGGGCTGGGGCTGTCTGAGGCTGGACCATGGGTAGGGATTGGAGGCAGAAGTTTATTACACTCAAAGGCTTTTGAACTTTTCTTTGAGATTTTTTAGTTTAAATGACCTTTACCTACAAACCCTTTACAAAAACGTGGTAAGAGCAAAACTCTCAGCATGAGGAGAGGCCAGAGTCTGCCTTAAAGTCCAGCTAGGCCCTATTGTGCATCCCTAAAACCACAAAACACAGTTTGAAACTTCATCTTCTATATGAGAATGAGAAACTGAGGCTCAGAGCTAAAGAAGCAACTCAAACGAGATGCCCCAGTGACAGGGCTTGGAGTCTCTCTGGGCTATACTAACCCCAGACCCAGATTTCTTCTACTTTTCACTGTTGCTGGTAAAGAGTAGAAGCAGGGAGCAAGCATTGCTGGAGTCCAAGCAGAATACTGCTAGAAAAGGCTCATGTTGGGAGGTGATGTTGGAGTCTGGTGATAAGGAGGCGGGGACAGGCAGAGAGACAGACACTAGGGAAGATTGGCAGATGGGTGCAGTGACCTGGGCTGAGTTGGACACCTTCTGTGCAGGAGTGCTGATGCCCTCTAGGTTTCAGCCAAACCTGCATGCAACTAACTGAATTTGTTTGGTCCCCATGAGAGGCTATGTGCTCAAGATCGCTTTAGGGGGAAAACTGTTTTCTTTGGAGATGCTTAGGTTGAAGGGAGGGAGAGCTTTTGCCCCCATACCTTTTTGTTAATAAAACATTTCATATTTTAATAAAGATTCAAGCCCTCCAGCAGACAGCTCATAGGAAAGAATTACAGATCAATAAACAAATAAAAATTTCTCAGGTTTATTCATCATTAAAGCAATGTAAATTAAAGCAACAATAATATAGGTATATTTTCATCCATCATAATGATGCCTTTTTAAAAGTTTCATAATATATTTTGCTAATAAGGCTGTGGAGAAGCAAGCATTTCCTTTCCCTTGGTGGGTACCACTTTGCTTATTCTCCTTGAAGGGGAGTTTGTCCCTACAACTCAAAAGCATTAATGCATATGCCCAAGAACCTAACCATTCCACTTCTGAGCACCTGCTCTATAAACACATTTACATGTGTGTGCAAAGAGGCATACCCAGGAGTGACCAATGCTATATTGTTTATAAAAGGAGAAACTCAGCTGGGTGTGGTGGTACATACTTGTAATCCCACTATTTGGGAGGCTGAAACAGGAGGCCAGCTTCATCCATTTAGTAAGGTCTTTTGCAACTTAGTGAGACACTCTTTCAAAATAAAGAATAAAAGCTGGGCGTGGTGGCGCACACTTGTAATCCCCGTGCTTGGGAGGCGGAGACGGGAGGATCACGCAGGTTTGAAGCCAGCTGCACTGGTTTAAGAGACCTGTTTCAAAAATATAAAATAGGTCTGGGAGTGTAGCCTGGAGGTAGAAGGGCTTCCAGGAACCCCAGTACCACCAAAAAAAAAGAAAGAAAAAAAATCAAGAATAAAATCAGGGCTGGGGGTGTATATCAAAGGTAGAATGTCCCTGGGTACAATCCCCAGTACTGAAAAAAGGGGGGAGGCATGAGGTGAGTACTTCAAATGTCCATGAGCAGATGAATAAAGGGTGAGGGGAGTGAGGCAACTGGGCTAGATTTATGAGAAATCATACAAGACTTAATTTGTGTTTAAGATCTCACACTGCAACTGAACAGATCATGTAGAAATCACATATGCTTTGGATGCCTCTTCCCAGAGACATCTATATAGCCTCTAGGTAAGAAGCATTCCCTGGCCGCCTCCTCTGGAAGCTGCCATTAGAGTGTTTGGTCTCTGTAGCCTGTGCACACACTTGACCACGGGCCTCCCCATGGACTGTGTAGCACTTGATAGATTATCTTTGTACCCTGGGGGCTCAAGCCCTTCGAAGATTAGTACATCAAACAGTGGAGGCTTTTCAGAAAGTTTGGATTGCAAATTTAAGGCCATTTCAAAAGGAAATTATGATGTAGATATAATTATGAACAGATTAACATGACAAAGACATACTAAGGGACAAGTTCAAAGTTGCACAGCAAATTCTCACCTGCCAGCATTCTTGGCACCCAGATGCAAGAGAAGCAGGCAGCCTAAGGGGAGCAGGAGGTCAAGGTTTCTGGGTGGCATCGGGGGCCCAGTGCTTAGCTATATGTGGTAGGTTCCTAAACATAGGGGTCATACCTCCACTTGGCTCAGTGTTCCTGTCCTCAGGAAGCACCAGTGGGTCAAGGCTAGCTGGCAGCCAGAGAGGAAATTGGTCTGGACTCAAAACATCATTCTGCTCTGTTGACTTCTGAGTGCACCTCCCAAGCCAGCCAAGCTGTAGGGAGAAGATTGTTAGTTCCATTGTCCATCAGAGAGACTGAAGCCCAAAGAAGAAAAAGACTTGTCCGAGGTCAAATATCAAGGTCATGGGGGATGGGCAAGGCATAGGGATATCAGATAAAATACAGGCTATCCAGTTGCATTTGAATGTCAAATAATGAATGTACCAAATGTTGCATGAAACATAGTACTGACTCTAAAAATGTTTTGTGTTTTTTTTCTGATGTTCAAATTTACTTGGTGTGCTGTATTTGTATTTGCGCCATCTGGCAATCATGACTGGACAGAAACATGGCTGCAGCTTCCCAGGCTCTTGAATACTACTTCATAGACTCAGCAGTTTCTCTGCTCTGAAGGTAGCCTCCAGGAAGCTCAGGTTTCATTGCAGCTGCTCCCTGGAGATGGGGAGGGAAGAGCCTCTGGGGCCCCAGGAATGTGGGCAAGGCCCTATGTCTGTTCTGTGCTAAACAGGTGGGGCAGGGCATAGGCAGGCAGCTCCTAATCACACTACCCTCTCTCAGCTAGTCCTGGCCTCTCCCTTTCCTTCCTTCCTCTTCTACCTCCTTCCTCCTCCTCCCACCTGACCCCATCTGTGCTTGATTCCTTTTACTGACCAGCCTCCTTTTCCGCTGGGGGCTCTGAGGCTGTTCCTTAGAACTGAGCCTTGACCATTGGGAGTTGCAGCATAGAAAAAGAACCAACAGGATGTATGTGTGTATGTGTGCATATGTACATATATGGAGATGAATTTTAAACAATTAGCTCATGTGACCATGAGGCTGAAATCTATAGAGAAGACTGGAAACATAGGTGGGAGCTGACACTGAAGTCACAAGGCCAAATTTCCTCTGTCTTAGGGAAACCTTGGTCTTTGCCGTTAATGTCTTCAACTGATTGACCAAAGCCCACCACATTAAAGAGGGAATCTTTTTGTGTGGTGCTGGGAATTGAACCTAGGACCATTCTACCTCTAAGCGACACCCAAGCCCGATTTTTAATTCTTTATTTTGTTTTTTTTAAATTGTATTTAATTTTATTTTTTATTGGTGCACTGTATTCATACATCATAGTAGGATACATACTTTTGTAGACATACATGCACACTTTTCCCAGTCAGCCCCCACCCAATCCCCACCCCATTCTCTCCCTATCCCTCCCTCCCATGCTTGCTTTAGTAGTTGACATCTAGTATTATGGCAATTTATCTAAAATTAAAAATGATAATCTCACATAACAGTTTCATTTGTCTGATACCAAGCTTTTGATGACTTAAAGATAACATTTCAATATTTCTTTTTGCTTTCTTTCTTACCAGAGAATATTTTTTTCTATTTTTAGGTGAAACTATCATATATTTATATATTTATTTTTCAGAAAAAAATCTATCCTAATATGGAATATGGACTCTAGGTACCCAAAACGATCTTGAAAAGAACAAAGCTAGAAGATATATATTTTCTGATTTCAAACCATATAAAGCTACAATAATTGAAACAGTGTAGTACTATTCTAAAGGCAGATATATAAACCATTGGAGTTAAATAAAAGCCTAGAGCTAAATTCTTCCCTATATTGTCAAGTTATTTTTGACAAGGTTTCCATGAACATTTGGTGGTGGAAATATTAATCTTTTAACTAAATATTCTTAAAAATAATAATTACATGGAAAAGATTAAAACTGGACCCTTACCTAATCCCATATACAAATATTAACTCAAAATAGATAATAGACCTAAATATAAATCTTAAGATGATAAACTTTTAGGAGAAAATCTGGGTCATAAAACCTCACAACATTGAAATTGGCAGTGATTTCTTGGTTATGATTTCAATGGCACAGGCAACAGAGGAGTATACAAACTCCCTAAAAAATAAAAAAAATATTGTATATCCAAAGACAATGTAATCAGAGTTAGCAGTTTCTAATAGAATGGGATAAAATATTTCCAATTGCTATATCTGAAGGTATATTAATATTCCAACTAGAAATCCTAAAAATTAACAACAATAAAGGCAAACAATACCCTTTAGAGATAGGTAAAAGACTTACATAAATAATGAATCTCCACAGATAACCAATCTTAGTTGTCTGTTGGATGGAAAATCTTGTTTCTCTAGTTCTGGAGTGTGTTACCTATTTCTTCTTTGTAGTTAATCTCTTTGAGTATTTTCTCTAGTGCTGGTTTTGAAGACATAAATTCCTTCAGTTTCTGTTTGTCATGGAAGCTTCTTATTTCTCCATCTAATTTGATAGAAAGTTTTGCTGGGTAGGAAATTTTTGGCTGGAGGTTGTTTTCTTTCAGAGTTTGGAATATGTTACTCCAAGCCCTTCTGGCTCTCATAACTTGGTTTGGGAAGTCTGGAGTGATTCTAATTGGTTTGCCTCTGAATGTCACTTGGCCCTTTGTTTTTGTTGCCTTTAAGATTCTCCGCTTGGCTTCCACATTGGTCATTTTGACAATTATGTGGCGTGGGGATCCTCTTCTCCGATCCTGTCTAAAGGGAGTTCTATAAGTTTCCTGGACCTGTGTATCGACCTCTTGCTCTATGTCTGGAAAATTTTCTGCTATTACTTCCTTGAAGAGATTGTTGATCCCTTTGGTTTCACTTTCTTTTCCCTCCTCTATTCCAATTATTCTTAGGTTAGCTCTCTTAAAATGGGCCCATATTTCTTCAATATCAGATTCCTGCTGTTGGATATTTTTTTCTAGATTAGAAACTATGCATTCATTTTTGGATTGCTCATCTTCTAAGAGCGAGATTCTGTTCTCCATGTGGTCTAATCGGTTGTTTGTGCTTTGAATTGAGGCCTTTACTTCATTAATTGCATCCTTTATCTCTTTTTGGCTCTCTCTGAGTTCTTTTCGAAGCACCTCTATTATTTCTACAGTTATTTTCCTGATTTGATCTTCTAGAAATCTCTGATTTTCTGTTTTATCAGGTTCTGATGTTGTGGGGTTGTGGGCATTCATTGCTCCAGTGTTATTCCTCTTTCCCATGATTTCGGATGTTTGTGCCTTCTCTGGGTTCTTCCCTTGGGTCACTATGACTTCACTTAAGGTGTTCTGGATCTCGAGTCAGTAGTATCTCAGACCCCACTACTCCTTTATTGGGTTTTATCACAGAGTCACCGACCCAGAGAGTCGATAGAGGCTGCTTTAGACTGTGGGGGGTGCCAGGTTGCATGTTCTCCTATGGTGTGATATCTCTGCCACCGCCCCTCCCCCACTGCGTCAAGTCCCAGGGAGTACAGTACTGGGATTTCTCCTCTGTGGCCCGCAATTTGACACACTGTTCTTGAGTACGCAGATGTAGCTGTACTGGCCTCGCTGAATTCGGTGCTGCTGCCGCCGGTGGCAATATGGCGCCACTGCTACGCCCTCAGCTGTGGGGCTGGTGTTTTTCTTCTTGGTTTTGATTTCCACTCTGAATCCCTGCAGCGTGTGCTGAGCTCGGCCACTGGGAGCTTTAGATGCTCTCTGCGCGGAGAAATCCCGCCTGGCTGTTCCGCAGTGGCTTACCTTGGCTTGCTGTAGCCTTCCCGTAAATTCGCCGGTGCCGCCGGCAGTATGGCACTGCTGCTGCGTCTGCCGCGTCCTCGGGCGTGAGGCCGGTTATCTCCTCTGTGGCTCTGTTCTCAGTCCGCTTTCTCTCTGGAGCCTGGTGATTTTTTGTTTCACTGGTGATGGTGTTTTCTGGCTATGAAAGGAACTGATTTTGTGGTAATGGAGATTTGTTGTTAGCTTAAGAGCCCCGCTTTTCTCGGTCGCCATCTTCCCGGAAGACCTTAATTCTTTATTTTGAAACAGGGTCTCACTAAGTTGTGTATGGACTCATGAAGTAGCTGAGGCTGTCTGTGAACCACGGATCCTCCTGTCTCAGCCCCTCAAGTATTGAGATTACAAGCATGTGACACCATGCCTAGCTTAGAGGGATTTTTTTTACTTAAACTCAACTGATTGTAGATACTTAACTCCAGCTACCAAATACCTTCACAACAACACCTAGACTAGTGTTTGATGGTATCACTGGGGATTACATCCTAGCCAACTTGACACATAAACCCAACTGTTTCAGTGATGTAACCAGCAGAACCAGCAGGGAAACTGAGGAAAAACTGAGACTTTGACCCAGTGCTCCTGGGGCTCCAGAGGCTGCATCATGGCCCTCCTCTCTTGGTCTTCATGGTTCTTCCCAGGGTGACTCAGATCAGAACAAAGTTATGCCTCCTGCCTGGTATCTCTAGACTGGGAAGACAGGACGTTGTATACAGAGAATCCATTCTGATTGGGTGTGGTGGCCTGGATTTCTTTCTGGTCTCTCAGGTCTTGTTTCCATTCCTGCCTTTCCCTTGAAATGATGGAGGGTGGGCCCACCTGTCCCCCAACCAGCTAAATAAGAGACGATGAGCCAAAATAGTTCTCTCGCAGGCAAAGGCTCAGAGTGGTATCTGTTCTAGGTTGCTTACAAAGTAGTAGGAGAAAAAGGAGCAGTCCCATTTAACAAATATAGCAGGCACAGAAGGTGCCTTGTTCAGGGCCTGAACCCAGAGAGGGAGTTTGGCTCCATCTCCATATCTTTATATATCATCCTTGAGCTCCCCTTTCTGGACAAGGGGATTTTCCAGGTGCCTTCTCTGTGCCCCATACCCTATGCCTCCATAGCTACAGCTTACAAGGAGGAGACAGAAGGGTCTATAGCTGCATAAGCCACACCCAAAGCCAAGAGCACCAAATGACAGCAGGTAAGGGTCTCCTGAAATGCCCCTCGACACATACAGAACCTGTAGGTGTGCGTCTGTGCTTCCTGCAAGAGTTATGTTGGAGAGGTGTACACATGATGCCTGGAAATACCCTCTTATGTATACATGTGTGTTTGCATGCATGTAAACTGGTGTGTGTGTGTGTGAGAGAGAGGGGGGGGAGAAAAAGAGTATCTGAGTATTTGTGTGTTGGGTGTAAGGGGAGCTGTGGGGAAAAGGATAGATAATGTGAGCATCTTGTAGCTCAAGGGGAGAGAGGGTAGGGACAACATACATGTGTGGGTTCTCTCCCCTCCCTCTCAACCCTTTCTCAGCAACCACTGGGTCTATTACAAAACATCTAGAGGGCTCGGCTTATAAAATCAACCAGTCAATTCTCTCTCTCAATCTTCTAATTTTTTTCTGCTGCCCTTTAGAGTTGAATGCAAACTGCATAATCTATAGGATCCTTTAAGGGCCACCTTGTCAGGGTATCTCATGCCACTATGATATGCATACTCCCTGCTGCATTTGTCTGTTCCTCCACCCCCATGGTTGGGCCCTTTGTCTCTTTCAGGTCTCTGCCTCAGTATTGGTTTCTACTTTTCCAGAATTAGTCTTTTTTTTCTAACATGTTATCCTCTTTTATCATATATAGAAATTCATCTCTAAATTTTCAGAGAGGAGAATTATTATATGTTTCCTGCTTCTCACTCTCCCTTATATACAAACAGATGGTGAGTTCTTTAGTGGCTGGGATCTTATCTCATGGTCATTTCTCACTCTCTCTAGTAACCAAGGCCAGAGCTTAATGAAGTTTTGAACAGATGAATAAACAGGTCTGGGCTCTGCAGTGGGGAATGGGTTTTGAGTCATTCCTAAGAAGTTTGGGGACCTTGTCTTCTCTCTGGTGTTTCTTGTGCCAAGGAAGTCCTGGTAAAACTTTTATGAGTGTTCCTGGGGTCTCTGTTCTTTGCTCTAAAAGTGATGGTGCATGGATCCTGTTAATTGGCCAAAGAAATTTATATTGACTGGGGTCCCTGGAATATGGTGGCTGGGTTGGGGCTGGGGTTATAGAGTCTCCTGTTTGACTGTGGTATATCAAGCTGGGCTAGAAATTAATTGGGGTGGGGGAAAGCTCCTGTGTACCAAGCAAGCAAATGAGGGAAGCCCAGTGGAAGGTCAGAAGTTGTCCGTTGGTGTGCTGGGAGTTCAACCCTGAGAGTCCAAAATGCTGAAAGCACATGATGCTTGGGGCGTATGTAGAGTTGGCCCTCCCTATTCACAGTTTCTGTGTTCATGGATTTAACCAACCATGGATGGAAAATATAAATTTATTTCTGTGCTGAATACGTACGAACTTTTTCTTGTTATTATTCCCTAACCAATGCAGTATAAGAATGACTTATGTTGTATATACATTTAATTAGGTATTATCAGTAATGTAGAAATGATTTAAATTACACAGGATGTGCATAACTTTTATATAAATACTATGTCTCTTTATATAAGTAACTTGAGCATCCACAGATTTGGGTCCTCAAACCAATCCATTGTGGATATCAAGGAATGGCTGTATACAGTACTATTTATTTATTTATTTATTTATTTATTTATTTATTTATTGTGGTACTGGGGGTAGAACCCCGAGGCTCTCTAACTCTGGACTATACTCCCAGACCTATTTTATTGTTTATTTGGAAACAGGGTCTCACTAAGTTGCTGAGAGCCTCACTAAGCAGCTGAGGCTGGCTTCGAACCTGTGTGATCCTCCTGTCTCAATCTCCCAAGCGTGGGGATTACAAGCGCGCACCACCACGCCTGGCTATACAGTACTTTTTAAAACTCTAGTATGTTAAATGACAATTTCTTTACTTAAAATTTTATGTATCTGAGCTGGGACTAGGGTATAGCCAGTAAGGCTTACATGTAGCATCCCCCTCCACCCTCTGCCTTGGCTGTTAGGAAATCTAATCAAGTGCATCTTAACATTCTGTAGTTAATTCTTTTTGATGTTGTTTATTTGGTACTAGGGATTAAACACAAGAGACTTCCATACCTCCAGTTCTTTTTTCTTTCCTTCCTTTCCTTCCTCCCTCCCTCCCTTTTTTCCTTCCTTCTTTCTATTCTTCCTTTCATTTATTTACTAAGGTACTGAGGATTGAACTCAAGGGCATTCTACCTCTAGGCCACATCGCCCACACACTATTTTACTTTATTTTTAAATGGTAAAATAGGGTCTCATTAAGTTTGTGAGAACCTCACTAAATTGCTGAGTCTAGCCTTGAACCTGAGATCCTCCTGCCTCAGTCTCACAAATACAGGCATACACGACCATGGATGGCTTTATTTCTTATTTTGAAACATGGTCTTGCTAAGTTGTGGAGAGCCTTGCTAAATTGCTGAGGCTGGCTGAAACCTGTGATCCTCTTTTATCAGCCTCCCAAGTACTGGGATTACAGGAGTATGACACCATACCTGGTTTGTAGCTAATTCTTTAAGCTACATGCAATGTGAATTAAGAAATATGCTATGAAAAATGGTGGCTACACTAATGTAAAGGATTCTGGAAAGGGCAACCATTTTGGAGGAAAGGGAACCTGTTTTTTTTTAGTAGATTTTTTAAACTCCTTTAACCTGCATGAGGCAGACTTAAAAATGGTTTTATTAGATTGTTGCAAAGATTGGTGGGAAAAAACAACAACACTGATTGCTCTAGGAATCTCCTGAGTCTTGTAGTTCTGTAGCCAATCCTTTTAGTGATGTTCACTGTTGGTGAGGGAATATATTCTAGAATAATGGAAGTTATATTGTTATGAAAGATAATGGGAAAAGGAAGCCACTTTTGTAGAGGAGAGAGACACACTTTAGGATATCATGAACACCATCATTCTATAACCAATGATTTTAATTGCTTTTGGATGGGTGAGGAACAGTTTCTGAAAAACAGTGCTGCCATTGTTATAAAGTTACTGGGGAAAGGCACAGAGGTTGTAGAGAGAGGGAGATCTGACTTCTTAGGTAATGGGTTACAGTGGGTGCTGAAATGATTTCACCCCAATGAATAATGAGCAAAAGTCCTCTCAGGGCAGTGGACTCCTGGGAATAAAAATTAGTTCAAAATATTGAATTGGCTTCCTGTGTACAAAGATAGAAGCCAAATCAAATTGTAATAGGAGGTTAGGCTGTAGCAAGCCACTCACTCTACTGAGACCAAGGGGGTTAAAACCTCAGATTTAATTAATATTAGCCATGAGGACCAGAGGGGGACACTTTTTAAAAATATAGATGTTATATTGAAGTTAGAAGTGGAAAAAATAGAAATCTTGCATTGAGACATCTATTTATTCTGTTCCTGCATCCTTTTGCCTTTGTAAACAAAAACAAATAGTATTGTTAGTACCTCTGGGAGAGCCACAATATGCAAGAACAAAAACCATTTAATCATATGATCCTATAGATTGTGTGTGTGTGAAGAGTAGTGTGCCTTAAAAAGTACATGAAAATTAAAATAACATTTTCCAATAAAATGCACCAATAAAATAACATGCACCAATAAAAGTATATCAAAAAGAAAATAAAAGTTAAAATTAATATTTTATGAAATGATTAACAGATGAAAGTTGGGATGTGCTACAGGTGATAGATTTTCCTAGTCTTAATATATGTATTATAAATATAGAATATATATATATATATATATATATATATATATTCTATATTTATAATACATATACAATTATATAATGTATATAATTCCAAACAAAATTTTTAAAATTAAAAATAAAAAAGTATCAAGACAAAAAACAAGTTTTGAACAGTTAAACTCATTCTATTAAGTAATCACAATAAAAGGTATCATCAACCCAAAGGTGGTGTTAAATTTATCTCTCCTATATTGATGTGTCCAGAAGCTGTGTTGACTCAAATAAACAAAACATCATCCCCAAACCACTCATCTTTAATTTGCCTTCAAATATTTAAAAAATCATATTTCATATTCCAGTCCTAGGAACATCAAAGGAATAGTCCGGGAATTATTCTAGAAAATATTTATGAGCAAATCCCTTTGATAGTCCTGGGATCTCCCTGACACTTAGTGTCATTTTCATGCTATTTTTTGCAGTATTTTAAAAGGATAAAATATTGTGACTTTTCTGTTCACACCAGTATCTGTGTGTTCCTTTTGAGAAAAAAAATACATTTTGCATGACTGCAAATAAACGGACCCTAGTGGTAAAGTAATTAAGAAAACCCCTATGCTGAGCGTGATCATACTTGTAATCTCAGTACTTGGGAGGCTGAGACAGGAGGATCATAGGCTCACAGATAACCTCAACAACCTTGTGAGGCACTCCGCAATTTAGTGAGACCCTGTTTCAAAATAAAATATAAAAATAGAGCTGGGGTCATAGGTCAGAGGTAGAATGTCCCTGAGTTCAATTCTCAGTATGGCAAAAAAAAAGAAATACAGGAAGGAAGGAAGGAAGGAAGGAAGGAAGGAAGGAAGGAAGGAAGGAAGGAAGGAAGGAAGGAAGGAAAAAAGAACACCTTGTTCATGGACATGCTCTTTCAGTTTAATAATGTTACCTGAGAAAAGAGGAGGGCTGCCAGTCTTCTTCTGATGACATGTGAGACCCAGTTGTGTGTCTGTTGCTAACAAAGAGGTCAACAGAATTTCTAACCTAGATCTCTGTGCATCTGGGTCAATTCTGTCAAGTGACAGATTCTAAAGCAGAGTGGTCCGGTGAGGAACAGGTGGGGCAAACTTAAGTGCCAGACCCTCAGTTAATGTCCCTGCTCTCCCTCATGTTCCTGAGCCACCAATTCATTGTCCCTGTGGCCTCCAGGTCTGGGACCTGTCTGGATACTGCAAGCATTGTCTCTCCCAGTCAGCAGTGCCCCATCAGCTTCCCACCCTGGCTGAGGCAACCTGCCTGCCGGCATCCTCCAGGAGCACTTTCTGCATTCTCCATCACTCATTGGTGCTTCTCCTCCTGTCAGCTTTCTGATGAGATCATACTATTTTACCACCTTCACTTGTCTAGTAGAGGCCTAAGAGGAATCACTAAGAGAAGCATAGAGTGTAATGGTTAAGAGGGCAACCTCTGCAGCCCAATGTTCTAGACTCGAATTATTTCTAGGCTCCTTATTGGCTCTGTGATTTCAGCCAGTTGCCTAACCTCTCTGTGTTTTCTTTCTCTACCTTTCAAAAAGGAGATAATAATTTAACTAAGTGGTGATGAAGATTCAATGACTGTAAGGGCTTAGTGGGTGGCATGGTCCCTTGCAGGTAGTGTGTGTGAAATAATTTGTCTTGAACTGGAAAACATATGGCTGTGGTTGAACCTAGGCAGGACTGACACTGAAAGGCACATTCTGCTCTATTCAACAGTGCTCTTTGGAAGACACCAAATTAATGCCCCCACCCTATTTCAGGGAAGTAATCAGATTTTCAGTAGCCAGAGTTGTTTACTTTAGCTTAGTAATTTCTCTGTATCCTTGAGAAGTGTGTGGGTAGCTTGCTGGGCTTTGATTTCTGGCCCGTAAACTGAGGATTTTCACTCTCCTTCAATAGGTTGTTTGGATTCTCAGTAAGTTCCTCATGTGAAGGTTCTGGCAAAGGACAAGGACCCCTGCTACTCATCATAGCTCTCAGGGCCAGGAGCTACCAAGGAGCATGGTAGAGATGGGCTTCGTGGGTTCCCCTAGTGACTGGAAGCAGCAAGCACCTAATTCTAGAGGATCTGGCACCACATGACTCTCTAGGGTGTGCCATTGGTTCTTGGCACAGTGTAGGGTTGCTGCTTAGGTTTTGTAGGGGCACCAGCTGCAGATTCCCAAAATGTCATGAGTACCAGGCTACGGCAATCATACCTCCAGAAGCATCCTGGAAACTCCTGAGGCGAGGGTTTCCATCATGAATGGCAAAAGGTGGAGTACCTTGTGTCCTAGCTGCTCAGGCACAAACTATATTTTGTGGGGCAGAGGAGCTAGTGAGCAGCCTGGCCAGAAAGGAGCTATGAGTGCTCAGAGTATCAGAGTTCTGTTGCCTACTGGCCATTTAACACCTCTAAGCATTCTGTGGCAGGCTGAGCCCAAGGCCCTCTTTGCCACATAAAGGAAGAGCCACAGGCTGATGGAATTACTGTATGAGAAGTTTCTGATCTTACTGCTTTACTCTCCTGCCCTCCTAGCTTTCTGCCTTGTCCTGCCTAAAGCCATCAACATTTCAGACCCTCTGTCTTACCCCCCCAGCAATCCATAGGCAGATATAGTGGCAGAGATCAGCAGGTGGAGGTGGTATCACGATGCCTTGGGGTGGGTGTCCTTGACAGCTGTGAGTGAGGCCACCTCCTTGAATTTGCCTAGCTCATCTTAACCCTGTACCATTTCCTCCCAGGCCCATGGCTCTGGCACCTCAGCTTGGTGCCCACATTAAACCTACCTCTACCTCTGCAATGATGGAAGGGGTTCAGGGAATATAAGAGGAGGAAGAAGGAAGACAGTGGTGCTAAGAGATCCAAGAGAGGGAGAGGCTTGGTTCAAACCCCAGAGGTGGGAGCAGGAGGTCAGGAGCAGGAATATTTGCCTTGTGGTCCTCTCAGGCCTCACCCTATGGTTCTCACTCTGGTTCTGCTACTGCCCCCATGTCAGCCCACACCAGAATGAAGAGCCTCATTCTCCTCAGGCTCTTGAAGATCCAGCTGGGACAGGCTGGTGTCTTCCAGAGAATTGGCATGAGCACAGGGGAGGGGCACAACCATCCCAGAGGAAGAGCCATTCCAGGCCTCCTACCTCTCACTCCGAGGCATTTTGGCCAGGAAAGGGCAGCAGAGTTTGTTCCTATTTGCACTTTCTACTTTTCCCCACTGAGGAGAGGAAAGGAGAGGAAAAGAGAGACTCTCCAGTCCTGCTTTTGCTCCCTCCACAGCTGTGTAATCCCTGGGCTTCTCTGTACCTCTGAGGACCAGGGCGCCACCTGGCGCCACAGGGGGACCATGTTCTTTACCACACTGGTGTTGCCTGAAGGTGTACGGGTGATGTTCCTGCAGTGTTGTCCCGGAACCCTCCTGCCTGCCTTTCTGCCCTTCATTCCCCAGTCCATGGCTGGGGAAGTCAGCTCACTCTGTGTGTGTGTGGAGGGGGGTCCTAAATGCTGGGAGGCTGAAGGAACCCTGTGTTTAAGGAATTGGAGTCCTAGCTCCTGTGGAGGGAGAGGAGAGGGATTGCCTGTCAGGGCTCCCAGTGTCTTGCCTCTGTGACCCCAGGACCTTTCTCGTCTGTTCCAGCTTCTGTGGGCAGGGTAATGTTCTATCTTTCTCCCATGTTTGCTTCCATCTTGTGTGCAGGGTTTTGCACAGAAAATCTGTCTGATGTTATTGTGTCCATGACTCATTCATGGCAGTGGTGGGGGTGTGCACTGGGCAAAAGACTTACCTCTGTTGTGCCCAGTCACAGCAGAGGGGTAGGCAATGTCCTTCCTGTGGGTATCATGAAGTTGAGTGTTCCAGGGGAAGCAGTTCTGTAGTGCACATTGGACCAGGCACTGTGGGAACTCAAGGAGAAGAAATCTGGAATGGACCAGAAACCATTTCATTCACCCAGGCAAAAAAACTGAGTTTCAGAGGGCAGAAACATGTCCCTGGGGTTGTTCCGCAAGACAGGGACAGGGCTGGGTCTGGGCTAGGTTTTCCTGAGTAGTGTGAGAAGTTTCTGGCCTTTTATAGAATCTCTGGGGATGAAGATCTGCCACAGCTTCACGAAGCACCTCAGACAGGGCCAAGCACGGGGATGGTGTGGCAGGTTTCTGCCTCTTTCCCTGGGACCAAAGGATCCAGCACATCTGATAGGTGGTGGCCCTAGACTTTCTTATTGCCTTTTCAGTAAGTGAACCTTTCCTATCCCCCAAGTCTGTCAAAATTTCTCCATCTATAAATGTGGATAGTGTATCACTAGATATAAAATGAACACAACTTGCTGGGCATGGTGACACACACCTGCAATCCCAGTACTTGGAAGGCGGAGAAAGGAGGATTGCAGGTTAAAGCCCAGCCTCAGCAACTTAGTGAGATCCTGTTTCAAAATTTAAAAAAAGAATAGTAAGGGGTGGGGTTTGTAGCTCGGAGGCAGAATGTTCCTGGGTTCAATCCCCAGCCCCCAAATAAGTAAGTAAGTAAGTAAGTAAGTAAGTAAGTAAGTAAATAAATAAACAAAACCACAAACAAATAAAAATGCCAAACAAAAAATTCAACCATAAGTACGTGGAAAGCCGGGTGTGGTGGTGCACATTTGTAATCCCAACATTTGGGAGGCTGAGACAGGAGGATCACAGTTCAAGGATAGCCTCAGCTACTTAGTGAGGCCCTTTGCAACTCAATGATACCCTGTTTCAAAATAAAGAATAAAAAATAGGGCAGGGGGTATAGCTTGGAGGTCGAATGCCCCTCAGCTCCATCCCCAGACCCCCCCAAAAAAATAAGTACATGAAAGGAGCTGGAGAAGAGGGAAAGGACAGAAGAAGGGAGAGAGTGGAAGGGGGGATGGAGGGGACAGGTGAGACAGAGAAGTGGCTCAAGTTCCAGGGCCTGTTTTGCTACTGCTCCACCCCTTTCTGGTCCTCAGTGAGTCCTGTACAATAAAGGGGTCCCTCCATTCCTCCAATACTACTGATAATAGAATTCAGGGCCTTCTGTCAGCCCTGTGGGATATTACACATGTGGTCCCTTGAGGCTTGGCCCTGATGAAACTGAGACAAGGATTTAGTGAAGAGACAGCAGATTTCCTTCTCTGGCCCCTGAGAAGAGAGAGAGAGTTAATGAGGTGCCAGAGGAAGCCCCTCTGCAGAAGAGGAAGACAGCAGCACCAAGTTATGAGTGTATTTTCTTAGGAGAGGCAAGAGGCTCTAGGAAAGCCAAAAGGCATACCCTGTCCCCTTCCAAATGGGCCCTGGAGACCTGAATTCCCCAAGGGCTAGAAAAAGGCTGAGGGACCTTGCAGGCCACCCTTCCACTCTCTGCAGCATCAGGACAGGATACAGAGCCCAAGATACAGAGGAGAGTTAAGAAAGCAAAGAGATGGAACAGACCACCTGTTCAGATGGAGGGGGCACATGGCACTTCCTGCCACTGGTCCATGGCTCCACTGCCACTGGTGCCATGGAAGGCAAGCCAAGGGGGAGAAAATGGGCTGCCCCTCTCTTCTGCCCCAACTGAGTCCCACAGGGAAGCTCTGAAGAAGAGAGGAGCACAGCAGGGCAGAGCAAGGTCTGCCCTTTGGGGCCTGGGTGTATGTGTGCCTGCGCAGACACAGACATGTTTGCAGAAAAACTCTGCTTGAAAATATGTTGTGAAATAAAGGCTCCTCCTGGGAGCAATTTAGCTGAGTTGCAAACAAACATCAGGGTGGCCCCCGTGGAGAAACACCTCCTGAGCTGGGTGAGCCCAGATGGAGCCCTCTGCTGGGACCTAGCTGCCCTTATGGTTTGCCCAGCAACCTGGATGCTTGGTTGGTTCCTGGCAGGGCCGGGGATCAGTTTCTAGCCATGATCTCCTTTGGCCTTCCTGCCCCATCAAGAAGGCCCTAGAGACTACTGAGGGAGACTGTAGCCAGAGCTGTCCTTGCTGGCTTGACAGCCTGGGAAGAAGGCATTGGGCCTCTCTGCAGGGTTCCTTAAGAGGAATGGGGCACTGTATCATGGGGGCTGGACCCCTGCTTGATCCTTGGGCTATGATCTTCTTGGATCATTCGTTCCCACGATTATATCCCCATTCCAAGTCACCTTTGCTCTGCCCAAATTCTCCATCATGAGCCCAACCAATTCCCTTTGGAGAAGTTGTGTGCCCAGGTTAAATGGAGGAGAGAAGAACTCATTTCTAAAATGTGTGTACAGGAGATTTAAGCCAGAGGCATCCTACCTCTGAGCTACATCTTAGCTTTATTTTATTTTATTTTGAAACAGGGTCTCACTAAATTGTAGAAAGCCTCACCAAGTTGCTGAGGCTGGCCAATAACCTGCAATCCTCCTTTCTCAACCTTCCAAGTGCTGAGATTACAAGCATGTGACACTACGCCTGGCTGAGGAGCTCATTTATGCTATGGGACAAGGGAGGGGGCTTTGCTGCAGCATGACATTTATCGTTAACCTGTGAAACTTCCCTTGGACTGCTCAGGCTTGTTATAAGAGCTAAACAGGTGGCTCTCCACTGGATCAGTAGCTTCTGGAAGAAGGGGTTAGCTTCCTTTGGCTTCCACATCACTGGAACCCAGCAGAAATAGAGGGCTGGTGGGGTGGCCTCTGACCAAGGTCTCCAGAGGGAAATTCTGACTATGGCCACATCCACCTGGCCTTTAGTGCATGCCTTCTACAGAAACGCCTTTCTCATCAAAGTGATTCAACTCCGACTGTCTATGGTGCACCTGGTATGTGCCATACACATTACATTTAAAAAATATTTAATTGTAACAGGGTGTGGTAGCACACACTTGTAATCCCAGCACTTGGGAGGCTGAGAAAGGAGGATTGTGTAGGTTCAAAGCCAGCCTCAGCTACTTACTGAGGCTCTCAACAACTTAGTGAGACCCTGTTTCCAAACAAAATATAAAATAGCCTTGGAAGTGTAGCCCAGAGGTAGAAAGCTCCTGGGTCCCATCCCCGGTTCCACAAAAATATTTAATTGTACATGTCACGCATTAATGCAATCTCCTGAGAAAGGCAAAACAGAGGTAACAGCCCCTACTCCAATTCACTACTTTTAATAGAGATAATTCCCCTGCTTGGCTTGCTGGATGCCCCCACAAACTCTTTATGCTGTTCCATGCAGGTTATATGTACCTGTACGTGCTCCAGGCTCTGTGCATAGGATGTCATTTAGGCCTCTGTGTGCAGCCTCTTGAGGGAGGGGCCTGACTTCCAAGCCATCTGTGCAGGTGTGGAAAGTATACACCTATGGTGGAGCCCTGCTTCACCAGGTGGGGTAAAAGCTGAAACTCAATATTGTAGTTCGTTTGCCTCAGTTTGGCTTCCTAGCAGCTGAGGTCAGGGGGAAGGCAGGTGGAAGAAAGTGAGCTGTGGAAAGGGGGACATGAAATTGTGTGGGGACCTGGTATACCGAGAAGCAGCAGGAAATCCTGGCTTCCTGGAAAGGAGCCAAAGTCTTACTGTCCTGGGAGCTCTCACCCTTTCCCTTCCCTTCCCTTGGAGGGGAAGGATTGATTTCCCCCTCTGGCCAGCCTCTCCCAAGGGTTCCTCTTCGCTATCCTAGATTTTTCCCTGGCTTGGCTTCTGGTCAGGTGGGCCAGCTGGGACCATGGCAACACTTCAGAGCAGGTGTATGGTGGCCATGAGCTGGCGGCCTTGGGTCTCCAGACACAAAGCCCTGAGCACACTCTCTGTAAGGGAGGCTCCCCTGGGAGCTTGGGAGGGGCGGGCTTCTGAGTCTGGGCCAACAAGCAGCTTCCACAGCCAGGCAGCCCAGCATCCAGTCCTCACCTTCTGACAGCTGGGGGTGCGCAGGGCCCACCAGGAGGCCCCTGAGTAGTGGGCATGAGCTCCTGTGGGTCTCTGCCAGCTTTCTCTGCTGGCAGCAGACAGGGTGGGGAAGCTCTGTGACCAGAAAGTTGCAGCTATATCCTCAGTGGTTGGGAGAAAAGAGAAGCAGGAGGTCTCTACTAGCTTCAGGTGCTCATGAATCCCCAAGGGCCTGTCTCTGATTGGAAACTGTGCGGAAGGACCAGCTCATGCTGACGGTGGCCACCAGACTCCCTGCCTCTGAAGCCGTCTGATTGGTGAGGAAAGGGGCTGGCACTTTCCTATGGCAAAGGGCTGGTGGTGTCTATGGTGGTTTGTGCTGGAGCCAATGGTAGTGTGTACATCCTAGAGCCCGGACTGATTTGGGCAGACCCTTGTGTGGATGGCCTGTTCAGCAGGCTGAGGAAAGTGGATGTGTGGAGAGACTTTGTCCCCTATCCAAGCAGTCAAATGAAATCCTGAGGGCCCTGAGAGTGTGGTAAGTCAGTGCCACACTATGCACGCCCTGAGGCACCTGAGCCCTTGCTTCTTCCAGGAATATGACAGGGAAGGTGACTGGAGAAGGCTTAGAGGAGAGGGGTTGAGAGAGTGCTTGACTAGGCCCAGTTCTGTAAGAGAATCGGATGGCCTAACCACTGCATCCACTTCTGTTATCTGCCTGGCTCAGAGAATTTCTGGGTCTCCCAGCCTCAGAGCATGGGAAATGAGCCAGGGGACTCCATGGCTCTCTACATATGAGGGATCATGTTGGGTAGAGGTGGTGGTATGTGCTTCTCCTAGCAACTCTGCTGGTACTGTGGCCTCTGTTTTTGGCCCTTTGACCTGTACCCTGGCCTCCTCAGACAATCTTGGGGGGTAGCACCCACTCCAGACTCCTCAAATTCGGAAGCAAGCTTCTCTAACATATTTGGTAGATGCATCTGCAGTGAAGCCTTGATGATTCTGGTGCAGGGAAGATTCTGGAGCCAGGTAGCAAACCGTCAAGGCTGCTGCAGGGCCAATTTAAGTCTAGAACAGAATGTGTAGGTCCTGCCTGTCAGACTGCAGCCACAGGATGTCCTGAGTGTTGGTGCAGCCTCATCTCTAGGCCTTTGGGGACCCCAGGACCCTCCTTCTCCACAGCTGCCCCTTCTTCTCCAACTGCCCCTTCCCACTGCTTTCAGTGGATGCGTTCCAGAGAGAGGAAAATTGAGGGTTTGGAGTGGGAATACACACTTCAAGTTGAGCCCTGTAGGAAACAAAAACCAAATGATTCTTTAGGTCATCTTCAGGAGATGATCAGTATAAGATCCAAATAGACTGTGGAAAAGTAAACATGAAACAAAATATGGATTTAGAAAAGTGCAGAGGAAATTCAGGGAATTCATTGAGTCCAGGAAATCATTAATACATAAATTCATTCATTTATCCATTTACTTGCTAAATATTTAGCAAGCACCTATCATGTGCTTGAAATTGAATTGGGCTTAGGGATTAATGACTAAACAAAACAAACAAATCTCTACCCTTCTCTCCAGCCCATTGTCTTCTTTGTTGCTACTGGGTGTTTTTTTGTTTTTTGTTTTGTTTTTGTGTGTGTGTGTGTGTGTGTGTGTGTGTGTGTGTGTGTGTGCAGACAGGTTTATTTAGGTAAAGACACATTCAAGAAAATATGGACAGTCTCATAAGAGAAACTGAGAGAGATTGCAGAGAGAGAGAGAGAGAGAGAGAGAGAGAGAGAGAGAGAGATTGATTTTCACTGATTTAGAAGTAGGAATGAAAGGCCCAGGTGTGTACCTGTTCAGCTCTTGTGTGTGGAAGGTAGAGGGGAAAAAAGGAAAAAGGCTAGGAATCTGAAAGTAGAGGAATGGTCACAGTCAAAGGCTTTTACTAGGGCAGCAGCATGACTGCTGGGTAGTTGGGGAGAAAATTCTGCAGAGAGATTTCAGCAGTAGAACCAATACACTTGGGTTCAGGAGCAGAAGGTCATGTTACCTTGGGACATTTGGACTCTGTGGCACTAATGGCTGCCTCTAGGAGATAGTGATGGTCTGTGGGCACCTGGCGGTGTGGGGCTTAGGGGGTTTCTCAGTAAGGACAGGATGGTTTAAGGGAATGAATTGCAATGGCTGGGGTCCAGCCTTTTCTGGGTGGCCTCCTAGGAGAAGCCTCTCTTGGGATATGGGCCATGCATAGCCAATGAAAAGTACATTATATCGCCCTAGCCCCATATTTGTAAAACAATGAAGCCCCCCTTGGCAGAAGCATGACAAGTTGATGTCAGTGGTGTCTACACTAGAGGCTACAACTCCTTATCAAAGTAGGGAGTGAAAAATGCTGGCTTACGAGGCCTCAGAAGCAAAGCCTGTGTATCACTCAGCTCTTCTTTCCATAGCTGAGTCCCAAAAAACTTTCCCTCCTAGGCCCAGGGCACAAGGGGTCACAGAAGCTTCATATTCATAGTCAAAAGTCAGCCCCAAGAGGCTGTTGCTGCTGCTGCTGCTGGTGCAGTTCTGACCCTAACTCTCCAGCAATGCTTATACTCACCACCATGGTTCCTTTTGCCTTCCAGGGTGGGTCTGGGGCTATGTCTCTGAAGCCAGATTGCTTGGGTGTGAATCTGTGCAGTGGGGAATGATAACAATACAAATTTTGTCAGATTAATGTGGAAATTAAATTAGTTGACTTAAGTGCTTAGCACAAGGTAGCTGCTCAATGAATGGCAACCTGCCCCCAAATCACCAGATTCTAGCTGCCTGTCAGGTATGCCCATTGCAGCCTCTGGGTCCACCTCCCTGCTTCCCTGCCTACCCTGCTGCCATTTCACCTATGGGGTAAGGGGCCCTCCTCTTACTTCTATCCTTACAGGCTGCCTAGGACTTAGGCACTGCAATGGCCGACATTAAATAGTTAGCTAAAACTTGGAGTCTGCCTCTGTAGGCTGTCAATTATGGATTAGATTCTCTCACAAACATTCTGGAAAATACTTGGCTTGACCTTGCACTAACTTGAACCTAAAGTCATGGTGTACTGGTTTGTATAAATGAGCTTAGTCAGCCACACACAAAAAAATAAGAAATTGGATGCTCTCTCTGATGTGTGGAAGCTAGGGAGAAAATGGATCATAGGAAGAATTCTAGATGAAGGAGATACTATAGATGAGAAAATAAGGTGACCTAATTGAGGGGATGGGAGAGGGGATGAGGGGAATTCCCTAATGTACATGATGTACATTAACAGACATAGCAAGGTCAATCACTAAATCAAGCATGAGAAGGAAGGAGAGGGGAGGGAATGGGGCGGGAATTAGGAAAGGAATAATTGGGTGATGTGTGCCTGTATGCCTCCACTATCTTGTACTCCACTAAGATGTATGATGTCAATGCACCAATAAAAATTTTTAAAAAATAAAAATAAATGAACTGTCAAGCCAGAAAAAATATGGAAAAAACTTAAATGTAGATTAATATGTGAAAGAAACCATTCTGAAAAGACTGTATAATAGTCTGGAAAAGGCAAAACTATAGAAACTGACAAAAGTCAGTGATATGCACAGCTATAATCCTAGGAGGCGGAGAAAAGAGAATTGCAGATTTGAGGCCAGTCTCAGCAACTTAGAAAGAACTTGCTTCCAGATAAAAAGTAAAAAGGGCTGGGAATAGATCTCAGAAGAATGTCCCTTAAAAAACACTGGTTGCAGAACAAGGCATTTTTAGAACAATGAAAATATTCTGTATCATACTATATAGTGGATATATGATATCTCTTAATTGTCAAAACCATAGAAATATACAAAACAAAGACTAAACTTTTTTTTCTTTTTTTGGTGGCACTGGGGTTCCTGGAAGCCAGTCTACCTCTGGGCTACACTCCCAGACGTATTTTATACTTTTTTATTTTTGGAAACAGGGTCTCTTAAACCAGCGTGGCTGGCTTTGAACCAGTGCGATCCACCTGTCTCCGCCTCCCAAGTGCAGGAATTACAAGCGTGCACCACCACGCCCGGCAAGACTTAACTTTAAACTTTAAAAAAAAAGAAGCTGGGACATCTGATCACCTAGAGACTTTTATTTTGTGGGTTTGGGGATGGAACCCAGGGGTATTTTTACCTCCAAGCTACATCCCCTGCCCTATTTTTTATCCTTTATTTTGAAACTGGGTCTCACCAAGTTGCAGAGGGCCTCACTAAGTAGCTGAGGCTATCCGCGAACCGCGATCCTCCAGTCTCAGCCTCCTGAATGCTGGGATTACAAGCTTGTGCCACCATGCCCAGCTTACCAAAAGACTTTTTTTGCAGTACTATGGATAGAATCCAGGGGCATTCTACATCTGAGCTACACCCCCAGCCAAAATTTTAATTCTTTATTTTGAAATAGGGTTTCACTGAGTTGCAAAGGGCCTCACTAAGCAGTAGCTGGGGCTGTCGTGAACCTGTGATTCTCCTGTCTCAGCCTCCCAAATGCTGGGATTACAAGCAAGCCCCACCACGTGTAATCTTTTTGTATCAAAGAGCTTATAGTGGCTATTAACTCATTGTGACATGAAACAAGATGGGTTGCAGCTTTCCAAGGGCAACCAGAGAGAAATGTCCAGTGAAAATTGGAAGGAAAGCCTGAGGCTTAGCAGAGAAGCCTTGCCATCATCCTTACTTTTGTGACTTGGTATATTTCAGTGGCTGTTTTTAAGATTTTCCCATTAACAATGGATTTGGTCAATTTCATTATGATGTGCCTTGATATTGTTTTCTTTATTTTTTTATATTTGACTGTTATTGAACTTCTTATACCTGTGACTTATGATATCAGATTTGAAAAAATTTTGGCCATCATTTCTTCAAATATTTCTTCTACTCCCTCTCCTTTGGCAACTTTCATTACACCCAAGATAGGCCATTGAAGTTTACCACTCACTGATGCTTGGCTCTGTTTTCTGAGTCTGTTTCATTTTGGATAGTTTTATTATGTAGTATGTAAGTTAGTTTCTTCTACAGTATCTGACCCTCCACCAATCCCATAAAGAGTTGATTTTCCATAGCTACAGGTTTCACACCTGCAGATTTAACCAATCACAGACTGAAAATTTAAAAAATCATCTGTATAAATCATGTACAGACTTTTTCTTTGTTATTATCCCCTAAACAGTACCGTATAGCCCGGGTGTTGGGGCATGTGTTGTAATCCCAGTACTTGCGAGGCTGAGACAGGGGGATCACAGGTTCATGGCCAATCTCAACCACTCAGTGAGGCCTTCTGCAATTCATAAGTCCTTGTTTCAAAATAAAGAATAAAAGTCGGGCATGGTGGCCCACTCTTGTAATCCCCGTGCTTGGGAGGCTGAGACAGGAGGATCTCACAGGTTCGAAGCCAGCCTCAGCTAGTGAGGCTCTCAGCAACTTAGTGAGACCCTGTTTCCAAATAAAATAGAAAATAGGTCTGGGAGTATAGCCCGGAGGTAGAAAGCCTCTAGGTTCCACCCCCAGTACTGCAAGTAAATAAATAAATAAATAAATAAATAAATAAATAAAATAAAAAATAGGGCTGGGGGTGTAGCTCGAAGGTAGAATGCCCCTGGGTTTGATCCCCAGTAGTATACACACACACACACACACACACACACACACACACATACACACCAGTATATGCATTAGTTATGTAGTATTTTCATTGTATTAAGTATTCTAAGTAATTTGGAGATAATTTGAAGAATATGGAAGCTATGCAGAAGTTACATGTGAATATGGTGCTTTGTCACTTTATATAAGAGACTGGAGAATTAGCAAATTTTGCTGTCCATCATGGGGTTCTGGAACTAATTACCTGTGAATACTAAGGGATGACTATGGGGTACTTTCATTTCACAAATAGCAGTTCAAACCTTAAGAAGTTGTACTTGAATTATTTTGTGTGTGTGTGATACTGGATATTGAACCCAGGACCATTCTACCTCTGAGCTACACTCCTAGCCTTATTTTAATTTTAATTTTGAAACAGAGTCTCACTAGGTTGCTGAGAGCCTCACTACTTGCTGAGGTTGTTCTCGAACCTGTGTAATCCTCCTTTCTCAGCCTCTCAAGTACTGGGATTACAGGTGTGCACCATCATGCCCAGCTTCAGACTTGAATGTTTTTAAATACTGAATACATCAAACTTTTCATGTATATAAAACATAATTGTATTAACAGTTTTAATATATTTCCTGCTCATTCTAAATTCATGTCATTTCTGGGTTTATTTCAATTGACAGATTGTTTCCTCCTCATTATCGAGAAATCATTTGTATGTCTGGTCAGTTTTGAGTGGGTGACATATACTATAAATTTAACCTTATTGAATGCTGAGGAATTTTTAATTTCTAAAAACATTCTTGAGGGGTTTTCAGGGATGTGGTTAAGTTACTTGGAAGGAATTCTTTTCTTTTGGAGTCTTGCTTTTAAGATTTTTTTCAGTGTGCAGTCCAGAGACTAATTATTCTTCACTACTGAGGAAAGATCCTGTTCAGTCAATACTTGATATCCCAGGAACCATTAAGTTTTCCAGTCTGGCTGGTGGCATCAGGCCTTGTGTGAGAGGTGAGGGCTAACCTGTCTAATTTGGGGGGATGGTTTTGTTCCTTATTCAGGAATAGCTTCCTCAGTGGTATGTCCTGATAAGTACTCAGCTGAATAGATGGAAAGGACCCTCTCAGGTTCCCAGCGTCCTCACTCTGTGTAGCTCTCTCCTCTTCTCCAATACTCTGATTTGCAAATTTCAGCTGTTTTATTTTCTCCTTGGAGTCCCTTCTCTGTTTCCTCAACCCAGGGAATCCATCGGGCTCCACCTGCAATTACCCTCTCTCTGCTATGGCTTGGAAGCTCTCACAAGGGAGTAGTCTGGGACAATCGTGGGGCTCACCTCATTTGTTTTTCTGTCTCTTGTGGATTACTGCCCTTTGTCGCCTACAATTTAGAATCTTGAAAAGTGGTGTTTTGTGTCTCTTTTTACTCATGTTTTCTTGTTTCATTCTGGAGGATATCTTCAATCTCTGTTACTCTACCATAGCTAAGATGAAACATATGTTATTTTTTGTACAGGGGAATGAACCCAAGACATTCTATGAACTCTGATCTGCACCCCCAAGCCCTTCTTATTTTCTATTTTTAAATAGTGTCTCACTAAGTTGTCTCAGCTCCCAAGTACTAGAATTAAAGGCATGTTGCACCATGCCTGGTTTATTTTATGTTTTTTTAAAATCACCTAGTTGATATAACAGGGACTTAACCCAAGAAATATGAATAGAAAGAGAAGGAGTAGTGGACTGGGAAAAATGGGGTGGGAGCCATTTATAGGCTATTCATCCAAAACTACTTTATTAAGCATCTGTTACATGCCAGGCACTGAGGAAAGATTAGATTAAGTGGGTAATGATTAGATTAAGATGGTAATGATGGAGACAGTGAACATGATTGGATACATCATATGTTCTGAAGGTAGAGCCCACATACTTTGCAGATGCACAGTAGGTGGGGCATGAAAGGAAAGGAGGAGTCAGGATGATCCTAAGGTTTTTGACTGGAGGAGAGAATAGCATTGCCTTTGCTTAGATGCAGATGAGTATGAGAAGAGAAGGGTGGAGGGAGGATCAAAGGCTTGGTTTGGGACATATTGAGTCTGAATTGCCTGTTCATTGTTCAAGTGATATGTCAGGAATTCCAGGGAGAGGTTGGCTAGTTGCACTTTTGTAAACCATCAGCATCCATATGTATTTAAAATTATGAGCCTTGCTGGGTGTGGTGGTGCACGCTTGTAATCCCCAAGCATGGGAGGCTGAGACAGGAGGATAGCACAGGTTTGAAGCCAGCCTCAGCTACCTAGTGAGGCTCTCAGCAACTTAGTGAGACCCTGTTCACAAATAAAATATAAAAAATAGGTCTGGGAGTATATCCCGGAGGTAGAAAAGCCTCTGGGTTCCACCCCCAGTACCACATAAATTTAAAAAAAAAATAAATAAATAAAGCTATGAGCCTGGAGGAGGACATTGTGGAAAGAGAAAAGACAAGGGATCTGAGGATTAAGTTCTGGACACTGAAACCTTTAGAGTTGGAAAAGAGGAGAGTTTCTTCAAAAGCACACTGAGAAGGGGTAGCCAGTGAGGTAGGGGGATGACAAAGAGAACAGGACTTATTATTTTAATGAGGTAGCAATTAAACCATCAGATGCAGCTGAGAGACAGAATAGAGCATGAACAGGGAAGTGACTCTTGGGTCAGATTGTGGTTTTGAATGTCTTTCCTCTTTTAATCTGAGAACAAATCTGAGGTCAGACACTTTGCCAGACTCACACCTCTACCCTCATCACCCAGCCCAGGACCTGAGGTGCTTTGGGCATGTGCATGGGAAAGATGATTGATTAAGGGCACTGAACAGCTGGGCATGGTAATGCATGCCAGTAATTCCAGCACTTAGGAGGCTGAGACAATGGGAATCTCAGGTCCAAGGACAGCCTCAGAAACTTAGGAAGACCCTGTCTCAAAACAAAAAAAAAAAATAGGAATGGGAGTGTAGCTCAGAGGTAGAATGCTCCTGGGTTCAATCCTCAGTACCAAAAACAACAAAAAAAAGCACTGAGTAGCAGTATTTGAGTGAACCTTGAACTGAAACTCAGTTTTAGTTGGATGACTAACTTGTCTCTTTTCTGTCTTGTCGCAACATCTCTACCCATATCTTGAAGAAATTGTCCTCAACATACTTTCAAGAAATTCCTCAGGCCAGGCTGTTTTTTCTGTAAAGTTCTGGGTTGAATTACTCAGCTTGTGGAGCAAGAGAAATGAGGCCAGTAATTCAAGTTGGGATTTTTATGTAATCATAAAACTCCATGTTTAAGGATCCCGCTCTTCACCTAGAATCCCCTGCCGATCTCTTTCTTGGCAAGCCTATTTGACCCTCACACCTTTTTGTTTTCCCCCATCCACTCCCACATTGGCTACTGCAAACCTTCTGGCCTCATTCAAAATCCATAGCCTGGGGCCTCTGAAGGGGAAATCGCCTCCTATTTCACTTACTGGGGTTTTGCAGGACTAAATTCCTCTGACTGTCTCTCACTCTACTAAAATGCCCCTTTCCCATAACCTTGACAAGTACCAGCCATCACATCTGCCTTCCACTGGCTCCCGCCTCAAGTGTGGTTGGTCAGAAGCACAACATATTTTCATTCTTTACTGACTCTCTTCTCAAAACTTTTAAATTTGCTTTGATATTTCCTTGTTGTAAAATAATTCTAATAGCAACACAGAAGACATTTATTTTGTGTGTGTGGTACCAGGGATAAACACAGGGGTATTATACCTCTGAGCTACACCCCCAACCCTATTTTTTAGTCTTTTTATTATTTTTGAAACAGGGGCTCACTGAGTTGCAGAGGGCCTCACTAAGTAGCTGAGGCTTTCCACGAACCGCGATCCTCCAGTCTCTGCCTCGCAAATCCTGGGATTATAAGTGTGCACCACAACCCCTGGCTCAGAGGACATTTCTTAACTTCTCATCTGCCCCCTAGTTTGTGTTCTCTCTCTCTCTCTCTCTCTCTCTCTCTCTCTCTCTCTCTCTCTCTCTCTCTCTCTCTCTCTCTTCTCTCTCTCTCTCTCTCTCCTCTCTCTCCTTTTCAACCAAGCTTCTAGAAGGCGTTAGCTCCATGATCTCTTGTCCTTATGCTCCCACTCCTTCCTCCCAAACCCCTTTCACCATCATGCCTTGATAAGATCACCAACTAGGCCCCTAATGTTCCACCCAGCAGCCTGTACCAGCTGCCTTGATCTTCTGACTCAGGGGTGGGGGTGGGCATTGACTCTGTAAACTACTCCTTTCTGAAATTCTTCCTTCCTTGGGTCTCATAATATTGGGGAATGGGCTCATCCTCACTGAAAGTATCAACTCCCTGGCAGGCCTTGATGGAGTCCTGGGCCCCCTACCAGTCCAGATGTCAGGGAGTTCTGAAACAGGTCTGGAGAGCTACGGTAGAGGCTGGAAGCCAGGCCAGCACCTTGGGCACGGGCAACAGTAGGTGGACAGACACTGGACATTTTTGGGGGGCAATCAACTCAGAAAAGCAGATGCTTGGCAGTGATGAAGGAAAAAAGGGCATGTAGCTTTCTGACTTGAGTGACTGGGAAGAGGGTAGGGCCCTCTATGAGGAGGGTAAATTGGAGGAGAAGCCAGTTTTTAAATGAAGGTAAATTTAGTTTTAACTATGTTGGGTTTGAGATGTTACCAAGTGAATACCAAAGGGCAGCTGGAGATAAGCATGAGACTTCTGGGTTGGGAACTTGACTGGATACTTGATGGTAACTAAAGTTTGGGGACTAGGTGAGGCTGTCACTTAGGTGAGATGGGGGTAGTCAGGCCGTCAGATTGAGGGGGCATCCTGTTTCTGGCTGAGAGTGTGCAAGTATCAAAGAGGGGGGATCTGCCTTGGTGACAAGTGTGGAGAGGGTACAATGTGTGATGTACCACCAGAATTCACCTGGTCCTCAGTTATAGCTCCCTTTGATCTATAAGCTCAGGCTTCTGAATCACCTTTTCTAGGCAGTCATCCCTGAAACTCTGATCAGTGTGAGTGGCCCTGGCTTTGTTTGCCTTGCTTAGAACTTTCTGTATCCATGGTCTGCTGCCTCAAGGGCCCAAGCAGAGACACAGGATGCTGCTTTCTTTCCCTCAGGTGCCCTAATTAGCATCCTGCTAACATGGTCCCACAGAGAGCACCAGGCTAGCATCTCTGAGGCTGCCTGACGTGTCTGCCATCACCATGGTGACAGCTTCAGAGGCTGGAACAAGCTGGGGGAGGGGAGATTGCAGGAACAGTTTGGGGGCTGTGAGTCAAGCGGTAGGGGCCATGGGAAATCTGCGGGATGTGCCCACCATTCTTGTCTACATCTGACCAGCCCTGTGTACATGTGGTGGAGAGTAAAACATCTGGTTTTGAGGTACCTTACCCCACTCTCCCTCATTCTAGCAAGACATACTGTGGGTCACAACCTCCTGCCTTTCTTTGAACCATTCCCTCCTGGGCTGTTCCTTCTCAGCCTATTTTGCAGACACTGCCTCCTCTCCTCAACTCCCCATTGTTGGATGTTGGGGCAGACCTCTGTACCCTGGCTACTGCAGTGTCAGTGCGAGTCAGTGAGCCTCAGCATTCCCTTGTTGCCAGGCTCCAAGGGCCAAAAAGTTGACTGTGCTCTTCCCACTCAAAATACAGACAGTGCTGAACTATAAAATGTAGGTTGATAGCCGGACATGGTATACATGCTTGTAATCAATCCCAGCATCTGGGAGGCTGAGACAGGAGGATTGCAGTTTGAGGCCAGCCTCAGCTACTTAGTGAGTTTCTTTGCAACTCAGTGAGATCCTGTTTCAAAATAAAGAATAAAATATAGGGCTGGGGGTGTAGCTTGGAGGTGGAGTGTCCCTGGGTTCCATCCCCAAAACTGCAAAAAAAAAAAAAATGTGGCTTGATTTTCTTTACCATAAGTGGACTTTTTTTTGAGTGTGTGTGGTACTGGGGGTGGAACCCAGAGGCTTTTTACTTCCAGGCTATACTCCCAGACCTATTTTATATTTTTAATTGGAAACAGGGTCTAACTAAGCTGCTGAGAGCCTCACTAAGTAGCTGAGGATGGCTTTGAACCTGTGTGATCCTCCTGTCTCAGCCTCCAAAGGGCAGGGATTACAAGTGTGTGCCACCACGCTTGGCTTACCATAGTGGACTTTTTGACACACGAATGATCAAAGTCATTTGGGCCCTAGTCCTATTTGCCTTGCACAGCTATAACTTCTCTGCTCTCTATGGGTGCCAGGGTTGTCTGTGACCTTTCTTTGTTATCTCCCTGGCAGATGAGAGTCCTGGTTGTACATGGAGGATGACTGAAAAATCCAATGGTGTGAAGAACTCCACAGCCAATAACCATAACCATCGTGAACCACCTGCCATCAAGGCCAATGGCAAAGATGACCACAGGACCAGCAGTAGGTGAGTCTGCTGAATGGGTGGCTTCAGGGATGCTACTTTCTCCTAGCTGTGCCCCCTTGAAATAAAGCAAGCAATCCTTGGCTTTGGGTCTCCCTCTGAAGGGAACTTGAGATTTCTAGGCCTATCCTAGCAGACAAGACAAGCCACACCTAGAGAGCTTTTGGTCGACTCTGCTCCTTTCTTTGCAGGCCACAGTCTGCAACCGATGATGACACTTCTTCAGAATTGCAAAGGCTGGCGGAGATGGACACTCCTCGGCGAGGAAGGGGTGGCTTCCGAAGGTGATTCCTAACTCTAAACTGCATCTCCATCCCTCTGCTCATGGGACCTGTCATGGGGACTACAATGGCCCTTTTCCTCTTAGGCCCACTAAGCCTTTCTAGAGGCCTGAGCAACCCTGACTCCTGTAAGTCATGGGAGGTGAGTAGTTTTCACAGCACAGAGGCCTAGGTAGAGGGCTCTGAGATCACCATCTCAGCATCATAGGCTCCATAGGGAAGTCAAGATGCCTGGCTTGACCTGCTGTAACAACCTCCATTTTGTCTCAGAGACCTCTCATTGGTTCTTCACCATCAACCAAGATAGCATCTTCCCAGAATACCTATCCTATGGGAAGTATTCTGAGTCATGCCCGAGCCACGCTTCTGCCCTTGACACTGGTCTGTACCCCAGCTCTCAGCATATACGAGATCACAACCCAGCCAATTTCCATGTTCCCTCCTTGTCTCTCATGTCCCTCAGTGAATCGAGCCCTCTGAACAATGCAGGCCTGCCGTCTGGCTCATGCTCTCTTTCTCTGGCCCTAGGATCGCTCGCCTGGTGGGAGTCATCAGAGAGTGGGCCAACAAGAATTTCCGGGAGGAGGAACCTAGGCCAGACTCATTCCTCGAACGTTTCCGTGGGCCTGAGCTTCAGACTGTGACCACCCAGCAGGGGGATGGCAAAGGAGACAAGGACGGCGAGGGAAAAGGCACCAAGTACAGTTTCCCAGCCTGTGGGGCTTCCAAATATGCCACTGGCAGACCAGGGGCTGTACCAGGACTGGGAAGGGATGACCTGCTATATTTCTTTTGTTCTTGCCCACAGCCTCTCCACCAGGCAGCAGTCTACTTGTTGAATTTGTTGGAGTAGACTACTTGGGACCCTCTTGTGGCTTCTCTCACCTTAGCTTCCCTGTAGCCAGATGTGTGTGTGTGTGTGTGTGTGTGTGTGTGTGTGACAGAAAGTCCCAGATGTTGGGGAATGCTAAGGAGCCACAGTCAGGGAGGACTATTGAGGGCAAACAGTGTGTCTTTGAAGAGGCCATGCAGACACCTGATGGAGTACACTGGACCAAGGAGAGAGGTGGAGGGCAGCAAGGGAGAACTGGAAGGTCTGTTCTTTGAGGATTGAGTACGCAATTGCAGATGTCTGGCCAAGCCGACATTCCTCACCTCTGGTGAGCAGAGGAACAGTGCTTGCCAAGATGGGATGCAGCATCTGGGAAAGTGACTTGGAGGCAGGGACCAAGGACCAAAAGGGAGGGAGGGGTGGGCAGGAAGGGTGTGGTGCTCACTCACCTGGAGTTTGTCTCACTTCCCAGGAGGGATGTGGGAAAAGGCCCAAACTTGTATTACCATCCAGAGGCAATGCCTCCCTCCCCAGGCTCTGAGGCCCATATCTGCTGAAAGCTCTGCCCCTTGCCATATCCTCTGGGCAAGGGATGCCAAGGGGGCATGAGAACCAATGGGCCTCTCTACAGTCTGAATGGGAAGGGTTTGTCCCTTACACATCAGATGCCTGGTATTAGATTGTAGGTCCCTGAAAAATAGGATCCTAAGCCAACCTACCCCTCGCCCTGCATATTCCCTTAAACAGTGATTTTTGGGGAACACTTGGCTTCCAGGAAATGAGTGCTACCACCATGTGTGACCTGGCCCCCAAGCCTGGTCTCTGTTTGTTTCCTCAGGAAGAAATTTGAGCTATTTGTCCTGGATCCAGCTGGGGACTGGTACTACCGTTGGCTGTTTGTTATTGCCATGCCTGTCCTGTACAACTGGTGCCTGTTGGTGGCCAGGTGAGCAGAGGGGTCTGAAATACAGAACTCACACCGACCCAGCCCTCCTTCAGGATTCACAGGCTGCTGGTGGTACCTCTATCTGTCCTGATAGCCCATACCCTTCCCACTGTTTAATATACCAAAAGATGTCATATCTGTCCTCTTCTTGGTGTCTGTAATCTGTTCCTTTTTTTTGTCATGCATATCAGTACTGTCTTAGATGAGGCTACCTTCTTCTCTCCCTGGGACATCGATAGCAGATCTATGCCATTTCTTGTCATTCCCCTCCAGTGTATCTACCACACTTGAAATGAATGTGATGAGTAGAAACTGGGTCTTGGTTACGCTACTCTCCCCTCAGAAACCTTTCAATGGCTCCCCATCGCCCACAGAATAATGTCTGAGAGGTGGTCTATGCCTTGCAGTGTAATGAATGAGGGAGACTATTATTGGTCAGTGGTAATGCATATACAGTGATGTCCAGGTAATGATAAATGTTAGAAGGCTTTTTGACACTAGGCCAACTGTGACTCACTATTGCCCCTTGTGGCAATCTCAAGTTCACACATAGGCAGTTTCGGGCCTCTAGGGGACCTTGGTTGGCTTTGAGAATGAAGCTGTCCTTGTTTTCCTGCAGAGCCTGCTTCAGTGACCTTCAAAGAGGTTACTACTTGGTGTGGCTGGTGCTGGACTACTTCTCAGATGTGGTCTACATTGCAGACCTTTTCATCCGATTGCGCACAGGTGAGTGAGCAGCTGGGACCCACAGCGAACAGTATGACCCATCAGTCCACAGAACTGATCCCAATTTTTTAGGAAACCTATTGAAAATGGCATTTGGCTCAACTGCCTGATGAGGAATCTTGTAGGTGACTAATCCTCTTTGAATCTCATGGTCTCACATGTTTCCAGAAGTTTATCTCTAGAGGTGGTTTCCTCAGGTCCTTCTGGTCTTGCTATGGGAGCTCCATATTTCTCTGGGAAGGAGGGCTAAATGATCAGCTTTTCCTTGCTGAGTATGCCCCATAGGGTGGGGATAGACCTGATGGAAGAGATGACTTACTGGCTTGCATGTCTATTAGGTTTTCTAGAGCAGGGGCTGCTGGTCAAAGATCCCAAGAAATTGCGAGACAACTACATCCACACTCTGCAGTTCAAGCTGGACGTGGCTTCCATTATCCCCACAGACCTGATCTATTTTGCCGTGGGCATCCATAGCCCTGAGCTGCGCTTCAACCGCCTGCTACACTTTGCCCGTATGTTTGAGTTCTTTGACCGAACTGAGACACGCACCAGCTACCCAAACATCTTTCGCATCAGCAACCTAGTCCTCTATATCTTGGTCATCATCCACTGGAATGCTTGCATCTACTATGCCATCTCCAAGTCCATTGGCTTTGGGGTTGACACCTGGGTTTACCCCAACATTACTGATCCTGAGTATGGCTACCTGGCTAGAGAATATATCTATTGCCTTTATTGGTCCACACTGACCCTCACCACCATTGGGGAAACACCACCTCCTGTAAAGGACGAGGAATACCTGTTTGTCATCTTTGACTTCTTGATAGGTGTCCTCATCTTTGCCACCATTGTGGGAAACGTGGGCTCCATGATCTCCAACATGAATGCAACCCGGGCGGAATTCCAGGCCAAGATTGATGCTGTCAAACACTACATGCAGTTCCGCAAGGTCAGCAAGGAGATGGAAGCCAAGGTCATTAGGTGGTTTGACTACCTGTGGACCAATAAGAAGACAGTGGATGAGCGGGAAGTTCTCAAGAACCTGCCAGCCAAGCTCAGGGCTGAGATAGCCATCAATGTTCATCTTTCCACACTCAAGAAAGTGCGCATCTTTCAGGACTGTGAGGCTGGCCTGCTGGTGGAGCTGGTTCTGAAGCTTCGCCCTCAGGTCTTCAGCCCTGGGGATTACATTTGCCGCAAAGGGGACATTGGCAAGGAGATGTACATAATCAAGGAGGGCAAGTTGGCAGTGGTGGCTGATGATGGTGTGACTCAGTACGCTTTGCTCTCGGCTGGGAGCTGCTTTGGAGAGATCAGTATCCTTAACATTAAGGGAAGCAAAATGGGCAACAGGCGCACAGCCAATATCCGCAGCCTGGGCTACTCAGATCTCTTCTGCTTATCCAAGGATGATCTTATGGAAGCTGTGACCGAGTACCCTGATGCCAAGAAGGTTTTAGAGGAGAGAGGTCGGGAGATCCTGATGAAGGAGGGGCTGTTGGATGAGAATGAGGTGGCAGCCAGCATGGAGGTGGACGTGCAGGAGAAGCTAGAACAGCTGGAGACCAACATGGAAACCCTGTACACACGCTTTGCCCGCCTGTTAGCTGAGTACACGGGGGCCCAGCAGAAGCTCAAGCAGCGCATCACAGTTCTGGAGACCAAGATGAAACAGAACAATGAGGACGATTACCTGTCAGATGGGATAAACAGCCCTGAGCCAGCAGCTGCTGATCAGCCATAAGGGCCAGGCCTAAAGGCCTCTCCAGCCTTGCCTTGACCCCAGGAGCTAGAAGAGTTGTCTAGATCTCCAGATTCCTATGCATTACTCTCAAGTCCCACTGAGTTCTCCCCAAAGCCTCTCCAAGGCTTAGATGTTTTGCTTAAACATTCATGAGGACCCCTCCAAATGTAGCTAACAGCCAAGCCTGTGGACAGTACAGACTGTGCTGGCCAGGCTTCCAGGAGCTTCAGCCTGCCAAGGTCTGAGGAAAGAAGAGGTCAGCAGCTGAACTGTCCTCCAGGAATCTGTCTTGGGATTGGCAATCTGGGCCATGATCTGCTTGGAAGAAGCCCATCCACAGAATGGTGTGTGCTCCACAGCCAGCCAGGAGTGGGGGCTCTGCAGTCTTCCCTGGACCAGGAACATTATGATCTTGGCTTTTGGTCCATTCCAGGGAATGGAGTAAGGATCCAGGCAACTGACAATTGTCTAGAGGGCCATGCCACCTAGAGAAAGAGGTGGCCAGCAGCTCTGGTCCTCACCCCTCTATGTAGAGAGTTCCTGAAGAAAGTATTGAAGGCTGATGGTGGGTGGGGGACCCTTCAAGTTTGTGCATTAGAGGCACTTACAGGTTATTAAATTCCTTTCCGTTACTGGTGGCTTTTGCTCAGCCCTGCTATTCCTCATTCTTTCATTCTTTGTTGAACCCCCTCTTTTCCTCACATTTCTCTCCTCTCCATCCTGGATTCTTTTTGCCTGGCATACCCTCCACCAGTTAGGGTCCTTTAGAAGTTTTTGGGGGGCACCAGCTCCCTGAGAAATCCCCTTGCCTGTACCTGCTCTTCTACTAGGCATTGAATCACTTCCTGTTCAGTTCCCACAATGCTCAAGAGCCTGTCCATCCTGGGTGTGTGGTCAGTTTGAATTGACTATGGGCCTTTTGAAGTCAAGGATAAGACAATCTCCTTTACTGCTATCTACAGCTTCAGCAACATGTCTGGCACAGACAAGGCATTCAGAGGATGTCTGGAGGAATAAATACACAAGTGAGTGAATGAATGAATGAACATTACTAATCAAAACTCCTATACTTCCATCTGCTAGTAGCTGTACTTTGACAGAAACATTAGTTCTGCCTGAGTAGTTAGGGAGAGTCCCCTTGATGAGCAGGTATTTGACCTGGATGTTACCAGATATTAATAGGCTGAAGGCTGAGTGCTGGTTAGTGAGCAAGAAGATATAGGCACGGACTTCCATGCCTTCACATTCATACATGATATTATATAATTAATTAATTAATTAATCCATTCATGTGGTGGAATGCACATAAATTTTACCATCTTGACCATTTTTTTTTTGCAGTACTGGGGTTCCTGGAAACCCTTCTACCTCTGGGCTATACTCCCAGACCTATTTTTATACATTCTTTATTTGGAAACAGGGTCTCCCAAGCCAGCGTGGCTGGCTTCAAACCTGCGCGATCCTCCTGTCTCCACCTCCCAAGCGCGGGTATTACAAGCATGTGCCACCACGCCTGGCAACCATTTTTAAATGTATAGTTCAGTAGTGTTAAGTATATTTACATTGTCATGAATTAATCTGCATAACTTTTGCATCTTTCAAAACTGAAACTCTGCACATGAAGCAGCACCTCCCTCCTCTCTCCTCCCCAGTTCGTGGAACACACCATCTATTATCTGTCTCTATGAATTTTACTACTCTAGAGACTTCATATAAGTGGAATCATACAATATTTGTCTTTTATGTCTGACTTATTTAACTTAGCATTATATGGTCAAGATTTATTCATGTTGTAGCACATGTCAAAACTCCTTTCTTTTTTAAATACCAAATAATATTCCACTGTATGGATATGCTGCATTTCGCTTACTAACTCAACTATTTGGCTATTTTGGTACTTCTGCTATGAACTTGGGTATAAAAATATATCTTTTTGAGACTCTGGTTTTAATTTTTTGGGATATCTGCCCAGACTTTAGAGTTGCTGGATCATATAGTAAATCTATTTTTAGGCTGGGCATGGTCGCATATGCTTGCAATCCCATACTTGGAAAGCTGGGACAGGAATATCACAGGTTGGAGGTTGGATCTGGAAACTTAGCAAGACCCTCAATAACTTAGTCTAACCCTGTTTCAGAAAAAAAATAAAAAGGGCTAGGTTTGTAGCTTGGAGCTATCTCTAATACCTCTAGGTTCAATCCCTAGTACCAAAATTAATAATAATAATAATAATAATAATAATAATATCATTATTATTCTATTCTTAACTTTTTGAAGAATTACCATACCATTTTTGACTCTCATCAACAGTGCCAGCCTCAGCAACATAGTGAGCACTTGTTTCAAAATAAAAAAAAATAAAATCGGGCTGAGGGTGTAGCTCGGAGATAGAATGCTCCTGGTTTAAATTCCCAGTACCATCCCCCCAAAAAAGGAAATAAACAAAAAAGAGAAGAGAGAAAGAAGGAAAGGAAAGAAGGAAGGAAGGAAGGACAGAAGGAAGGATGGAAGGAAGGAAAGGCTCTAAGCCCCTTTCTCTCAAGAGACATGCTTCTCAAGATGCTTATTGCCAAGGAGTTGAGTATTTGACCAGTGTTGGAACCTAGGCAAGATGTTATTTTTGTAGGAGTAGGATGGTACTCAGGGCAGAGACAGGGGGATAATTGCATGGAAATGTTGGCCTTGGTTTTAGTAAGAAATCTGTAGTATTTCTCTCTGGAGCCTGATTTACTCTCAGCTTGGCCCTTAAATGAGCCTTATTTTCAGCCCATATCATGGGGTGGGCACTGATCATTGAATCTGGTTTTCTCTGCAGCAAAGCAGGTGGCTCCTCTGAGTCAAATAAAAAAGGCCCAGTTCAGGAAATAGACTTCAGTGTTTAACTCATGGTCTCTCTACAGCTTCCCTTCCCATAGACATCCTTGAGCCCAATCTCCTACAAATTTCTGATACACTTTGAATGGCTAGGTTCTCTTTTGCTTTCCTGAGACACTCTGTGTGTGTGTGTGTGTGTGTGTGTGTGTGTGTGTGTTGTGTGTGTCTATGTGAACATGACGCAGATGCCTATGTGAGCACCTGAACGTCAGCCTAATCAGTGTCTGTTTCTGACCAGCCCCCACCCACCTCCTCTCAGTGTTCTCTCTGCAAGAGCGTGACTCTCTGCTGCCTGTCGCTGGCCACCGCCCCCGCCTCTCTCTGGTAACTGGCTGTAATATAAGAGCTGAAGTACATTTTCCATTATGTGCTGTATTTATTCAGCACAGCCTGATGTTCCCTGCTCTTAATTTAAAAATGTTTAAATTGGAATGTTTTTTATTTTCCCCTGAAAATATCCACCAAAGGTAAATTTCCCTGTTTGTATATGGCATCAATTTGCTTTTCTCTGCATTGGTGACCTTCTGCAGAAAACAAAAACCCTTGCTCCTGCCCACCACTCCCCCTCCCCTTTGCATCTGACCCCTGGTGGCCCCTGCCTGGCTTGCAGACTTCCACCCCCATCCCAGCTGAGCCAGAGTCCCAGTCACAGCAGCATTTATCTGTTTCTCAGTCTGGAGCTTAGAGCTAGTCTGACCACCGGCCCCCTGCCTTGGAAAGAGGCCAAGGCATAGCCCCCCCCCCCCCTCCTTCTGTTTTGCCTGGAAACAAGGAAGCCCTCAAGTCACAAATAAGGAACCCGGCCACCAGAGGGCGCATGGACCCCAAGAAAGTGGGGTGGGTTCTCTGTAACCCCCAGCCCCTATCAATCAGAGGACATTAGGGCTTGCTGGGGCAGTTAGGTGGCTGCCCTGCAAGGTCTGGCAGAGCTGTTGGACCAGTCTTTCTCCCACAGTGCTCCACTATATTCCCTTTGAATGTACTCCAATGTTCCTGGGTCTCAGGTCCAGTCTGAGTCTGCATGCCAGCTGCCTAGGCCCTGCTAGAGTTTGGGAAAGTAGGAAATGGTAGAGTTGAATTGAAAGAAGACCAGGCACTATAGTTATCATTACTTATCTTAACATGTAGTAAAAAAAAATAAACAAGAGTAATGCACAAAACTCTTGATGTTATGGATAATATTGTTTAGTATTGATCTACAGAAAAATGTCAATGTATTTAAAGGTTGATTTAAAGAAAATTATGTATATAATTGTTCCAATGGTAGATGAAGGTAGTGCACAGACAGTGTGTATATTCAAATGGCTACTTGACACAACTCTGGTGTTTCAAAATTAACATCATGGTAACTTATCTCTTGAATGTCGTTCTCTAACGCCTACTTATCTTCTCCATGCTGGTAATGCCACATTTATCCTTCTGTTTGCTCAGGCCAAAACCACTGAAATTATCCTGGAATCCTCTTTCTTTCTTCTGCCACATTCAGTCAGCCAGGAAATACCCTATGCTTAATTCACAAAGTCAGAATCCATGTACGTGCTCCACCTCTACTGCCCCTGCTTTGGTCCAGGACACCACCACCTCCTATCAGAGTGGTGTCCTGGTTCTAGTACTTGCTCTTTCCCCCAGTTAATTCTCCATTTAGCCATTAGGATTTTTAAAACATGAAAACATAGCCTACAATTCATCTGCTTATGATTTTTCACTATTTTTATGATAACATCCAAACTCATGCCTGTGGTTTCCAGGTGTTGCCAAATACAAGTGACCAACAGTATTTCTGAACTCTGCCCCCCTGCAAACACACATTCTGTTTCTTACCTTGCTTCTCCCTGACCCAGGATCTCTCTAGTCACATTGATTGCTTGATTCTTTATTGTCATTTTCCTTTATTGCTCTTTCAAGAAAGACATTTTTGCTAGTTCATCACTGCATTTCCAGGACCTAGAGCAGCTACTAGCATATCACAGAGTTTTTTAAATGCCAAATGCTGGGAACTCCGGGAGGATCTGGCTTTCTCTGCTCTCCCTGCATCCTCAGCCTCACTCTTCATCCTCAGCCTCACCCCTCTGCCTATTCTCATAGCTCTGTGTGTGCTTCAGCCACACATGACTCTTTGGTATTCTATAACCCACTGAGAGCTGTTGCAAGAAAAGCACACTTTATTTATTTATTTATTTATTTATTTATTTATTTATTTTGGTGGTACTGGGGTTTTCTGGAAACCCTTCTACCTCTGGGCTATGGAGTTTCAACAAAGGCTGGCATTACCCAATTGCTCATTAGCTAAAATACTGAGCTAAAACTCAAATTAAAAAAAAAAAAATCTTAAACATATCCCCTATTAGATAAATAGGAAAACAATATTTTTAACAAAGATCTCTTGAATAGATGAGAAAATAAATCCACAACACTATTTTACAAATAAAAAACAATCAACTTGGAAAAATAAAGCTGTTATACAAACAAAAAAACAACAACACACTTTACCCCTAATTCTTTCTGTAAATCTCTGCCTGCAATATCCTGACACCCTTCAACATCACCTCTTCCCCAAAGCTTCCTTGGACCTCCTACAAGCAGGTGTATAGTTCTGTCCCAAGGTTTATCTGTATTGTTGGCTTTCTTCCCCTCCTTCTTTGGAAACAGGTCTTCATGATTCATCTCGCTCATCTTCAGTCAAATCTACTTTCAGGGGGACGGTGTGTGTGTGTGTGTGTGTGTGTGTGTGTGTGTGTGTGTGTGTGTGTTTACTTGGTCTCTAGAGGGCTTGATAAAGACAGGGCACCTCAACCTCGTTGTGTAGCTGAGGTAGGCAGGCATGGGGTGGCATTTGGTCCCAGAAGAAGGAATGGCATGTCATCCTGGCTGTGGGTTCAGTATCAGGTCACCTTCCCCCTGGCAGAGACCAGGCTGCCAAATACTAAGTGATTTTCTTTCTCTCTGAGGCAGACATTTCCCTGGAAAGACAATCTAGCTCTGATTTAGGGACCAGCACCAAGCCAGCTACAGTTAGCCCAATAGGAGAGGTGATGAAGATGTATTTCTAGCTAAAAGATTTGCTAAGCACAGATCCAAAAGGAGCTTGGCACTGTGAATAGGAGCAGAGCCATGCCTATGGAGGGCCTGGTTGGAGCACTGGACTGGGAGCCCCGTAACCTAAGCTCTGTTCTGCTTCATCTCCATTTGTTAGGGACTTGGAAATTTTGGTTCCTAGAAACCTTGGCAGGGTTCCTCTGAGCTTGGTGAGGTCTTGCCTTCCTTTTTCCGGAACTTTCATCCTAGCTATATATTCACATCAAGCAAGGATGTTGAACAGTAAGATCAGGAGCCCCAGTCTGTGGTTGGGTGGGGTATAAACCAAATTCTTTCTTGGGTTTCACATATCCTGGAAATAGCATGGCTTTGCTTATTGAACTGAACAAATTGCTTTCCTTCCTGAGCCCAGTTTCCCTCTTATTTTAAGGAAGGATCTTCTCAGGATCTTTTGTAGCCCTTCAGGAGGCAGAGGAGGATAGATTTGTTTTATCTCCACCCATATCCCTGCATCACTCAAGTTTGCCCAAGTGCTAACTTGCAGCAAGGCCTTCAGGGTTGCCAGTTTCTATGGATCAATGTTTTTAATAAGATGAGTTTTCTTGTTTCTCTTTTATTGAATTGAGTAAGCAAATTAAATTGAGCAATTTGTTGTTAGGTCATTTAAATGCCAATTCGATTTCATAGCCTGGGCTGATGCCACATCTGAGTCCTTCCAAATTCTTCCCTGAATGATAAAATCAGTGGCTAGCCAGAGGAGTGGGCATCCTCATAAATTGCAGGTGAACTTCTGGTTCATGAGGGTCTGAATCTCTGGAGCATAGCACAACTTTCCTTTTTGGTCTGAGAGGGCAAGTAGTCAATCAGAGGCACATTAGGACTCCTGTTGGATTGGAATTGTGGCGAGATTATATTAATCAGAAGTTCCTAGTGTTGCCCATGAACATGGAGCTGCCTTGTATCTGCACCCTCTGTTTTCCTATCTGTATAATTGGGACAGTCTCTGTAGAGCCTTTTGATGTGGAAATCTGGTGAGCTCTAGCTCTGGAGAAGTGGGAACTACCCTAGTGTCACCAAGATATAGCTGGTCTGTTTGGTTCTGGAGGGGCTACAGCCTTTGAGTCTCAGGCCTTGGGAAGTCAAGCAAATTGGCAAATGGCTGGGGTGGGGACAACAGCAACTTGGCCCAGGGTCTCGCCTGCTTTATTTTGGCAGGCTGCCTAGGCCTGAAGATTGTTTTCCCTGATGCTGTTCCACCTCTGGACTGAGCATAGTGTGGGGGAGCTCTCACGCCATGAGCAGAGCTGGCTGCAGGGTTAGAGAGTCTTTGCTCACCCTTCATGTAGCAGAAGCCCTGTTTTAGACCTGGCCTCTGAGAAGGGAGAAGGGAGCACCCCCAAACCACCAGGCAAAGAGAGATTTACGAAGGGCAGCTGTGGGCAGAAGGCAGGGCAGGAGGAAACTCTCCTGTGCAGTCTTGCCCCTTGTCCCCTCTTTTCACTGGCCAGCCTCTTTTTCTTATGCAGGAGGAAAGGGAGAAGGGCTATAGCTCTGGGCTACTCACTTCTGACACCTGTTCTGGGAGGGGGTAAAGTTCCTTTCTCCGCTCTGGAAGGCACTGAAGTAAGCAAGCAGATTTGTAAACAGGCTGCCCAGACCTGTTGAATTCAGACAGGCAGTGACAAGATATGACAGACGTACAGGGACAATGACTAGAGGGCTCCATCAGGAGATTGGGACAAGCGTTTGGGGCACTGGGCTTGATAAATAACATTAACAAGGCGACAATATGAGCAGGCAAATTGGGAATGCAGACAGGGCTCTGTGACTGCACTGGCTGTCTGCCTGTGAGTCACCTCTGCGGATCGATTTCATCTCTCAGCAGTAGGATATGCAATGTGCTTAGAAAGAGTGGCTGGGCTGGAGGCCCCTCAGAAACATTGGAACAGTCAGGATGCACCAGCAGAGACCCAGGAGAATTACCTAAAATAAAACCCAAGGCCCATGTCTCTTTACCTTGTTTCCCCTTTTGCAAAGGTTGGGTACTCCAGGTCTCAGGCTAACATCGACTTTCTTCCTTCCTTTCTTCCTCTTCTTTCTTTCCTTCTTCCTTTCTTTCTTTCCTTCCTTCTTTCTTTTTCTTTCCTTCTTTCACAGAACTGGGGATTCAATCCAAGGGCATTCTACCCCTGAATGGCTATATATATATATATATATATATATATATATATATATATATATAGTGTGTGTATAATATATATATATTTGGTGGTACTGGGGTTCCTAGAAGCCCTTCTACTTCTGGACTACACTCCCCAGACCTATTTTTACATTTTTATTTAGAAACAGGGTCTCCTAAGCCAGCACGCAGGGCTGGCTTCGAACCTGCAAGATCCTCCTGTCTCTGCCTCCCATGTGCGGGGATTACAAGCGTGCGCCACCATGCCCAGCATGACCAGCCCGATATTTTATTCTTTATTTTGAAACAGGGTCTCACAACATTGCAAGGGCCTCACGAAGTAGCTGAGGCTGGCTGCGAAAATGCAATCTTCTGGTCTCGGCCTCCCAAGTACTGGCGTTATAAGAGGGCCCCATCACACCTGGCTGACACTGACTCCTTAAAATCCACCCTGATTTGGGAGTGTCCAGATATTCCTCTTAGCCCTGCTAGATTATGTCACCTCTTGTTGCTAGGTCTTCTTGTCCCTGTTTGGTGCCCAACATAGAGTAGATGCTAATAAGTGTTTGTTGAAAGAATGACAATCTCAGTGTATTTCTTGATTTTTTAAGCATGTGTGGATTTATCTGTGTTTTCTACTATACCTATAAAATTTTAAAAATGCATTCTTTTAGAAAACAACCATATGTCCATAACACCAGGGACTTGGGAAAATAAACCAGTTCTGTTCAGATGTGGAGCAGTGGGCAGGTGTGGGAACAAAGGGTTTGGGAGAGAGGAATTTGGCCCACAGAGAGTCTCAAGAACATAGCTCAGTTTGCAGGTCCAGTCTTGCTCTCCTTTTTCTGTTCTTACCACATGGAAAAGAAAACAGCTTTTCCTGGTCAAAAGGCAAGGCAGGCCAGGCAGTAAGCATGTGACGTGAGCATGCTGAGGGCTGAGAGTCTCTACTTGAGAACAGCTTCAGTAACTGTCTGAAGAAAGGTCCTTAGATGGGCAGTTCAAAACCCTGGCCACTGTGGGTATGCAATCCCAAATCTGATCCTGAGCCCCAAGGCAGCAGCCTCCTACTGAGCCACCATGGGCCTGAAGCCCTGGTCTCTGGTGGGTTGTTAACTGAATTGCAGAGTTATAACAGCCCGATGGAGTAAGCACTGCTTAGTGACATTTAAGGATTTTGAGTTGGAGCTGGCTAAAGCTTGATTTTTTTCAATTTTCAAATCTTGCTATATATTGGATCTTTTTTTGAATGGCATGAAATTCTTATTTGCTAGTTAACATATTTGCCTGTTATTTTAAGAGTATATTTCTCATAGTAAGTGACCTTAAGTCAATCTAGGAAGACCTGTTACTTTGGATCAGTGACCCAGCAAAGCCATGCTTGGAGTTGGCAGCAGCTTTCCCTCTGTTCCCCTGAGGAGTGGAGGCTGTGGTGAGTGGCCACTTGCATGTCATGCTTCTGCCTGCCATCCTCTGTGAGGCTTCATTGTGAACCTAGGGCTGAGGGAATTTCAGGAGGAGTAGGGCTTGATCATTTCTGACTCGAGAAAGAAGGAGGAAGGTATGATGAGAAGGGAGGAAAAAAGAAAGGGACAGAAGAAGGGGAATGGAGTCAGTTGGGCTCCTATGTGGGTGACTCATGGACACAGAGCAATGACAGCTGTTCCCTTAGAGATGCTTCTTCACAAGGTTGGGTGGTCATCGTTCACACTACGCTCACAGGCACCATTGGAGTGGCCCTCCTCATCTCAAACATCCTCTGTTCCCTTTCTTTCTTTGTTCTCTCCAACTTTTTCTGCTTGCCCTACTCTTGCACTCTTCTTTCTCCTACATTTCCTTTTTCCTAGGGTCTTTCTCCTGCAAACCTCTCTGGGCTGCTTTTGTGCCTCCTGGCCCTTTATTCTCATTTTTCCTTTCCCACCAGGCCATACATAAATCTCCCACTGACATTGCACCAGTGCCCCGCAGAGGACCATAGCAATGACTTCCTGGGGAGTCACATATGTGACTTTATTTAAGCTTTTTCCTATTTTTGCCTGCAATAATAGAGGCACTGGATGTTTAAATAATTGGCCACAGGAGCCCAGCAAGTAAGTGAAAGAGTGAAGTAGGTGGGGGCGAATATTGAAGCTGCTCAAGGGCCATGATTGGCTTAGGCCAGCTGTTTTCCTTCTGTTTTTGCTATGAGCTGAAAGTAAGGAGCCCCTGCTGGAGATGGCATGAGTTTAAGCACTGCTTCAGCAATGGCAGACGTTCTTCATGTTCAGTTAATCATTCACTGTCACCACTGCCTGAATGCTCTGTCTCTCCATCTTTGCATTATTGGCTTCTTCTTAAAATCCATCCCTAAGCTGAAATATACCATCTGTGGCCACCTGGACTGAAATGGCCATGCCACTTCACCCTTGCTTCATTATGTTGTGTCACCCTATATTAATTAGTTCACTGACTGGCACTACTCACTCATATTCTTTTTCTCCTCCCTCACTCTCTTCCTTCTTTCCTTCTTTTTCTTCTGGTATTGGGGATGGAACCCAGGGACATTCTACCTCCGAGTAACACCCCCTCCCAATATTTTATTCTTTATTTTGAAACAGGGTCTCACTGAGTTGCAAAGGGCCTCACTAAGTATCTGAAGCTGGCCACAAACCATGATCCTCCTGTCTCAGCCTCCCAAATGACAAGTGTGTGCCACCACGCCCGGCTTCCTTTTTTTAAAAATACTTTTATTGTTGCATTGTAATCTCACCTCATATACCTGTCTTGTTCCCTGTTGTGCTCTAAAGCCCTGACACTGTGCTTGGTACCAGCAGGGACTCGATGACTCTTTAGTGAATAAATGAGTGATGCCTTTATGGCAAACAACAGTGACAAGAACCTGATAATCATGGAGTGGTTGATTATACCATGCTGAGTGTTGGGGATACTGAGGATAATTCTACCAAGTTTTTGCCTTCTAAGATTTCCAGTCTAGAGGAAAAGACAAACCTGATAGCAGATCACTGGGTTCCTGTGCCCTAGGCCGAGAACTATGAGGGCCACACTTATAAGGGGCACTGTAGGGGCTGACTCTGTCTGGAGAAAAAGGGTAGATACTAAAGGATATGTACATTTCTAGGCAGAGCCCTAGGATGGGACAGTTCTATTAAGGGAAACAACATGTAAAAAACGGAGGTAGGAAAAAGTGGTGTGTCAGAAGGGTGATAAATGCTTTCTAAGGGTGAAGGGCTCAATGTAGAAGAAGGGGAAAGGGGAGAAAGACAAGCAGAGGCATATGCACTGTCCTAGGTTGTCCACTTGCAACTTTTAATGTTGCTTATCTTTGAATAGCAACATAGATAGAAGGGCAGAGATGAGCAGGCTGGCTTCCTGTGAAAGTAGGAGTCTAGCAAGGATTCCATTAGACAGGCAGGCACACTTAAACTGTATGTGATGACCTTGCTTATCAAAGAAACAAAGGCACGTGTGCTGGAATAGTCACAGTAGCTTTCACCATGGACCCTGACCAAAGCTACTGAATTTCAGCAGCAAGACCTTGGAGAGAACCACTTCCCTATAAACATCCTGAGACCCAGTGTCTCCAACTAGGTAACAGCAGCAGCCTTCATGAAAATGAAGAGCTCCTGGCAGCTCCTTTAGAAAAATAACAGTGTCTTGATGCCACTCTTCTGTGTGAGGTGAAGAGGAAGACTCCTGCAAGCATGTGCTTCCAGCCAGGGGCTCTGGGATGAAGCAACTTTGAATAACTATCAATGTCCGAGTAATGGGCTCACAACTCCCACTTCCTTTTGGTCCCTTGCACTGCATCATTTTCAGTTGTTTTAATTTGACATCAGGAGAGATGAGCACATTTTTGGCAAGCCCTAAGAAAGAGGGGAAGGATTGCAATATTGCCTCCTCAAAATCTCACGTCACTGAAATGGAAATTGGCTGCCATGTCAGGAAGGAATAAGGGAGAGAAAATTGCCTCGTGAGCAATTCAGCTTGTTCATAAATATCCCTGATAATCCTTCACACTGAGCTGTGCTTTGTCAGGCGGTGAGCTCTTTCCCATCCATCTGTCCACTTAGTCGTCACAATGGCCAAAACCAGCTAAGAAAGGAGGCATGTACAGATGTGGGGCTGGTGAGAAGGCCTCCAGCCCTCAGTCCATAGCAGTTTTTCATGGGGTCAGGCCTGAGAGGTCCTTGTGGCACAGTGGGAAGTGAGCCTTCAGGATCAGTGGACAATAGTTTTACCATGAGGAGAGATGAGGGGATTTGGCTGTGTTCTGACGAGTCCTGACCAGTCAGTCCCTCTTTCCTTTTTATTCCTTTCCGTTTTTTGGTTTATATTGAGGTAATATCTGCACAACATGAAATTCACAATTTTAACTGTATTAAAGTATACATTTCAATGATGTTTCATACATTTAAAATGCTACATAACCATTACCACTGTCTATGCTATCACACCAAAAAGAAATTCTGTCCCCATTAAGCAGCTACTCCCATCTTGTTTGCCCTTCTTTTATTTTAAAAACATACTATGAAGCCAGCCACAATGGTACATACCTCTAATCCCAGTGTTTGGGAGGCTGAGATAGGAGGATCATAGACTGAAGGCCAGTGTCAGAACTTAGATCCTCAGCAACTTAGTGAGGTCCTGTCTCAAAATAAAAAAACTAAAGTAGTGCTGGGGTGTAGCTCAAAGCTAGAATGTCCCCGGATTCAATCCCCAGGACCACAAAAGAAACAAAGCACAAAGGTAAACAAAACAATAACAACAAAAATATACTACAAAAACTTATTTGTGAACTTCAGACACATAGAGTTGAATTAAACACACCCCTCACTTCAGGGCTGGCTGCTATCACCACCTATGGTATACACAAGGTCTCTTTATCATTTTTTAAATTCCAATTTATCCCAGATTCCCACACCCCTTTCCTCCTTCGTGGTACCCCCTCTAATGTATTTAAGATGAGTGCCTGCATATATATGTGTTCTTATAAAATATAGTGTTGTTTTGGGTATGTGTTTTTAATTTGCATAAATTTTATTGTGCTATAAATCTTGTTCTGTTTCTTACTTAAAAAATCAGCACTATAATAAATGTGTGTCTATGTTACACACACATCTACTTCAAAATTCTGCCTAGTTTTCGTTTAGCCTAGCCATTCTTTTGGGAATGGAAAGAAGGTCTGTCCCCAGTTCAATGCAGTACCACAGTAGCCACGCTGGATATGTCTTGATGAGACCTGTATGGGGATGAACTCCTAGATGTATGTTCACTGGATCAGCGGGGACATTTATATTTATATATAGTCCCATTGAACTATTCTCCAAAAGAGTAGATAATTTTTCTAATACTTTGCATATCTATAGGGGCTAAGCAAATTTTGTTATTATTTTTAATTTGCATTTTATTCTTTCATTATTGCAAAGTTTGGCATCTTTTCATATGCCCATTGGCCATTAGATTTCCTCTCAAATAAATTGCCTATTCTAATTCTCTCTCTCTTAATTTGGATTCTTGTCTACTTGCTAATTGATCCCTTCTTGACTTTTTGTTTGTTTGGTACTGGGGATTGAAACCAGGGACATTCTACCTCTAAGCTCCACCCCCACCTCTACTTTTGATTTTGAAATAAGGTCTAAGTTGATGATACTGGTCTTGAACCTGCACTCCTCCTGTCTCAGCCTCCCCCCCAAAAGAAAGTGTGCCACCACACCTATCTGTCCTATGGCATTGAGGAAAACAGGATATTTTGAGTCAAAGAAATAGAATATGCCCCAGTGATTGCTGACACTCTGTTCTACTAGAAGACTAAGATGCCTAGTATGATGGATTCTCAGAGAAGGGATGCTTTCTCTTGTGGGCAAATGCTTCACTTCATTGTAGTGACATTTGCTCAGTGCTTCTAGCTTCTAGTTACCATGCTGAGCTCTGAAGTGGGAGAGGGAACAAATGCCATTTTGCCTCAACTCTGGAGGTACATATTGCTCACACTCCAGTGGTGGAACAGAAGGCAAACATTTCCAATGGGATATAGTCATTGAAGTTTTGGCCATGCTGAGTTTTCAGCTGGTTTGTTTCCTACTCTACACTTAGTGCCTGGTGCTCACTCAATATTTATTGAATGAAATCTCTTTTTGTCCCTATTTAGGGTGCCTGTGATCAATTGCAGTTTTATGTGTCAATTCAGCAAGGCTATAGTTTTCAAATATTCAAACACTAGTCTGCATGTTGTTGAGAACACATTTTGTAGCTGAAGTTAACATCTAAAATCAGTTGAATTTAAGGAAAAGAGACTATTCGGGATAATGTTGGTGGGGCTCAGACAGTCAGTTGAAAAGTTATATGAACAAAACTGGGATTTTCCTGGGGATGAACCAGTTACACTTGTTGACTGAAAAATTGGCTCCTGCCCTACAAGTTCCAGCCTGCCCTTCCTGATGGATTTCAGACTTGCTGAGTCAGCGCCATAGCTGTCAATTATTTGCTCGCTCTCTCTCTCTCTCTCTCTCTCTCTCTCTCTCTCCCTCTCCCTCTCCCTCTCCCTCTCCCTCTCCCTCTCTCTTTCTCTCTTTTCCTCTCTCTCTATAAATTCTGGACCCATGTGAATCCCAGCCTCAGGGTTCTCACCTATCTAGCACTGCTCACAGGATGAGCTCTGCTCTCTCCCCAACAGTCTATGAGTCTGCCAAGGGCAGGACCCTAGTTGTTTTTTATGTCTGTAAGCTCAGTGCCCAACCTGGGCTTTGAGTGGTCCTCCTGGACAATCATTGGATTAATGAATGTAGGGGCTGGGAAGTTAAAGACAAGGTGTTATGTCACCTATTCCTGTGTATACCTTCTACAGTTTCAGAAATGACTCTTAATTCATGACCATAAACTTCCAGCTCCAGTCCAGATCTCTCCTCCAATTTCCAAGCTCATAAATCCTAGCACTTCCTGAGTACTTCAGAGATTCAAACACAATATGAGTAGCAGCTGATCATGGTGTTGAGAAGATTAGGCTCAAGGGCTCAACTACCTGGGGTTAAATATTTGCTCCTTCAAAGACTATCCTGTGACTCCTCAGGTAAATTTTTAATCTCTCTGAGACTCAAACATGAAAAGCACTATCATCATCTACTTTTCAGTATTTAAGCAGGGTCAGGAAATGCATGTTAAACATGTGGAAAGCACCTGAAATACAGTATGACTTCCACTGCACTGGAGACCTGTTAGCTTATATGGTGATGTCCCATTCAAATTGCTCTCAAACAAAACTCAAGACCTTTTCTCTTGAATGCCACCCTCAATATATATCTCTATCATTCATTCATCTTCTACTTCCAAGTATATTATATATTATGTCAACTCTAATTCCTTTTATTATTTGTGGTGCTGGGCCTAGCACATACTAGGCAAGTGTTCTGCCACTGAGTACATCTCCAGCCCTCAACTCCAATTCTTAAATGTTTCCTTCCCATGCTTACCGCCACTGGCCAGCTCCCAGCTACTACCATCTCTCCCCTGGGTAACAACAGCCTTCTAAGTTGTCTCGCCTCCTCTGTTTATGCCTCCTCCTCCCATTCTGCCCCCTAAACAGCAGCAAGGGACGTGCTTTACAAAGCTTATAATTTCTTCTGAGAACCTTCCAGTGGTTTCCATCTCATGATAAAATGCAAACTCTGCCATCCCCAGCCTTTAAGCTCAGCCTGCATTCTCACCTCATCTTTGGCTTCCCTAACAACCCCCTCTGCTGAGCATTCAGGCTCCACTTGACTCCTTTCCTTTTCCCAAAACACAAGTTCTCCCTCCTCCTGCAAGACTGAAACCTGATCAATCCCTCCTATTTATGTCTCTGCAAAAGGAATACCTTACTGACCTTCCAGACTAGGTCATAGTCTTCGTTTCATGCTCTCATCACATCCTGGACCTTCTTTCTTGCCTCTTAGCCCAGGTGTCATTATACATTTGTTGGTGCCACTTCCCTGATTAATATTTACCAATTTACTATTTATTTGATTTTGTTTATTTTGAGTGCTGGGGCTTGAACTCAGAAGGATTCTGCCTTTTGGCTACATATCCAGCCATATTTATTTTTATTTCAAAATAGGGTCTCACTAAGTTGTTAGGGATCTCATTAAGTTGCTGAGGCTGGCCTGGAACATTCGATCCTCCTGTCTCAGCCTTCCAAAATGTCTTCCTCTCTCAATGAGGGTACCAACTCCATAAGGGCAGTTCAAAACTGTTCTTCCAGTAGCTACAGAAGTGTCTGGCAGCTCATAGATACCTAATAAATACTTATCAAATAGCTGAAACATTGTGAAAAATTCAGATTGAGGAAAGTGCATCAGGAGATAAGCATGTTTTGAAAAAAATTACATGAAGATAGTGGTTGTTGGTATAGAAGGAGGAGAAAAGGAATTCCAGGTACAAAGACAACATGAGCAAAGGCACAAAGCCAGGGAAATGGAGAGCATGGTGAAGATCCCAGAACTGCAGAAAAAGGCCCGCATGGGGCTGGAAAGGAGGTGAAAATAAAGTGCAGAGGATGTCAGGCTGCACCAGGCTTGCACTCTCAGCTGAAAGGCACCATTTGTCTGCAGGACAATGCAGAGTGAGGGAATAGTTTTTCAAGAAGAGAGCAGGCCCCAGAAGGGCAGAACGACACTCTCCCTTCTTCATTTGGCCTCAGGCATCATTCATTATAAGCCACCTTCCAATCATTAAGCCAGTACAAGTTCCAGGGAGTCCCAATGGTTATTATTTCCTGTTTGACATTTCTGAAGTTTAGGAGCACTTCTTAGACTCTGCATTAAGTCTGGGCTGAATCCTCAACACCAGATGTTCTAGTAACAATCCTTGTTTGAAGACAGACTACTGAGGGCAGAGACCATAGCTATAAGTTTGGAGGAAAAAATACTGGTGCTTCTAGTAGGAGAGGTTAGCAACAACAGTGTAAGCTCCAAGTTTCAGGGTCTGGAAGATGGATCTAAGGTCAGAGTGAAAAGGGCCAGAGTGAGGAGAGAGAGAAAGACAGAAAGAGATGGAGACACAGCAACAAAGAGATGCAATCTGAGTGAGATAGAAAGACAGACACAAGGGCAATCAAGGCAATGAGAGAACAAAGCAAGAGAGGGAGAGCCACAGGTAGTGATCTGGAGGTCTGGGATCCAGAAGCTCAGGAGGGCTGAAACCCATGAGAAAAGGTCTGAGGTCTAGGCAGGAGTGCAGACAGAGGCTGTATACAGCTGATGGGCTGACTTGCTCAGCTGCCGATAACTTCCACAGTGAAAGGGAATGTATGTATTTTGAGTTGGAAGCTAAGTGGATTAAAAAAGAGAACAAAACCAAAATACCAAGGGAAACCAAAGTGAAGCTTGTTGGTGGGTTAAGAAATTTACTGGCCACCTCGCCCAACAGACAGTCTTAGCTACTACTTAGTGAGGCCCTTTGCAACTCAGCGAGACCCTGATTCAAAATTAAAAATAAAAAATAGGGCTGAGGATGTAGCTTGCAGTTAGAATGGCCCTGGGTTCCATCCCCAGTACCTCAAAAAAGAAAGAAAGAAAGAAAGAAAGAAAGAAAGAAAGAAAGAAAGAAAGAAAGAAAGAAATTTACTTGCAATGTTTTTATATCCATCCATTTTCTGCCTTCAGATCCTAATCTGTGAAAAATGTGCAAGAAGGTAGGTACAGAGGCCTCTAACCCTCAGAGGGGTGCTCTAAACAACTAACGCTGGTTGGGCACCAGCTGAGAGTTTTGTGCCCAACCTGCCTCATGGTCTAGGCTCAGTCTACACCACTGGAAGCTCCATGTAGACCCCACCATCATCACTTAGACCCAGTCACCTGTGTCTTCAGTACCACCCCCACATCACTCATGATATTGTGTGTATGGTCATGTGGCACTCAACACTAACTAGAAAAAAGGAAGGATATTTTCTTGCTTTCCAATAACATACGGATACATGGTTGTACCACTGGATGGACTCACAACTACCTAAACAATGATTTTGAAAGTATATATAAATTAAGAGTTGGGGTTCAGTACTGGATAGAGGTCTAAAGGGACACATCACGGAGCTCTGTTCTCAATCATAATCAGTCCCAAATTTATATAAGTTATTCAACTTAAGATACAGAAGGTAATTTAATCAAATTTGCCAATGCTAGTAGTCTTGGGGAGAAGGATGTAGTCATTGTTATAGTGTCCTAGCCAAACTCTATAAGACAACTTTTAAAAGGGTCACATACAAAACCATTATGTTTTAAAAAGAAGTTTATGCCTGTAAAGAACTTGAGCTATGAAGACACTCAGAAGAAAAATTTCCAGTTTGGCTGACTCCAGAGAATCACCATGTACTGTGACAGCAGAAATAACTGTCACAGCAGTTGGCTGCACTGTCCAAAATAGAGGAAGTAATGGCTGCTCTACAAGCAGAGAGGTGCAGAGTCTTTAACTCATATCTGACTCCACACACAAATAGAGCTGCATACAAGATGGTGTGTGTGTGTGAAGAAAAGCACCAGGATGGGTAAAGAGGGAAATGTGCAGGAACTGTCTCCATGATTCCTGGGGAAACATGACCAGCCTCTTGAGTTTTCTGAAAGTCTATCCCAAAGAAGAAAGACAATGGCTTTTCTGCTTGTAGGCCTGAGCTATCAGGTTACAAGTTAAAGGAAGCAGTTGACTACCAGAAGACTAGATCTTCTGGGGTTTTTGTGACACCTGATTCCCAAAATGTCCAGGGCTGTCTAATGAGGACATTCTAGCTGTGAGTTTAAGGGAGTTAGGTGACTAGAGGAACAGGTGTCAAGGATACTGTAGCAGTAGCACTCAGGGTCCAAGGAGTCTTGTAAGTATACTCTTGGTCATTCATTTGGCCATTCATTCATGCATGCAATAACCCTTTCCTGAGAACTGAAGAAGACCCAGATCCTATCAAAATATAATATCTTGACCAGAAGGCTTCCTATGGCCTCAAAATGAGCCCTGAGCCATGCATTGGTAGACCTGTACTGGGAACAGAGAAGTGTTGACGCAGAGTACTGTTCCTGTTAGTAGCTCTCTGTGCTGCAGATGGAGGCCATATGTCTTCAGCAGATCTAGCCCAACCCAAGAAGGGACATGGAACCCCATGGGAGCCATGCTCAACACTGTGCCTGAAACTGAGCCATGAGCTTAGCATCATTCACACCATGGTGTTTACAGCACTCACTCCTGCCTGTCACCAGATCCACACTGGCATTTGGTGGCGCCACAGGCAGCAGAGACATGATGGGACCCTCCCTCAAAGAAGCATGATTCACCAAGGGTGAGAATGGCCAGATTGCAATGACGCAAGTGCCTTGGAAATAAATTTGCCAAGTAGTGTGGGAAAGAATGAGGTCCCAAGGGCTTCAGATTCCTGTATCTGTCTTTTCTCTTTCAAAGCAGAAAGATATTTGGAGGCAGCCTGGAGTCCCTCACAAAGCAGAAGTCATGGTGGGCCCCTCGAGACGAGGCTGTCAAGCTACAGTCTGAGCTTCCACATTCCTTGGAATTTAACTGGCAAATTCATCTACCATGGAAGAGGCAGATTTGGTTACTGGCAACACTGTGAGAATGCAAAGATGTTGAGCCTGCGTGTCAGTGTAATTTTCTGTGGGGCTGTCTGCTCCCACCTTCCATGCTTGAGGCATGGGGCAGAGACAGCTACAGGCCCTTGCCTCATAGCTTTTGCACTCATAACTAACTGCATTTCTCAGGCCATAAGCTTGGTATTATGTGTCTTTGAGTTGATGACTCCAGTTTTGCTTGTGCTGCTGGCTAGCCCAAGGCACCAAGAGTTTCCTGGTATCCTTCTTCTTGAGCTGACCTGTGGAACCAATAAGCTACAGACAAACATGAGCACATTGCCAACAGTGTAGAAATAAAACTTATTTCTCCAAGGCCTGGATTCCTTGTATATAGATGGGCTGGCTACATGTGCTGTCACTGGCAACTCTGAGGTGGTTTGGTATTTCTGCCCTGGTTGCAGAGGCCATTTATTAGCATGATGATAAATATTTAATCTGCAGTCTTAGATGCCAGCACATCAATAGCCATAGACAGGCGAGGGAGATTCATAGCTCATGTTAACAGGTAGACCTTTTTTGTAGACCAATAAAAAAAGAAGGAAGGTGATAATTAAGGTGCCTTTATGATCATCATGAAGAGCTGGTACTGTTCTGTGGTTTTGCAGTGTGAAGTGCAGTACTGAGAGGAGACAGGCAGAGAGCAAGTGAGCCAAGGGGCTGGCAGGGCGTGAGGTTACAGACAGAGCTGAAGACCTTCTGGGAAAATAGTGGAATCGAAATCCCATAATGACATAGCATGCAGGGCCACACCTGGCTCTCCCATTCTTACCACTGCCATTGCTACTACCACCACTGCCACCACCTGAGCCATCTGCATGTGCCCAATTTGCAGGATCATTCTAAAAGACTCCAAATGCTTCTGTTAAGGAAGGGTGACAGAATGACCCCCAATAAAATTTAGATGATTTAACTGGCCCTTTTTGGGAAATTAGTTGAGTAAGATAAACTGGGGAGAGGTGGAGGTTGGTGGAGTGTGGGGTCATTTGGGTTCTGCCTCTTGAGGTAGGTGTGTGGGAAATAGACTCGAAACTTCTGGGTCCTGGAGTTATCCTAACACAGGGACACATGTCAGAACATCAGAAGTTAAGTAAGTGACAAGATGAGCTTCAGAAAAAATGCCACATGATATTTATGATGAGCTCCAACATTTCTTCTACCTTCTTTTGGTACTAATGTTAAACAAGAGAACACACACACACACACACACACACACACACACACACACACACACAAGACACCATGGCAAATACCTCCTAGATGAAACGTAAATAAATTTGTCTACCAAATTAACCAAACAGTCTTAGAAGGTTTGTCCAGCTAAAGAGAGAACCAATGTTAGCTTTTTTCTCGAAAAATAACAAAACTTCTAGAAGGGGCAACTCCATGGACATTTTACTCAAGCGTTACTATATAATTTGTGTGTCAGCAAATAGTGGGAGATGGGTGGGCGGGGATGCATTGCATCTAGAGAATGCTCTCTTTTTAGAAGTAGCAAGTCTAACAAATATCTATGCTTACAGTTCAACCTTGAGATCCTTTCATATTTTGGGATAATAGAGAATGGATAAATGAAAATATTGGTTACATTTTCCTCATCTCAGTTAATGTCTGTGAAAAGCCAAACTGTTTGGGCCTTGAGATAGTAATCCAAGCACCATCATTCCCTCAAATTTTATTTAAATTGCACAAAATACCAGGCAATACTTCTCAGTTTCTGTTATGTTCATCTTACAAGTTTGAGTCTTGGCAGGGAGGAGCCAGAACTTGGCTAGCAACTTCTATAGGACTAGCAGCTCAGTGGCCTCATGGAGATATGCCTTGGATCTAAAATTTCCAGTAGAAAAGCTCATGCATTGGCAATGCCGAAATATTGATAGGTGAAATAACTGATTCATGAAGGTTCTAGTTTCATCAGTGGATAAATCAATCGATGGATTAATTCATTTATTGGATTAATTCATTACTGGGAGTGTGGCCTTGGGGATTAAATATGTCCCTTGCCCCTCCCTTTGGTCTCTCTGCTACTGGTCTGCATGATGTGAGAGCAGCATACTTCCAATTCCCCTGTTGCTACTGCTGCCATGTATGCTTCAGAGCCGGCCCCAGGGACTAAACCCTTTGAAACCAAGTGCCCTAATAAACCTTCCTTCCTTTAAGTTTTATATATGTTATTTAGGTCACAATGTGAGAATGCTGTCTTAAACACTTAGGATACCCTCTTTGAAACCAAGGAATAGAGGTAACTTAGAATGCTCTTTGCTAAACCTTTTAAAAAAGTTTTTCAAATCTCAGTACAAATAACACTCTCTCCATGAAACATTCTCTACTCCCTGATGAATTCAAAGGATCATGAAGTTGGAAGAAACCTCTGAACTCACCTGTGTAATTCATTAAACAGATGGAAAAACTGAAGCCCATGGAGGGTCAGTGCATGCCTGACACCACAGAGCACATCGGAAAAGAAGCTAGAACCCAAATGCAGCTATCCTGACATTTCTGTTGTCTCCTTCTTCTCTCTTCTCTTCACCTGCTTGTCAGTTGTCGCTAAGCAGTAGTAATAAACCAAATGCACACAAACCCTCATTGCTCAGAAAGATTAAGGAAGATATTGGTAAATACTCCAAGATATTAACTGTGGCTGTCTTTTAGTACTTGCAATGTGGATGATATTTTCTGCTTCTTTCTCTTATTTGGAAGGTTACCAATGTTCCTTAATGAGCATATATTGCTGGTAAAATGGAGGAAGTGCACACATGCAGAGGAAGAGAAGGAGAAGGGCAAGGGAAAGGAAAAAGGAAAGGCAACCACACACCGAATCCAGTGTGGGTGTAGGAACATCCTAGAGAGCCTATTGCTTCTTTAGAAGGCCTGGCACATCCCTGTAGGTAGAGGAAGCCAGCTAGCTCTTGTCCTGTGGATTAAAAAGCATACAGCTCTCACATCAATCCCAGCCCCAGCAAACAGTTGTGTCCCAGGGGAAAGGCTGCCTGTCCAAGAATTAGTGATCTCCTGACTCCCATATATAGTGGTGACTTCATACTCCATCTTCATAGGTTTATTGGATTCCTAGGCTCCCTTGTGGACGTTGAGATATCATATAGTCAGAGCCAGGTTCTGGGTGTGGGCTGTGGGGCAAGTGTGAAAGAAACAGAAATCAGTTGCAATTGTTGACTAGAGGGGCCCTAGCTTAAGTGAAGGACACAGATGTGCACATAAATAAGGCAAAGGCAGGACGGAGGGCTTCTCAAATCCCATCCCAGATGCCTGGGCGATGACATCACACCCTGCTTGGGAAACACAGCTGTCTTCATGGGGCAATGTTACAGCAGCTGCTTTCATATGGGTATATGTATGCCCTCTTCAGAAGAGGCTCACACTCTGGGTCTGAGACCTCATTCCCCCACTTTTTAGCTCCATCGTCAGGATGAAAGGAGGGCCCATGCCTGGATCAGTCAGCGAGTCCGAAAAACAACTTCCAAGTGAAAAGCCAGTTTGAACAAGCTGAGGGGCCTCAGGCAGTGAGAGAGGTCTCTGCTTTGGGCTGCTTGAGTTTTCCTTTTTACCACATCTCTTTCAGTGTGTCTATTCCACATCCAGCAGAGCTGCCTTCACATTCATATCCTCCCTTTCAGTCTCCTCTTGTTGTCAGAGGGGCCCTGTCAGCCCTGCCACATTCCTCCCCTCTTGCAAACAGTGAGCAAGAGCCCATGTGTTGCCTTTTAAGGCCATGGAATAGCAACTCCTCAGAACTGCCTTTCCAAGCCAGGTGCAGTGGTGTAGGCCTGAAATCTTAGTACTTGGGAGGCTGAGACAGGAGAATGGCAAGTTCGAGGCTAGCCTTTGCAACTTAGTGAGACCTTTTCTCAAAATAAAATTTAAAAAGGCTGAGGATGTAGCTCAGTAGTAAAGTGTTCCTGGGTTCCATCCCTCCTTCTCCTCCTCCTACTACCACCACCACCACCAGCACCAATAATAATAGTAATAATAATAATAATAATAATAATAATAATAAACAAGATAAAAAGAAGGAAAACCACCCTTCTCATCTTGTGCCCTATGGCTGCGATGCTTGGATGCTCAAGGTTCGTACACATATATGCTTTCAAGTTCAATTGCTTTGAGAAATAGGACTGTCAGAACAGCAGCTCTGGGCAACCAGGAAGTGGAGTTGGAAGAGCCAAGATCTATATTGCCTGGAACTTCCGTTCAGCTGGCACGCCAGATGTGATTGTACATGGAGCACTGTGGACTGTAATCCTAGTACTTGCAAGGCTGAGACAGGAGGATTGTAAGTTTGAGGCCAGACTCAGCAACTTAGTGAGGCCCTCTGAAACTTAGGAAGACTGTTTAAAAATAATAAATGATAATAAAATATCATTTTAATTGAGGGTGTAATTCAGAGGTAGAATGTCTCTGGATTCAATCCCCAGTAACTAACAGACACACACACACACACACACACACACACACACACACACACACACAATCTTACTTAACACTAATCTAACCTCTAAATATATCAAGTGAGATTAAGATTGAACAAGTGAGTTTGGGGAACACAATTCTGCACATTGCAAGTAGCAGCAGTGCTGATAATCTTGTAAGTACAATTTAGGCCCTCTGCAGTCTTTCCACAGTGGGGTCTTGGTTTCAGCATCCCCCATGGATAGGACAAATCTGCAGTCTCTTATAGAAAATGTTTCATTTACATATAGTCTATGCACATACTCCTCTATACTTTAAATCATCTCTAGATTACCTATAATACTTGATAAGAGGTAAACAGTATGTAAATAGTTGTTATAGCACTAACATGTGTGACGAAGAAATGGGAAGAACAAGGGGAGGTCTGGGGAAGGAAAGAGACCAAGTCATGGTATGTGCATATATGAATTAATCACCATGAATCTTGCTATCATACACAATTATACTGTACCAATAAAAATTAATAAATTAAAAACCAGTTGTTATACTATATCATTTAAAGACTAATGGATAATAAAAAGGTCTGTATGTGTTGATCACAGATGCAAATATTTAGAATATTTTTGACCAGCTATTGTTTGTAGAACCTACATGACTCCCCAGCTCTCTGAGACTCAGGGTCCTGCATTTCATGTTACTGTGCTGTGAAATAGATCTGAGTAGAGGAGCTCTGTGGCACAGTGTGGATAAAGGCAATAGACATGGAGACCATCAGGCCTAAACATCCAGGCTAGTAATCCTCTGTAGAACATCCAGGCTAGTAACTCTCTTCTCTATGTAACTCAAAGGTAGAGGGGCATCATTGCCTTGCAGAGGGCAATTCAGCATCTTGCTTAACTCTCAGAAAGGACAAATCCAACAACAAATACATTGGCAGTTAATGTGAAATTTTCAAGTAGAGACAGGAAGATATATATCACAAAACAAAATTTAATAAATCTCCTCCCTAAACAACTTGGCTCTTTCCTGCAAATCCATCTTCGGTGGCAGCTGCCTCAACTCTCCCCTCTCCTCTTCACCTTCTCTACCCTCTCTAGCTAGGGTTCAGATTGAGGATTGGCTCAGAGTAAGTTTTCAGTCAGAGACTGCAGCACGCCTGGGAAAATCCAGGACCTTTGTCTGCTACTCATGAAACCACTGGCTCCAGGAATGGTGATGCACTGTGGGTACCAAGCCTATCTTTGTGGTCTGGATCATAGTGGAAGCTGTTTCCATGGCCCAAGCCCAGCGCCCTCATGCCTAACAGAATTTGCAGAAAAGCATGCTGAAAGGTTCTCAGTCAGAAATCATTTATGTTGCATATGGGAGAATTCAGGCATGGGGATAGTGAGGAATTTCCCTACAACAAGGAGGAGCAGGAAGCTGGAGTAGGTGCATCTACTCACTTTTTTTGTGTGTGGTACTGAGGATGGAACCCAGGGGCATTCTACCTCTGAGCTACACCCTCAGCCATATTTTTTATTCTTTATTTTGAAACAGGGTCTCACTGAGTTACAAAGGGCCTCACTAAGTAGCTGAGGCTGTCCGTGAACTGCGATCCTCCTGTCTCAGCCTCCCGAATACTGGGATTACAAGTGTGCACCACCATGCCCGGATACTTTTTTTAAAAACAATATTATTGGTGCATTGCAATTATACATTGTAGTAAAATTTAAAGGGATACATTCATGTATGCATACATTACTTGGTGTATTTCCCTCTGCATCTCACTTGTTTCTCCCTCCTCACACCCAATATATGTTAAGGAGATTGATAGTGATACCTTTGGCTCATTCTTCGTCATGTGTGGCACTAAGGATTGAACATAGGGGCATTATACCTCTGAACTACACACCCAGACTTGTTTTTAAACAGGGTCTGGCTAGGTTGCTGCGAGTCTCACTAAGCTTAAAGCTGGCCTGAACCTGTGGTCCTCCTGTCTCAGCCTCCCAAGTATTGGGATTGCAGGCATGTACACTGTGCCTACCTCTTCAGTTCACTTTTGACTCAGCTTAACTTATGGTCTTGAGTTAATGCCCTTATATATCTCCAGATCACTGTGAATGCAGTAAGTGACACACTCTGACCTTTCATGGTTCAGAGGCACAAGTATGTTGGGCAACAGCAGTTAATCTTCTTACAGACCCAACTTCTAACCTACTGTGTCTGGAGCACTTTCCAGAAGCAGAGCTAAATCTTCTATCTTATAATCCTATCTAGCCCCTCTGTTGGACTCAGGTATCAGGAGGCTTCAGTTGGTCCTGGAGTGAAATATAGGCCTGGAAACAGGAAGGGGTGAATTTTGCTGAGGCAGCAGGAGAGCGAAAGGGGGTTATTCTGCTGGGAAAGTGGGCTTGGCAAGGATCCTCTGGTTTACTGCTCCCAAACCATTCTCAGACTCTTGGTTTCTCTCTTGGAACGGTCTGGCAGTACTGCAGGGTGGAAAAAAGTGTGGGATAAGGAGTCTGGAAAGCTGAACTCTAATCCTGGATCGCCTTCCACCTCTGAGTGCGGCCTTGGTCAAGGCCCAGCCTTTCCCTGGGCCCCTTTCCTGTCTTCCTGGTGGGGAGAGTCAGACAGAGTCCCTCACAGACTGGAGTGGGAAGCAGTAAGAGGTAGGACAAACAACAGCCAGCTCTGTCCTTGCTCCCACAGCTGCCAATCCACCAAGCCACACTCTTCCAGATTGCGGTCTGAAGACAGGAAGAGGGGCCCAGGGCCTTCCTGGAAGGAAGGAATTTTGGGAAAAACTTGCCCAGTTGGTGCACCTATAGCCCAACAGCACTGAAATGGCATCTATATGACAGAAATAAACAGGAATCTTGGAGACCTTCATTAGAGGTGAAAGTTGTGGTTAGAGTAACCATGGGAGGAGGGACTTCAGGCTCTTGAGTAACCATAGGAGGAGGGACTTCTGGCTCTTGGCTCTTTTTGTCTTTTTGCTCCCAGATGGATCTCCTCAGCTCTTGGAGAGAGGAGGGACTATTGCAGCAAGCAGCTCATTCTGTACATGTGCAGAGCTGTAGCAGCAACTCCCACTGATTACTCACTGCCCCTCCCAAATCATTCTTCTTTCTTTGTTCAGCAGTTAAAGTGATTTTATATTTGTTTCATTATTTTAAATTTCAATTTGGACTTCCTTCCTTCCTTCTCTCCTTCCTTCCTTCCTTCTCTCTTTTCTTCTTTCTTAGATGGGGTTTTGCTATGTTGCCCAGGCTGATATTGAACTCCTGGGCTCAACCAATCCTCTTGGGTAGCTGGGACTAGAGAAGCATGCAATTGCACTCAACTATTATTTTGACTTTTGGATTGACATAATATTTGCACATTTTATGAGGCACAATATGATGTTTTGATTCATGTCTAGATTGTGTAAAGATCAAAATAAGGTAATTAGCATATCCATCATCTCAAATATTTATAATTTATTTATGGTAAAAGTTAGAAACTATCCCCTTCTAGCTTTTTGAAATGTATTGTACACTTATTATTTCGAGTCACTTTACCATGCAGTAGCACAGCAGAACTTCTTACTCCTATCTATAATACAGTGCTCATTGATCCAGGTCCCCCCATTTCTTCCTCTTCCAGTCTTCAGTAACTGCAATTCCACTCTCAACTTCTATGAGCTCAACTTGCTTTTTATAATCCATATAAAAGTGGGGTCATGCATTCTTTGTCATTTTGTGCCTGACTTATTTGATATGACACAGTGCCCTCCACCTACAAGTTCATCTGAATTATTACAAATTACAGAGCTTCATTTTTTGTTGTTTTAGTGGCCCTAGGGATTGAGCCCAGGGACTCATGCATGCTAAGCTTTTGCTCTACCTCTAAGCTTCATCACCAGTCCACCTTTTTGTGGCTGAATAATATTTCATCATGTATATATACACCACATTTTCTTTGGCCATTCATTCATTGACAGACATTTATAGACAAAAATAACAAATGATGGTGAGGGTTTCAAGAGAGGGTAACTCTTATACACCGTGTATGGATAAGCCTTGATGGAAAACAGTATTGATGTTCCTCAAAACAGTAAAAATAGAGCTACTGTACAACCTCACTACTGGGGGTAGAGCCAAATTGCCCTTCAAAGGGATGCTGCACTTCCATGTATTTTGCAGAGCTATTCACAATAGCCAAGGTATAGAATCAACTCAGAATGACTTTAGCAAACAATTTTACTGGCCTGTTCATTCACCTCCCCTGCCCATGGCTGCTGATTGAGGGGAGAACAAAATTCACTTTTATTATCCTGACCTCCAAAGCTCCCAGTGCTTTGGCTCTACTCATCGTGCCAACCTCCTGGGCTGTTACCTTCTTCTCAGCTCCCATATGCTGATCCCATAGGTTTTCCCTCCTTCTTTTCCTTAAACGGACCAAATTTGGCCTCTTTTTAGGGCCTTAGAACTTGCTTTTATACTTGCTTGAAAAGCTTTGCCTCCCAGATAATTATGTAACTGGTCCATTTTTTTTTTGTTGTTGTTAATCAGTTGCCAATCAAATGTCACTTCCTCAGAGAGGCCTTCTCTGAACCAGTCCAACTAGAATAACTGCAGGGCTATGAGCACAGTGCATTGCCCTGAGCTCCCCCCCCCCACTTGGGGCACTATGGCACTTGTCACTCTGAATCATCCATGCATGTGTATGTGTTTACTTGCTTATTATCTATCTCTTTCACTTGAAGGTAAGCTCCATGGAGCCTCTCCCTTCTCTTTCTTGATCTCGTAACCCCAGGGCCTGACACCCAGCAGGAATTCAGGAAATGTTCAGGAAGCAAAAAGAATAAAGGAAGGAATGCAGAAACAATATATAGAAGTTATTCATGGAAATGTAATGGTGAGGAATGCAACTCTTGACAGTTACTTTGGCCTCTGAGCTCTCATACTGTTCTCATAATGTGACAATATCTTCTATATATAATGCACAGATGCTAAACTCTATGATGATCATTTCAGTCTTGCTCACCACTCTATGGTGCTCTGTACGTCCATGTGTCTGGCACATGGAGGGGCTCAATAATACTTTGTTTGTTGGCTAAATGACTAGATATGGGTTCGTCAGTCAGTGGAGTGTAGATGGAAGAAAATCCCACATGTCTGTTTTTTATAGATGGAAAAGCAGGCCCACTTCAAAACTAGGCCCAGTTCACGTCAATATTCACACCCAAGCTAGGCCAAAATGGAGGTCTTGGTGGCACAATTATTTTCCTGTAAATGAGTCAAAAGTTGGCCCAACCAAAATGTCTTTTCAAAGCTAAGCAACTAAGCAAATCATTGGCCATCCATCATTTTTTTCTTGAAGATGAAGGGAATCTTGTTATAGAGGCAAAGGGCATACTCGATGAAATGCCACATCATCTTCCAGGATTAGATTAGTCTGGACAAGATACAGGAATAAAACAGCTATGTGGAACCCTGGTAAATATCTGCCCACACTGACAGTGCATCCTCTTTTCAGTGATATGCTCTAATTCTGGAGTACATGTTCTCACCTGCTTCTGATGTTGGGAGTCACTAACAAGATTGGTGTTTTCTAAGCAGCTCCCCAGAGTACTCAAGAAGTTCTCAAGAAGATGAGTTTTATGGTCAAAGAGATATGAGGTGGAATCCTACCTTTTCTACATTCTAATGTTGTCCTTGGTCAAGTGATCCACCTCTCTGAACATCAGTTTCCTCCTCTGTAATTTGGGGGTAATAAGAATAAGATCCATATGCAGGACATTGTGTTAATTAGGGGGCTGATGTGGGTGCTTAGTGAGCTGTGCAGTTTTGAGCTCATGTTCTTCTTGGATCTTTAGGAATCTTCCCAATTTATATTCTAACAATTGCTTAATGTTCTTCAAGGAAAGAACCATTGGTATTTCAACTCTGCAGCGTCCTCGTTCCCAGTACAAGGCTGGGCTCAAATTAAGTGCTAGAATAGGCTATAACCCTATCTGGGGATCTAATGTTCCCTGAGGAGAGGCAGAGCTTTTATCAAAGGCTGGCATATTTGAATCTTTATGTGTATGCAGTTGAGGTAGTGGGTACCATGCCTAACTCTAAGGGAACAAGCAGGCCAAGCTTCTGCGCAGGCAGGATGCTCTGTGACTATATAGTTATCTCCTTGCATTTTCTGTGCACAAAGACAATCCCAACACTGGAGACTCTCAGTGCTTCCCTGAACAGAGTCACAGGTGGGTACATGTAGTTACTTACTACATCCTTTTTCCAATCCAAATCACTTCTGAGGGCCTAGCCCACTAGCCACTGACCTAACGGGAAGGGAGTGGGCCAGGAAGCCATGGATCCTGTGTTCTTAACCCTTGGCTTGGCACTCTGATATCTGGGCAAGGAAAGAGACAAGGCCCAGGAAAATCAGGCTGTGGAGAAAGGATCTGTATTTCCAAGTCAGCACTGTGGGGCAATTCTGGATTGAAGATCTTGCCTATGAGGGATCCAGAAGCAAAATCTGATGCTCTGTCACAGCCTGAGCTATCAATTACCACCTAATCAACTCAACATAATCCAAAGAACAATACTGAAATTGATTTCAAAACATATTCTAGTGCTGCTCTTTATTGCCTGATGTGAATGCAGGACTGGCATTGGAGAAGTAATTCATTCCATTGAAATCGTCATTCTGACCAGCTATACTGATTACACCCTTAGTGAATATTGCTATGGGGGCAAATTGTAGAGCAACGTCCAGATTTATATACCCCTACCATCTATCCTAAGTCCCAGACAATCCACAGCCATCCCTGTGGTGAAACACAGAATAAGTCATTCACTGGAGCCCATTAGGTTGGGAAAAGGTACCCATTAACTATGGTAACATCTAATAAATGAATTTAAGACTAGTACCTATCAATACATTACTCTGTTGCTTATTCTGTCTCTCTCTTGTATCTATAATCTTCTTCAAATCTGCATTCCTGCCCAGTGATTATCCTTACCATCTTCTCTTCACCACCAAACTTTTAAAAAAGTAATCTGGCAGGGTGTGGTGGCACACTTCTATAATCCTAGTACTTGGGAGGCTGAGACAGGAGATTAGCAGGTTTAAGGCCAGTAAGAGGTAATTTAGCGAGACTCTGTTTCCAAAGAAAAAATAAAATAGGGCTGGGAGTGTAGCTCAGAGAAAAAATGTCCCTGGGTTCAATCTCCATCACCACAAACAAAAGTATAATACATTCTCACTCCTTCCTGAAGTCACCATAAAGTTCATACCACCACTATTTCTCTTCATAATGGTTCTTTCAAAAACTTAGTGCGATTATGTGGACAGATTTCTTCACTCTTACTTTTCATGAATTCTTGGTCACTCAGTGACTTTTGCAGGCCGTCAGTGACATCATGCTATTTATGTAGATCAGTACTACTCTCTCCTTAATGGAGTTACCCTTCTCTTAAAAGTTGCTGTTCCCTAGTCTTCCTCCTTCCCCATGTTCAAAACTTATCTCTTTCAGTGTCAGTCTCAATCAATCCTGCATTAGGGATTCAACTGGCAAAACTAAAATTGGGGCGTCATCCTTTAACTCTCCTTTTTCCTTCTGCCATCTCCCACTGTCTGCTACTTAAAACCATTGCACTTAAAAGAGGGACAAAATACTCCGTATAGATTACAAAGTCTTGCACATTCTTGCTCCTATCTATCAATTCTGCCATATTTTGTACCATGTTTATTTCTGGTTCTGTTGATTAAACCACGAGGTAGGTATTTCTGCTTAGTCCCTCCTCATCCTGCAGCTTTTAGGATGCAATGTCCTCAGGAAGCCTTTCTCTAACTTCAAGTTCTCCTCAGACTACTTATATTACAGGACATTTTTATAATTAGTGCATTTTATTTCAGAACAATTTAGATTTACAGAAAGCATGAACAGATAGCGCAGAGAGTCTCCATGTACTCCCTACCTTTTGCAAGTTTCCCTCTTTATTAATACTTCACATTAGTGTGGAATGTTTGTTACAGCAATGAACCAGGACTGTTACATTATGATTAAGTTTATTCGGCTTTTCTTAGTTTTTCCTTAATGTTCTTTTTGTTTTCCATGATCCCAAATTACACTTAGGAACTTTGTCTTCTCTCGGCCTCTGAGAATTTCTCACACCCTTTCTTGCTTTTGATTAATTTAATGGTTTTGAGGAGTACAGGTCAGGTGGTTTATAGAATGCTCATCTATTGGGATTTGTCTGATATTTTTCTCCGAATTAGATTGGGGTTATGATTGGGGGGGAATAAGAGAAGTAGTGACATTTTCATTATGTTATATCAAGGCAACATACTATCTACAAGAATTATGACTGCTGATTTTGACATTGATCACCTGGCTGGAGTGTTTGCCACCCCCCTACTGTAAAATCATTGCTTTCCCCCCTGTCCATACTATATTCGTTTGGAGGAAGTAACTATGTACAGCTCACAATTAAGGACTGAGAGTTATGTTCCCCTTCTTTTAGGGTGGAAATTCTATATAATTTATTGGAATTCTGCACAAGAGATTCTCTTTTATTCCATGTATTAACTTCTTCAATCACCCAATTATATCCCTATGGACTCAGGGGTATTTATTTTAAACTTTAGGCTACAGTCCATTATTGCTTCATTTATGTTTGTTGCTCATATTATTCCAGATTTTGCCATTGAGAAACTTTAATTTGGTTTCTATGCACTCTGAAACACCCTAGTCATAGTGAGGCTAGGTTTTGTTCTTAGCACTTCCTTTTTTTGATGCTACAAGATACTCTAGGCTTATCTTATGCATTTCCTGCCCTAGTGTTATAAGTTATTTCTCCAAGGAATCCTAGTTCCTTTTATTGAAGAATACTATCAGAAACTGAGATCTAGGCACTAGGCATGCTGTCTTTAGAAAACTTTTATTAGTTGCAATTTTACATTGATTCATGTGATTATTTAATAAATGCCTTTATCATTCAAAGGAGTTTCAGTAAGGTGGGGACCATGTATGATTTTTCTCTTGTTACATCCCTGGAGCCAAGAACAGGATCTGTCACATAATGTGCAATAAATACTTCTAGATGAGAGAATGTTTATGTTTTATGGAAATGTCATTCTCTAGATTATCCAGGACAGAAATATTAATCTAATTCTCCTTTTTCTTTTTTTTTTTTTTGTGGGTCTGGGGATGGAACCCAGGGGCATTTGACCTCCGGGCTACACCCCCTGCCCTATTTTTTTTTTATTCTTTATTTTGAAACCGGGTCTCACTGAGTTGCAGAGGGCCTCACTAAGTAGCTGAGGCTGTCCGCGAACCGCGATCCTCCAGGTCTCAGCCTCCTGAATGCTGGGATTACAAGCGTGCGCCACCACGCCCGGCTAATTCTCCTTTTTCTTATCTTCTTCACATCCAATTCTTCTTATCTCCACATCCAATTACTGAGTTTTGATAATTCTAATTATCCAGTGCATTTCCTAATTCATATTCTAAGACTACATCGATTCAAGCATTTCCTATTTGTGAATAACCAAAATAGTATCACAGTGGTATTCATGCTTCTAGTTCAATCTATAATGCATATTGCTATAAAATTTATCTTCCTAAAGTACAGCTGTGATGAAGACACTTCCTCAAGTAAAAATCCATTCAGTGAATGGAAAAATACACTACTTACATGAAGTGGACAGTACTCTGTGAGAATACATCAATCATCACATGTTAATGTATAGATTTACAGAATTGATTGAGAGATTTATGAATTTAATACACCCATATCATGATAATGACAGGACTTTTGTGGGTATTGACAAGCTGGCTCTAAAATCCATATGGAAATAGAAAGGACATAGAAAACCTAAAACAATATTGAAAAGGATGTGCAAAGCTGGAGGAAAAAGCACACCTTACTTTGAGCCTATTTCTAAAGCTATATTAATCAAGATCGTATGTTACTGGTCTAAGTTCTGATCAATTTATCAAGGTGACAGAATAAAGATCCCAGAAGTAGATCCACTTTTATACAGTCATCTTGTCTTTGACAACAATGTCAATGTAATGAGAAAGGAAAATCTTTTTTAGTAAATGGCACCTGAGAAATGCAAATCAAAACTGCACTGAGATTTTATCTAACTCCAGTTAGAATGGCAATCATCAAGAACACAAACCATAATAAATGCTGGGGAGGATGTGAGAATAGGAACCCTTACACACTATTGGTGAGATTGAAAATTAGTATAATCACTATGGAGATTCCTAAAATCTAGAAATGGAACCAACCATATTACCCAGCCCATACCACTCCTTGGATTCTTTCCAAAATAATTAAAGTCATAACACTATAGTGATACATGCATATCCATGTTTATAGCAGTGAATTCACAATAGTCAATTATGAAGCCAACCTAGGTGTCTGTCAACATATGAATAGATAATGAAAATGTAATACACACACACACACACACACACACACACACACACACACACACAATGTAATTTCACTCAGCCACAAAGAAGAATAAAATTAGGTCATTTGTAGATAAATGGATGGAACCAGAGACTATTATGTGAAATGAGATGAGCCAGTCTCACAAAGCCAAGGGTTGAGTGTTTTCTCTCCCATGTAGAAGCTAGAGAGAAAATAGGGAACAAAAGAGACTTGAGAGAGGGAAATGAGGAGGGAGGAAAGGAGTACTGAAGAAGGGAACAGTTCCAATAATGCTATGGTAATATATGAAGGTACAGGTACCAACCTCACTAACATTTACAGGGAGGGAGAAGAGGGGAGTACGATGGGATGTGAAAGAAAATATAATTGCTGTGTGCAAGTATATTTGTATCACTTTGAATCTCACTATGATATATAATTACAGTGTACTAATAAAAGTAAAAAAAAGAAAAATAATAAAAATACTCTTAAAAGAGAATATCACCACCACTGGAAGGCAGTAAAATGTTTCTTAGCCATGACACAGATGGAAGAAGAAATAAGGAAAACAGAAATCTTGGACTTCATAAAAATTGGAAAATTCAACTCATTAAAAGACCTTGCTATGAAAATGAATAGGTAAGCTATATTTCAGGGAAGCATATTTTAGAAGCTACATATTTGATAAGGGACTGGTATTTAGGATATGTAAAGAACTTTTACCATTCAATAATTAAAAGATAAAATAACCAATTAAAATGAGCAAAAATTATTGAATGAAAACTTCACTAAAGAAGGTACACAAATGGCTAAAAAGTACAAGGAAAGATTGCTCACATCAGTAGCCATCATGCATATGTAAATTAAAATCTCAATGAGATTTTACTACTCACCAAAATAGTTAGAAAATAGAACATTGCCAATACCAGATGTTGATGAGGATGTGGAAAAAATTTTCACACATTGTTGGTAAGAATGTAAAATGACACAATTGCTTTGGGAAAAAGTCTGGCAGTTTCTTATACAAATTAATATTTACCTACTCTAGATCCAGCCATTCTACTCCTACATGTTTAACTAAGAGCAATGACAATGCATGTTTATTTTTAAAATCACACAAGAATGTTTATAGTGTCCGTATTAATAATAGCCTAAAACTGGAAACAAGATAGGTGTCATTCAATAGGAGACTGATAAACAAGCTGGATACACAAAATGTATAAACAAATTGTGGCATTGTCATCCAAGGGAACGAGGCTCAGTGGTGAAACAATTACCCATGCAGGAAACAACATGGATGGATCTTAAAAGCATCATGTTGAGAGAAGGAATCTAGACACAAAACAATGCCTCGCTCATATTCAGATTTCTGTCTTCTTCAGATGTGTGAGAAAGAGACTAGAATTAGGCTGTGGCTTTTATGTAGCTTTTATCTTGACACAATGAGATATAAGTTGATTTCCCCCAAATGTCTATTTAGCTCAACATATTTCTGTGCTAATTTGAGGTTTCTCCTTTATTGTATAGTAAACATTTATGTACTTGAGTCTCTTTGTAGACACTCAGTACACAAATATCCATTACCATTGTCAAATCCAATGGTAATTACTGTGACTTTGGAATTCATTTTGATATCTGTTAAGGTGAGTATTCCCTTATTGCATAAAAAAATCTTGACAAGGGACTGGCATTCTAGCTATGGAAAACCTTCCACTATCATTTGTTTATACTACAAATCAATTTTATGTATTTATCTTTTTGGATTCTGTTTTATTATGAAAATGTAAACTAACTTGCCTTTACTTTTGTAGTTTATTTATTATGGGCCAGATGCCATTAAAACAAAGAATGAGGCATGAGTCCACATTCTCTGTCTTTCTGTAAACTATTTTAAACTGAATGCATATGTTAAATATATGATAATCTGGAATTTATAAATTTTGTCACATTCAGTTTTTAATGAAATTTGTCTAGATTAACTTTTTTTGTGTGGTACTGAGTACTGAACCCAGGGACATTCTGCATCTGAGCTATACCCCCAGATCTATTTTATAATTTTATTTATTTTGAAACAAAATCTTACTAAGTTGATGACAGTTGATGACAGTCTCACTGCTTGCTGAGGCTCTCCTTGAATTTGTAATCCTCCTGTCTCAGCCTCCCAAGTACTGGGATTACAGATGTGTGTGTCCATGCCAGACCAGGTCAAATTTAGAATCAGCCTAAGTCCCAAAAATTCCAATTGAGATTATGTTAAATGTGTGGATTGATTTGGGGAAAATTAATATTTCTTTGGTAATGGGATTTCCTATATCAGAGTAATTTTCTTTTATCTTACATTTAAATCTTCCTAATACTGATAGAATTTTATCATTTTGGTCATATAGGTTAAAATTCAAGTAACCAAAAGGAAAAGTGGGGCCACTGGTCCAAAGCATCCCAGAGAAGAGAGTTAGCCTGAGTTAGCCTGAAAATAACAAAATAAAAAGACCTTATCTCTCCTATGTAGCTTCAGGCCCTTCCTTTTAATGTAGACCCACTGGCTAGTGAGCTGTTTACTGGTCAGTTGTACATTCTTTCTTTAGAAATTTCTTTTGGGAAAATATTTCACTGTACAATATGATAACCACCACTAGATAGTGATATTTGGGATACTGGTTTCTAGTTAAGTTTGGGACTGGGGAGGTGGTGACTATTAATGAGTATTTGGGCTACAAAATTGATATCACCAGGAGTTTGTTAGATGAGTTTATCCCCAACATCCTAGTGCTTTTCAGGGTAAGGGCCCTTCTTGACATCTCTTATTGGTTTTAACCTCTGGCTATGTGAATGTTCCCAGGGCAATCTCAGCTCCATCAGAGAATTATGCGAAGAATCTCTTGAAAGATAAGGTTTTCATGCCTTCTTAATTAACTTATTATCTCTAGTTATACCTTGGAGCTATGAATCAAGGACTCAGATAATTTGTGTTGCTGAAACATATGAAGGAGAGAAGACAATCCTCTCTAGGGCTCTCCACTTTTGCTGCCATATAGGCTGACTGGAGACTGGAAAAAACACCCCAAACAGAGGTTGAGGTCTGTACAATGACATTTGGGCTGGGGCCTGCATTGGAAGGGATCCAGGAATTGGAGGCCATTCTGACTGCTGCAAGTAATCAGTGAAGGGGTCCAGCCAGCGGTCAGTGCTGTGAGTCATAAAGCTAACAGGACCAGGGCCAAGCCACAGGCCATGACACAGTGATATTTGGGGATCAGGCAAACCCTTCATAAATTTGACCAGGAGAGCAAACAGTGTGTGTGTGTAGAGTTGGGGGGGGCAGCCAGAAAAACAAAGAAGACATGCTGATAGAAACCCATCTTCTCAGCATCCAGAGTCCCTCCAGAGACAGTTGCTCATTTCTTCTGAAGACAGGCCCACTTGCAAGGTTTCTCATCTAAGACCAGAGGCTAGGTGAGCAGCTCAGGTGAGAGAGAATCAATAAAGGACAAAGTTAGGAGAAGATAAACCACTGATTTAGGGTAAAGGATTCTCTGGGTCTGGGCTGAAGCCATAGATTTCTAAGAATGGATCTCTAGACAGGCAGGGGTTGATTAACTGGAAGAATATTTCTGAGATAGGCATTTGGAGAGGACCCATGCCAATCCAAGATGGACATCAGACTGGTCATATTAGAAATACCAGCTGAGTTGCCAAGTCCTTGCAGGGAAGGACTCCTGGGGTGTCAAATGGGTCTATACACAGTGACAAATGCAGACCTCTGTGTTCTCTGAATCCTTTTTTGTTTCATCTCCTCTTTTTTCCAGAACTTCTTCTGTGATAATTCCCAGAAACTCATGCTTTGGAATCCCCTCAGCTATCACAGAGGAGAAGCTCATCACTCTTTTTCTGCTTTTCAGAAATTTTATATTCCCTGGATCCATAATTTCCTGGTTCTGAAGCCTTTTTTTCTAGTTCTTTGTCTAAAAATGGGTGCCTATCTCCCAATGAGATTTAAGGAAGTCTTTTCTCTCTCGGAGGCTGCATACCAAACACTCCCAAATCTCTGAACCCTTATTTCCATCCCATGGAGAGAGTCACAATTGTGTATTTCATACAAAAAGCTGGGACAGATCTACAGTGAGGGACTCTGGTGTTGGGTCTGGTTTCACAGCACATGTGGAAAAAACATTTATATATGCCTCTTTATAAATCTGCTTATGGTCTGGAATATTCTTTTAAACATTCCATTCTGGCATAATTCAGTTTCCCAAGTCCAAGTCCTAACAGAAAACAGTTTGGAGAATGGTAATTGTTAAGGGACCATCCAACATATATTATGAATACCATATGCTCTGGCTTTAGATGGGAAGAAACATAGGCCTGGAGAAAGAACATTTAATCCTTCCTGATCAAGGAAAAGACAATCACAGGATTCCATGCTGGGAAGCAGTTCATATGCAGCCACCTTTCTCTTTCAGCTTCCCTTAGATCCCTGGAAACAAAGGCAGAAGCAATATGATGAAAAGAAAATGACATGTCTGAATAATGACTTCAGTAGACAGCTTTACAGAGCCAGAGAAACAATTCCTTCAACATCACAGCACTTGACAAGGGGTGTATGGTGTCAAATGAGAGATGGCCAAGTCGTTCTTCTTCCATAGATTCTTTGAGAGAGCAGAGAGACAAATATTTGAAGGAAACTCAATACAAACCTGACACAGGCACTAGTGGGTTAAAACAATAGAAAAGGAAAATACCAGGATTGATGAATTTAGTGGTAGCAAGTAAATTTCATTAAAGCTCCTAGAGGCTTGTGTTTTCTTAAACATTGTTTTAGGTGTGTGTCCCATTTAAATAGTGATTCTAGTTTATCTTGATGGCCAACTGCATTAATCGTATAACCTCTCTGTTGTATTAAATTTGAATGGCAAACTTATTAATTTTATTCACTTAGGCATCCTTCAAAAGAGTCTATTTATACTAGAGAGGCATAACCAGCTACCTGGTGACTGATCGTCCCAATTGCAGAATAATACTAGAGAGGAAATTGCCATCTTCTTAATGTCAGCCCACATGATTTCACTTTTATAAGATATTGGCAATTACCAGTGGGTTTGATGAACCTGAAGCCACTCTGACTTCCTTGTGCTGGTGTTCTGCAGGCGACAAGACCGAACTAAGGCTTGCAACCCAGATAACCTCAGGTATATCACTGCCCCATTTCTGCCTTTGGGGAGATTACCCATATGTCTGAATTTGCTTTGAAGATTGGCCCTTTGCTGATAAGCCACATATGGTCTTGGAGGTCACAGAAGGAAGAGAGACGATAAATTATCTCTAATCAACTAGAACCAATGAATCTGACCTTTTCTGAACACAGCTATGAATCTTTCAACAATGAAGCAGCCACTTGGCAGATTAGTCATTGTCAGGTTTGTAAATGGCTGACCTACTCAGACAGAACAGCTCCCCAATACTAACAAGATCGAAGCATCGTGCTTGAAACCACTAAGCTTCCCTCTGTATGTTGGCAGGGATTTGCCTGCTTATGTGTCCTGCAAGGCTTGGGGAAAACTAGGGGGCAGAGCAGAAGTGATTGGCAAGTTGGCAGAGATCAAGGGCTAGCTAGGTCATGTAGGCATCAAAGTGAACATACGACATCAGATTTGGGTTCTGATCAGGAGGCAGACCAGGTTTGGCACTGGGAGCAGAAGTCACAAAGGAGGAGAAATACATTTAAGTGGAAGTGAGCTCTTTCCACAGGGCTTATGGTTCCCCGCCCCTCTCCCAGAATGTTGTGTCTGGTCAAGCAGAACTTGGTCTTCCTGGGGTCTTGGAGATATAGAGAGCTGCTTTGGTAAGCTGTAGAGGACACTGTCAACCACTCCTGTTGGCTACAATCAATTCTGATTTGGTGAAGTCAGCTGGAATTTCTAATCATGGAGTGTCTCAAGCAAGTGAACTTTTAACCAACACCTATATTGGCCAGTCCAGGCCAATTGGAAGGCACTGGCCATCAGGACAGATCCAAACTTTTCAGCTCCCTTGAGAATTTTCATAAACTAGTGCCAATCTATCTCTCTAGGTTCATGGGCCACCTCTGCCCCTGACTCACCAAAGCTCTTCAGTCATATGGACTGACTTGCCTTCCCCTGCTGCTCCACTTCTGCTCCAGGGTTTTCTTTCACCCTTCTCACCACCCCACCCCTATCCCGCTCCTCACCTACTCTTCCTTCAAAGCCTGGTCCAAGTGTCTCCTCTTCAACGATGCCTATCCTGAGACTGTCCTCACTGTTAGAACGACCTGCTTTACTTATCCTTTGCTTGGTGACAGAGTTAGGTGTGTGGGAGTGACCTGGGAAAATTATTGGCAAATGAGGACCAAAGCTGACCCAGCCTGGTCCCCATGACAGGGCTTGTCTGGAACAGATTCCAAATGCATGTTTTCCTTCTACCTCAGAGAAATAAAAAGTTTTTTCTTCTTCCAAACTTTCTCAGTTTTGATTTATGGAATTCATTAACTTGGTTATTTTCTTCTTCTCATCCTTTGTGTTTGGTTCTCTAGAAGGCTGATCTTTTATTTCCAAGGTAGAATTAAATGACTAACCTTTGTGGAGCACTTTGTAGTTTTCCAGGCTCTTTCCTATCCACTATCTAATTGATCTCCACAGCCACCCGTGAATTATCCTCAATTTAGAGCACAGGAAACTGTCTCCTACGTGAAGCATCTCGTCCAGGTTAGAGCAATTAAGTGCTCAACAAGGGAATAGAGCCCAGGCTGTCTGCCTCTAAATTGTGTTCTCCCAAAGAACAGCAACTATACAACAAAAATGATTGTTGTGGGCATCCACTGACCCTTTGTCCAGGGCCAGGCACTATGCTAGGCACCTCACAATTTTACCATGGTTTAGCAACAATTTTGTAAGACAGGTGTGATTATTACTTCTTCCCAGAGGACTTAGAGGGTTAGAGAGCTTGGACAACTGCCTGAAAGGTACATGGCCAAAAAGTGTTAGAGTTGGCACTTAAATACATATCTGGCATCTGGCAGTCTCTACTGAGCCTGGTAGTTTGGAACTACAGAGTGTCTTTCTCTTTCTCCCCCTGTCCTTCTCTTCTTCTCTCCCTCTCTCTCTGTATGATACTTGGGATTAAGTCCAGGGACATTCTACCTCTGAGCTACACCCCCAGTCCATTTTAAATGGTCTTTACTTTGCATCAGGGTCTCCCTAAGTTGCTGAGGCTGAACTAGAACCTATGATCCTCCTGTACTGGGATCCTCCCGGGTACTGGGATTACAGGCGTGTGCTGTAACACCTGGTTGGATATGCAGTTTCTGAGACATGCTGCCCCTGCATGCGGATAAGGGCTGGCACTTTTGTATTACTAACCGGCTTTGTTCACTCATCTGCTAGGTTAGAAAACTATCCTTGAAACCCTTGAAATCAGAAACTCTGTGCTCCAGTCCTGGCTCAGCCTTCTCTGGTGGGAAAATCATGGACCATTCCTGGCTCTCAGGTTCTCATTTTTCAAAGAGGAATAATTATCTTTATGCATGTGGACACTGAAGAAAGGCTAAAGATCCAGGTAACTGGATATTCTCTGAGTCACATCTTGTTTAAACAAAAATCTATCCTGTTTCCAAATAAAAGCCTCTGAAGCCTTTCCAGACTTCTTTCAATGCTGATCACACTTTCACCTTTCTCACCTGTGGGAGACTTACCTACTTTGAGCCATGTGAAGCTATTAACATGTGGCAGTGTACAATGATAAGCAAGGACTTGGTACTTATTGTTCCACAGATTTGAGTTTGAGTTCCATATCTTCCACTGGCCAGCAGTATGATTTTTGACCCCCATATGTTCTATTTTCTTCCTCTGCGGAATGTCAGTAATGACTGTACCTATCTCATGGGATTTTGTGGAAATGATACCAGCCTGATGCCAGGCAGAGTGTGTGTGCTTTACAAGTAGTGGTTGTAAATGTCCCAATTTTTCCTTCTTTCTCAAGTATAAGATGTTGGCTTTCTCTTTACCAAAACATTTCTCAATTTCTCTGGTTCTGAGGCCTACCTTTCTGTATTGTCCTGCTACCCCAACCACTTGAGACCCCCAAAGTTACCTTCCAAGCCTGCTTTTCTCTATTGGCTTTTGATCTGCAATCTAGAAATTGCCTAGGTGTGCCCTAGTCGCCTAGAGCTTCTTCCGGTTTTTCTTGCTTCTACCCCTAACATCCGGAGATTAGATACTACCTGAAAAGCCATCTCTTCCTCACCCTAGCTCTTTCTTCAGTTCCCAGATAGCTGTTCTGTAACTGGAGACTTCCTGACTACCCCATCCAACAGCCTCTTTTTGTCCCTAACTCCCTCAAAGCTCTTTGTATAGAGCTCCCAGCACCATTCTGAGCTGAAGCACTTTGCTTCCTGGCTCTCGTACCTTTTTCATCGAACACATCTTGCATTGGCTTCTCCCAGAAGGCTTCTGAAGATGACCATGAACAAAGCCTTGAGATAGACTGCTGGCCCCTTCCCAACCCTGTTGATTCCCTTCGGCTCATCTCCTTCCTTCCATCTCTGCAGACAGGCACCTCCTAAACTTCTGTCCTTGGCCCAGTTTGCTCTCTCCACACTCTCCCTGCTGGAGGTCTCTTACACTCCCACACTCCCACAGCTTCTGCACTCCCCACTAGGAATGGTTCCCAGGTCCCTATGTTCAGACCCCTTAGAGCTTCAGATTCTCGTCTCCACCTGCCCGTTGGATGTCCTGGCAGCTGAAGAATCTTCACACATCAGAAGAAACACTGATTCTCTCTCCCACCAACCCCGCTGTGCTTCCTTCGCTTATTTCTGATCACGGCACTAACACCTCCTAATCATCGACACTTGAGATTTATGAATCATCTAGGAGAGGCGCCTTTGGATCTTCCATTATCAGAAACCAAATGCGAAGCAATCTGTTCCTTCTCTTGGAGCCCACTAATATCGCCAAGTTCTCCCTATCCTCACCTGGATGACAATGATGGCTACTTCCAGATTCCCTGATATCCAAACTTCTTTCCTCTTAATCCATCCCTACCTCAGCAGCCAGAGGAAATTTCTTATGACTTACACCTGATTATTTTATCCCCTGATGAGACACCTCTTTTTGGAAATAAAGGGAAATTTAATATTACATTTTTATTTCATAGTGGCATCTTTATGTGGATATCATTAGAAATTTGCCCCCTTCTCTGTCTAAGCTTGAATATAATGGTAACATTAGAATAAGGCTTGCTCTAGCAATGTGTATTGTGTAGGGGTTCGAGTTATTTTAAATTTTCTACCTTAAGCTTTTCTGTACTGATCTAATTTCTAATTAGGAGAACACATATATGTTTATAAAAAACAACAATAAAGTCATTCTTCAAGGAAAGGAAAACCTCCAGGTGCTCCTCACTCTCACTAGGACGGAGTCCAAACTCCTTAAAACCAGGCTTAATGCCTTTGACAATCAACTTCCATCCACCTCTCTCTCCGCTCACCCATTGTTGCTGTTTGGAGGTCGAGGCCCACTGAAGTTGGTAATTGTCAGTCAGAAAGCTCATTCCTTTTTACCTGGAGGTCGTGGCTTGTGCCTTTCCTCTGTCTAGTCCCACTCCCCTATCCTGGAGTTGATCCTATCATGTTCTGCCTGGACTGTGGGGTGGGCCTTCTTTCCCAATGACACCTATCACTCTCCTTTTCCTTTTGCACAGATTCTTGGAGTCATCTTTCTAGAGCACAGGAAAAAGCAGGGTTTGCCTCTGCTTAATATTTATCCATGGCAGTGCATGGTGGTACACACCTCTAATCCCAGTAATTGGGAGGCTGAGGCAGGAGGATCACAGGTTCAAGGTCAGATTTGGCACTTTAGCAAGGCCCTAAGAAACTTAGCAAGATCCTGTTTAAAAATGTGAAAAAATATATCTACTTGATTTTTGAGACTAGCTAATCTTGCTTAGTCTTGAGTTCCATTTATTTTCCTGCAAATGACATGATTTTGTTCTTTATCTCTGATTAAAATTCCATTCTGTTATATACCAAAGTTTTGTGATCCATTCATCTATGTGGAGGCTAGAGAGGTTTTTGGAAATACGTATAACATTGGATAATAGAAGAATAGAGACTCCAATGGAGCAATTGAGGAGGATTAGGGAAGGGAGGAGGGGGTACAAAGTATTAAAGAATGTAATAGTCAAAACAATGCTACAAATGTATACAAAATTACCAATTCAAATTTCATTTTTTTCTGCTTAACCGGGGATGGAATCCAGGGGCATTCTACCTCCAAGCTACACCCCCAGTCCTATTTGTTTAGTTAAAAAATTTTTTGAAACAAGGTTTCACTGAGTTGTAAAGGGTTTCATTAAGTAGCTAAGACTGTCCATGAACCCCAGTCCTCTGGTCTTTGCCTCTCCAATGCTGGGATTACAAGCGTGCACCACCACACCTGGCCACCAATTCAAATTTCAAAGACATACATCGAGAAGATGAGGGAGGGCAGAGAGACCCCATGGTAAAGGCACCAAAAGTTGTGTACATGTATTTTTTGATCACTCTTACCCCAATATGATGTAAAATTATAATGCACCAAATAAAAATTAAAATTCAAAAAAATTAAAATAAAATGGAGTTGAGAGTGCAGCTCAGAGGTAGCATACCTCCGAGTTCAATCCCCATTACCACAAATAAAAATTATAAAATATAATCTTTTGATGGCTAGGGAGAAATGGGTAACAGGAGGAATGGTAGATGAAGAAGGAGATTCTATAGATGAGCAAATAAGGTGATCTAACTGAGGGAGTGAGAGAGGGAAGAGGGAAATTCTCTAAAGCACATGATGTACTTAAACATATCAAAGTCAATCACTAAGGCAAGCATGAGAAGGAGGGAGGGGGAGAGAATGGGTTGGGAATTGGGTAAGGGCTAATTGGGTGATGTGTGCGTGTATGTCTCCACCATCTTTTATCCCATTAAGATGTATGACTCAATGCACCAATAAAAATTTTAAAAATATATATAATCTTTCTATCACACCTCCCTAGTGCTGAGCTTGAAGGTTTGATTCTTCATCAAAACGTTTACAATCTGTTTCAAGTTTCAACTCCATGACCCCATTCTTCTCGTTTGTCTGGGCTGCTGACACTTTTTTGTACTGAGATTAAACCCAGGGACATTCTACCTATGAGCTACACCACCAGCACAATTTTATTTTAATCATCATTATTATTATTTGTGATTATTTTTATGTTTTGGCTTTATTTTTTATTTTATTTTATTTTTTAATTTTTTATTGGTGCATTATATTCATACATCATATTGGTGTAAAAAACTTGTGTTTTCATACATGTACATATCACTGATTTAACCCCTACACAATTTCCACCCCATTCCCTCCCCGTCCCTCCTTCCATTGCTTGGCTTAGTGGTTGACTTCGATATTTTGAAACAGGGTCTCACTATGTTGCTGAGAGTCTTGATAAGTTTCTGAGGCTGTCCTCAAACCTGTGATCGTCCTGTCTCAGTTTCTCGAGGACTGGGATGATAAGCATGAGCCACTGTACCCAACTTAAATAATTATTTAATTCTATGAATGTATGAGAGTATGAAAGCATGTCTCTCCTGCTGAATGAAGAGTACATGGGGAAAAATGAGATGTCCCTGGGGAAGCCCATACCTTGCTTTGCTCCTCAGGCACAGCTCTGGCTTCAAGGTCATCCAAAGACATCTTAAGGGAGGGAAGGTCTAATAAGGCCAATTGAGGACAGATAGAGTGTATGAATCACACATATAAGCTGCATAATGTTGAATTATTATATATAATTATTATGTTAATATTAATGTATTATTAATTATAACAATTATATTATTCTGCAGTAATTATTATATTATTACTTCATTCATCCCTAACAGCTAAGGAAAGGAGTTGGGAGACCTCCCATGATGGACATGTACTTTACCACCTCTTGCCTACATGATGTAAACATCATACATGTATACACATACATGAACCTGGTGACATATTACAGGAGGCAGAAAGCTGAAAACTTCAGGCAGCAATGGGGCTCAGCCATTCACATCCTAGGAAGTCCAGCAATTCCCATGCCAAACATGCACGTCCTGAGCCCTGCAAACAGGGGCAGCACCTACACTCTCTTCCTAGTCTTGCCGGCTTCTTGCCAGATTCTAGCCTACCAGCTACCAAGAAGGTAGAGGGCACAGCACCCACACTGGCCACTGCCACCATCCCTCCAATGCCTATCTCTATTTCTGTAAGTCAGCTCCTTGCAGAGACTACTTAGTTGCTTCTCAGGCACCTCTATCACAGTGTGTCCAAGCCAGAAGCCAACCACACCTCCCTCTCCTCTACCACATCCCCAAGCTGTTCTGCCTTCTGCAGCTTAGATCACAACTGATGATGCCACCAGCCTCATCATCATATTGTCATCACAACTGATGATGATACTCTTCTCAAAATGTGCCAGCACACTCAGCTGCCTTGTCCCTGATGCCACATAGGTGTCATGCGGCTACGTGCCACTGCAGCCTCCACACATGCACAGGACCTGTGGCCTCTCCCCTTCTCTTAACTCCTAGGGAAAGTTACTCAGCTCCTTAGCCATTAGGGACACTCCATTGTTCTTGTCACTTTCTTGTCTGGGTTTTTCATCAAATCTGAGTGTCCAGTTGGTGCTCAGTTAAGAGCTAGTGAATGCATCTTATGGATGCATAAATGGATTATATGGATTCATATATCCTCAACTTTTTACTAGCTCTTATGCTCCAAATCCAATCATTTACTATGTCCCATGTCTTATCCTATTCCTAATTATCTCTTGCTCCGATCTGCTTCTCTTCTAGCTGAGGACCTCCTTCTGAGCCTAAGCTAACATCATACCGATGCACAACCACTCAGCTTCCTGGACAGTCTTCTGAATGCCACACTTCACCTCAACACAAGCAGCCAAATGTAGCCAATCAAAACATAAATTTGTTCATGGTATGCTTTTCAAAATGTGCCGACGCTCTCAGCTCCAAGTCCATTCCTTCCATCACAGATCATGGTGGAAATTCTGTGGCCCTACTGAGTACCATTTTCCACCCATCTTTTTCTGAGTTTCTGGAGTCTAAGCAAAGAAAATAAACCGTTGCTACCTTAGTTTGCTAATTTTACCACCTCCATCCCTTGGCTCATGCTGGACTTTCCTTCCTTCAACATTATTGGAACAAATCTTCCCTCCACATCAAAGTTCCTCTCCAAAGCTGTGCATCAGGATCATCATTCAAGAGGTCAGTGGCTTATGCCAGGAATGAAAGTCCCTTAGGTCATATAAAGAAGGACAAGGCAACATTGAATAAGTCCTTGGCTGCAGCATCTTTCTGTCTCAGCAGAGACCTCTGTACCCCATGGTGAAGCCAAGGACCGATCCAGTGTTGCCCTGTACTCCCTTAGATGGCCTAAGGGACTTTGTCAATTCAGAAGAAAGAAGACCCTAACACTGGTCCCCCCAGATACCTAAACAGTACCCCTCTGCCTTCCGGCTGCTGGCTAGGCTGTGATCTGTGGTATCCACACAAGAAATCCTTGGCAGCATGATTAGGAGTGACTAATGCTGAGCAACAGGACCTTCACCAAAACGTAGCCCTCCCATGAGCCATGCCAAACTCAGAATCGGACTCAGGTGATGAAACGGAGGAAATTCAAGTGCAAATGAACTTGGTTTAATGATGTGCTTGTGTGTTTTTTCCTCAGGATGGGGCAAGCTTAGCCCTGAGATTTTCTTATGCACAGATAGGTGGCTAGACGACTTCAACAAAAAGATTCCATGCTAGGTCAGAAAGGGTGATGCAGCAGAAGCTGAGTAGCATGAGGGTGGAACTATGCCTGCAAGGTGAAATTTAGTGAGGAGATTATCAGTGGATAAAATGCAGGACTGGGGGATTCCGAGAAAAGTAGCTTTGCAAGCCGGGCATGGTGGTGCACTCTTATAATCCCAACATTCGGGAGGCTGAGATAGGAGGATCACGGTTCAAAATAAAAAGATTAAAAAATAGGGCTAGGATATCTTGGAGTTAGAATGCCCCTGGGTTCCATCCCCAGTACCACACACAAAAAAAGGAAGAAAAGAAAAGCAGTTTTGGTCAGAGTTCACAGTGGTGCCAAAGGAGTTGGGAAGAAAGGGGACCATATTACATGCCAGCCTCTGTCAGGTTCCAGGGTGAAAGAGTTGTGGCTGTCTCTTTATGTAACTTGCTAATGGAAGGTACAGACATTAAGTAGTCACAGAAATAAATGTGGGCCCAATTTTCTCCTCCTCCCACCCTCCTCTTCTTGGGTTGGACCCAGAGGTGTTCTTTCTCTGAGATACACCCCCAGTCCTTTTTATTTATTTTTATTTATAAACAGGGTCTCACTAAGTTGCTAAGACTAGCCTCAAACTTGCCATCCTCCTGATTCAGCTTCCCAAGTCCTGGGATGACAGAGACTTGTCACTGTGCACTAATTATTTTTAAGAATATCCTAGCTACGCGTGGTGGTGCACACTTGTAATCCCCGTGCTTGAGAGGTGGAGACAGGAGGATGGCACAGGTTTGAAGCCAGCCTTGCTGGCTTAAGAGACGTTGTTTCCAAATAAAATATAAAATAGGTCTGGGAGTGTAGCCTGGAGGTAGAAGGGTTCCATCCCCAGTACCACCCAAAAAAAAAAAAAAACCCAAAAAGACTATCTTAAAGGTTTAGTGGAGGCTGAAGACAAATGTGCCACCATGAGTAAGCCTTGTTGGTTTCAAGGATTCATCTAAGACAGAGAAGCAGACCTTCTGGAACAACTTGCACCCACTCACAACAAACCAATTAACGTCACAGAGAGACCAAAGCACAGAAGGTTGAAGTGAGCCCATGTTCTCCTCTCAAGGTGCTATTTTGGGACAGATTCGAGTTGGTGATCAAGTAATCAATCAGGTCAGCAAACAGTCAATTGGACTTAGCTATTAAGACAACAAGTTGGTGGCACTGCTTGTTGACAGCCAGTGATTCAGAGACAGAGGAATAAAGCCAGAGATATACTGGTCAATAAAGCCCTTTTGGTCCTGACAAAGCAAGTAATTAGGAACAGCTGTTTTTCATTTTTCACCTCCTAAGCCCGAATGATCCTCTAGACACATCTATCAATGAAAGAAGGCAGGGCTTAGGATAGGAGTTTAAGTCATTCCATGGGAGAAGAGAAAAAGAAGAGCACAGGTCAAGAAATTTCACAGCAGCTATTTTCAAAAAACTCTGGGCCTCAAAAGTATAAAGAAATTAGAAACAGCTTCTGGACTTCTATCTCCCTTAAAAGTGCAAAGCTTTACTAGTACCAACTCATCTCAAGATGGATTGAATAAAAAAAAATAAACGCCTCATGTGTGAGATGTGGATAGAGATAGAGTCTCCATGTCTTTGTAGAGCTAGAATCTTTTTTGGATAAGACCTCAAAAGCACAGGAACCAAAAGCAAAAATAGACAGATGGGATTAAAAAGATTATGTACACCAAAGAAAACGATTAACAAAATTAAAAGGCAACTTATAGAATGGGAGAAAATATTTGCAAACTGTGCATCTGACAAGGAGTTAATAGCCTGAACACATAAAAAACTTCCAAAACTTCAATAGCAAAGAAAAAAACCCAAACAAAAAAAAACTCAACAAAAACCGGGAATTGGACCTGAATAGACATATCTGAAAAGAAAACATGTGTATGAACAAAAAGTATAAGAAAAATGCTCAGTTAGATGGTGGCTGGACTTTAATATTTGAATGTGAGAGCTAAGGAGAAATGGGTCATAGGAGGGGCTCTAGAAGAAAAAAGAAATCCTATAGAGGAGCAAACAAGACAACCTAAAAGAGGAGAAAGGAGGGGGGAAGAAGGAAATTCTTTAAAACACACAATGTACTTAAACATATCGAAGTCAACCACTAAGCCAAGCAAGGGAAGGAGAGATGGGTAGGGAATGTGGTGGGAATTGGGTAGGGGTTAAATCAGTGATGAGTACATGTATGTACACACAAGTTTTTTACCCCAATAGGATGTATGAATATAATGCACAATAAAAAAATAGACATATAACTTCACATGGTACAATGTGTTGCTTTGATACATGTATATATTGTGCAGTTATTGGATCAAGGAACTTAGCAAGCCCATGACCTTGAACATTCATCATTTCTTTGTAGAGACACCATTTGAAATCCCCTCTTCTGACTATTTTGAAATATATTTCATTATTGTTAAACATAGCCATTTTCCCCTGTAATAGGACATCAGAACTTATTCCTCCTAACTCTAACTTTGTATCCATTGACTAACCTCCCCTCATACTTCTGTCCATCTATTTTGCTAGTCTTTGAGAAATACTATTCAATTTTCTATGCTCATACAGGCAGCACTTGCAGATTGCACAAATAAGTGAGATCATGTGGTTTTTGTCCTTCTGTGCCTGGCTTGTTTCGCTGAATACAACATCCTTCTTACTCATCCCTGTTGCTGCAAATGACAGGATTTCATACACTTTAATGACTGAATAATATCCTATTGTGTATGTATACCACATTCTGTGTGTGTGTGTGTGTGTGTGTGTGTGTGTGTTCATGAATGTGTGTTACTGGGGATTAAACCCAGAAGTTTTCTACCTTTAAACTACACCTCCAGTTTTGTTTTGTTTTTTAAATTTGAAGCAGGATCTCACTAAGTTGCTGAGACTGGTCTTGAACCTGCAATTCTCCTGTCTCAGCCTCCCAAATACTGGGATTATAGACATGCCTCCACATTTCCCAGTTGTATACCACATTCTTTATTCCATTCATTTGCCAAAAAACCCTCTGGCTGACTATTTCTTGGCTACTGTGAATCATGCTACAATAAACCTGGGAGTGCAGATACATTTTCCACATGTTAACTTCATCTTCTTTGGATGCATACCTGGAAGTGGTATTGTTCAATCATAATCATATGGTAGTTCTATTTTAATTTTGGGGGGAGACTCAAATTGTTTTGCATAATGTTTATACTAATTATAATCATGAGAGGTTTTTACTGGACACTATGTCATTCCTCGAGGTAGAAATTGCTGTTTATATTTGATTTATATGTTATTTAGAGTTCTGTTGACTTGTTACTAGGCAATTCCCATTAATCCAATTCCCTGTCATACTTAATTCTTTTTCAAAAACTACCATTACTAAAATAGAATTTACACAATGTAAAATCTACTAGTTTTCATTAAATGTACAATTTAATGATCTTAAATAAGTGTACAAAGTTATGAAACCATAACAATTATAGCAGTCATTCCTACACCCAGTCCCAACCCTGGACAACCACTAATCTTTCGGAATATGAAGAAAAGCCTTTGTTAGATATTTCCAGAATACATGTTCTTCTGTTTCTGGTGTCTTTTAATGCACACATTTAAAAATTGTGGCAAAATTACCATCTTAACCATTTTTTTCACAGGTCTGGGGATGGAACCCCGGGGCATTCAACCTTCGAGCTACACCCCCTGCCCTATTTTTTATTCTTTATTTTGAAACAGGGTCTCACTAAGTAGCTGAGGCTGTCCACAAACCCCGGTCTTCCAGTCTCAGTCTCCCTAATGCTGGGATTACAAGTGTGCGCCACCACACCCGGCTTCCATCTTACCCATTTTAAATGTAGAGTTCTGTAGTGTTAAGTGTGTTCATATTGCCATGTAACAGATCTCTAGAAATTTTTAACCTTGCAAAACTGCTAGCTAATAATTCTGTATATTAATTTTTCTGTGTAAATCATTGGGTATATCCCTGTCTTTATTTGTTCTAGGATGATTCAGAAGTAAACACAGTGGCTCAGGAAAGATATAGTGGAGATTGGACTAAGAATAGCAGCAGAGTTGGGGAAAATGGGGCAGAGGCATGCTATTTTTGATGCTAGAGAAAATATGATCAAGGGATGGGTTGGATTGAGATGTAATGAAAAAGAAGAATGAAGGACGACTCCTGGTATTTGGGCTCTTGGACACAAGATAAGGGCAGTTTCCTCCACTCAGTGAACAAGCCCTGATTCAGCAGTATATTAATTAAATGAATGGATGCATCCTTTCTTTGCCTTTGCTTTTGGGGACATACAGGACATACAGTATTTTTAACACTGGCTGTCCATTAGAATCACCACAGAGTTATTAACACCTGTAGACATCCTGGATCCATCCCAAACTAATTAAATCCAAACATCTGGAGATGAAGTCTGGTCACTGATCATTTTAAAGAGTTCTCTAAATGACTGTGATGTGCATTCAGGTTTAAAATCCACAGAGACTGGGCATGGTGGTGTGCACTTGTAGTCTCAGCATTCAGTAGGCTAAGACTGTAGGATCGTGCTTCGCAGACAGCCTCAGCTACTTAGTGAGGCCCTCCACAAATTACTGAGACCCTGTTTCAAAATAAATAATAAAAAATAGTGCCGGGGGTGTAGCTTGGAGGTCAAATGCCCCTGGGTTTCATCCCCAAACTCACAAAAAAAATTCACAGTAGATGTTTAATTAGAACTTGTCTTCACACTGAAAGGGTGTATAGAGGGGTCCCATAGGCTGGACTGGATGATTAGAAGGCTGGACTGGATGATTAGAAAAGGTCGGCCTGTTAATACAAAATGGGAAACTATCCAATAAGAGGGTGAAGATGGTCGGAAATATCTATATAGATGTCTATTCAGGCAGGAGAACTATCACTATGCCTCAGGTACAAATGAAGTGCCTGGGTCCATGTCAGATGCTTTTTATCTTTATCTCCAAAGTGAAGCCAACAGAAGGTGTGTGTGTGTGTGTGTGTGTGTGTGTGTGTGTGTGTGTGTAAAAGAAAGACACAGAGAGGGGGACTTTAAGGAATTGGCTCATGTGATCATTAGAGGACTGGCAGGTTATAAATCCATCCGGATAGAGTGTTTCTTCTGGAAGCCCCAGCCTTTGTTCTTTTTCTCTTAAGGCCTGAAGCTGATTGGATAAGGCCCACTCTCATTTTGGAAGATTATCTGTTTAAATTGTACTTGTTGTACATGTTAAACATATTTCAAAAAATACCTCCAGAGTAACATTTAGACTGGTGTTTGCCTAGGCAACATCACCTAGCCAAGCTGATACATAAAATTAATCATCGTATCTACCTTTTCTGGTACTAGGAATTATACTCAGGGGCATTCTCCTTCTGAGTTATACCCATAGCCCATTTTATTTTTATTTTGAAACAGAGTCTTGCTACATTACTGAGGGTCTCACTAAGTTACTGAGGCTAGCTTCAAACGTGTGATTCTCCTTTTTCATCCTCCCATGTACTGGGTTTATAGGTATGCACCACTGTACCTGTCTTACATCTACTTTACTTTTTCCATCATGTAAGGGAGATACTGTTGCTCCTACAATGCACAAGAGAAAATGGAGGCTCAGCAACCCAATTTTTCCCAAGTCTCCTAGCAATGTGATGGCTGTGCATGAATCAAAACCCAAGTCTTTTGAGATGTAAAAACTCTAGTGAATCAGAGAAATCAAAATTCTTGGGCCTTTGGCTATTTTGTGCCTAGAGATGGCTACCCCAGTAGTAATCTCACTGATTCATTAGGAGACAAATTAGGCTATATTTTCCTTCTTCTTTTGCATTGTTGGGGATGAAACCCAGGGCCTTGAACATGCTAGGCAAGCTCTCTACTACTGAGCTGCACCTCAGTCCTCTTTCTCTCTTCCTTCTGTGAAGTTCTGTCTTTAGACTGATTCTGGATTGCTGCTTCAAGCACCAACTTGCTGGAACAAATGGTAAATGTTGTGACTATTGCAAAAAGAAAACAAGCCTCCATTTGCAACCCAATGCGATGCATTTCTATAATCTTTGTCTCAGGTATAATCGTTTTCTAACAGATGTTCGCTCAGGTATGTGGTGTGAGTGATCTTTGCTTCAGCAGGAGAACTGATTCCCCTAGAGCAGCCTTTAGGCCATTTGGGGTCTGTGAAAGAAGCTGAGAAAAATCAAGGAAGCTGTTGGCCTGGTACCCTGAGTAAAGAGGAGGATGGTGGCACCTGCTAGTGGAGATGGCTACTTTTCAGAGAGATTGAGAACCTCATAATTTGTGTTCTAGCTGGGCCCAAGGTTTAACTCCACTGTGCAGACTCACTGGGGCGACAGGACTGAGCATCCACTTGGCACTTGGCCCTGTGCTTTGCACTCTAAAAACAGGATGATTCAGACACTCTACTTCCCCTAAGAAGTTCATGGTTTGCACAGGAGCACAGTGGTGAGATGAGAATGCAGAAAGGGGCAGCATATAACCATAGTATAACTTAGCCTACATTGTGCATACAGTACACTTATATTTTTTGTTTGTGTGTGGTATTGGTGATTGAACCCACGGGCATTCTACCCCCATTTTTTTTTGAAATGATATCTTACTATGTTTCTAAGAGTCTCGCTAAGTAGCTAATACTGGCCTTAAACTTGCCATTCTCCCATCTCAGCCACCCAAGTACTGGGATTACAGGCATGTGCCACCACACCTGGCTCATAATACACTTAAATATAAACAATGAGATGAGATTTAAGCAAAGTTAAATAAAAGTTTGCCTTTACATCCTGCCTCCCAGTGAGTCACTTTGGACTCCTGCCTTTAGTAAACCCTTATAGAGGGGTGAGGTTGAAGCCGAATGAGTTTTTAGTTTGTAGTTAAGGCGTTAGATACTGGTGGCTTGGATTCAGGGTCACAGTGAAATAGAGAAGTCAAAGATTTGAAAATCCTCCTGAAACAAAATCCACAGGACTTGGTGATGGATTGACTCAGTATATGGAAGAGACTCTGTGGGATAGGAAACACCAAGGGCATCCAGCATGATAAGGGAGAGGATGACTTACTATAATAACCAAAAGACAGGCAGTGAGTAGATGTTATGGTTTGGATGGCCCTCAAAATCTCATGTATCCCCAACACAGCAATGTCCAGAGGTGAGGCTTTGGGGAAGTGACTAGACAGTGAAGGTTTTGATCTCATCCAGGGATTAATCCACTGATAGATGAATGGACTGCTGGAAGGTGGCACCTAGTTAGTAAGTCACAGGGAATGTGCCCTGGAAGGCTAAATCTTTTCCTAGCCTCTTCCTCTCCTTTTCTCTGCTTCCTGGCTGTCATGAGCTGAGTAGCTTTCTTTTCCCCATTCCGTTCCACTATGATGTTCAGCTACAACTTGGGCCCAGAGCAACAGAGCCAGGCAACCATGGCCTGAAACCAGGAGCCAAAATAAATATTTTGTTGTCTAAGTTGTGCTAGTTAAGTTTTTTTTTTTTTTTTTTTTTTTTTTTTGCAGTACTGGGGATTGAATCCAGGGGCATTCTTTCTCTGAGCCACACACCTAACTTTATTTTTATTCTTTATTTTGAAACACTGTATCACTAAGTTTCTGAAAGCTTCACTAAGTAGCTGGGGCTGGCCGTGAACCTGTGACCTTCCTGTCTCAACCTCCCAAGAACTGGTATTACAAGTGTGCACCACTACGCCTGGCTCTTGTTGTATATTTTAATCATAGCCAAGGGAAGCTGATTAACATAGTAGTTGCTGCATGCATAGCACTGTCCTAGGCACTGCAGGAATCCAGATAGTCATCAGATCCTTGCTGGAGGCAGGCATGACAACAGGGTTTGCCCCCAGTCCCACAGCCTGGCCTGCTTGGTCCTTCAATTGAAGCCTGCAGGGCATTCAGTTATGGCTGGCTGGGGAAAAGTGAGGGAGAGAATTAGCAAGGACTGTGTCTCCCAGTGTTTGTCCCTGTGATCAATTTCAAGCACAATGAAGAAGTCATCTCTTTGCATGACAGTTATAGTCCAGGCAGCTGAAGCCAGCCAGAAGTTTCAGACTCGCTTTTGTTCCCCTCAGCAGTTATTTACTGCAACAACAATATTATGACACCATTAAAAAACATTACAGGGCATTTACAAAGAAAAAATAGCCCATAATCCCTGCATTCTAGTCCATAAAAGCTCATTTTCTCTTCTATGTCGCCTCCCAGGACTTGGCCACTTGTGTCTATTTTTTTAATGTTGCTGTAATTATAGTGTATTTACAGTCTTACTTTCAGCCTTTTTACTTACCATTACATTGTAAGCCTTTTATGTGTTGAAACATTGTCTTTATAATAATCATTTTTAATAGCTGCATAATATTCCTTGGAGATGATGTACAATGATTTTCTCAACCAAGTCCATATCGTCTGACATCTCTATTGTGTGTGATATTATAGAAAATGCTATTACAGAAAATGTGGCAGCATATTACCTCGTGTTTTTGTTCTAAGTTTTGCTGACCCTGCCTTGCTCTGAAGTAAAGGGCTATCTAGCTCTTTTCTCTTAAAAAAAAAAAAGCATTACACAGGCATGGCATCTAGCTAAGAGGGCCAGAACACTCTACTAGACCCAAATGTAGTTTCAACTTTCATTTTCTGGTGGTAGAAAAAAGCATGTCTCTTTATATTCAGTGTTGATTTGAAAGATGACATGGCAGGACGTAGGATCAGGAGAGGTAGGGAAAGAATGGAGAGGTAGGACCAAGGGTGGGAAGTATAACAGCAGTGTGTCTGTGTGTGTGTGTGCATGCGCATGCATGTGTTCATGGAGTTGGAGGCCAGGAATCAGACAATAGTGAGGTTGGTTGTATTCAAGCAGGGCACATATCATTAGGCAAGGCTTTAGGGTGGAGAGGGGTGTATTTGATGTTTGGGCATTGCAATATTCCTAGAGAAAATTTAACACCCTTATGATATTTGCTATTTTAATATTTCAAAGTCTTCACAGCAATCCCCCATCTTTCCAGAAGAATTCATTGCCTATCTTATTCCAGACCTCTTCTTAGTCTTGGGCTTATGTGAACCACTTTAATTGCAGACCCCAGTTCTAAAGCTGCAGACTCAGAAGATCGGCAGCTTCAGCTTCTCTTCCAGAGTACTGGAAATATCTGAGCTGCCTCAGTTGGTCCTTCTTCTGGTCCAGAAGGTTCTGCCAAATAGAAAGGACCGCACTGGTCACAGGAATATCACCCAGACTTGTTGTGTCTCAGCTGCTTCAGGTGGCATATTTTCACCTTTCCCATTAGGAACATTTGAAGTTTTAAAGATAAATTCCAGGTGTCAGGATGAATCTGTTGCTTCTGTTCCCCTCAGTGCAAATGAATTTCAGCTTATTAGACTGATAAAATCTTTCCTTCTGGAGCTTGATCCTTCACTTGAGAATTAACTTCCCATAAATAAAGGAAAGAGGTGATACTGCAGTCAGTCCTGGTTCAGAGAATGATGGCGGGTCTCTAGTAGTGGGAGCCACTTTGTCCAAATTGAACAGGAAATATGGTTGATCACTGATGAAACCTCTGTCCCTATAAAAAATAATAGTAGCCACAGTGACTGGAAAAAGGGGATAGGATTTTTATACATCCTTGGATCTTATTCCAGCTCTGTCATGATACTAGTAATACTTTGAGCACCTACTGCATGCCAAGAAATGTGCTAGTTACTGGTGACATGGCAGCCAAGAAAACAAGCAAATATCTGTAAGAAACAATGCAGAGAACCATGTAGCAATCCTAAGAGTGTGACAGACCCAGAGAACAAGGGGCACATTATTACTCTGCAGATGATGAACAAATACATCTCCACTCATTAGCTCCCTAGTGTCTCTACTCATTTAGTTCTGCCTTGATGACTGGGCTTCATCAGTGCACTCCTTAGGCTAAAACCACTGGCTGAAGAACCCACAAATAGTCACCCAACGTAAATTACATCATGCAGCGGGAGATTTCTCACATGATCACTCTGTGGCCTGAGGTCAGCTATCTGCCTTCTTCAGGCCTCACTTTTTTATCCAGGAAATGGAGATGTAATTGATTCTACCACTGAAGTTCTCTGTGAGGCTCCTGTGAAACAATGACTATTGAAGTAGTTTGTACCTGACTCTGAAAAGAGCAGAGATTGTTCCTATTGACCTGAAAAGATATCCTGGAGGTTTGTAGATGAAGTGAATCTTTAGCCTTTCCCCAGAACTTCAGCAACCAGAAAGCTAGTTTGAGGCTTCAGCCAGTGAGCAGGTTTGTCCACACTGCTTAGGGCTGGAGAGGGCAGCAGGAACTTTGTGTAGAATGTGTATACTCCTGTGTCCACCTCAAGTTCATGCATAAAGACAAATGAGACTCAGGCTTGACGCATTTGGCATACCTGTTAGGTATTCTGCACTAGGTTTCTATTGCAGTATAATGAATTATCACAAACTTAGCAACTGTAGACAACATCCATTTCTTTTCTTATAGTTTCTGTGAGTCAGGAATCTGAGCAAGGTTTGCCTTGGTCTCACAAATCAAGACATAGTTCGACTGGGCTCTCATTTAGGGGCTCTGGGGATATTCTTCTACCATGTACATTCAGGTTGTTAGCACAGTCAAATTCTTCAGTTTTCCAGCTGCCATCTCAGTTTCTTTGCTGAGTATTAGTCAGGGGCTGTTCTCAGCTCCGATCAATGAACCTTTTTATCTTGCATATGAGCTTCTCTGTTGTTACCAAATTCTGAAAGAGTGTGTCAAATCTTCCTGCTTTGAATCTCTTTAAGTTACCTTCAGTAATTTCAGATAAAACACCAGCTTAGATAATTTTAATGTCTTAAACTCAATTGACTTGGAACATTAGTGGCATCTATTAAATCCACTTAGTGTATTATCTAGGTTAGTGTTTCATTGAATGACTAAAGAACATATATCCTGGGGAATAATGTATAAAATTCTTCCCATCTCATGTCCCCCTTGTGTTATTAGAATCATGTCAACAATCCTCTCTTATTTGCTACTTCAAGTCCCATCACGTGAAACAAAGTGTGTGTTTCATAATCTTAAAAGTCACTGGCTTCCGGTTAATCTCAGAAAGAAAACAGTAACTCCCTTCTTCTATTATCTCTCTGTTTTTCTCTCATGGCATGGCTAAATCTGTACATTAAGGCATAGACATTGGGTGTGGCCAGAATGAGCTATAACTGAAGCTATCAATCAGCACCAGGAAGGAAGAGTCCAGGACAATTAGGAAGGAACAGAAGCCAATTGGATTAAGATCATTCTGGCAGAATACCAGTTAGAGACCCCTATGGGAAAAGACTCCTCAAGGTTCAGGAATAGAGGCTATACTGGACCACCTATAACTCCCCACACAAAAACTTTCTCTCTGAGCCAGGCTTGGTGGCACACACTTGTAATCCCAGCATTTGGGAGGCTGAGACTGGAGGATTGTGGTTCGCTGACAGCCTCAGCTACTTAGTGAGGCCCTCTGCAACTCAGTGAGACCTGGTTTCAAAATAAAGAATAAAAAAATAGGGCAGGGGATGTATCTCAGAGGTCAAATGCCCCTGGGTTCGATCCCCAGACATGCAAAAAGAAAAACTAAAAACAAAAAACAAAAATCTTTCTGTGTCCCTCTGGAAAGCAATATTTAATCTTTTTTATTTCTTTTTGAAGTACTGGAGATTGAATCCAGGAGCATTCTATCTCTGAGCTACACCCCCAGCCCATTTGTTTTATTCTTTATTTTAAAACAGGGTCTCACTAAATTGTGGAGGGCTTCACTAAGTAGCTGAGGCTGGCTGTGAACCTGCAATCCTCCTGTCTTAGCCTCCAAAGTACTAGGATTACAAGTGAGTACTAACACACCAGCTAGCAATATTTAATCATATTAGCTGCTCATAATCATGATGCGGCCCACTGTCCAGCAATCCAATGTAGATAGGGCTTAGTGTCAGAGGACATGATAGGGCCAACTTACAGTATCACCTGGTAGTCTATGGCCCAGGTATCTGTGGTTGATTGAGTCATTTTGAGATAGAACACTGGTCCTTCTTTTGGAGTTCATATCAGTGAATTAGCTCACTGTTTCTTCTAATGAGAATACAGCATTTCCATCCAAATGGTAAACAATTTAGGAAGCGTTGATCACAAACACTGAGACCAAGCAAAGGAAAATGTGGCTTAGTCAAGTGTCAGGGGACTGGCTGGAGGACAGGGTGGGACCAATCAGACAGTGGTAGTGGGGAGCCTTAACTTCTTGCTACTGACAATCTCCAAATGATCAGAGGAAGGTGGAAGGGAAGGAGCTCTGGGATTGAATGTAAATTACTTTTCCTACACACAATTAGAGCAGCAATGTGTGTAATTGATAAAGAGGAAAGGGCCCTGAAACTTTCACTTCAGGTCTAGGGTAGAAGAGCAGGGAAGCTGACTCTGTCCACATTAAGCAAACACACCATTGCAGTGCTTTTCACTGCTATGATTATGCAGAAAGACAATTCAAATGCTTCTTCCTCCAATGTAGAAGCACAAAAGCAAAAATCATTTAAGCTTGGGTGGAGTGATACCTAGTCAGTTTGAATGAATGAATGAATGAATGAATGAACTAACATATACACAGAAGACAGACAGATAAAGGAAACTCAGAAGATAGAGGGTATTCATGGTACAGTCTCATCATGTGATGAAGTGACATTTGCCTCCTTGGGAAAGCATGGCTCCTCAAATTTTTTCTACCTAAATGTGTTGGAGGGGTCAGGAAGAGTTCTTCAAAAAGGTCTACTTGCCAGGTGGGATTTCCCAGGGAATAAAAGGTGCTGACCCAGCAAGCAGGAACCACCAGGAAGTTATCATTCTCTACTCTTTATTACTTTTTAATCTGTATCTGAGCGGATCAACTGCTGCTCTTAAGAGACAGGAGCTGACAAAATTTTCCTTTACATCTACAGTTACATTATAAATTCACTAGCCCAACAGTTCATTTGACAGATGAAGACTCTGTAGGTTTTTACTATGTCTAAAAGAATGGTCGGCTCAGGAGCAGAGCTGCAAGCCTAGTTCTTGGTTCCTTAGGGTTAATGTTACAAGAAAGCTGGTGGTGAAACAAAAGGCTGAAGGTCAGAGAAAATGGATAACTGCCTTGCTTTTAAAAAGAAAAATGCTGTTGGGGATGATGACATATGCTTGTAATCCCAATATTTTGAAAGCTGAGACAGGAGGATCACAGGATTGCTGCCAGTCTTAGCTACTTAGTGAGGCCCACCACAACTTAATGACACCCTGTTTAAAAAAATAAATAGGGATAGCAGTGTATCTTGGAGGTAGAATGCCCCTGGGTCCAATCCCTAGTACTGAAAAAAATTAAATTAAATTTAAAAAATTAAAAATGCTGAAATGGAACCAGGTTTGGTGATGCACAACTGTAATTCCAGTACCTGGGAGGCTGAGAGAGGAGAATTGCAGATTCAAGACCAGCCTCACAACTTAATGAGACCTTCAGCAACTTAGTGAAACCAACTTTGAAAATAAAAAGGTAATAGGGTGTAGCTCAGTGCTCCTGAGTTCAATCCCCAGTTACCTTAAAAAAATAAATATGCTAAAATGGGCTCAGGAAAACAGAGGAGGCTACTGACCATTTAAAGTTGTGGTGCTGATTTAAATATCATTTCTCTTCAGAAGGTTCAGTTGAGGACAGCTTTTTAGTTGGTCACTTTTGTCAAATGTTCCATGAAGAAATAATATCTACCCTCTTTACATTATTCTAGAGCTTACGAAAAGTGGAAGAAGGACCAACTTGAATTACAAAGCCACTATAATGTTGCTAACAAAACTGGATAATGACAATAAAAGAACATTTATAGGATGTACCAAATATTAAAATAATCAAATATTAGCTACATATAAACAAAATATTAACCAAATATAATAGTGTATGAAAAACAAAACAAGAAAAAGAAAGCAAATAGATTACAGCAGGACCAAGTAGAATTTGTTCCTGGGATTCAAGAACCTGTCATCTACTACACTAAGGCATTCAGAGAGCAAAATGAAAATAATCATCTTTATAGATGCATAAAAAGCAAATAAAGTCTAACATCTATCTGTGATCGCATTGCTTAGGAAGAAACAAAATAAGTGCACATGGAAATGATGTGATTGTTTACATGGAAAAAGCAAGAGAATTAGACAAATTGGTAGAACTATCAGCATGTCTGGTAGAAGAGGAATACTCTAATATCCATAGTATATATATGTATGCTACAGTTTGGATCTTAAGTCAAAAGGCCCATGTATTGAAGGCAATAATACACCAGCAATAAACTATTAGAAACCATAAAGGCATCAGTATGGGACTGGCTAAAAGAAATGTTGGAGATATATAGTAGTTAATAGGGGAAGAACTATGGACACGGGTAAACCTCAACCTGCCAGTGCAGAGTGTTAAGAGGAAAACCACGCTACTAGCTTCATTTCACTGGGTGACATGTTCCTCCAGCTGCAACAACTGCAACACAGTTCATTTCCATTTTTTTTCTTTCATGTCTGACTTGATTTTTTACTTTTTATTTTTATAATAATTTTTTATTGGTGCATTGTATTCATACATCATATTAGGATAAAAAACGTGTGTAGGCATACAGGCAAACATTGCCCAGTTAGCCCCTTTCCAATCCCCACCCCATCCCCTCCCCATCCCTCCTTCCCATGCTTGGTTTAGTAGTTGACATCGATATGTTTGTTTAAGTACATCATGTGTTTTAGAGAGCTTCCATCTTCCCCCCCTTCCATCTCCTCAGTTAGGTTGCCTTATTTGCTCCTCTATAGGATCTCCTTTTTCACCTGGAGATCCTCCTATGACTCATTTCACCTTAGCTTTCACATATTAGGGAAAGCATCCGATTTCTTATTTTTTGTGACTGACTAATCTCGCTTAGCATAATGTCCTCCAGTTTCATCCATTTCCCTGAAAATTATGTAATTGTGTGTTTTTTTGGCTGAGTAAAATTCCATTGTGTACATATCCCACAGTTCTGTAATCCATTCATCTGTTGATGGACATCTTGGCTGGTTCCATAGTTTGGCAATGGTGAATTGAGAAGCTATGAACATAGATTGGTAGTTTGGTTTGCTTTCTTTTGGATAGATTCCCGGAAGTGGTATTGCTGGGCCAAATGGTAAATTAGTCCCTATTCTTCTGAGGATCCTCCATACTGTTTTCCAAAGTGGTTGGACTAATTTGCAATCCCACCAACAATGTTTAGCGTTCCTACTTCTCCACATCCTTGCCAGCATTCATTATTGTTTGTGTTTTGAATGATTGCCATTCTACATGGAGTTATGTGAAATCTCAGGGTAGTTTTGATTACATCTCTCTGATTGCCAATGATGTTGAACATTTTTTCATGCATTTATTGGCCATTTTAATTTCTTCTTTTGTGAAGTGTCTATTTACTTCACTTGCATATATTTTGATTGGGTTATTTGTTTTCTTAGTGCTGAGTTTCTTGAGTTCTCTGTATATTCTAGATATTTAGTCTTCCATCAGAGGAGTAGGTGGCAAAAATCTTCTCCCATTCTGTTGACTCTCAGTTGAAGATCTTGACAGTTTCCTTTGCTGAGCAGGAGCTCTTCAGTTTCATGCATTCCCATGTATTGATTCACCTTTTAGTTTGTTGTGCCTTTGGGGTCTTGTTGAAAAAGTTTTTAATCTGTGCCTCTGTGTTGCAGTGTTGGACCTATGCCCTCTTCAAGGAGCCTCAAGGTCTCTGGTCTAATTTCCAAATCTTTGATCCATCTTGACTCTTGTGCAGGGTGAGAAAGTAGGATTAATTTCCAATTTTCTGCACATGGTTAACCAGTTTTGACATCCATTTATTGAACAGACTATATCTCTCTTCCAGTGTATATTTTTGGCCTCTTTTTCAAATATCAATTGGCTCTAAGTGTGTGGATTTGTTTCTGACTCTTCTATCCTGCTCCATTGGTCTATGGATCTATTTTTGTGCCAATACTATGTTGTTTTATTACAATAGCTTTGTAGAATAGTTTAAAGTGAGGTATTGTGATTCTTCCTGCATTGTTTTTGTTTCTGAGAACTACTTTGGCTATTCTGGGTTTTGTGTTGTTCCAAATGAATTTAAGGACTGATCTTTCTATGTCTGTGAGGAATGATCTTGGTAAATTAATGGGTATTGCATTAATCTGTAGATCACTTTTGGGAGTATATCCATTTTTATGATAGTTATTCCGCCTATCTATTGACATGGAAGGTCTCTCTATCATCTAAGATATTTTTATTTCTTTTTTCAGTGTTTTATAATTTTCTTTGTAGAGGTCTTTTACCTCCTATGATAAGTTTATTCCTAAATATTTTATTTTTTTGTGGGAAATCCTGAGTGGATGTGTTTTCTGAATTTCTTTTTCAGTTGATTTATGGTTGGTGTACAGAAAAGCTTCTGATTTTTTAAGATTGATTTTGTATCCAGATACTTTGCTGAATTTGTTGATCAGTTCTATAAGTCTTTTGGTTGAGTTTGTTGGGTCTTCTAGGTACAGTATCATGTCATCTGCAAATAGTGAAAGTTTGAGTTCTTCCTTTCCTATTTACTCCTTTGATTTCCTTTTCTTGCCTCATTGCTCTGGCTAGAGTCTCAAGTGCTATATTGAAGAGAAGTGGTGATAGTAGAAATTCTTGTCTGGTTCCTGTTTTTAGGGGGAATATCGAAGTTTTTCCCCATTTAATATGATGTTGGCTGTGGGCTTATTGTAGATTGCCTTTATGATGTTGAAGTATGTTCCTTCTATTTCGAGTGTCTGCAGTGCTTTTATCATAAATGGATGTTGGATTTTGTCAAAGGCTTTTTCAGCATCTATTGAAATGATCATGTGATTTTTGTCTTTGGATGTGTTCATGTGATGAATTACATGGATTGATTTTTGTATGTTGAACCAGCCTCGCATCCCTGGGATGAAGCCTACCTGGTCATGGTGTATGAGTTTCTTGATGTGGTTTGAATGCATATTGCTAGTATTTTGTTTAGCAGATTTGCGTCCAAATTCATCAAAGAGACAGGCCTGTAGTTCTCCTTCCTTGAACTGTCTTTATTTGGTTTTGGTATTAATGTGCTGTTGGTTCCATAAAATATGTTTGGGAGAGTCAAGTTTCTTTCTATTTTGTGAAATAGATTGAAGAGTATTAGGATTAGCTCTTCTATAAAGGTTTTATAAAATTCACTTGGCAAGCCTTCTGGTCCTGGGCTTTTCTTTTATGGTAATGTCTTTATTGATATTTCAATCTCTTTGATTGCTATTGGTTGCTTTCAGTTTTCTATGTCTTCTTGACTTAGTTTAGGAAGGTTGTATTTATATAGAAAGTTGTCCCTTTCCTCTAGATTTTCCATTTTGTTGGAGTATAGTTTTTCAAAGTAATTTCTGATAATCCTCTGGATTTCTGCACTGTCAGTTGTGATATCTCCTTTTTCATCTCTTCAAAATTTCAGTTGATTCTCTCTCTCTCTTTTTTAGTTAAATTGGCTAGTGGTTTATCCATCTTATTAATGTTTTGAGGAACCAGCTTTTGGTTTTGTTGATTTTCTGTATTTTTTATTGTCTACTTAATTTATCTCCACTCTGATTTTGAAAATTTCTTGTCTTCTACTAGCTTAGGGTTTAGATTGTTCCTGCTTTTCAAGGGCTTTGAGGTGTGTGATTAAGTTATTTTTTGATGATTTTCTGTTTTCCTTAGGTGGGCACTCAGTGCTATAAATTTTCCTCTTAATACTGCCTTCAATGTGTTCCAGAGTTATTGATACATTGTATCTCTATTTTCATTTGTTTTTAGAAATTTCTTGATTTCACCCCTTACTTCTTCTCTGACCCATTCTTCATTTAGAAGTGTGGTGTTCAGTCTCCCCATGTTTATGTTGTTCCTCTGAGTCTTCTTATAGTTGATTTATAGTTTCATTCTATTATGGTCTGAAAAGAGACAGGGATGTATGTCACATTTTCTGAATTTGCTAGTGCTCACTTTGTGGCTCAGGATGTGATCTGTCTTGGTGAAGGTTCTGTGAGCTTATGAGAAAAATGTGAACTCTGCTGTAGATGGGTCGAATATTCTATATGTGTCTAACAGGTCCATTTGATTAATGGTGTTCTTTAGGTACAAAGTATCTTACTGACCTTTTGTCTGTAAGATCAGTATAATGGTGTGAGAGGTGTGTTGAAGTCTCCCATTATTATTGTATTGGGAGTTATATGTGACTTAATATCACAAAGAGTTTGTTTTATGAAAGTAGCTACACCTAAGTTTGGAGCATAAATGTTGATTATTGTTATTTCCGTCTGCTGGTTTGTTTCTTTAACCAGTAAAAAATGGCCATCTTTATCTCTTCTAATAGTCTTGAGCTTGAAGTCTAACTTATCTGATATGATAGTTACATCTTCTTCTTTTCTTCGTGTTCCATTGGCATGGATTACCTTGCTCCAGCCCTTTACCTTGAGTTTGTTGCTATCTTTACTTGTAAGATGTGTTTCTTGCAAGCAGCATATAGATGGATTCTGGTTTTTAATTCATTTGCCACTGTATGTCTTTTTATTGGGGAGTTCAGACCATTTACTTTTGGTGTGATTATTGAGAGATGATTTTTAATTCCTGAAATGTTGAGATTTTACTTCTATATGAAATATTGTTTGTTCTTTCTTCTTAGTTGTCTGCTGGATGGAAATTCTTGTTTCTCTCATTCTGACATGTATTTCTGGTTTCTTCTTTATAGTTAATCTCTTTATTTTCTCTAGTGCTGTTTTTTTAATTTATTTTTATTGGTGCATTGTAATCATATATCACATTGGAATACAAGACTTGAGAGGATATACAAGCATACATCATCCAATTAGCCCTCATCTGGTCCCCATCCCATTCCCTCTCCCTCCCTCGATCCCATGCTTGTTTGGTGATTAACTTTGATACATTTGTTTATGTACCTCCTGCATTTTAAAGAGGCTCCATCCTCCCCTATTCCATACCCTCTGATTGGTCACCTTAATTGCTTCACTATATGGCACTTTCTATAACTCGACCTCTTCCTGTTGCCCCTTTCCTCCTAGTTATTGCTGATTAGGGAAAGCATGTGGTTTTTATTTCATGCGATATTTCTCTGTGCATGCTGCATTGCAAGTACAGATCCCACTCTTGATGGCCCCAGTAATGGCCTGGCTACCCGGTGGACTGATCCAGACATCGCTAGCTCAAGCAGCGGCCTTGCCTCATGGGAGGCTCCGATTCTGGCCACGCTGGCCCCCACACTGGCCTAACCCCTCGGCTGGCTCCAATCCCAGCCTTGGTGGCCCCAGCACCATCCTAGCCTCAAGGCAGGCTTCGTCCCAACCTCGCTGACCCTGGCACCATCCTAACCCCTCGAGACTCCTCTCCTGGCCTCAGAGGCCCCAGCACCGGCCTTGCCTCACAGCAGGTTCCAATCCTGGCCTCACTGGCCCTGGCACCAGCCTAACCCCTCTGCAGGCTCCGATCCCGGCCTCGGAGGCCTCAGTAGCATCCTTGCCTCACAGAAGGCTCCAATGTCAGCCACTGGCCCTGGCACCAGCCTAACCCCTCAGCAGGCTCCAATCACGGCCTCGGGGGCCCCAGCTCTGGCCTTGCCTCATGGCAGGCTCCGATCCCAGTCTCGCTGGCCCCAGCACCGGCCTAACCCCTCGGCAGGCTCTGATCCTGGCCTCGGAGGCCCCAGTCTAGTGCTGGTTTTAAAGACAATTTCCTTCTGCTTGTCATGGAAGAATTTTATTTCCCCATCTAATTTGAGAGATAGTTTTGCTGGGTAGGAAATTTTTGGCTGCAAGTTGTTTTCTTTCAGAGTTTGGAATATTTTACTCCAGGCCCTTCTGGCTTTCATAATTTGGTTTGGGAAGTCCGGAGTGATTCTAATTGGTTTCCACCTGAATGTAAATTTGTCTTTTGTTTTTGTTGCCATTAAGATCTTCTCCTTGGCTTGTACATTAGTAATTTTGACTATTATGTGGTGTGGGAACCTTTTCTCTGGTCTTGTTTAAAGGGGTTCTATAAGTTTCCTGTACCTGTGTATCAATCTCTTGCTGTATGTTTGGAAATTTTTCTGCTATTATTTCTTTGAAAAGATTGTCGAGCCCTTTTATTTCACCTTCTTTTCCCTCCTTTATGCTGATTATTCTCAGATTAGCTCTTTTAAGGTGGGCCTATATTTCTTCTATGTTTAATTCCTGCTGTTTAATTGTTTTTTCTATGTTATAAACTGTGTTCATTTTTGGAGTGATCATCTTCTAGAAGTGAGATTCTACTCTCCATGTAGTGAAAGCAATTGTTTATAGTTTGAATAAATGCCTTTACTTCAGTGATTGCATCCTTTATTTCTTCCAGACTCTTTCTAAATTCTGTTTGGAATTCCTGTATTAATTCTACAGTTACATTTCTGATTTGACCTTCTGGAGACCTCTGCAATTCTATATTATCCACTTCTGTAATTGTGGAGTTGTGGGAACTCATTGCTTCTTTGTTGTTCTTCCTTTTCATGACTTCAGACGTTTGCCTCTGTTGCTTTTGATAAATTTCTCTGTTTCTAGGTGTCAGCTGGTATATCCAAGGGAAGTTTGTATTGTATTCAACAATGAATGTTGAGGAGGGAGGGAAGTGTAAGAGTAAATGGGAGAATAGGGTAAAGTCTCGATAGAGTTGAATAGAATGAAAGTATGAGTTTGGTAGAGATTAGAGATAGTAAGGATAAAGTAGTATTCTAGCAACCAATGTAGAGTTTGTGGTATAATGATATTAAGTAGGTTTGATGCAGGGCAAGAGAGAGATAAAAAGCAGAAGAAAGATAGGAAAGGAATAGTGAGAAGAGAGTTGGTATGTACAAAGGAAGAAGCTTGGGAGAGGTTTTGGGAATAGGTTGAAAATAAAAAATAAAACAAAACAAAAAACAACCAATAAGCCAACCAGGTATACACACTCACACACAAAAAAGGAACAAATAAAACCAAAACAATCTCAACCATGAATTAATGAAACTCTACAATTAAATGACTATTCAGCATATTGGTCTGTTGCAGTCTCTCTGTGCAGATACTGAGTACCACTGGCACCCTTCCTGCTCTGAGTTTGGTTCTCTGAGATTTTTTTCAGTCTATGTAGAAGACTGCTACTATTCAAGCTGTGTGAAGTATTAAGCGCAGGTCAACCTCACGCTTTCCACTGGTTTAGAATCTAGGTGTCTCTTTGCCACCATTAGTGACATATGTCTCTGAGACAAAACTCAATGTAGGAGTCTCTGTTCTCCACAGCTAAAGCTGGTCTGGTCTGACTACTCTGCATTCACCACAATTGGGATGTTTGTGGTGATTCCAGAGCTTCTATTAGTTGGGTCTATCTAGATTTTCCCCCACATTTTCTACTGATCAGATTCTGAGTCTATTAGAGCTTCTGTTATGTCCGACAACAGCCCCCTCTCCCATTTTCTCTGGGCTGTATTGGAAAGTCTCAGACCCAGGGTGTTTATTGGGGCTGTGCAAGACCCTAGGGATGTCCAGCTGGGTCATTTCCCAGGGGGGCCGCGACCTTGCTTACAGTGTTATTGAGTGCAGCTTTGAGTCTCTGGAGAGTGTGGTAATCTCTGTCACCACTCCTCCTTTACTGGGTTAAACCACAAGATCTCAGACCCAGGGAGTTTATTGTGGCTGCACGAGTCCCTAGGGGCACAGTGCTGGACATTCCCCTTTGGGATGCAGATTTACTTATGATTCTGGTGCTGGCTGGTCTGGGACTCTGGGAGGCATGGTGGGATGGCTGTCACTGGCTTAATGGTGTCACAGCAGTGCACCACAAGAGTGGCAAATTTCTATTCTGGTGCTGAGCTCCACTCTGGGTCCCTGGATGGTGTGGTTAGCTCCTGTATGCTATAGTAGCTCTTTGTGCAAGCTGACTTACAACCCATGGGTCTGCTGCTTCTCCCTTCAAATACTTGTTTTCCTTTTGTCACTGGTATGCGGTGCTATGCGGGAAGTCTGCACCAGTGTCAGCGCCCGCCACTGTGGGCAGGACATTTTTTTTCCCCTCTGGTTGGTCTTCTAGTCTTCTTTTACTCTGTCACTTGTGTTTATTGTTCTTATTCCTCTACTGGTAGTATGATCTGGCTTTGTAGTGCTCTGTTTTGGGGACAATGGGGATCGAGTGTCAGCAGGATTCATATGTGCTGCTACTTTTGGTCGCCATCTTTCCAAATCCCCAACCCTGTTCATTTTCATTGCTACCTTTTTTGATTGATAGTAAAATGACCCTTTCTTTGCAGGTAAGAAAATTTAGGTGCTGAGAGGTTAAATGGATAAACCAATTAGTGAATTGTGAGGTTAAGATTCAAATATTTACAACTTGACTTCAAAGGCAGTGTTCAACCACTATACTAGCTCCTTGGACTGCTTTGGTGGCAGGGATGTCAGGTGTCACAGAACAGCAGCCAGGGCTGCTGTGGTACCTTTGCCAACTATAGGCTATGCAGCACTTGTTTCTTGTTTTGTTTTGGTTTTTATTCTCTTTTTAGATTTTTGAACAGCATGGACCAAATTTTTTTAAATGCAATAAAACTGAATTACTGAAAGAGTGAAAATAAAGACATAATTTATTTTATTACTGCTATTATTAAATTTAATAAGCATTATCAAATTCCTATGAAAATTTGGAAATATTTCCTCTCAATTTCTGTTTGTACCTTACTGCAGCCTGGCACAGATCCACTGAGCATAGTGGAGCCTGTGAGTAGCACTGTGCTAGGCAGCCTCCCATCTGGTCACTTCCCCACAAAGATACTGGAAGGAAGTCTCTGTCCTTTCAGAGTTACCCAAGAGATCACTAGGATGTCATCCCACAGAGCAAAGGTACTGTTGGGATGCAGAACAGCACTAAGAAAGAGAACCTCAGGCCTCACGACTCCGTAGGCCACTTGGCCCCTGATTTGGAGAACACTGTCCTGGGGGCCCATGGATGGTGTTCATGGTTGAGAAAATGCAAATTACCTGGAGTGATTAGAAACAGTAGGATCAGTGCTACAGTTTGGATCTTAAGTCTAAAGGCCCATGTGTTGAAGTCTTGGTCCCCAGAGGTGCTAGAACCCTTAGGAGGTGGGCCTAGTGGAAGAAAGCCATGCAATTGGGATGTGCCAATAAAAAAGATGTTGACCTTAGCTTTTTCCTCTCTCTTTGCCTTCCAGCTGCCATAAGATGAGTAGTTTATTCCACCATATTGCCCACCCCACCATGATGTCTCACATCACCAAAGCAATAGGGTTAACTGAACATAGACTGAGACTTCTGAAAGTGAGCCAAAATAAACCATTCTTCATTATAAGTTGTCTTTCTTGGTTATATTGTCACTATAAGTCAAAGATGACTAACACAAGCAGGAAGAAAGTCAGTTGCCGGTTCGTTACAGGAGAGGAAACATGCTTGTCCAGCAGAAGTACATTGCTAGAAGTCTAACTCCTTGAGTTGAACTATGGCCTAAACCCTGGCATCCTGATGAGAGCTCTTTGAGCAAATTTAATTCAGATGAATATATTGCTTCCCTCTGGTATTCTCTGTCAGCAAGGTCAGGGTACCAGGGATGGCTTTGAGATCAGGCCCCTTCATAGGCATACGACAAGTATGGTCACACAGGGCCCTGTGCTTCAAGGGACCTCATGCTAGGTTTAATGCTCTCCTATTGTTATCTGGATATTCCTAATAATTAGAAGAAAGGGCTCCATATTTTCATTATACATTGAGTACCACTCTGATTTATGTTTGTGCCTAACAGGGCAACCCACATTGTGGCACCTGGGAGACACTGGATGAGGGACAATACAACTGGATTTCCTCCTGCACGACAGAATAAAAATGCTCAATTCCCTACAGAGCACAAGAGGTAAATTGGTAGTCACTGTGTGTCACATATTTCTCCTTGTAAGTCAGACAACATCAATTGTGTTGGGTAGGGGATAAAAACTGTATGGAGAATACTTAATGAAATGTTAAGATCTGCTTGTGTTTTCCATCTGAAGTGAATCAAACACTGTGTTCTTACTTTCTTCTAATGAGATTACGGTGACCTCAGGAGAAAGATTAATTAACAAAGATAGTTGCTCGGCATGTATTACCACTTTTAATTTCATACTTCTTCAAGGTAAATACCATTAGCCCCATTTTTCAGACAAAGAAATGGAGGCAGAGAGCATTCAAGTGGTCTGCTGATTCCTCTCACAAATGATACCTATTGAATCTGTGATTCCCTGTGTTCTGCATGGAAACGGGGGGAGGCAGAGGGAGGAGTACCTTGGGACATGGACACAAGCCTCTGAATAGTGAGTATGTGAGAGCCATTATGGGGACTGTAGTATCTGAGGAATCCATGCCTCTCAGACTAAGAAAAGTTAGGGGGTACAAGGGACTTGGTCACACACACACACACACACACACACACACACACACACACACTATTAGCACAGCCCACCATCTCCTGTTAGGCTGACTTGCTAAGTGACATCCCTCTGCCCTCCCCCATGACCCACCTGGCTCATTGCCCTCTCTTCTTTGCACTTGACCTTGTGCTTCTAGGTCTGAGTCCTCAGTGAGCTGCAACCAGGCAGCCCTGGAATAAAGGTGACTGGAGAATGGGTGAAAGGGAGGATGGGAGAGACTAAGGCCAAGCAGGGAACAATCAACAGGCCAGAAATGTAATCCTGCCAGTGTGCTGCATCCCCTTGGCCTGGGAATTTATTACCTACTCTCTAACCTCTGAAAGCACTGAGGTCTAGGCTTTAAGAATAATTTTGCTCATGTTGGTGGACAGGAAGATTGATCTACAATACTATTGGGTAATTTGTCCAAAATTCTCCTCTCTGAAACTGTGCATTTACCAGAGCATTTGCATTTTACTGGCTTCTGATGTCAATACCCTTGCTTCCAACCTGGACTTACCTCATCAGTGGTCCCTTTTCTTCAGCATAGCCCATTTCTTTTTTTTTAATTTTAATTTTTATTTATTTTTATTTTTATTTTTTATTGGTGCACTGTATTCATACATCATAGTGCGATACAAACTTTTGTAGACATACATGCACACATCGCCCAGTCAGCCCCCACCCGATCCCCACCCCATTCTCTCCCCATCCCTCCTTCCCATGCTTGGCTTAGTGGTTGACATCTAGTATAGCAATTTATCCAAAATTTATCCAAAATTAAAGTTCACATAACAGTTTCATTTGTCTGATACCAAGCTTTTGATGACTTAAAGATAACATTTCAATATTTCTTTTTGCTTTCTTTCTTACCAGAGAATATTTTTTTTCTATTTTTTAGGTGAAACTATCATGTATTTATATATTTATTTTTCAGAAAAAAATCTATCCTAATATGGAATATGTATTCTAGATACCCAAAACGATCTTGAAAAAGAACAAAGCTAGAAGATATATATTTTCTGATTTCAAACCATATAAAGATACAATAATTGAAACAGTGTAGTACTGTTCTAAAGGCAGATATATAAACCATTAGAGTTAAATAAAAGCCTAGAGATAAATTCTTCCCTATAATGTCAAGTTATTTTTGACAAGGTTTCCACGAACATTTGGTGGTGGAAATAATAATCTTTTAACTAAATATTGTTGAAAAATAATACTTACATGGAAAAGAATAAAATTGGACCCTTACCTAATCCCATATACAAATATTAACTCAAAATAGATAAAAGACCTAATTATAAATCTTAAGACTATAAACTTTTAGAAGAAAATCTGGGTCATAAAACCTCACAACATTGAAATTGGCAGTGATTTCTTGGATATGATTTCAATGGCACAGGCAACAGAAGAGTATACAAACTCCCTAAAAAAGTTGTATATCCAAAGACAATGTAAACAGAGTTAAAAGTTACTAATAGAATGGGATAAAATATTTCCAAATCCTCTATCTGAAGGTATATTAATATTCCAACTAGACATCCTAAAAATTAACAACAATAAAGGCAAACAATATAATTTAGAGATAGGTAAAAGACTAAAATAAATAATGAATCTCCACAGATAACCAGTCTTAGTTGTCTGTTGGATGGAAAATCTTGTTTCTCTGGTTCTGGTGTGTGTTACCTATTTCTTCTTTGTAGTTAATCTCTTTGAGTATTTTCTCTAGCGCTGGTTTTGAAGACATAAATTCCTTCAGTTTCTGTTTGTCATGGAAGCTTCTTATTTCTCCATCTAATTTGATAGAAAGTTTTGCTGAGTAGGAAATTTTTGGCTGGAAGTTGTTTTCTTTCAGAGTTTGGAATATGTTACTCCAAGCCCTTCTGGCTCTCATGACTTGGTTTGGGAAGTCTGGAGTGATTCTAATTGGTTTGCCTCTGAATGTCACTCGGCCCTTTGTTTTTGTTGCCTTTAAGATTCTCTGCTTGGCTTCCACATTGGTCATTTTGACAATTATGTGGCGTGGGGATCCTCTTCTCCGATCCTGTCTAAAGGGAGTTCTATAAGTTTCCTGGACCTGTGTATCGACCTCTTGCTCTATGTTTGGAAAATTTTCTGCTATTACTTCCTTGAAGAGATTGTTGATCCCTTTGGTTTCACTTTCTTTTCCCTCCTCTATTCCAATAATTCCTAGGTTAGCTCTCTTAAAATGGGCCCATATTTCTTCAATGTCAGATTCCTGCTGTTGGATATTTTTTTCTAGATTAGAAACTATGCATTCATTTTTGGAATGATCATCTTCTAAGAGCGAGATTCTGTTCTCCATGTGGTCTAATCGGTTGTTTGTGCTTTGAATTGAGGCCTTTACTTCATTAATTGCATCCTTTATCTCTTTTTGGCTCTCTCTGAGTTCTTTTCGAAGCACCTCAATTATTTCTACAGTTATTTTCCTGATTTGATCTTCTAGAAATCTCTAATTTTCTGTTTTATCGGGTTCTGATGTTGTGGGGTTGTGGGCATTCATTGCTCCAGTGTTATTCCTCTTTCCTATGATTTCGGAAGTTTGTGCCTTCTCTGGGTTCTTCCCTTGGGTCACTATGACTTCGCTTAAGGTGCTCTGGATCTCGAGTCTGTAGTATCTCTGACCCCACTACTTCTTTACTGTGTTGTATCACAGAGTCTCCAACCCAGAGAGTCGATAGAGGCTGCTTTAGACTATGGGGGGGTGCCAGGTTGCACGTTCTCCTATGGTGTGATATCTCTGCCACCGCCACTCCCCCACTGGGTCAAGTCCCAGGGAGTACAGGACTGGGATTTCTCCTCTGTGGCCTGCAATTTGACTCATTGTTCTTGAGTACGCAGATGTAGCTGTACTGGACTTGGTGAATTCGCTGCTGCTGCCACCGGTGGCAATATGGCGCCGCTGCTACGCCCTCAGCCGTGAGGCTGGCGTATTTCTTCTTGGTTTTGAGTTCCACTCTGAATCCCTGCAGCGTGTGCTGAGCTCAGCCACTGGGAGCTTTAGATGCTCCCTGCGCTGAGAAATCCCACCTGGCTGTTCCGCAGCTGCTCACCTCGGCTTGCTGTAGCTGTCAGGTGAATTCGCTGGTGCCGCCGGCAGTAAAGCGCTGCTGCCGCGTCCTCGGGCATGAGGCCTGTGTATCTCCTCTGTGGCTCTGAGCTCTGTTCTCAGTCTGCTTTCTCTCTGGAGCCTGGTGATTTTTTTTTCCTCTGGTGATGGTGTTTTCTGGCTATGAAAGATGCTGATTTTGTGGTAATGGAGATTGGTTGTTAGCGGGGCTCTTAAGCCCCGCTTTTCTTGGTCACCATCTTCCCGGAAGTCCCATTTCTTACTTTATCTTATTCTTTCTCCTAAGCTTAGTCTTTTGTATATTTTTATTTCTTCTGTTGAAAAAATAAACCGTTCTACTCTTGATAAAATTTCTTCCCTCTGTTCTTTGAAATTTTTGCAAGAATTGGTCTATATAGAGCACTTCGTCCTCCCTCTTTCAATTTCTTAAGGCTCCTTGCAATCTGATTTCATCCCTGATTCCCCAAAGATTATCCACGACTGCATCACTGTCAATACATCAAGTGTCAGTCATTCTCCAGAATGTGGTTCAGCCTCATAGTGTAAGTTCTTCCTGGAACCACTCTTTCACCTTAGCTTCCAACATGGGGCAAAATGCCTCTTCTCATACCATTCTAAAACTGCTTCTTGCTCTTCTTCTGCTAATCTACAAATTTCTACTCCAGGCTTCTGATTTTTTTTTTGCATTCTTTTACTTAGAAGAAGTGACACTTACATAGCAGATTAAACTGTTTTGTTTGTGTAAACTGAAGATTCTGTCATGGTCCAATCCTTCTTCCTAATCTCTAGAATTAAATATGGAGATAATGGAGAATCTCCATTTGTATATCCCACAAGCACCTATAATCTTATCTGGGTAATGAAACTGATAATGTTCTCACCTTTCCTCTCAGAACCTTTTATGTGTTCTTTATTTCAGGGAGCAATACCATCATCTATCCATATACTCAAACTAGAAAATTAGTATTCATTCTTGACTCTTTTCATCATTTCCAAAATCTTCTCTTTTCATTTACCATACTCTTGCCAAATGATCTGATCTACTGCTTTTGTTCTTAACAACCCCGAATTAATCTTCAGCCCAAATCGTGTTCCTAATCTCAATAACTACTTAGCCAGTGCTTAGTAGACACCTCCAGTTCAATAGCCTACAAACAGGGTTTTCTGATAACCTAATGGTTATCGTATCTAATCCCTAACTTACATTCATTTGTATTGTATTCTATTGTTCTCTTTCTTCATAAATGACATCACTATCCAGCTAGAGTTCTTCACAGAAATCTGAAAAACTTCTGTCCTACCAATATCTAACAAGACCTAGTGAATCTACCATCAGGACATATTTTTATGTTCCCATAAGCCTACTTATGTACCTCATGTTAATAATTTCTGAACAAGATGCCAATCACTATGACACAAATACTTCTGTCGACTTCATGCTTTCTTCTTGTGCTCGGGGTATAGTGACCAGCTGTATGCTGGATACTTCCAGCTGGCTGTCCCCAGGCTCCACATCATCCTCATCTTTCCTCCTTTCTGTTGACAATGAAATGGCACTTATAGGTTCCTGCTCTCCCATTTTCAAAGACTGAAATATCTCTGGTGACTCACAGTGAGCTGGTTCTATTGATTTGGCTTCCCCCACAACACTCCCTTACACATATCCTAAGCTCTAGAAAAATGGTACTATTTACTGTTTTTCAAATGTATCTCTCTCCTTCCTTCCCACCACCTACCTTCCCTCTCCCCTATTCATTCTCTCTCTCTCTCTCTCTCTCTCTCTCTCTCTCTCTCTCTCTCCTCTCTCTCTCAATATGTTTATATGTTTATCTTTCTTTTTTTTCTGGCACTGGGATTGAACCTAGGGAATTATAACTCTGAGCTATACCTGCAACCATTTTTATTTTTTCATTTTGAAACAGGGTCTTGCTAACTTGCTGAGGGTTTTGATAAGTTGCTGAGGCTGGCCTCGAAGCTGCCATCTCAGTCTCTCAAGTACAGGGCTTACAGCTGTGTGCCACCACATCTGGCTACAATTGATCTTATTTCTTTCTCTTCTGAGGTTAATGCTGCAAGCTCTGTTTTCTAAGCCACAGAAGCATGAGCATCCCAATACCCAGGGAAACTTTTTTAAAAGACCTATTTTATCAGACTTTCAGGGATGAGCCATGTTTTAAAAGTGTCATCAGGTGATTCTTATGCCTATCATGACTCACCACTCCCAACTGTATTGTGTCTGTGTGTTTCTAGAACCCTCCTTCCATCTATAGTTGTCAAACCCATGATCTCTTTCAAGATATAAGTCCAGAGCTGGCTTTTCTAGGCATTCACTGAACTGAGTTTATTACTACTTGATTTATTCACTACCGTGATTCCTCGGAAATTGGGTTCTGTGTCTCTGGACCTCTGGGTTTTGGACTCTATGAGGTCAGGAACATATCTTAATCTTCTCTATGTTTGAAGTTCTTGACATGTAGTAGAAGTTCAGAAAATGTCCCTATTTGAAAGCCTCCATGTAGCATTTCTGCTAGATTCAGGTCCTTCCCCTTTGAGTTCCTGTATCAAATATAGGCATCTATGGAAATGCTTATTTCCATAAGCAGACTATAAGCCAGGTGAGGATTTGGTAAATGTCATCTGTGCTGTGCTTTTTTTGTTCTGGCAAATAGTAAACTCTTAAGCAATATGAGACAAGCTGGACACTAATACAGGAGCTTCTAATCTTTGCACACTCAGGTATGTTCAGAGAAAATCTAAAAAGTCAGCTAAAGCTGTACATAACTATAGAGCTATGAGTAGTATAGAATAGAGGAGATGGGTGAAAGTATGTGTTAGTGAGGGAGAGGTAGCAATTCTGTCAGTGCAGGAGCTAGTGAGTGAGCAAATGAAAAGGAAGGAGAAGATTAACTGAGCTACTGAATGAATGGAGTGAATGAATGAGTGACCAAGTTAGCCAATTTAATGAAAAAGCAAAGGCAGGTTGAACAAACAAGCAAATGGATGTCTGAGCACATTATTTCTCTTTGATTTTGGGGGGCAATGCTTAGTTTTCTGTGTCACCTGATCTCTTGGCAGGGGCTTCACACACCATGTGGAAGGTTCTCTGCTTCTTTAGGTTTTAAATTGCAGCTGACCTTGGCTGTGCTCTCAAACATAATATATATATAGTTTTAAAAATTGCTACAAAAGCAGCACCACTTGAAAATTCGATTAATTACTAATGTTCTCCACCATTTATCAAATGCCAGTTGTTGCTTGTAATCTTTAAAGGGAGTGAAATTAAAATAATTAAGAAACGATTATGCCTGGGGAAAAAAACCCATCCTCTCTAAATCTAATCACCTTCTGATGGAGAGCTTCGTGCTGAGGTAGCTGGGGAGGGAGAGGGGGAAGAAGCGCCCACACACCACTGAGACTCCTGAGGCTGGTCCAGGTGGAAAAAGAATCGTGACTAGCAGTGTGATGTGATGGTGCAGTCCCTTAAGATGGTTAAGGAAGTTGAGTTTTGTCCTGCTGTATTGCTGGGTAAAACAGAACTGTTGCTTATGGGGGCAGTGATTCCTTTGAGAGGCCCTAGGATGCTGAGTAACTACAAACCCCCACCCTCTCTCTCTCCTACTCCTCACCACTGTGGAAAGGAAGGGCAGAAGTTACTGCACAAGAGTTCACAAGGCAAAAAGCCTGCTGCAATAGTTACAGGTTAAAGCCAGGGATGGTAATACATGCCTATCATCCCAGTACTTGGGAGGTTAAGAAAAGAACATTACAGATTTGAGGCCAGCCTCAGCAACTTAGTGGATCCTTATTTAAAAATAAAAAATAAAACGGTCTGGGGATGTAGTATCTTTTTAAAAAGAGAGGGAGGGAGAGAGAGAGAGAGAGAGAGAGAGAGAGAGGAGAGAGGAGAGAGGAGAGAGGAGAGAGGAGAGAGGAGAGAGGAGAGAGGAGAGAGGAGAGAGGAGAGAGGAGAGAGGAGAGAGGAGAGAGGAGAGAGAGGGAGAGAGGGAGAGAGAGAGAGAGAGAGAGAGAGAGAGAGAGAGAGAGAGAGAGAGAGAGAGAGAGAGAAAGAGGTGTTAAATGTGTGGCTTTTGTTTATTTTTTTATTTTTTTATTTTATGGTACTGGGGATGGAACCCAAGGGAAATCTATCTCCAAGCTACACTCCTAGCCCTATTTTTTTAGTCTTTTTAGTTTTTAAAATAGGGTCTCACTGAGTTGCGAAGGGACTCACTAAGTAGTTGAGGCTGTCAGCGAACTGCCATCCTCCAATTTCTGTCTCCCAAATGCTGGGATTACAAGCATGCGCTACCATGCCTGGCTTAATGTGTGGCTTTTAACTTGGACCACTTCCATCCTTTCAACAAAGGCTGGCCATTTTTGCCCAGCTTTACTGTCCCCTTCCACTCCACGCCTGGGAGAAGACATTTGAACCTCGCTATTCCTCACTCTGGGAGAATTACAAGGGCCTAAAATACTCAGAAAGGTTCAGATACCTCAAAGAACTCGGTCTGAACCCAGAATCCTGATGCTTACCACTTAAAATGTGCAAATAGACCATTTCAGAGAGGCTATTCTTTAGAGAAGTGTCCAGCAGAACCTCCTGCATGGTAGAAGGGTTGATCTCATGGGGTTGTTTTTGGTGCAGGCTTTCCCTGACAACTCTTTCCCTGACTTATACCATGAGTTCAGAAGGCGATTGGACTACAAGGCAGGAGGCCCTGTGAGAACAAAACTTCCTACCTTGCAGGCAGTGCTGCTAGTGAATATCAGCTTGTGCAGAGCTCATAGGAAGCCCTCCAAGAACTCCCCTCTGCCACAGGATGATACCTTTGCACATTTTTGAGAAGCAAATGTCAGGGTCCTACGTTCAGTTTGGGTTCAGAGAGCTGCCCATGTCAAGGGGTCGTAGAAACCATCCTTTGACCCAGCACCTCACCCCCAATGAGTATCCAACCTTTAGGCCTTCTCTGGACCTCCATGTATATGAGGTTGGGCTGGAACAGTGGTTCTCTGATGCACATGCCTCATAATCTCCTGGAAAGCTTAATCAAACACTAATTTCTGGGCCCACCATCTGGAGTATCTGATTCACTAGGTGTTGCATTTTTTTTGTAATACTGGGGATGGAACACAGGGGTATTCTACCTCTGAGCTACAACACACAGCCCTGTTTTTTATTCTTTATTTTGAAACAGGATCTCACTGAGTTGCAAAGGGCCTCACTAAGTAGCTGAGGCTGTCCACAAACAGTGATCCTCCTGTCTCAGACCCCCAAATGCTCAAATTAAAAGCATACACCACCATGCCTGGTTAAGTGTTGCATTTCTAACAAGTCCTTAGATGATGCTCCTCATTTTCTGCTCAGCTGGGGTTCCCCCATTCAGAAGCACTGTACTAGATGGCACCTAATTACATTGCCAGGTACAAAGCAGTGCCAATCATTTCCTCAGCAACTTCTCTGAGCAACTTCCTGAACCAGAGAGTCTTTACCACCTTTAGAAGTAGGAAAAAAGGCTCCTTTGAGCCGCTAGACTTCACCAAAGTCCCATGGCCAGAGTTGGAAGGCTGGACTTTTTTTAAGACCTTGCTCTAGAAAACAAACCCTATGTGCTAGAGGAACCTCTGGACTTCTATCTAGCTCCCACATTTGCCACGCTTATTCCAAGTACTATGGAGATGGCAATCATTACAATATTTATACCACACATAGCTTAGTACATGTTATTCTCAGAGTTTTACAGATATTGCAGCACTTGATTTTCACAAAAAACCTAGGAGGTGGATGTGCTGTTATTATCTTCACTTAAAAGATAAGGAAATGGAGGCAACAGAGCACTCAGCTCACTTTCCCAAGGTCCCAAAGTTAAGAAGTACTGACACCAAGACTCCAACCTAGGCAGTGTGGCTCCTAGGTTGCTGCTCTTAGTGCTTGATTCCAGAGCCAATTACTCTTCTAGAAGGCTACTGTAAGCCCTTGCCCTGCAGAGAAAAGGAGCTCAGGGGACAGACTCAAGCTTCTGAGTGACAAAAAATGACCTTTGTCCAGGTAAGGGTTTTTCAGTGCTTTTCACAAAATGTCTGGGGCTCCCAGTCTCTTCTCTTGTCATCATCCCCAGCCCCCACACAACCAGGGATCTCTGTCAAAGGGGCCCTAGGCATGCTCAGTAAGATAAGAGCTGTAGTAATCTGGGCACGCATATGGGCATGTGGACCTGCTGGGCTGCCTGCAAAAGGCTTGATTGCATAATGGCATTTAGAAAATGGCACTTGTCTTTTCCTTAAAGGCCTTCAAGATGATGAATTGGGGCTTATTGAAATGGCCTTATATCAAACCAATAGCTTGCTCACACTGATGCAAAGTGGATTTTGATTCTAAGTGGCAGATACCAGTAGTTCTCAACCACTGGTCACCTCTGGACTCAAGGGATGGGCCAGGGACAGTATTGTCAGGGAAAGCCTGGACCCCAAATTACCCCATGAGACAGAGAATGTGAGGTCCCTGTGTACCTGCAGGGTCCCTACATCCCCAGAAGAGAAGGAACTGAGTCAAAGGCACCTAGTAAGCTGGTCAGGGAGCTGCCTTCAGAGTTCTGGGATGGTGTCCTTTCTCCTGGCTAAGACCTTATAATGGCCATCTCCCATGGGGCCACTTGGTCTTCCTGAGTGGGCAGCATCCTGCCCATTCTGAACTTCTGCAAAGGAAAGATGAGTGTGGGTGATCCAAAGGTTGCTATGCTCACTTCTGTACCCTGTGTGCTCTGGGAACACTAGTTCTTATAACTTCAACTTCTGCCTCCTCCTCCACCCATGACCCTGACCCAAACCCTATCACTACCCTAACAGCTGGGGATACTCAAATGAAAGTGCCCCGTTTCATCTTGCCTTGCCAACCTACAGGCTTTCATTCTCTGGTACCAGCTTTAAACTTATATGACCCAAGAGTAATGTCTCCTTAAATCTCACATCCTGAAAGCCTCACTTGCCTCATTTTTGTCCAGGCCAATCCTGGCAGCCACCTTTGACCACTCTCCAAGAAGCAGAATTCAACTGAAAGGCATTAGTGACCTTTATACCTTCTTAGTGCTTCAAATTCCTCAAATGCTGAGTGACTATAATGGGCTTTCTGCTTTCTGAACAACACTGAGTAGTGGGAGAAGCATGTGGCAAGAAGACAGGATAAATATTTCATACACTATAAAATACTATGCAGATACAGTGATCATGGATGCCATTGCTGTCAGAACCATGTCCATTGGCTTCCTAGTGGGCAGAGGTTGCTGTGCAGATGGCTGGTGACAGGCTCCCATGAAATTTGGCCATCAGAGGCTGGAATCCACAGCATTATAGAAATAAAATTAAAAAAATGAAAATTAAAAATAAGACTGGTAAGGTGGCATATATCTGTAACCCCAGTACTTGGGAGGCTGAGACAAGAAGATTACAAGTTCAAGGAAAGCTTCAGCAATTTAGCAGTAATCCTCAGTAACTTAGTAAGACCCTATTTAAAAATTAAAGTAAAATATGGCTGGGGGTGTAGCTCAGAGGTAGAATGTCTCTGGGTTCAATCCCTAGTACAACTAACTAAATAAATAATAAACAAATAAATAAACTTCGGCAAAACACTATGACCAACAACAAAACATTAGAAATAAACAATTATTAAAATAATATAATATTGGCTGATAAGATATGAAGAAAATTATAATATTTTAAGGGGAGGAAAACTGTAAGCAAAGCATGCTGTATATAGACAGGGGCTGTAGGACTAGACAGAAGGGTGGGAGAGGCATGAAACTGACCACATGTGCCTCCTGCACAGAGGAAGCTGCAGGCAGAGGTGATATGGAGCTCAGTCAAGATCCTTGTTTTCAAGGATACTCGAGTTGTAAGAACACATAAATCTTGATATGATTGTATCTTCTATAGTAAGGATCAACAATAAAGAACTATGAGAGACTGTGGAAATCCAGAGGAAAATATCTTCAACCAGATCCAGTAGCATTGAAGGGAGGCCTACAGTATAGATAAGAAAATCTTATAGGAGTTGGTGCTTGAACTGGAAATAGAAAAAGGAGTTGGGATGTGCCATGTGGAGAGAAGGGATAAGTCCATGACAGGTAGAAGGGATAGTGTGGGCAGTGCCAAAGAGGTGGGAAGGGGCATGAAAGGTTTATAAAGCAGCAAGTACTCTAGGTGAGCCTGGAATCTCAGGTGCAAAGAGTCCTGAGAACCCGTCAGATGGAGGTTGCCTGGAGTTAGATCCTGAAGGGCCTTGAATGCCAAGCTCAGGGACTTGAATTTGATTCTGGAAACAATTGGGAAGAAGTCACTGGGGAAATTGAGCAGGGGAGGACTGTGATCTGACTTAGTGTTCTCAGAAGATCACTTTTCCTGGGGTATAGAAATAGAACAGGAGAGTTGCAAAAGTAGGAAAGGAAGGACCTCAAAAAGAAGAAAGTTGCAGATGTCTGGGTGAGAGAGAGATGACAGTTACCTAGATTTTACATGCCACTAGAGGAAATGGAGAGAAGGGAGCAAAGCCAAGAGATCGTGGAGAGGTAGAGTGTATTAGACTCAGGGACTGGATGGGTGGGTGAAGGAGAGGCAGGTGTCAAGGGTGTCACCCAGGCTTCTTGCTTAGGCACAGAGTAGATAGAAGGTGTCACCAGCGGTAGTGGAAAATCCTTGGGAAGGAAATAAGGAGTTCAGCTTTGAACATGAGTTGCTGATGGTACATCTCAGTAGAAGTGGCTAGTAGATTGCAGTCAAATTTAAACACCTGAAACTCAGAGTTAAACTAGAGATAAGAGATTACTCAGAGTTAAACTAGAGATAAGGGATTACACGGAGTAGAGATGGAAGGAAATTGACAATGTATATCCAGAGAAATATGGGGGAAAACAGACAAGCTCTTCCCAATACTCTTGGAAGTTCAGGCAAGATGAAGAAGGGAATTGACTAATGAATTTAGTATTGTGGAGGTTACTGGTATTGTTCAAGTTTGTTGGAGTGGGTAGTGAGTCTACAAGTCAGATTGGAAGCTAATTACAATCATCCAGGAAGGAGATTGGCCACGGCAATGACAGGAAGCAGTTGAATGCTAAATGTTGAAGATCTTTCTAATATCTCTTGCTAATGGATGGGAGGTAGTAGAGACAGACAGTGGGAAGACATTGAACTCCTCAGTTTGAGGGAGACCAGAGCAAATTGTTTGATGGTGGTCCCTTTGTCAAGATGGAGAGAAACTGAAGAAAGAGCAGTCTTGGTGATGGTAAGATTTGCTAAGAAACGCTTTGTATACAGGTCTGAGGAGCCTGTTGTGCATTAATGAGGAGATAACAAATAGGTCATTTGATATGTGTGCCCAGTATTCAGGGGAGGAGACACAGTGGAGAGATAAATTCTATAACTTATTGTTATCTAAATGGTATTCCAAACCATGTGATCATGTAGCAAGAGAGTACAGGTGAGACACAGATGAAGGCTTGAGTATTTTGAGGGTGGTCGGTATCAGGTATGTTTGCATGTGTTTGGATATGATCTAGTAGAGAAGGAACATTCTTTGACACAATGATTGTTTTGTGTAGGTGAGGGTACACAGGCTCAAGGGCACAATTAGAGTGGTTGACCTTAGACTAGAGCAGAGATAACCCAGACAGAGTGACAGTAGTTTGATGGATGTGTGTGAAAGGAAAGGGAGAAGAATTTAGTTTTGAAAAGATTCAGAGGTCTCTAGGAAGCACATGGAGTATAAAAAGGAGAAAGAAGGTCACGACTATACACTGACTTGAAGATCATTTGAGAAACTTCTGCTCAGCAAGGGAAGGACATTCTGCAAAGTTCCACAAATCTTAAGTGGAACAGGAACTCAGGCCTGACTAATTTCAGGGCCTCTTTCTTTCTCTGCAAAGCTCCACCTCTGGGTGAAAGCTGGCGTGTGAATTCCAGTGCCCAGCAAAATATTTTTCCTGTATCAGTGTTTATAGCTGCTGTCATTTGGCTTTGGTGTAGAGCTGAAATGTGTACAGTCAGAGTCAGAAGGCTGACTGGGTGGCCTTTCGCCTTTCCCCTACTTCAGATCCCTGGCCTGAAAGGTCAGAGCTTGATGTATATTTTGGCCTCATAAATTGTTCATAAACTGACAGCAAGCTCCAAATCTGTCACTCTCTAATGTGGTGGTGGCTATAGCCAGCTGACATCAAGCTCTGGGGAACTAATGCACTAAATCAATTTCCTTTTGTGTAAGAAGAAAAATAGAAAATGAAATTCTCAGATTTCACTTTTGAGAGTGCTGGTTCCTCTGTCAAGAGCTTCCTCTTGCAAACAACAAGGTGATGTGACCCAAGGGAGCCTGCTTTCTGGTAGGCACTTTTTGCCTGTATAACTCCCACATAGAAAGGGAGAGAGTGTTTGAACAGTGGTCAGAACATGTGATATCAGTTTGTGTCCGGAGATCTGATCATTGCAGGTTCCTCTCAAAGTGTGGTGTCTCTTATGCTTGCCACAGGAAATATCACAACAAGGAGTTCAAGGATGCCTTTAGCATCCTCCAAGTCAATTAGCTCCTTTCTTGTCAAATAGGTAAGTAGACAGTGTCTCAGCACAGAACTTCTTCAGGATCCAGCAGGACATGTCCGCTCTCTGGGACTCAGCATCTCCAACTCAGATGAACTAGTTGCACCAAAGGGCATCTGAGGCCTTTTCCAGTTACTCTCTAAAATTCATTCTTTCCTTGGTTGTCTTTCATTTTTCTCCCTTCCTTTTTTCCTCCTTCCCTTTTTCTCTCTCCTTTCTTACTCTCGCAGACTCTTGATTTCCATCCCCATTATTTATTTGCTTTATCTGCCAAACTCCCTAGGACTTAACTGTGAAAGTATAACTGGTTTTGTAATAAAAATTTTGCACTGAATCCAGCCAGATGTGTATGATTGTTTTCCAGGACTCCCCTGTGGTAGGCCTGGCTTATTTCAGCTAGGCAGAATGATGATCTTTATCTGGATTTCCTTTCAGTCATGTATTCTGGAATCAATTGAGAAAGTTCAGAAAAAAATATTCCATGTCCAACAAGAACGGTCCTGTGAACATGAGAAACTACACAAGGGGCTGGTGTGGGGAAGGAGTTCAATTTATACTTGGAGTTGGACTTTCCCTTGCCTTGTTTTCAGAAACAAGAGTAGAGAACTCTCTAGTGATTTTGGGAGGGGCAGATGGAGTAGTCTTGTGAGTTGGCCTTTGACACATTAGATCTCTCTAGTCATTTCGCTCCAAGTCTGAGAAACACCCTTTGTCCATCAACAGGGGCCCTGTTATAATGAAAGGAAAAATAATTAAATTTCTATTTTCATTAACTTTGAATTGAAATTTCTCATTTCATTCCACTTTGAATGTAGGCAATGAATCATGGTAGCATTTAGTAACACATGAAGCTTTGCCTGGAAGATAAATTTCAGATATATATATATATATATATATATATATATATATATATATATATATACATTTTTTTTTGCAGGCCTGGAGATGGAACCCAGGGTCATTCTACCTCCGAGCTACAACCCCTGCCCTATTTTTTATTCTTTTTAAAAGGAGTTTCACTAAGTTGTGGAGGTCCTCACTAAGTAGCTGAGGCTGTCCACGAACCGCAATCTTCTGGTCACAGTGTCCCAAATGCTGGGATTACAAGCGTGCGCCACCACGCCCAGCTAAAATTTCAAATATTTTCACTTCATATTATTACAGCTATCTCCAGATAGACTTTAGAGTGGACACTATTTTGAAATTATAGTAGATGCTAGACTCACTCCTTGATTTTATTTTATGCATTAATAAAAAACTATACTAGTATATTACACCCATCATGTTTAATGCTTTTATATAATTTATTTTATAAGTTTATACATTTTTATGCATTGATGATTCTTCTGAGAAAAGATGCATGGATTCCACTAGTGGCTTCACAGCTAAGGAGCTACAGTGCAGCAGAAATTTAAGATAACTTCAGTATGTAGAGCATAGTTTCAAGCCTGGCGCACAAGCTTTTGCTCTCTCTGGATCCTCCTTGAGAAACCTCCCTTTGCCCCATGTCAGACACTGGCCTGAAAGTCCTTCATTGGTTCTCCAAACTCAGGACATTTGGAGGCCCTTCTGCATCTCATGGCAGCAGTCTAGGTTCTGCTGAAAGGCCTATATCTCTCTTGCCTGTAGGGCCTCGTCCTACCTTGCCCTTGATTGTGCTTCCCTGGATTTGTTATTACTTTTTCTCCTATACCTCCTTCCCTGTCCATGCACGAAATTATTGAGTCACATCCTCCTTCCTCCTCCCAAGTCCATAGCATAGCCCAAGAGGGGCCATGGTGCCCCATACATTCAGCCTCCTGCTACAGAACTCCCAGGGTGCTTAAGGGGGATGAATGGAGTTGAGGTTCCAAAGAGGTACTGGATTGTTGTCACTGATGTTGCTGCTGCTGCTGCTGTGGGACAGCAGAAGGAGACTGATATCTCATTTCCTTGGATTCTCAAGTCCTTTAATGGCCATTTGTTTCCAGGCTGGCTATGAGCTTCTTCCTAGAGTGCTTTGGGATCTAGGAAGAAGGTGACCTGCCAACCCACTCTGCTGTCCTCACTCATATCATGTCTGTTTGGAGTTTATGGCTCCTTAACATTAATTTCCAGGATTTCTGTGGGCATTGAATAGCACTGCCTATGTAGGGATGGGAGCTCCTCAAAAAGTAAGATCATGGTGCAGACTCCTCAGGATATCTACTTTTGAAGAAGTATTATTTTCTAGGAGTCAGGGTTATCTGCCCACAGCTACAGGCTAGTTCTCCAAAAGCCTGCTTGCCCTGGAAGCTCTGAGTCTGGATTCTGTGGTGCCCCAGCCTCAGGATTCTGTGGTGCCCCAGCCCCAGAAGCCATCCATGTGACCTCTCTGATTCCCTGTGCAGTCTGTTCTGCCCCTGTAGGGGCCAGACCTCCTGCACATAGGCCACCTCTCCACCTACATCCTTGCCTTTGCCCTACCAGTCCCAAAGCCAGAGCCAGAACCCCCTCTCCTCCTCCAAGACCAGTCCTCTCCATCCTTTCAAGGCCAGTTCCAACTCCTCCAGGAAATCTGTGCAGACGTCAGAGCCCAGCTACCCACGCATTACTCAGCCTTCGTTGACTGCCCCTCCTTCCGATTCCTGCAGCACTTAAGGCCTGTGCCAGACAATTTAGCCCTTAATTAGAGATTCTCATCAATTGTGCCTTAATTTTCCTCATGCATTAGTGTGTTATGTCCAACTCTATCAGAAGCTTCTAGAGGACAGAGAAAAGTAAAGACGCCAATATTTTTTCTCACTACTAGTGAAGGAATCTGACTGCTGAGCCTCCCAGAGTGTCGCTGTGCTGTCACTCACTCTCCTAATCCCAGGCCTAAGTCTTGCCTCATAGAAAGACTTGAGAGACCTGCTTGGGAGCCTCCTCTTGGGGCACAATGTAGGCTTGTGCATTCCTAAGCTGCCCTACCTCCAGAAGGGCCTCTATCCCACCCGTCACTCACATTAGGGCTTCTGAATATATGGTAGAGCAGCCATACAGGAATATAGCCACTAGTTTCCTGCGTCTGCCTGCTGAAGGGTTGCTGTAATAAGGCGGTGCAATGGGGCCAATCACCCCCCAACCCTGTTTGTTCTGCAATGATCCCTCTGGCTATTTCCCCAAATTACCTCTGACACAGCTAAGAAAGCATTGGCACTATCCGGTTTGTTGGCCCTATGCTCATGTAAACGTGTTTAGAGAGCATTTATTATGTGCCACATCTGTGCTGGATACTGCAGTCACAAAAAAGAGAGAGTTCTTGCAGTCCAGAAGCTCATGGTCTGCAGGGAGAGGCGATTTCTCCAATCAACTGAATGCCATGATGCAGAGCCACAGGGGGTGTGGGGTTTCACGCAAGCATCTCAGCATCCCAAATCAAAGCAAAAAACTGCATTTCCACAAGTTCAATCTTGGCTATGTTCCTCTCCCATGTACCACTCCTTCCAATACTGCAACTTCCAGGGGAGCTCTGGGCAGAAATAAATTAACATGACAGACGTTCTGAGACAAGGTTAGAAGATAACGGTGATGGAAGTCAGGATGTTCTTAAGAAAGTCACCATCACACTGGCTGTGGCCACTCAATCTTCAATGCACGTGTTGAGTAAGGCCTTGAGTCCCTAGTTATAAGTTGCCTTATCCTAGGGAGGCTCTCACACAATGGGACCTATAATTTTTCTCATCACTGTGTTGCTGGACTTTGAATAGCCATTGCAGATTCTATAGGGGAAAATGTTGACGACCATGGTCCATGGAAAGAGCCCTGGACTTGACTGACACCAGGAATTTCCATTCTAATTTTGGCTAAGCCACTTACTAGCTATGTGACTTTGGGCAATTTATCATTGTTTCTTCATCTGTCAAATGGGTTTTTGTCAAGATCGAATTGAGGTATGACAGAAGAATTAAAAGAAATAGGTAGAGGGAATGGGGTGGGAATTAAGGAAGGGTGAAATGAGTGTGCATTGTTTGCCTCTACCATCTTGTACCCCATTAAGGTGTATGACTACAATGCACCAATAATAAAATTAAGGTTATTAAAGAATACTAAAAATGAGAAATAGGTAGAAAGGAGATATAAAGGAAGACAAGGAAAGTGCAATATTAATATGGAAGCCTGTGGCAGAATTCCCTAATACCCTTACTTCCCAGCCAAGTCTGATAGTTCCAGGTATTAGAGGAACTTGTAGGTCTTTAATAATTAGCCTGAGCACTGTTGACTGTCCTCAGTCTCTCTGGGCACCGTTAGCTGTCCCTTAATGGTGTAAACTAAAGAGATGCCTATTGATAAGATAGTGAAGGCCTCATCAGGACCCTGAAGATGACCAAAACACCCTAAATTATCTTGTAAATATCAGACTGATGTCATCTCCAGAGAACTCCTCTAAGCCACCTCTTGTATAAGAGAATAGCTGTGAGCACCCCAAATACACCTCTCACTCTGGAGGTGACCTGCACTCTCCCTTCAAAGTGTATTTCTTGCTCTCCTAAATAAATTTCTGTCTCCCTCTCTGCTGCCTTATGCTGAAATTTTTTTCTGTCATGTAAATAAAAGACCCTGCCAGTCCTAAGTTTCTCTCCCCAACTGGGAACTGCTTCAGATCCTTCATGGAATCTACCCTTTTCCCATAACAAAATGAGATTGTATGTGCTTAAAATTCCTCCATGGGGCCTGACACACAATATATAATCTGTAACTAGATACTGTTTTTTTAATAAAAATACATCTCCTCTTCCTCCTTCTCCTCCTTCTCTTCCTTCTCAGAAGCAGAAGCAGCAGCTGCATCACCTTTGTACCAACCCGCCTTCCTCTCAGCTAGCTGAATCCATGAGCAAGTGGATGCCAACAAACCCAAAGTATGGTTGATGATGTCATTGGGTGGATTAAAGCTGCATTTTAGCAAGGAACTGAGCTCAGCTGACAGAGAGGGCTCCCACCCAGGGTGGAGAAGGGGGTGAGGACTGAGTTCATGTACTCCGATCACTGCCTCTCTCTGAGGAGGTTAACTTGGACATTTCATCTGATGAGTATGTTAAAGCAGTAATAAATTCAGTGGAGTCCTTTTTCTGGAAATTAATGACTAGAGAGAAAATATGGTCCTTTTTGAAGCCATTAGTGCTGGACTATTACTGATTCCGAGAAGGACTACATTAGTGCTCTGGTCCTCACCAGAGACTGTTTGCTCAGTGTTTTCCTGGACTGGCTGATTGTCTGTGGGGATGCACTCTGTGCTTTGGGCCTCAATGTCCTCCCCATTAGCTATGCAGCTGTCTATAGCATTTTCTTTCCATTCCATGCTTGAATTAATGTTTGTGTGTTTGGATGATTTTAAGTAAGGTGATGGTCAATGTCATCACTAGCCCCTGAGTTAGAGAGTGCCCTTTAAATGGAAGGCATTTAGCTTAAATGTGAAATACCATTTAGGAGATGATGGCTTTGGTTGCCTTTCATTACCTCTTTTTAATCTGAGGTTGAAAGTTACTGGGTCGGTCTGGATTTTGGTATCTGGAATCTAGGAACAGTACTCAGCTTTACTGCAGGTCTCTGTCTGCAGCCCTGGAGAGATGCCTACTTTAAATGCCCCCCAAGGGCTGCTTTGGCTTTCTGCCCCAGGCACAGTCATCAGAGTAGCTCCTGGAATTCTCACAGTCCTCCAGGACACAACAAACTCACAGAGAAGAGAAGGCAGAAGGTAGAAGTCTTATGTCACTGTGATATCCCCAAAGGTGGCATTTACAATGTCACCTTACTGCTAAAAATGCTCAGAGTTTAAATGGCCTATCCATGGTCATCTTGCATGCTAATGGCGGAGCTGAAACTGATATCAGGGCATCTACCTGCAAGACCACAGTCATTTCTGCCATCTGACTATACCAGCAATTTCAAGAAGCAATTCAGAAATAAGGACAACATCATATAGATGAGCAAGGACTCTAGGGGAGTGATGAGGGGGTTTAGATAAGGGAGGGGGAGGCCAAGGTCATAAGGAATGTTATAGTTGCAATAATGCTATGAATGTCTACAAAACTACCAATTTCAATCTCAAAGTCATGCACAGGGAGAATTAGGGAGGGGAAGGAACTCAGTGGGGAGGGCATCAAGCGCTATGTGCATGTATTTTTCTGATGCTTTGTACCCCAATGTGATGTAACATTACAATGCAACCAAACATAAATAAATATCCTAAACAGATATGAGTCAAATAACAGAGATTCAAATTTCAAGAAGCAATAATTGACAGACCTGAAAAGAGAAACAGACAAATCTACAAGAATATTTGGAGATCTCAACATGCTTCTCTCAATAGTGAATTAAACAAGTAGACAGAAAATCAATAAGGTTATAGAAAACTTTAATAACATTGCCAACTTGGATTTGGTTGCAATTTACAATATGGTCCCAGCAACCACTGTAGAATATATACTCTTTTCAAGTACATGTTGTATGCGTGCTAAGATAGATCACATGCTGGAACATTAATAAATAAAAAATTAAAACTAAATAAAACTTAGAGTTTATTTTCTGACCCAGTGGTGGAATTAATCTAAAAATCTAGAACAGAAAGAGATCTTGAAAACTTGAATTGTATTCTCATATCATACTGTAGTTCTGAGTATTAGGGAAATACATGCACATAGTGAGCTTTCACCCCACCTCCTGACCCATACCCTCCTTTTCCCCATGCCTGATTTTGAGATTGGTATTGGTAATTTCACATGTGTACATAATTTGAGTTAAAGTGTTTTTTCATTGATTATACCCCTCCACTTCTCCTAGACCACCTCCCTTGCTCTACTGGGATTTCTCCTCTATAAATTTCCTCTAGTACCCCAATTAGCTTCTGCATATGAGAGAAAACTTATGACCTTTCACTTTCTGTGACTAGCTAATGTCACTTAATATTTGGAAATTAACCATTTCTAAGCAATTCATGGAACAATGAAAAAACCACATAAAAATTAGACAATATTTGATTAAATGCTAACAAAACACAGCATTAAAATATAAGATGTAGATAAAGTAGTGTTGGTAGGGGAATGTATAGCTTAAATACATTAACCAAGAACAATAGCCTAATATCAATTATTTAAATTTATTTCTTAATGATACACCATTCATTGATTCTTGTTTTAATTTATTGAGCCTTTGGAGTCTTATTGAGGAAATTTCTATCTGTACCAATATGTTGGAGAGTTGATCCTGATCCTATGCTCTCTTCTAGAAGTTTCAAAGGTTCTGGTCTAATTTCTAAGCCTTTGAATTATCTCAAGTTGACTTCTGTGCAGGGTGAGAGGTTAGGGTTAAGTTTCCTTTTTCCACATATAGATAACCAATTCTCCTAGCATTACTTGTTGAAAAGGCTGTCCTTTCTCCAGTGTACATCTTTGACGTCTTTATCAAAGATCGACTAGTTATAGATATGGGACTTTGTTTCTGAATCTTTTATTCTGTTCCATTGGTCTATGTGGGTGGTTTTGTATCAATACCATGGTATTTTTTTACTCTATTGATTTTTAGTATAATTTGATATATGTCATTGCTATGCTTCTGGCATGGATCTTATTGCTGAGAATTGCCTTACACTAAAAACACAAAAATCCAATCAAAAAGTGGACAATGAACTGAACAGTCTTCAAAAGAAGTACAAAAGGCCAACAAAAGAAAAATGAAAAAAATGTTCAACATTTTTAGCAATCAGAGAAATGCAAACTAAAACTACACTTAGATTCCATTTAGCTCCAGTAAGGATGACAATAATAAAAAAACAAATAATAATAAATGCTGGTCAGGTTGTGGGGAAATAGGAAGCCTATTTGGGGACTGCAAACTAGTACAGCATGATAGAGATCAGTGTGGAGATTTCTCCAAAAACTGAGAATGGAGCTGCCATACAATTCAGCGATAGAGCTCCTGGGTATCTTCCCAAAGAAAATGAAATCAGAGAATTATAATCATACTTGCATATCCATGTTCATAGCAGCACAATTTACAATAGCCAAATTATGGAACCAGCCTAAATATCCATAAATAGATAAATGTGTCACAAAACTTTAGCATATACACACAATGGACTTTTTCTCAGCCATAAAGAACAAAATCTCACCTTTCACAGGAAAATAATGGAACTTAAGAATATCATACTAAGTGAGTCTCAAAACACGGGTAGATATATATTTTCTCTTATATGTGGCAGCTAGAGAGATATTCAGAAACAAGGAAAACATTAGATAGGGGAATGACTGAGGGGGATCAGGGATGGAAGATAAAGTCATAAAGATTGTAATAGTAGAAATAATGTTATACCAATTCCGATATCAAAGACATGCATGGGGAGTGGGAGAAAGAGGGAAGGACCTGGTTGGGAGGGCACTAAGAAATATATGAATGCACCTGTGTGACACTATATCTCAATATGATATAACATTACAATGTACCAAATAAAAATAAAATTATCCAAAATGAATAAATAAATGTATTATTCAAAACAAGAAAAAAGGAGGATAGTAAACTCAAGCCAATGCATACATATGTATGTATAAGATATATGTTTAAAATATGTATATACAGATATAATTAGAAAATGGACACAATACATACAAAATTATGAAACCATTAGTGGATTCTTTAAAATATCAATAAATTGATGAGTCTCTAACTAGACTGTTCATGAAAAATGGGAACATCTAAGTCAGCAATACCAGCCGGGTGTGGTGGCTCATGTCTGTAATCCCAGTATGTGGGAGTCTGGGACAGGAGGATTGCAGATTCAAGGACAGCCTCAGCAAGTAGTGAGACTGTTATAAACTTAGTGAAATCCTGTTTCCAAACAAGAAATTAAAAAATGGGGCTGAAGCTGGGAATGGTGGCACATGATTGTAATCCCAGTACTTGTGAGGCTGAGATAGGAGAATCACAGGTTTATGGCCAGCCTCAGCAACTTGTGAGGCCCTCCACGACTTACTTAGTGAGGCCTTGTTTCAAAATAAAGAATAAAATAGGCCTGGGAGTGTAGCTCAGATGTAGAATGGCCCTGAGCTCAATCCCCAGTACCACACAGAAAAAATTGGGCTGGGGTGTAGCTCAGAGGTAGAATCTTCTGGGTTCAATCTCCAGTATCACAAAAATGTAAATAAATAGATAGATGATGATGATAGATAGATAGATAGATAGATAGATAGATAGATAGATACCAGAAGGATAAAGGGGACTGCTACATGTACTTGAAACATTAAAAGGATAATAGAGAACATTGTAAGTAATATTTTGCCAAAAAATTCAACAGTACAGATAAAATGTCTGACATATACACATTACAAAAATTTAAAATACAACAGAAAATATGCATAATATGCACAGTGTTATATTAATTATATGAATTAAACTCATGATTAAAATTTTTTCCTCTAAAAAACCTCCAGATCCAGATGTTTCAATGATTAATTTCACTAAATATTCATGAAAAAATAATGCAAATGCTACACAAACTCTCTTAGAAATAGTGGAGGGAGGAAAACTTCCTAATACTTTTAATGAAGTCAGTATAACCTGATTCTATTAGTGAGAATATTATTGAAAACAAAATTATAGGACAATATTCATCACTGCATAGCCTAATATACTTAAAATATTAAATCAAATATAGTAAAGATACATCAAAGATAATTTATATTGACCAAGTGGAGTTCTTGTATTACAGGGTTGGCTTAATATTTAAATATTAATGTATGCATCTTGCTATATTAATGAACTAAAATGAGAAACCCATATGATTGTCTAACCAGATGCAAAATTAATAATATGAACTTATTCAAACCATAGCCTTGGTGAGCTGGCAACAAGGCTATGAGAATGGCCTGAGGACTCTTGGGGCTCCTAAAATTGGCTCTGACTTTGACATAAAACTGCAGCCATGTCGGGATTCCCTGTTTCCTATAGAATCTAGAAATCAATCTACCAATAGACAAAATATTTCACACCTAACACCATACTTAATGATGGAAGACTAAATATTCTCCCCTAAAATCAAACTAAAGATGTCATTTGCAACTTCTTTTTGACATTGGATTAGAAGTTCTAGACAATGCAATAAGACTCACAAAAGAAATATAGAGCACATAGATATGGAAAGAAGATGCAAATACTGCTTATTCACAGATGGCATGATAATTTATGTAGAAAATCCTATTAATGTGTTAAAAATTACTAGAACTAATTAGGTAGTTCAACAAAACCCAAAGAACTCAAATTCAATTAAAAAAAATCCATTGCATTGCATTTTTATACATTATCAACAAACATTTGAACATTGGAATTACAAAATAGCTGCATATTCAGTAGCATCCTAAATGACAAATAAAGAAAAATGTAACAAATATGTTAAATTTATAATGAAAACTAAAACAAACAATACTGATTATTACTATGGCAATTGTTCCCAAATTGAATATATAGATTCAAGAAAGTTTCAATTGCAATTTCAGCAGGACATTTTCAGAGAGATTGACAAGCTGAATCTAAAATATTAACAGAAATGTAAACAATTTTGAATATCTAAATTCCAAAAAAGTAGCCAGGCGTGGTGGTGCACACTTGTAATCCCCGTGCTTGGGAGGCAGAGACAGAAGGATCATGCAGGTTTGAAGCCAGCTGCGCTGGCTTAAGAGACCCTGTTCCAAAAAAAAAAAAAAAAGGATAAAAATAGGCCTGGGAGTGTAGTCCATGGGAATGTAGCCAGAGGTATAAGGGCTTCCAGGAAACCCAATACCACCAAAAAAAATGTAAAAGATAGTTTGAGGACTTCCACTGAATGATTTTAAGATTTACTATAAAGCTGCAGTATTCAAATTAATGCAAGCTGCTTAAAGGGTATATGCATAGATCAATGGAACACAATAGAGAACTCAAAAAGAGATAAAATTATGTTTAACTAACATGCTAAAATAACTCAGTTAGGAAAAGGATATTTTGTTTTTGGTTTTTCAAAAAGTGGCACCAGAAATTTGGATTAAAAAACGGAGTCTTGACACTTGTTTCCTGCTTGTTACAGATATTAATTTGAAATGGATCACCAACCTAAATATAAAAATTGAAATTATAAAACTTGGAAGAAAACATAGGAAAATATGTTTTTTACTTTAGGTTAGGCAAAGCTTTCTTAATTGGAACACAAAACCACAAATCATAAAATACTGATATCTTGGACTTCATCAAAATTAAAACTTTCTGCTCTTCAAAATACACTGTTTAGAAAATGAAAAGACAAAATAAAGAATGGGGTTATATAGTCACAAGACATATTTGATTCAAGACTTGTATTCAAAGCCTATAAATACCTTTAAATAAGTTTTAATATTCAGTAACATTAAGAAATCCAACTCATTTATAAATGGGCAAAAAACTTGAACAGCTCACTTTACTATAGAAGATCTGTAAACAATCTATGAATACTTGAGAAGATGCTCATTGTCATTAGTCATTAGGGAAATATGAATTGAAATCATAAGATACTACCACACACACAAAAGAGCAGTAAATTTTTCAAAATATGGCTTGTAATAACAAGATGGAACATGCAAAGTGCTGTTTAGAATGCATTGCAGTAGAAATGTCAATGGTACAGAGACTTTGGAAAATAATTTGGCACTTTCTCATAATGTTTATCATATAATTACCATATCAGGCAGTAATTTTACTTGTAGGTGTTTACCAAACAGAAATCAAAATGCATGTTCACATGAATTTTTGCAGTGGTTTTATTCATAAAACCCCAAGCTAGAGAGAACTGTCATATCTAGCAATAGGCCAATAGATTATTTTATTTTTATTTTTTATATTTTTTAACAATTTTTATTGAACATAAGTAGTATACATTTATACTATATTTGGTGCCCTCTCCCCCCCACCCCCTTCCCCCCCACCAATGGTTGTCCAGGTTAACCATGTCTTATTCATAATTTTACACATGTTCAGGTGTAGACCCTCATTAATCCAGATCGGCCTTTCTCCTCTCCTATCTTTCCATTAAAACTTAGCTAGTATTTCCCCTCTAATATCTGGAGTCCCACTGGTATCCTTTGTGTTTTCTAGTTTGGGCATATTAGAGGAAACATGTGTATCTTCTCCTTCTGTGCTTGGCTGATCTCACTTAACATGATGTTCTCCAGGGCTTTCCATCTTCTTGCAAATGATATAATTTTGTTCTTCTTTATGGCTGAATAGAATTCCATTGTGTGTATTTCCCACAGTTTTGCTATCCATTCATCTGTTGATGGTGATCTGGGTTGGTTCCATATTTTGGCTATTACAAATTGTGCTGCTATGAACATAGGTATGCATATGTTGCTGTATTTCTCTGAATTCAACCCCTTTGGAAAGATACCCAGGAGTGGTATAGCTGGATCATATGGTGGATCTATTCCCAACTTTCTCAGGAATCTCCACACAGATCTCCATAGTGGCTGAACTAGTTTGCACTCCCACCAACAGTGTAAAAGAGTTCCTCTTTCCCCACATCCTCGCCAGCATTTGTTGTTGTTTGATTTCTTTATGCTTGCTACTCTGACTGGGGTTAGATGGAATCTCAGTGTAGTTTTGATTTGCATCTCCCTGATGGCCAGTGATGAAGAACATCTTTTCATGTATCTATTAGCCCTTTGTATGTCTTCTTTTGTGAAGTGTCTATTTAGTTCATTTGCCCATTTCTTGATTGGGTTGTTTGTTTTGCTAGTGTAGAGCCTTTTGAGCTCTTTGTATACTCTGGATATTAGCCCCCTATCAGAATGGTGGCTGGTAAAGATCCTTTCCCATTCTGTACGCTTCCTCTTTAGGTTATTGATAGTTTCCTTTGATGAGAAGAAACTTTTTAGTTTGATGTTGTCCCACTTGTTTATTCTTGCTTTAATTTCCTGAGCTTTGGAGGTTTTGTTGAGAAAGTTACTGCCTGTGCCAATATGTTGTAGTGCTGAACCTATGTTCTCCTCTACTAACTTCACCGTCTCAGGTCTAATTTCTAAGTCTTTAATCCATCTTGAGTTGATTCCTGTGTTAGGTGAGATATAGGGGTTTAGGTTCATCTTTTTACAAATGGTTAGCCAGTTCTCCCAGCACCACTTGTTGAAAAGGCTGTCTTTTCTCCAGCGTATGTGTTTGGCCCCTTTGTCAAAGATTAATTGACTAAAGATGTGTGGGTTTGTTTCTGTATCTTCTATTCTAATCCACTGGTCAGTATATCTGTTTTTGTGCCAGTACCATGCTGTTTTTACTACTATTGCTCTATAGTATAGTTTGAAGTCTGGGATTGTAATGCCTCCTGCGTGTTTCTTGTTATTGAGAATTGCTTTGGCTATTCTAGGTCTTTTCCTTCTCCATATGAAGTTCATGATTGATTTTTCTAGGTCTCTGAAGAATGTCACTGGTATTTTAATGGGAATTGCATTGAACCTATAGATCAGTTTTGGCAGAATGGCCATTTTGATGATATTTATTCTGCCTATCCATGAGCACGGGAGATCTTTCCATCTTCCAAGGTCTTCTTCTATTTCTTTATTTAATGTTTTATAGTTTTTGTTGTAGAGGTCTTTTACATCTTGGGTTAGGTTTATTCCTAGGTATTTTATAGGTTTTGAGGTTATAGTGAATGGAATTGTTGTTTTTGTTTCTTTCATTGTGGATTCGTTGTTGGCGTAAAGAAAGGCCACTGATTTCTTTAGGTTGATTTTGTAACCTGCGACTTTGCTGAATTTGTCAATCAGCTCCAGAAGTCTTTTGGTTGAGTTCTTTGGGTCTTCCAGATAAAGGATCATGTCATCTGCAAATAAGGATAGTTTTACTTCCTCTCTTCCTATGTGGATTCCTTTGATTTCCTTCTCTTGTCTGATTGCTGCAGCAAGAGTCTCAAGGACTATATTGAAAAGGAGTGGTGATAGTGGGCATCCTTGTCTTGTTCCTGACTGAAGCAAAAATTCTTGCAGTTTTTCCCCATTCAATATAATGTTGGCTTTGGGTTTGCAGTATATTGCCTTGATGATATTGAAGTACTTTCCTTCTATCCCAATTTTTTGCAGTGTTTTTAACATAAATGGGTGTTGGCTTTTGTCGAATGCTTTTTCAGCATCTATTGCTATGATGATGTGGTTTTTGTTCTTGGTTCTATTTATGTGGTGAATAACATGTATTGATTTGCGTATGTTGAACCAGCCTTGTTTTTCTGGGATGAAACCGACTTGGTCATGATGTATTATTCTCTTGATATAGTTTTGAATGCGTATAGCTAGTATTTTGTTTAGAATTTTTGCATCTATGTTCATTAAGGATATTGGTCTGTAGTTTTCCTTTCTTGATGTATCTTTATTTGGTTTGGGGATTAATGTGATACTGGCCTCATAGAAGGAATTTGGAAGAGTTCCTTCTCTTTCAATTTCCCGGAACATGTTATGAAGTATTGGTATTAGTTGTTCACTGAAGGTTTTGTAGAATTCAGCTGGGAACCCATCTGGGCCTGGGCTCTTCTTTGGTGGAAGAATTTTTATTGCCATTTCTATTTCTTTGGTTGTTATTGGTTGGTTTAGGCTTGCTATGTCCTCTTGGTTGAGTGTAGGAAGGTTAACTGTGCTTAGAAATCTGTCAATTTCATCCAGGTTTTCAGATCTATTGGAGTATAAATTTTTAAAGTAGTTTCTGATAATATTTTGAATTTCTTCACTATCAGTGGCGATATCTCCTTTTTCATTTCTAATTTTGATAATTTGAGTTGATTCTCTTTTTCTTTTGGTTAGGTTGGCCAGGGGTTTATCAATTCTATTAATCTTTTCAAAGAACCAACTTTTTGTTTTATTGATTCTTTGAATTGTTTTTTTGTTCTCTATTTCATTTATTTCTGTCCTAATTTTGATTATTTCTTGCCTTCTGCTGGCTTTGGGAAAAGACTGTTGTAGTCTTTCTAGGTCCTTTAGTTGTGTCATTAGGTTCTTTACTTGGAGGTTCTCTGTCCTTCTTATGTGGGCACTCAATGCAATAAACTTTCCTCTTAGAACTGCCTTCATGGTGTCCCATAGGTTTTGGTAGGTTGTGTCTCTGTTTTCGTTTGTTTCCATAAATTTCTTTATTTCTTCCCTAATTTCTGCCCTTACCCATTTGTCATTCAATAGTGTATCATTCATTCTCCATGAATTTGAGTACTTTCTTTTGAGTTTCCTGTTGTTGATTTCTACTTTGATTCCATTGTGGTCTGAAAAGATGCATGGAATTATATTACATTTTTTGAATTTGCTGGTATTTTCTTTGTGTCCCAGGATGTGATCTATTTTGGAGAAGGTTCCATGGGCTGCTGAGAAGAAAGTGTATTCTGTAGTTCCTGGTTGAAATACTCTGAAAACGTCTATTAGGTCCATTTGGTTTATGGTTTCCTTTAGTTCTAAAGCGTCTTTACTCATCTTTTGCCTTGAAGATCGATCCAGTGGTGTGAGAGGCGTATTAAAATCTCCCAGAATTATTGTATTTGGGTCTACTTGGGATCTTATGTCCAGAAGGGTTTGTTTTACAAATGTGGTTGTACCCACATTTGGGGCATAAATATTTACTATCATTATATCTTCTTGGTGTATTGTTCCTTTTAATAAAAGGAAGTGCCCTGATTTGTCTCTTTTGATGTGTTTTAGTTTGAAGTCTGTTTTGTTGGATATCAGAGTTGCTACCCCTGCTCTTTTTTGGTCACTGGTGGCATGGTATATCTTTTTCCATCCTTTCACATTCAGCCTGTGAATGTCTTTGGCTGTGAGGTGAGTTTCTTGCAGACAGCATATATTTGGATTATGTTTCCTAATCCACATTGCCAGTCTATGTCTTTTGATTGGTGAGTTAAGTCCTTTGACATTAAGAGATATTATTGAAATATGATTTTTGTTTTCTGTCATTTTGTGTTCTGTCTACTCTTGGGTGGTGTGATCTTTCTTCTTTACTTAAATGGCCCACTTATTAACTTCCTCTCTTCTCTGATTCTGAAGTCTGCTTCTTTTTTCTTCCTTATGATTTATTTCTTTAAGAATTTTCTCTAGTGTTGGCTTTGAATTCATGAATTTTTTGAGATTCTGTTTATCCTGGAAGACTTTGACTTCCCCATTGATCTTGAATAGTAGTTTTGCTGGATATATGAGTCTTGGCTGGAAGTTATTTTCTTCCAGGGTCTGAATCACGTCGTACCAGTCTCTCCTAGCATTCCTAACCTGGGTTGTATAGTCTGGGGTGATTCTTATTGTTTTGCCTCTATATGTCACCAGTCCTTTTTTTCTCACTGCTTTTAAGATTCCTTCCTTGGCCTCTATGCTGGTCAATTTGGTTATTATGTGGCGTGGAGTGGTTTTTCTTTGGTCCTGTCTCAGTGGAGTTCTGTATGCCTCCTGGACTTGAAGATTCAAGTCTCTTTCCATATTTGGAAAATTCTCTGAGATTATTTCCTTGAAGATATTACAAATGCCCTTGGTCTGTACCTCTATCCCTTCCTCGATGCCTATTATCCGTAAATTAGGGCGCTTCATATTATCCCATAATTGCTGGATGTTTAGGTTTTGTTGCTGTAAAGATTTCTGTATATCGCTGACTGTGTTTTCGGTTTGGGATGTATTGTCTTCTAATGTTGATATTCTGTTTTCCATTTCATCTAATCTTCCAGAATTTCTTTCTATTGCTATCTTCATTTCACTTATTGCCTCTTTCATTTCATTCCAGACCTCTTTCTGATTCTTTTTTAGTGTTTCTAGTTCACCTTTAACTTCCTCTATACTCGTTTTAAATCCTTTCATCATATTGAACATCAAGATTCTGAACTCCCCTTCTTGCATTTCTAGTAGGTCAGTATTCGTGATTTCTGCTGTCTCTTCATAATTCCTGGTTCTCATATTTATAGCGTTCTCTGTCTTGTTTTTCTGATTTCTACCCATCGTTCGTGAGTACTGTGCTTAGTCAAATCTTAATATTAGGAGTTTGGGGGTATTGGTTAGTCAGCAGAGCCTTTCCAGTGTTGAGGGCGGGTGATGTGGGAGGAGCTGGGGTGATTGGTAAAGGAGTCGGATTAGGTAGAGGATATGTTAGGTTGAGAAAGTATGATAAGGTAATAACTTGTTAGGAATGAGAGAGAGTTAACTACTAGGACTCTTGTCGTTGGTAGAATAATTATGGATATAAGAGATACTTTGAGTATTAAACCAGGAGGTATATTATGGGGAAAAGTTTTGGGGGAGAAAAGTATGTAGGTTAGTGTGGGTAGGTTTGTAAATAGGGATGATGGAAGGAGCAGGCAGACATAAAAAAAAAAAAGAATCCACCCAAGATACCAAGAAAAATGAAGGAAAACCAATAAAAGGAGGAGAGTGAAAAAAAGGAAGGAAAGAGTAAGAAAGAGGCAAAAAAAACAAGAAAAAAGTAAAAGGAACTAGCAGCTGTGTGAAATAAAAAATAAGGCAAACTATCCACTGTATGTATGTGTATATATATATATATATATATATATATATATATATATATATACAAGTTAAAGTAAAAGAAGTGTGGGTTAAAAGAAAAAAAAATAAAACAGCAATAACCCTACAAAAACAAAAGCACTGTAAAAGCAAAATACAACAAAACATCCACATTAAAAGTAAAACAAACAGTCCTCCTTATTTACGCATATGGGGTCAGGTCCAAATAATATGTGTGTATCTGATTGCTTTGGTAGCTTTCAGAATACCATCCAATGTCTCTTAGTTTTCTTTGTACTCTATTTTTATCTTCTTAAGTCACTCTGGGTGTTTGAACACCTTTCTCTCCTTTAGCTGCTTTAGGTTCATGTGTCTGGATGTCTGATTTCACTGTTATTTGATTCTGTACAATTCACAGGTTCTGCGAAATTCTAACCTGTGGTCAGCACCTCTGCACTCACCACCCTAGCCTCCAGCCTGAGCGTCCCTACAGCAGGGGTGGAGAATGACCAAAGTATAGTTGAAACCTCCCCCTGAGGTCCTAAGCAGATTTTGTGGCCCGATGGATTTTCTTGTGTCTCTAGAAATTCCAGCTGGGCTAGCCGGTGTGGTCCCAAGATGTACCCTGGGCAAATGGGTGCTGGTTCCTGGATGCCCACACTTACTGCCAGATCTCTGCCTATTTCAAGAGTGCAGGCTGGATGCGCTGCTAATACTGGACCCAAGTGAGAGTGGATGCAGCTGTCTGTTGCTGCTGGTATGCTCTTCCAAGGTGTATTGAGCTGTGTTCTTTGCTTAGCACTAAGCCTCTGGTTACCAGGAGGGTGGGAACACCCAGCGGTGGGCCAGGGGTGCAGGGTAGGTGCTCAAGGGTTCAGTGCGCGTTGTCCAGCAATGGTCTCTGCCTCCCGTGGGACGTAGAAGCTGGGGGTGCCCCACGGAGATTTCCGGGTCACCCAGGGCTTTTGCAGCCTGGAAGGCCGGCTCTGGCAAGGTGGCAGGGGCTAGACACACAAGCAGACTTCAATTTAGAGGTAGCAGTGTACAGGTACTGACTACCAGCAGGGGACCGTGGCGCAGGGAAGTTGCGCGAGGAGAGTGCTGGGGTCTGAGGCTTGAGCCCATGCTGGGGGGTTGGGGCTGCGCGCACGTTAGGACCCCAACTTACCAGGGCGCCCTCAGGTACCTGAATTGGTGCAGGAATCTGTGGGAGTCTCTATGCAGTTGTGATCTGGTCGCTGGTGGGCAAACAGAATTCTGGTGGCTGCTGCTCACTGCTTAAGATGCGGTTCTAAGTCCGTTTTTAGTCCCGAATTATCTTTCCGTGGTAATATCGGGCAGGCAGCTCCTTGGGCAGCTGCAAAGGCAGCCCACTGTCAGCGTTCCGATCAGTGTTCCGATTGTATTTGCAGCCGGTCCCGTGTCCGATCTTTGTTCTTCTTCTTCAAGTTCAGGGTTCTGCCGAGGTACCTGGATGTGTTTTGGTTCCTGGTATGTATTTATTTTGTTGATTTAGACACTGCTTTCTAAGTATTTAAACTTTGTTTGCTTCAGCTACTGAGAAGTGCTGTGTCCCTCGGTCGCCATTTTGAAAAAAAAATCCAATAGATTATTTTAAAGAAGGAATAATCATATATATTATGTAAACTGGCAATATTAATTCTAGAAAGTTACTAAAAAAGATGAAAATAGAGGCAGGTATGGTGGCACACGCTTGTAATCCCAGTACTTGGGAGGCTGAGAAGAAGGTTCATAGGTTAGTGGCCAACCTCATCTACTTACTGAGGCCCTCTGAAACTTAGTTCAGATGTGGAATACCCCTGGGTTCAATCCCTAGTACCACAAAAAAAGATGAAAACATGCCTACCTGAAAATTTGTTTGTGTAAACTGGAGAAGACCAAACTGTACATTAACTGGTAGACAGATAAATGAATTTTGGTTTGTATAGAGTTGGAATAATACTCAACAATGCAAAGGAACAAGCTACTGATAGCAGCAACACTGGATCAGTCAGCATTATGTGAAATGAAAGAAGCCAAATGCAAAAAAGTACTTGCTCTGTAAATCCATTTGTACAAAGTTCTAGAAATATTATAATTATTTCATAGTTTCAGAAAGGAGATAAATAATTGCCAAAGGATCAGAGTAGGTAAGATTTATTCCAAAAGGGTAGGTGGGAACTTTCTGGAGTGATGGGAATGCTGTATGCCTTCATTTTCTGTGGTAGTATTAGGCATATATTCATTTATTAGACCTCTTCAAACAATGCATTTAAAGTGGGTGCTTTTTTGTAAATCATTCCTCAACAGAATTGATTAAAAACCTGTATGCACACTAATACATTATTTAGAATAAATTTTATTTTTAAATTCTGATATTTCAAAATAGGTGTTAAGATTTGAACACATTGTAAAATAGTAGTATTACAGTATCATTGACAACCCAATAGGTTGTCAAATTGTAGAAATGGCTTTTGTATAACAGAGAAAAGTCTCTATCTCCATTGGAATTTTTGTTGAATTACAAGCAGAGATGACAGTATGCTCATGAATGATGTCAGGGATAATAATTCACTTACACTTGGAAATTCCCAAAGTTGCTATGTTCATTTGCATAAATTCAGTTCTGACTCCTGAAAGCTCATGGAATCAATAAGGACATCCTTATGCTGATGGTTACCTATACTCCAGACCCTAGCAAAGATTAGACACACTGAATGTTTTGTCTCACCCAAATATCCCTTCCTATCTTTTCTTTATCATTTTGTAGTAAAAGGATCAGTAGGCCAGGAATCCAGAAACCACATATATACATATCTAAAATAATAAAATATCTAAACTATATAAGGAACTTACACAGCTCAATAGCAAGAAAAAAATGAGGAGCAGTTGTGCACACCTGTAATACTAGTGATTGGGAGGCTGATACAGAAGAATCACAGGTTTGAGGACAGCTTTGGCAATCCTGTGAGGCTCTCCACAACTTAGTGAGACCCTGTTTCCAATTAAAAAATAAAAAAGAGGGCTGGGGGTATAATTCATCTGGGTTCAATCCTCAGGAAAACACACACACACACACACACACACACACACACACACACACACAAACAAAAATATAAAAAGGGCTAGAGATAAAGGTGTAGCTCATTGGTAGAGCACCCCTGGATTCAGTCCTCAGTACTACACACACACACACACACACACACACACACACACACAAACAGCAGTACAAAAACAGCAAAACAAATAGTTCCGTTATTCTTATTTTTTCTTATTTATTTATTTATTTTTATTGGTGCACTGTATTCATACATCATAGTGGGATAAAAAAACTTTTGTAGACATACAGGCACATATTACCCAGTTAGTCCCTCCCTGATCCCCACCCCATTCCCTCCCCATCCCTCCTTCCCATGCTTGGCTTAGTGGTTGACATCTAGTATTATAGCAATTTATCCAAAATTAAAAATGATAATCTCATATAACAGTTTCATTTCTCTGATACCAAGCTTTTGATGACTTAAATATAACATTTCAATATTTCTTGTTGCTTTCTTACCAGAGAATATTTTTTTCTTTTTTTTTTTTGGTGAAACTATCATACATTTATTTATTTATTTTTCAGGAAAAAAATCTATCCTGTTAGGGAATATGGGCTCTAGATACCCAAAATGATCTCAAAAAAGAACAAAGCTAGAAGATATATTTTTTTTATTTCAAACCTCATAAAACTACAAGAATTGAAAGAGTGTAGTACTGTTATAAAGACAGATATATAAACCATTAGAGTTAAATAAAAGCCTAGAGATAAATTCTTCCATATATTTTAAGTTATTTTTGACAAGGTTTTCACAAAAATTTGGTGGAGGAAATAATAATCTTTTAACTATATATTGTTGAAAAATAATAATTACATGAAAGAGAATAAAATTGGACCCTTATCTAATCCCATATACAAGTATTAACTCAAAATAGATAAAAGACCTAAATATAAATCTTAAGATTATAAACTTTTAGAAGAAAATCTGGGTCATAAAACCTCACAACATTGAAATTGGCAGTGATTTCTTGGATATGATTTCAATGGCACAGGCAACAGAAGTGTATACAAACTCCCTAAAAAATAAAAAAAATATTGTGTATCAAAGACAATGTAAACAGAGTTAAAAGTTACTGATAGAATGGGATAAAATATTTCCAAATGCTATATCTGAAGGTATATTAATATTCCAACTAGAAATCCTAAAAATTAGCAACAATAAAAGCAAACAATACAATTTAGAAATAGGTAAAAGACTAACATAAATAATGAATCTCCAAAGATAACCGATCTTAGTTGCCTATGAATGGAAAATCTTGTTTCTCTGGTTCTGTTGTGTGTTACCTATTTCTTCTTTGTAGTTAATCTCTTTGAGTATTTTCTCTAGCGCTGGTTTTGAAGACATAAATTCCTTCAATTTCTGTTTGTCGTGGAAGCTTCGTATTTCCCCATCTAATTTGATAGAAAGTTTTTCTGGGTAGGAAATTTTTGGCTGGAAGTTGTTTTCTTTCAGAGTTTGGAATATGTTACTCCAAGCCCTTCTGGCTCTCATGACTTGGTTTGGGAAGTCTGGGGTGATTCTAATTGGTTTGCCTCTGAATGTCACTTGGCCCTTTGTTTTTGTTGCCTTTAAGATTCTCTGCTTGGCTTCCACATTGGTCATTTTGACAATTATGTGGCGTGGGGATCCTCTTCTCCAATCCTGTCTAAAGGGAGTTCTATAAGTTTCCTGGACCTGTGTATCGACCTCTTGCTCTATGTTTGGAAAATTTTCTGCTATTACTTCCTTGAAGAGATTGTTGATCCCTTTGGTTTCACCTTCTTTTCCCTCCTCTATTCCAATTATTCTTAGGTTAGCTCTCTTAAAATGGGCCCAAATTTCTTCAATATCAGATTCCTGCTGTCGGATTTTTTTTCTAAATTAGAAACTATGCATTCATTTTTGGAGTGATCATCTTCTAGGAGCGATATTCTATTCTCCCTGTGGTCTAATCGGTTGTTTGTACTTCGAATTGAGGCCTTTACTTCATTAATTGCATCCTTTATCTCTTTTTGGCTCTCTCTGAATTCCTTTTGAAACACCTCTATTATTTCTACAGTTATTTTCCTGATTTGATATTCAAAAATTTCTGAATTTCTGTTTTATCAGGTTTTGAAGTTGTGGGGTTGTGGGCATTCATTGCTCCATTGTTATTCCTCTTTCCCATGATTTCAGAAGTTTTTGCCTTCTCTGGGTTCTTCCCTGGGTCACTATGACTTCACTTAAGATTCTCTGAATCTCGAGTCTGTGATATCTCAGTAACCCCTACTCCTTTACTGGGTTGTATTGCAGAGTCTCAGACCCACGGAGTCAGTTAAGGCTGCTTTAGACCATGGGGGGTGCCAGGTTGGGCTTTCTCCTGCAGGGAGTTGTGACTATGGTGTGATATCTCTGCTACCACCACTTCCCCACTGGTAAAGTCCCTGGGAGTGCCATACTGGGATTTCTCCTCTAGGGGCCACAATTTGACTCACTGTTGTTGAGTGTGCTGATGAAGCTGTAGTGGACGCAGTGAATTCGCTGCTGCTGCTGTAGGTGGCAATATGGCACCACTGCCACGCCCTCGGCTGTGCTGCTGGCGTATTTCTTCTCTGTTTTTGAGTTCCGCTCTGAGTCCCTGCAGGGCATGCTAAGCCCGGTCCCTGGGAGCTTTAGACGCTCCCTGTGCCAAAAAATCGCCGAATTCTGTGCAGCTGATCCGCAGCTGCTCACCTCGTCTCGCTGTCCGCCGCTCCTCTCTGGAGCCTAGTGGGCTTTGAGTGTGTTGGTCTGGAGCCATCTGGTGAACTCGCCACTGCCGCTGGCAGTAAGGCGCTACTGCCGCGTCCTCAGCTGTGAGGCCAGTGTATCTCCTCTCTGGTTTTGAGCTCCACTCTGAGACCCTGCAGGGTGTGCTCAGCTTGCTCTCCGCCCCTCCTCTCTGGAGCCTGGTGGGTTGTTGAATGCGTTGGTCTGGAGCAGTCTGGTGAACTCGCCGCTGCAGCTGGCAGTAAGGATCTGCTGTCGGCTGTGAGGCTGGCGTATCTCCTCTGTGGCTCTGAGCTCCATTCTGCGTCCCCCTCCTCTCTGGGGCCTGGTGCTGCAAGGGAAGATGGCGCCCGCCATTTCGCATTGCAGCTCCGGCCGCAGCACTGCAGTCTGGTTTCTTTCTGGTGTCTCGTTTTTCCAGCCCTCTTTTTCTCTGTCCTTTGTAATTACATTTTTTGTTTCTCTGCTGATGGTGTTTTCTGGCTATGAAAGGTGCTGATTTTGTGGTTGTTAGCGGGGCTTGTAAGCCCCGCTTTTCTCTGTCACCATCTTCCTGGAAGTCCATTTTTTTCAAATACTCCAATTTAAAAGTGAAAATAGGTTGTATTCTAGGAATAGAACCACCATATGACCTAGATTTACCATGCCTTGGTATCTTTCCAAGAGAATTGGGGTCAGAATTCAATAGCAATACATGCATATTTGTGTTGATAGCAACCCAATCCACAATAGCCAAATTATGGAACCCTCCAACCCAAGTGTTCATCAACAGATGGATAGATGAATAAAATGTTGTATATACATATAATAGAATTTTACTCAGATACAAAGAACAATAAAATGATGTTATTTTCAGGAAATTGGAACTAGAGAATCATATGCTAAGTGAGTTCAGCCAGTTGCAGAAATTCAAATGTCATATGTTTTCTCTCATCTGTGGAAGCTAGAGAGAAATAAGGAAACAAGGGGGCTTAGACCAGATAATAGTGGGAACAGAAGGGGGAAAGGAGGATCAAGGAGGAAAAACGGCTCAAATAATGATATGTACATATATGAAGGCATCATTATCAATCTCACTAACATGTACAGGGAGTAGCAGAGGTGGTATAACAGGATCCAGAGGGGACATACACCAAATGCTGTGTGAAAGAATGTTTCTATTGCATTCAACATTGATATATAAATTACATTTTGCCAATAAAATATTTTAAAAAATTAAAAATGGGAAAGTGACCTGTATAGACATTTTCCCAAAGATGAAGGCATATGAATGACCAAGAGGTACATGAACACATGCTTATCACTGGTAATTAATGCCACAAAAAGATGCCATCTCATTCCAGTTAAAATGGCTATTATCAAAAGATGAAAGACAAGTGAAGGTAAGGATGTGGAAGACAAGGAACTCTTGCACACTGTTGGAGGGAATGTAAATTAGTATATGTTAGGTGGGTGTGGTGGCTCGTGCTTATAATCCCAGCACTTGGGAGGCTGAGACAGGAGGATCACACAGGTTTGAAGCCAGCCTCAGCTACTTAGTGAGGCTCTCAGCAACTTAGTGAGACTCTGTTTCCAAATAAACTATAAAATAGGTCTGGGAGTATAGCCCACAGGTAGAAAGCCCGTGGGCTCTATCCCTGGTATGAAACAAAAAATTTAGTATATATTGCAAAATAGTATGCTGGTTCCCCAAATATTAAAATAAAACTACTATATTATTCAGAAATCTCGGCACTGTGTGTATGTCTAAAGGAAATCCAATCTGAATGTTGAAGAGACATCTGAAGTTCCATGTTTATAGAAGCACTATTTAAAATAGCAAAGAAATGGAATCAACCTAAATGTCTATTAGAGTATGAATGGATAAAGAAAATTTGTGGCATGTACACTCAATGGCATCCAATAATTTGTGACAAGATGAATGCAACTGGAAGTCATTATGTGATGCAAAATAAACTAGGCTTTAACTATATGCAGAAAAATGGAAATAAATCCCACTTTCTCACCCTGCACAAGAGTCAATTCAAGATGGGTCAAAGACTTGATAAATTAGACCAGCGACCTTGAGGCTCCTTGAAGAGGACATAGATCCAGCACTGGGACACATAGGCACAGATTAAAAACTTTCTCAACAAGACCCCAAAGTCACAAGAAACTAGAATGCCAATCAATACATGGTATTGCATGAAACTGACCAGCTTCTGTACAGCTAAAGAAACTATCATGAACCTCAACCAAGATCCAACAGAATGGAAGAAGATTTTTTCCAACTACACCTTCGATAGAAGACTAATATCTAGAACATAAAGAGAACTCAAAAAACTCAGCATTAAGAAAACAACCCAATCAAAAATGGGCAAGTGAATTAAATAGACACTCCACGAAAGAAGAAATTCAAATGGAAAACAAATGTATGAAAAAAATTCTCAACATCATTATCAATCAGAGAGATACAAATCAAAACTACCCTGAGATTTCACCTAACTTTATTCAAAAGACAAACAACAGCAAATGCTGGCGAGGATGTGGAGAAGTGGGAACTCTAAAATATTGTTGTTGGGATTGCAAATTAGTGCAATCATTTTGGAAAACAGTATGGAGAATCCTCAGAAGAATGGGATCAAATTTACCATTTGATCTAGCAATACCGCTTCTGGGTATCTACCCAAAGAAAGGAAACCAAACTAACAAACTAATGCATATGTGTCTATGTTCATAGCTGTACAATTTACCATTGCCAAACTATGGAACCAGCCAAGATGTCCATCAACAGATGACTGCATTACAAAACTATGGGGTATGTACACAATGGAATTTTACTAAGATATAAAGAAAAACACAATCACATCATTCACAGGGAAATGGATGGAACTGGAGGACATTATGCTAAGTGAAATTAGTCACAAAAAATAAGAAATAGAGTGCTCTCCCTAATATGCAAAAGCTAGGGAGAAAATGGGTCATAGAGAGAACTCTAGTTGAAAAAAGAGATTCTATAGATAAGCAAATAAGGTGACCTAGGGGATGGGAGGGGGAAGAGGGAAATTATCTAATGCACATGATGTACTTGAACAAACATCAAAGTCAATCACTAAACCAAGCATGACAAGGAGAGAGGGGGAGGGAATGGGGTGGGAACTGGATAAGGGCTAATTGGGTGATGTGTGCATGTATGTCTCCACGATCTAGTATCCTATTAAGATGTATGACTAAAATGGACCAATAAAAAGTTTTTAAAAATCTGAATTAAAAATAAATAAACCAGGCTCATAAAAAGAAGTACTACATGATTTAATCATATATGGAATCTAAATATTTGAGTTCATAGAAGTTGAAAGTGGACCAGTGATTACCAGAGGTTGAGGGGAGTAGAGGGGTGGGACAGATGGGGAAAGATTGAACAATAGGTACTAAGTTACAGTTGCATAGGAATAAGAAGTTCTGGTGTGCTAGTGTCTAGTAGGCTGACTACAGATAACAATTATAGACTTGTATATCTCAAAAAGCGAAAATAAAGGATCATAAATGTCTTCACCAGAAGTGACAAATATTTGGTGAGATAGATACATCTAACACAATTTAAACATTATACAGTATATTGATATATCAAAATATACATGGTACCTGATTGATGTTTTCAGTCTTATGTCTTTAATGTATCAGTTCAAAACTATGTGAGAAAAATGGCCATCAGTAGTCAACAGGAGCTGGGGGATAAAAAGGGGTAATAGAGAGATATTGGTCATAGAGTACAAACTTTCAGCTACAACATGAATAATTCTGGAGATCTCATGTGTAACATGGTGACTATAGCTAATAATTAATGAAGGTTGAAACCGTTCAAATAATGCTACGCTCATATATGAAGTTATCAATACCAATTTTTCTTTCTCTTTTCTTTTCTTTATTTTTGGTACTGTGTATTGAACTCAGGGGCATTCTGCTTCTGAGATGTACCCCAAGCCCTTTTATTTTTTAATTTAAAATAATTTGAAACAGGGTTTCACTAAGTTGCTGTGGGACTGGGATTACAGGAGTGTGCCAGCAAGCCTGACAATATGAAATTCAATATTTTGTACAGGGAAGAGGAGGGAGTGGAGTGCAATAACGATAGAAGCACACTGAGTTCTGTGTGTATGTATGTTTCTACCATCCTCAACTTCATTATGTTGTATAATTACAATACACCAATAAAAAGAGGCCAGCTCAATGGAGGACCTGATTTTTTTAATGTAATTGAGATATGCTGTAATTATAAAGTATACATTCAATTTTTCAAACAATATAGAAAATGTTAAATATCACAGTAATGTTTTTTATATTCCTTACAAGTTAAAATTATGATGTTTTGGCACTAGGCTAAATATGATAATGTTTTATAAATAAAATGTAGTGTTAAATATAATGAATGATATAATGTATGTATTCCTGAAATTTGGTAAAAAATGGAGGGGTATTTTAAGTGTATCCACACAAACACAATGGCAACTGCGAGTGGGGATGGGTGTGCTGACTGTGATACCACAAATTTATATCACATAGTATGCACATGTATATCAAACCATGTTGTGTATCTTGAATATATACAATTTTAATAATCAGTTAAATATTTTAAAATGGAAAAATAAAGATAAAATGTGTTAGGAGGTATCCTCATTATACATTTCAAAATGATCTTTGAATTGAATTATCCCAACCTTTAAGATTCAGCTCCTTAATTCAGCAAATCTGCTGCAAATGTGCATCAGACAGTGAGAACTCAAGCCTTGTCTTAGGTGCCTAGGCTAAGCCCTGTGCTGTACCCATTGTTGCCTTTTCCTACTGGACTGACTGGGAAGAATGACCTTTCCTTTTCAGAAACTGTTTTCCCACCTTGACTTGGGTGCTAAAGTGGATGGCAAAGATGGAAAAGGAGTTGGAGCAGGCAGGAATCTGGATTCTCTGATGCATATGTGTCTGTTCTGCCTTTTGAGTCCTTGATTCACAAAGTAAAAACTGAACCTAACTGAAAAGTCTTGGGGCTATGGACGATCATTTATAGTTCTGTGATTTTCTTTTTTTTCATTTTTAAAAATTTTTACTGGTGCATTGTAGTCATACATCTTAATGGGATACAAGATGGTGGAGGTGTAGATGCACACATCACTCGTTTAGCCCTTCCCCAATTCCCACCCCATTTCCTCCCCCTCCATCCTTCTCATGTGTGGCTTAGTGATTGACTTTGATGTGTTTATGAATGTACATCATATACATTAGGGAATATCCCTCTTCCCCCTTTTCATCCCACTCAGTCACTATCTGAGTTCTGTGATTTTCACAGCCCACAGATTTCAAAGAATTATCCTTTCTTTGCGCTTGTCTCTCCTTTCCATATCCCTGTCTTCCTCAGCACCACTTCCTACCTCTTACTCCCCAGAAACCCCTTTTTCTAAAGGGCAGCAGATTTTTAACTGAGATTCGGGCCTAAGTCCTAGAGATGGATTGGGAATAACAGCAGTAGGCATGTAGAGTACAAGGCTCACTGGCCAAGCAAGAAAACTGTGGAACCAAGGGGCAGGCAAACTCCCTTCATGCTGGGAACTGCAGTCAGTGAAATGGCAGGAGCTATCTCAGGAAGAGTGAATGCTTTCCTTTCCTTGGCACCGAAGCTCAGTGGGCCTGCAGAGAGCAGGGAATGTATGCCAGTCCCTGACTCCTATTCAAAACATTTGAGTCATTCAGTATTTGTTGGGCCTTTACTCTGTGCCAGACCCTGATACTGCAGCAAATAATTTGCGAGTCTCAAAGTTCTCCTAGTCTTGCACAGGAGTATGATGCATGTATCAGAGATGCTAATTTGGGGTTTGGGTTGAGGGACTTGGAGGGAAAGTAAATACATAGAGCACGCTGTGGATATTGAAATAAAACAAAGCTTCCAGTGTTTGGGCACAAGGATCAGAAGAAGAGCAGGCTAGATCTCTAATAGGGTGGCATTTAAGATAGGGTTGAGCAGACAGCTGAGGCTTTAGGAAGCCGATATTGAGGAGCATCCCAATAGTAGGCGCCAGCAGGCAGAAAGGCACATGCTCAGTGAGATCAGGGCCTATTTGGCATTTAAGTGCAATTAGCTGAGTCCTGCAAGTCTACAGACTCAGTTCTTCCGTTCTCATGGGCCTAAACAACTGTGCTAATTCATTAATTCACTTCTTCTCCCTGGACTCTTGGAAGAGCTTCCCCCCCCCCCAGGCTGACTACCCTGCCTCCAATCACCTCACCTTTAATATTACTTCTAGAGATTCACTCTAAAATGTGGATCATGTTTTATGCATTTTCTAACTCCAAGCCCAAAGAGAAGGGAGGAAGTTTGAGCACTCTGAGGAGCAGGGATTGCAAAATCTTACCAGTCTTATGTTCCTGTGGGTTTGGGGTAGGGAACCTTACAGCCTACCAAGCCTCCTTAACACCTTTAGTCTGGGTCTGAGCTTATCTTACTAATGGCTTCTCCAGCAATGGGCAGAGTTCTGCCAGCTTCTAGGGTCTGGCTGCTGCTTAGCCTAGCAATGTATGCTCTTTTCCAATTAGCAGTGGAAAGACAATCCCTGAGACAGGGTATGTCTTCAATTTCAAGCTCTTCACTTGGGATCCAAAATTGACAGACACTCCAAAGAAGTTTGCCCTTTGAAAAACAGTTTGTATTTGGCTTAAAACCCTCAGAATTCCAGAGAAGCCAAGAAGGTTTAGTCTCAGTTGCCACCATTGCTCATTCCTGGGTGAGCCACAAGGTTTTCAAGGCTACCAGCCACTCTTTGGAAGCTTGTCCTAGTACTTAGGTTTGGATTTTGGATCACAGAAAGCCCATTGAGGAGATGATCACCTCTATCTTCTCTCCTTCTTTGGAGGGTAGGGGACAGGACCTGGAGAAAGAGAGGAGGAAGACAGACCCAGACTTTGGAATAAGTTGGTGTGAGGCCCAATTATGCCACTAACTTGCTGAGGACTTTGGGAAAATCATTTCTCTGATACTAATATCCTCACCTATATAATTGGGCTAATGATACTAACTTTAACACACAGGATTAGTGTGAGAATTTAAGATATAATTCACAGGATGCCCAAGAAACCCCTAAAAATGGGAGCTGTTAACAGAAGTGATATAACCATTCTTTCACGATCTCCAACATCATCTTGATATTTGGGGATTTAGAGTAATCCACAATGACCCTGCTACTTGAAACACATGGTTAGATTACCTTGTTTTATATGGATAACCCAAGAAATTGCAGAAGTCTGGGACAGGGTCCAGGCAAAGCTCATTCCAAATTGCCTCAGGCTAAATTAAACTCTGCATACAAAGAGTCTTCTAACTTTCTCCTGGAATACGGTGGGGTTTTAGGTATTGTAATGTCAGTGTGACTTTGTCAGTCTCTCTATGATTCAAACTGGACCTGACCATCTTCCAGGCTAACCTTGGGTACATCCTAGCCTGTTGCCTCATGGATCAGTGGAATAAGAAGAAGCACAGTAATCTCATCCTCTGGCAGCTGTGCTGGTTTCACAGCTGTGGTTCAACAAGGTGCCCACGATGAGATAATGCTTATGCAGGAGCATGCTGACCTTTGCAGTGTTGCAATGCCCACTCTATGTGTCCAGGCTGATGTACCCCATGTTTTCAAAGTGCCAGGTTTTCAGGTTTGTAAGGGAGTGGTACTGCATTTCAAAGACAGATTCATAGATGAGAACCCATAACCCATTTACTCCTTTTCTGGTCTTGCAGAGCCATGTTCTCCAAAGACTGAAGCAATACCAGGAACTTTCTGGGTGGACATTCTGTTCCTATCGCAAGGGACTAGAAAATCTGTCCACCTGAAAGCTAACCACGTTTCTTGGAAGGTAGGCAGAAAAATTATTATGTTCCTCTCCTTTCAGAGGTGGTACCAGAAATAGGAAAGTGAAGTGAACTCACCTAAAGTCCCACAGCTAGTAAAGGAAAAGAACAAGTGTGAAATGGAGAGGCTCGATGGATCTTGAATGTTGAAGAACCTCCTGAAGCAATTGTATATGGACTTTTGGATTTGTTTTTTTTTCAATCTGCATGATGTTTTCAAGGTTCATTCTTGTAGTTGATAGATTATTAATTATTATTATTATTTTAAGCATTCATGTGTTATCTTTATTTTTTTAATTTTTATTAGTGCATTGTATTTATACATCATAATGGGGTAAAATAAACTTGTGTAGACATAGATGTACACATCACCCAGCCAGCCCCCACCCAGTCCCCACTTCACTCCCTCCCCATCCCTCCCTCCCATGCTTGGTTTAGTGGTTGACTTCAATATTATTAAGTATATCATGTGCTTTAAAGCATTTCTCTCTCCCCCTCTCCTATCCCCACAGTTAGTTTGCCTTATTTGCTCCTCTATAGGATCTCCTTTTTCACCTGGAATTTCTCCTAAGACCCCTTTCACCCTAGATTTCACATATTAGGAAAAGTATCTGATTCTTTACTTTTTGCAACTGACTAATCACACTTAGCATAATGTCCTCAAGATCCATCCATTTTCCTGAAAATACCGCAATTGTATATTTTTATGGCTGAGTAAAATTCCATTGTGTAAATTTAAAAGCCAACATCACATTAATACCAAAACCAAATAAAGACAGTCCAAGGAAGGAGAACTACAGGCCTATATCTGTAGTTGGTATATTAATACTTCATTCCTCTTTATGGCCAAATAATATTCTATTGTATGGTTATAACACATTTTGTTTATACATTCATCACTTATGGTATATTTTAAAAATAGATTTGGCTATTATAAATAGTATATTTTAATAGAAGAGTAAATTAAACTTTTAATGCATACTTATTATTGCACAACATAGTGATAGGCCATAAAGAGGCTACAGGAACAATATAACTTTGAGGAAAATCAAGTTTACAGTATCTATTCCCAATGAACTTTATTACAGAATGAAAACTCGGTACCTATACTCTTAAGCAGAGTAGTAACAGGCATGTATCCATGGAGTCACTGATCAAAAAAACATGCATATAATATCTTAATTTTTGTAGTACTGAGGATGGACCCCAGGGGCATTCAAACTCTGAGCTACATCTCCTGACCTATTTTTATTTTTTATTTTGAAACAGGGTCTCACTATGTTGCAAAGGGCCTCACTAAATAGCTGAAGCTGTCTGCGAACCACAATCCTCCGGGCTCAGCCTCTGAAGTGCTGGGAATACAAGCATGTGCCACCACGCCCAGTTTGCATAGAATATCTTCTGTACACTAAGCACTGAAAAAAAAAAACAATTGAACAATGTGTAAAACGTCCCTGATTTCACAAACTTCATAGCCTTAAGGAAGAAATACAGGTAAACAGGCAATGGCAATAACATACAATAATTTATATGGTCCTAGGTAAACTAGTGGGCTGGGTAGCACAGAGGAAGGACAAGAAATCAGAAACACTCACCCTAAGGGTCTAAGAGGTGATAGATAAGAAAAGTAGGGCGATAAGCAGATGACAATATTCTATACAGAGGGACCAGAATGTTCTAAGATGGAGTGAAATATGGAAGCACCAATTTGACAGCTCTACTTGATTATCAAATACTATTTCTTTCATATTCCAAATTCTAGTAAAACTAGTTAGACAAAATAAAGAAATGCAAGGCATCTAAATTGAAAAGGAAGGAGTAAACTATATATATATATATTGAAATCCCAAAAATCCATAAGAATACAACTAAAGCTAATAAACAGATTCAGCAAAGTTTCAAGATCCAATATCAACACATAAAAATAAGTGGTGTTAACTGAGTATAGTGGCACATACCTCTAATCTCAGTTCTTGGGAGGCTGGGACAGGAGGACTGAAGGTTTGAAGATAGTTTCAACAAATGGCAGTACTGCCAGAAACCCTGTAAGATCCTGTTTCAAAATTAAAAAAAAAAAGGAATGGGAATATAACTTGGAGGTAGAATGCCCCTGGATTCAATCCCAAATACTCTCACCCCCCCCAAGAAAAGAAATTATTAGTGTTTCTATACCTTGGCAATTAAAAATGTAAAGAGAAAATTAAGACATTTCATTTAGAATAGCTAAACTAATAGAAATAATTTAACCAAGAAAGTAAACTGCAAAATATCATTGAAAGAACTTAAGCAATTTTATACTAATTGGAAAGACATTCTGTGTTACTTGATAGACTTAACATTGTTAAGCTTTCGTTACTGCTCAAAGCAATGTACAGATCCAACACACTCTACCAAAATTCCAATAGCCTTTTTTGAAGAAATAGAAATACTGATTCTGAACTTTACCTGGATTTGTAAGGGGCTTCAAATATCTAAAACAATCTTGAATAAAGGAGAAAGTTGGAGAACACACACTTCTGTGGTTTCAAAACTTAATACAAACAATCAAACATAACAATCAAAATAGTGTACTGGCATAAAAATAGATATATAGGCTAATGAAATAAGGTTAAGAGTCCAGTAATGTACCCATACATTTATGGCCAATTTATTTTTGGTAAGCATTTAAAGTACATTCAATGGGGAAAGAATAGTTTCTTCAACAGATGAAACAGGGACAAATGGATTTTTCTGTGAAAAAAAGTGGACCCCCTATCTCACACCTTATACAAAAATTAACTAAGATGGATCAAGTATCTAAATAAATATAAGAGCTAAATTATAAATTTTTAGAAAAAATATAGGAATAAATTTTCATAACATCAGATTTGGCAATGTATTCTTAGAAATGAAAGTGCAAAAAACAAAAAATAGATAATTTGAACTGTGTCAAAACTAAATAAAACCTTTATGTCTTAATTTATACTATCATGAAAGGGGAAATACAGCCTAGAGAATGGTAAAAACTACAAATAATACATCTGATGATTTTAATATTCAGAAACTATAAAGTTAAGTCATCAACAAAAAGACCAGAGTAGATATATAAAAAACTAATAAGTACATAGAAAAATGCTCAACATCTTTAGTCATTAAGTAAGTGTAAATCAAAACCTCAATGTGATACCACTTTATATTTACTAGGATGAATGTAATAAAAAGAAAGGAAAAAACAAGTGATGGTCATAATGTGGAGAAGTGGATCCCTGATACATTGCTAGTGGGAACATAAAATGGTACAGCTGCTATAAAAAACAGTTTGGTGTTTTTTCCAAAACCTAAATATAGAATTACTATATGACTCAGCAATTCTACCTGCAGATACATATTGAAGAAAAACTGAAAACAGGGACTCTGGTTCTTACACTCCAATGTTAATTGTGGCATTCACAGAAGCCATAACATGGACACAATCCAAGTAGCCATTAACAGACAAATGCATAAATGAAATGTGGTATATATATTACAGTGGACTATCGTTTAGCCATAAAAAGGAATAAAAGCTCTGATATATACAATAATGATAAATTTAAAAAAAACATTATGGAAATTGAAATAAGCCAATTACAGAAAGACAAATGTCTGATTCAACTTAGATGAGATATAATAGGTAAACTAATAGAGATAGAAAATATTTCAAAAGTTACCAAGAAGCTGAGAGTGTGTCACACACTTATACTATCAGCACTACTTTTATTTTTTGTTTTGAAACAGGTTCTCACTTAATGTTGTAAAGGGCCTCACTAAGTTCCTGAGGCTAAGCATGAAACTGCAATCTTCCTGTCTCAGCCATAACTCAGAAGTAGAACGCCCTTCCCTGGGTTCAATACCCAGTATCACAAAAAAAGGAATTTACCAAGGGCTAAGAGGAGGAGAAAATGAGGAATTATTGATTAATGGTTATAGACTTTCTGTTTGGGGTGATGAAAAAGTTCTCGAAAAGTACTAATGGCTTCATGATACTGTAAATAAAATCAATGTCCCTTAACCATACACTTAAAATGGATAAAGTAGTAAATTTTATGTTACGCACATTTTACCATCACAAGATAAAGAGAACAATTCTTTATCTTGTCCACTTGTCTTTACCTCTACTACCCTCATATAGATTACCCTTTTGTAGTTTTCAGATTTAAGATTTGTCCTATTTAAAAATTTTATAAGTATTTCATTCTTTTTGATGCTATTATAAAGAGAATTGTTTCCTTAATTTCAGTTGGGGCAGTTCATTGGTATTTTATATAAATGCAATTGATTTTGTCTGTGTTGATTGTGTATTTTACAACTTTGTTGCATTCATTTATTATCTTTAATAGCATTTTGTGGATTGTGTAGAATTTTCTATATACCTGACTACATCATCTGCAAGAGATAATTTTACTTCTTCCTTTCCATTATAAATGCCTTTTTTCTATTTGTTTTCTTGCCAAATGGCCTTAGCTAGAACATCCAGTAAAATGTTGAATAGAAGTGGTAGAAATGAACAACCTTGTTTTGTTCCTGATCATAGGGAAAAAGTTCATTTATGGATGAGGTTATCTGTGCTTTTTTCCATAGAACACTTTATCAAGTTGAGGAAGTTCCATTTTACTCCTAGTTTGAACATTTTTGTTAGGAAATGATGTTAAGGTTTGTGAAATGTTTCTCTTTATAAAGAAGATATTTTGCATTTTGTCCTTTATTCTATTTATCTGGAGTACTGAGTAGGATGCCATTTTAGAAAGCTGGCAAGAAAAATCAAATATTAGATTATTTAATATATATTTTGAAATATATGTTCTATGCATAATATATAAAAAATTAAAAATGAAAGACAAGTGAATGAGAAGTAAAAACTTGGTGCTACAATTCCTGCAATGGGAGGGGGATCCATGAATGAGCTATGGAAGGAGAAAACATCCTGTGACCTAACAGCAGTGAAGAACCCTTGAGAAGAGCCATGGTGTCTAGAACATGAAAAAAAACATACCTATGGGGAAGAGTCCGGGAAAACTTCCCAGACACTTGGTGGAAATGGAGAAAAACAACTTTGGCATTAAAGTCAGCTTCCTGGTTGGACATTGCTGAAGGGCACATTAAGCTTCTCAAGTGCCCACCATGAGCCCAGCAATGAGGGCTCCATTCAGACAGGATAGAAGTATTCAGGCCCACCTGAGCTAGTCCTACTCAGGATCCATACAAACCTGCGATCCTGCCTTGTGCCATGGAATCGAAGAAGTGTTTGTATATGCCCTCAGGATAATAGATGAAATCCCTGCTTTCAGGCAGGTAAATCCCTACCTATGTCCATTGGAATGCTTAGGGTCTGTTCTGTCTTTCTCTCCACTGCAGCCTGAGGCTTCCTGGGTACTGTCCTCCTCCATGTTTACCCTAAAATGTCTTGGCTATACTAGAGAAATTAGGTCTGCAGAATCTTCAGGTTTCAATCAAAAGCTGAGGCCCTAAAAGAGACCAATGATTGGGCAGCCATTCAGAATCAACTAATTAAGATTAGAGCCTCAGAGGGCACTGCAAATGGAGGCCTGTCACTTCCGATCATGTTCCTACTACATCATCTTTGCCAATTCCTTGGCAAGGAAGGAGCCTGGAACCCCAGTCTGATTCCCTGATGCTTATTGGGATGTTCTAGGTCTTTGTACATGGCACTGAGTTTTGGTGTTCTCCCTTTCTCTCAATCCCCTTGTCTGGACAATGACAACAGTCACCAAATCTATCTCCCTATCTCCACTCTTACTCTTTCAGTACTTTGCACAAAGTAACCAAAGTGACCTTGTGCAAATGAAAATGTGGCCATGTGTCACTGACCTCATGAAGAGTGCCCTCAAAATAAAGTCAAAACTACTTAGACTCCAGAAAGGCCTCCTGGAGTTCTTTGGTTTTAAAGTGAACAGCCATCGCTTCTTTGTGCTGTCAGTATTTACACTTTACAGATGAAAGCCTGGAATAAGTGAAGCTATATAACTTGTCAAAAATTACCCAACCAGAAGGAACAAAGGCTCATAAAAGGGTTGTTGTGAGAATTAAATCAATTTATGTAAGACACTTAAAATACTTCCTGGCATATAGCAAACAATAAAAGTGTGTGTATTATGCTGTATATTTTCTTGATTTCCCTGAGAACAGGCAATTACTTTTGCTTTAAAAACAATTATTGAGGTATATCTTACATGAAGGAAAGCACACAAATGTTAAATGAATGTTTGCATAAATAAATGTTTACATATGTAGGAACCTGTATAACCACAACTCACTCCTATCCCTTTCCATCCCTAGTTGTAGTCAGTTACCTGATTTCTATACTATAGACTAGCTTTGTTTCTTTTAGTTTCATATATATAGAATCATGTAATTTGATTTTTGTCTTGCTTCCTTCATGCAGTATAACTTTTTAGGTCAATTCATATTGTATGATATATCAGCGGTTCATTCTTCTTATTACTTCATTGTATACTTTATTTTCCTAGTTTGAGCTAATATGAATGATGCTGTTATAAACATTTGAGTAAAAGTCTTTGCATGGATGTAAGTTTTTATTTCGTTTGAGTACATATATAAGAATGGAAATGATAGACCATAAGATAATTCTAGAGCTAAGTTTATAGGAAACTGTCAAATGCTTTCCAAAGTTGTACCATTTTGTATTCCCAATAGTAATACATGAGGGTTCCAGTTACTCCTTATTATTCCCAACACTTGTTATTGTTTGTCTTTAAACAATTTTTGTGGTATTGGGGATTGAATCCAGGGTTGTTCTAACCTGAGGTACAACTCCAGCCCTATTTTTTAAATGTTTTATTGTGAAATCGGGTTTTGCTAAGCTATGCTGGACTCAAATCTACAATCCTCCTGTCTCAGCCTCCTAGGTACAGTGATTGATTACAGGCATGGGCCACCATTCCTAGCTTGTGGCTTCTTCACTAACTAAACAGTGAACATCACCTGTGTGCCAGATGTCAGGTTGAACTCTGGGAGACTGTGAACTACTTGCCACAGCGATGGTTGCAGGCCATTGAGGAAAATGGCTACTGGGCAAGCACTTGGCCATATAAACCTGATGCAAAGATTTAAGTAAGACTTAAGGTACTATGAGATTGGAACCCAGATCTTTTGAGCTTGTTCTCTGTTATGTTCAGGTCAGTTCAGGTATAAGAGTGTTTTCTATGGAGAAATTATTTTTCAAGATAATGATATTGTCATAACAAACAATGTCAAGGAGTAGAGGGCTTCCCAGGGCTGGCTCATTTCAGATAGACCAACAAGTGGTGGTATGGTTGTTGAGAAAGTGTGATAGTTTTCTGTTGTTATAACAAACACCCAAGCTGATAAACATATAAAGAGAAAGGGTTTGTTTCTTGACTCATACTTTAAAAGGTTTCAGTCCATGATCCCTTGGTTTCATTGTTTTGCACCTGTGGCAGGGCAGGGCCTTTTGGCAGGAAGCTTATGGCAGAGCAAAACTGTTTGCCTTGTGGACAGGGAATGTGAGAGAAAATGGACGGGTCTGGGGTCCAAATATCTACTTCAGAGACATGCTCCCAATTACCTAAATACCTCTTCCCAGGCCCCACCTCCCAAAAGTTCCATCACTTCCTAAGAGCAACACCTTAGGATCAAAAGTCCAGCACATGGCCCAAACTATAGTAAGTATGCACTCTGTTGTCATTCTGGCATCAAAAAGACTGATTTACCATCACCAGGGTTAAGGGCACAGCCTGGTTGGGCAGAAAAATCACTCATAATAGGGAGGTTCTAACATAGGGGCTTTCCATTAGGGTATTATGTTTGGGTATGTTCACTGTTGTCTCTGTTCCAAGGCCTTTTAGAATCACTGGAAATTTGTACTTATACTGTCCCAAAGCATTTTTTACACAATGTACAAGGCCTATAACTTTAAGGCGTATCTTTTCTAAACTTCCTTAATTTGGGTGGCAATTCACTCAGCAGTTTTCAAATGATACATAAATGGTTATAGAGACAAAGTAGATTGCAGTATATCTGTTTGATAGGGCAGTACAACACAGGATTCCTGTAAATACCTCCCACTTCCTCTTTTCATCAGATAGTATACTAGAAAAATGGAGAGAGGCACTTCCCAATGATTATTTCTTGCCATTTCCCTAGAGAAGTAAAGCATATGTTGTTTTCCTGAGAATCTTGTTCTTGGAGAGTCTTGCTTTTAAATAATTCTGCATTTATGGAAAATTCCTCAATCTATAAAATATCACCTAGGGACAAGTAATTTATTTTTTCTGGTTCCAGCACATATCACATCATCCTTGGCAAACCTGTACTCCCTTACTGCCATCCTCAAATGGTGACTAAAACCGGTCACCTTATAGGCAGTGAACATGGTGCCAAGTTTGAAATGTTCCACAGAATGCTAATTTAAACAGAACAAGGGGACTCTGAAGCATACCAACTGTCTAAGAGGCCATCTTGGAGGCGCTGTCAACTCTCCGCTATAAGTCGCAAGGGAAAAATGTGACATCCTATTTTTTGTTTGCAGTTATTTTGGCTATTCTAGGTGTATGCTTTTCTATATTAATTTTAGCGTCAGATTGCTTTTTTGTTTTTATAAAATATTCTATTTGTATTTTTTATTGGAATTGATTGAACTGATAGAATGATTTGGAGAGAATAAATGTTTTTAATCTATTGGGCCTCTAAGGAATAAAATACATTTATTTTGGTCTTTCACATTCTCAGCAATGTTTGTCATTCTCAGAGTAATAAATGCTTCAATTTTTGGCAGACTTAACTCTAAGTATTTTACAGTTTTTGAAGTCACTGCAAATGATTTTTATTTTGTATATGGTACTGGGGATAGAACCCAGAGATATTCTACCTCTGAACTATGCTCCCAGTCCTATTTTATTTTTTATTTGGAAACAGGATCTCACTAAGTTGCAAAGGGCTTCACCAAGTTACTGAGTCTGGCCTGTTATCCTCCTGTCTCAGCCTCCCACGTACTAGAATTACAGGCATGTGCCACTGCACCCAGATAAATAGTATTTTAAAATGGCAATTTCTGGATGTTGTGCCATCATCTAGATCTATAATTAATTTCCTTTTATTGATCTTCTTTTCTGAAAATTTACTGTATTAATTTACTATCACTGTTGTAACAAGTTACCACAAGCTTGGTAGCTTAAAACAACATAAATATAATTATGGAGGTCAGAACTACAGCCTCAGTGGATTAAATAAAGGTGTCATCAGGGCTGCATTCCTCTGGAAACTTCAGGAGATAATTTTTTTTCCTTTTCTAGTTCCTAGAGGCTGCTTGTATTCTTTGAACCAAGTCCCCGTTTTTCATCTTAAAGTAAGCAGCATAACTTCTTCCACTCTTTCCCTGACTCTGCCCCCTCTTACCTCCTTTTTACAATCACATTGGGCACATGGACAATTCAGAATCATGTTCCCATTTCAAGATCCTAACCTTAAATACAACTTCCAGGTCCCTCTTGCCACATAAGGAAGCATATTTTCAGTTCAAGGGATTAGAAAGGAAATACCTCTCTGAAACTTTCTATGACTACACTTATCAAAGTCACTTATTCATTTTAGAAGATTTGTGGTATTGGGCATAAACTCAGGGGGTTTCTATCTCCAGGCTATACCTCTAGTCCTTTGTTTTTTTTTTTTTCATTTTGAAACAGGGTTTCACTAGGTTGATGAGAATCTGACTAAATTACTAAGGCTGGCTTCAAACCTGTGATCCTCCTGTCTCAGCCTACCAAGTACTGGAATTACAGGCATGTGCTGCCACACCTGGATAGATTTTTTTCAACTCAGATTTTCTATGTACGCAATCATGTTGTCAGCAAAGGAAGATTTTTTGTAATATGCATGCTTTATTTTTCTTTCCCTCTCTCCCTTCTTTCTTCTTTGCATCCTTCTTTTTCCCTTCTATTGATATGATATATTGATGGGGTGTGTCTATACAGCGCCTAAGAAGATTCGGCCTGAGCGGCCTACGGCCTAAGGCAAAACTTTAAGTAAAGTGATTCAGTAAAAAACGGTCAAGATGGCACCTGGAGGAAGCTAGGAAGGTGTAGTTTCCCCATTCACTATGGGTGGGGAAACTGAGCGGTTTTTCCCTTTCTACCTTAAAAGGAGCTTCCCGCACACATGAATGGCTCATGTACTGGCCTGGGATTGGCTGTAAACTACGTGCTAGTGATCTTTATCCCGGATAGGCTAGGCTAAATTCCCCTCATGGCTTGGTGCTATATAAAGAACTGCTTGGAGAGAAATAAATGAGATCTCACTTGACTTGACTCCCGGCTCGTGGGTTTGTGTTCGAGTCGTCCGGTACTCATCATCTCGCCAAGCCCCGTCAGCTGTCGGGCAGGATTCCCGACAGTCTGGTGCCCCGTGTGAGGCCCCCCTCTTCACCCCCTAACGAAAGAAATCGCTGGCGAGCAATCGGTCTTCGGGTGAGTATCCCCCCATGTATTAATGTGGAGATTGATATGGGGAAGTCCAGTTCTAAACCTGACCCTGCCCTAGAATCCCTTCGACTCGTTCTCAAGAGCCGAGGACTTAATCTCGCTGATAACCAAGCCACCCAGGCCTGGGGATACCTTCTAAAAACTGCCCCATGGCTCCCTGAAAGTAATCTTTATGATTGGGATACCTGGAATCAAGTTGAGGGGCTGGTTAGGAGAGCCCAGACAGAAAAAGGGGAGATCCCCCCCTTGCGGTTCTCCCCACCGTCTCCGCGCTTAAAAGTTGTTTTCCCCCGCGACCCCCAGATAAACTCGCTGACCATATCCCCAAGCCAGCGAAAAATGGGGCTTCCGAACATACACCCCCCCTCTGGTCCTGAAGCCCCTAAAAAACCTCCCGATCTCTTTGGGAACGCCAAGAACTCCCCACAGCCCCTTTCCCTGGCCAATTCATTCTCCGTTCCCTCCCCTCTGCCGCCATATGCAGGAGAAGCGGGAGCTGGAGGAACTCTAGTGGAAGGGCTGGCCCAGCAGGCTGCTCCTCCCAGGCTGCCTCGTGGCTGCACCTCCCTGCCAGCCCCAGCCCCAGCCCCAGCTCGGAACAGGGCTGCACGCCCTGCCTCCACCCTCGCTTGGTGGCTGCTGATCCTGGGCTCCGCCTGGTGGCTGTTACTTCTGGGCTCAGCCCTGCTCCGAGGGCGCGAAGGTGCCTCCGTGATTATTTATCCCACTTTTGTAAAAGGAATGGATTCTCAGCCCCAAAAAACCATCTTCCAGCCTGTAAAAGGATCCTCCAAATTCAAAGAACCTTTTTCCATAGCCCTAGCCCTGCAAGGATTTTTTGAGTCTATAAATTTATTGTCAGATAATTTATATGTAGTAAATTTGTTACCTACTTTAATGGATACTTATATTAAATTAGATATCAACCCCGCCATCCCCTTAACCTATGGCATGCTTACGGTGATGGCCGAGCCGCATACCACTGGCCTACAACAGGCGGCCTTGTCCCCCCCATACCGGGATCAGGTTAAGGCGGGTGCACTGGCAGCACGGAGAAAATTAGACGATGGGCCCACTGAGGCCCCTATTGCGGCAATAGCTCAAAAGCCCGGTGAGTATCTACCTACACTTATAGAGAGAGTTTATAACAGCCTTGGGAGGAGGTTTCTAGCCGGTCCACTGGGAGACAAGTTTGTCAAAATGCTATTGTGGGAAGAATTGACAGCCGATCATAAGCTGGCCTGCGCGGGGTTGAAGGGGCATGCTTTAGAGAGATGGATTGTGGCCTTTTGGGATATTGGCTCTATGAGCCATCAACTCCAAACTATGGCAGTTGCGGTAAAGGAAGGGCAATGGGAGGGCATACAGACTCTGATACAGGTAATACAGCAATCAAGGGTTGCCCCCGCCACATGTTTCAGATGCGGAAAGGAGGGCCATTTCCGCCGAAAATGTGCGTCCCAGGCCACGCCTCCTATGGGAGGAGGAAAGAAAGTGGAAACTCCCCGGATGCCCTGCCCTAAATGTCTTAAGGGATTTCATTGGGCCCGGGACTGCCGGTCCAAACTTAACTTAAAAGGGGGAGCCTTTAACCTCCCAAGGGAGCTTCCCCCAGCCCCGTTAAAAAAGGTGAACAGTTCCACCGAGATCCATTGGACAGTACTTCTGGTGACCGGGTTAAGTCCCAAAATGGTGATCACAATTGGAGATAAAAATTCTAAATGTTTAATTGATACTAGAGCTGATCAAAAGCGAATCAGGTTCAGATCCCCAAATCCGAAGTGGCAGAGATGGTCGCCGCGAGGCATCCAGTGCAGTAATGCGACCGATCCTGGAGAAGCCGGCGGGAGCCCCGGGGAGAGTTCTCTTTTCTTTGTGAAGGACAGGGCGCCAGGGAATGGGCCCCTCCCAAGAGAGGGGCCTGTGCCTTGGAAAGCGTCGCGGTTCCAGCGGCGTTCGGTGAGCTCTCGCTGGCACTTGAAAATCAGGGGTAAAGGGTGTAAATTTCGCACTGGGCCACAGCAGGTCTCCAAGGTAAACAGTCTCTGGCATGCTGGAACAACAGCAATCGCACATGGGACAATAAGTCCTAAGGAGATGGGTGAGTGCCGTTCAAAAGGGACGGGTGATGGCCTACACAAAAGTTCAAGCCCTATCTGTAGAAGAGGCCATGGGGAGAGGATTAAAACACAAATATCCTCAAATTGAAAGGCTCCATTTAGAAGAAAAATCATAAGCCCCTAGCAGCCAGCTAATAGTTAAAACAGCCAGCTAATAGTTAAACGCATGTAACTTGGCCCAAACCCCCCATAACTGGTGGTCTTTTCCCTATAAATACCCTCAATTTTAGTCGCTCGGGGCCGAACTCCTATACGAGTCGGCCCCAGTGCACTGGCTCCCTAATAAATCTTTACCTTTTGCTTTTGCATCAAGGAAAATAAAATCTCTCGTGTGTTCTTGACGTCGCTTATCCCAAGGCTGATTGAGGGTCTCCCCTCTGCGGGGGTCTTTCATTTGGTGCATTGGCCGGGAAAGGCGACCACCCAAGTTCCACGAGACACCCCTTGGAGGTAAGACTTGTATCTGTTTGTTTCTGTCTTGTTTGTCTCCTGTTGCCGGCTGTGTTAATTTCTGTAATTTTTGGTTTTTATACTTTTGGTTTCTGTTTTAGTGGTAAGCAGCTGCCTTCTGGTATTTGCAGTTCTCTGCACCAGTGGTGCTCACTGGCGCAGAACTCCTTGTCTGATCAATTGTGGGTTAGAGTCCCATACGCAAGGAGGGTTATGACAGACGTGTCCATGATAACCAACTGCCACCCTGGGAGACGTCCCAGGAAGTCTGGGGACCTCCGAGGATGCTCGGAAACGTCCCATCTGGGTCTGAGGATCGTGGGTTAGAGTCCCACTCTCAGCCATCTGGGTGCCAAGCGATTGTGGGTTTGAGTACCGCATGAAGGGTGCCATCTGGGGCCACTTGCCAGAGGTGGCCAATTGTGTCTGGTCTTAGGAGTATCTCGGAAAGAGGAGGGGCTCCATTTTGTGTGCTAATTGTGTTTCTTCGACTGGTTTTGGGATTTTTTCGGTGAGAGGTGAGGCTTTATCTTGAGTTTGGTTAAGGGCCAATTGTGTCTCTTTGTCTGGTTCATTTAAGTGTCATTTTTTGAGTGTTTCTTATCAGGATGCTTGTACCAGCTGGGTTGTAAATAATTCTTTTTAGTAGGATAGTTTGTTAGATATCTGTATTAACAGCTTTAATTTAGTAGATTACAAAGCTTTAGTGTTAAAAAGTTGGTGTGCGTGTGGATTTGTTTGGTTTGTTTTCTCTTTTTTGTGTTTAATTTTGGCAATGGGGCAAGGAACCCCGGCTGTCCTTGGGGAAGGTAAAAATGATGTTCTGTGTTCTGTTTGTTTGAGGTGGCATTTTTTTTTGGCATGGTAAAAGTTTTATGATACTGTTTTGTCTTCTATGGTGCTTTTAGTGTTTTGTTTAAGGTGATAGTGTTGGAATAGTTGCCCCATGATAATAGAAGGTGGTATTTGTTATTAGTTTGTTTTATGTATGGTGGTTGTGATAGGCTGTTGAAGGAAAAAAAATGAGGTGTGGGTCGGAGAAAGCTTCTGGCCTCTGTTCTGCATCAGATTGCATAAGAAAAAGATTTTTCAGTACTGTGCATTTATTTTGTGTGTTTAATTTGCCTTTTAATTAGACCTTGGACAGTGAGCTGGTGGGAGGCTGAGCAAACTGCCCTGGGGGCGGCCGCTGGAAGATTTCTTCCAGCCCCAGAGAGAAGTTCTGTCAGCATCCTACTCTTCACTCATCCAATGAGAAAGGGGGGAGGAAACTACATCTAGCAGGCCTGTGCTGTAAAGTTAAAAAGGTATTTAAGTTGTCTTGTCTCTCTTATCAGGCTGAAGCTCCTTGAAAAAGGATTCCCTTCCCCCAAGAGGAAATGTTTAAATCTGTGGCTAAACAGCACAGATTTAAATCTGATATAAAATCTAAAACTGAATATTACGGATCCTAGTCATATGTAAATATAAAAAGGACCGGTCTGTGGGAGTATAAAATGAGTGAAAGTAGAGGATGTGTGCTTTTGGAATTGCAATTCCCTTGTTTTTATTATATTTTATATTAAAATACTGGTACCAGTAATAGGGATATTTAAATGTTTTATTGTGAATGGCTTATTATGTTTTTTAAATATATTTTAAATGATTTTAGCTAAAAAAAAGATTTTTTAAGATATAAAAGAGAGCTTTGAAAATTATACAAGTTGTTTATTTTGTTTTTTAGGTTATTTGCTTGCATGTCTTTATATATGTATAAGATTTATAGATTCAATTTATTAAAATATGAAATGGGACTTTTGTAACAAGGTGGATTTTTATTCTTAGTTAATTCCCCCTTCCCATCCTGATTGGCAAATAGTTTTTCTTTTCCCAATTATTATGGCAGGAAAACATGCCAATCATTTTTGCTTCTTGTTTTAGATTAATTATAAAAATGTTGTATTTGGTTAACAAAATCAGTAAGGTTTAAAATAGCTTATCTTCAGCTGTTCTTGAACTTCAGAGACCATCCAAAATTTTTTAATAATTGCAGAGTTAGGATAATTTCCTAGGCACTTGAGCCTGGCCGCTGAACATTCCAGGAGCAGCTTCAGCAGCCTGGGATCCTCAGGGTCTTAATGCCACCAGATTAGCCTCCACTTGCTGGCTGCACTAAAGTTATTGTTCAAAGTTTCTTTATTTCAACCAGTCTTAGCTACAATAGTAATTTCTAAGGAGCTGTCCAATTAGACCTATATGAGATGTGATTAAATACAATATACATTGCTTTTAGAGTTATTTTTCCTTTGACAAAATTAATGTAGGAGACACTAACTAGTGATGTTTATCTGATATCTTGGTTTTCTGTGATAATCTATAATACAGTTCTTAAGGTATGTAATCAAATGTGAGATATATTGCCTTCTAAATTTTATTCCTTTTGCAGAACTAAGGTTTTAAGGTGTTAGTGATCTTTACCTAATGTTTTATAATTTGATTATTAAATTGGGGAAATGTAAAATGCAATGCTTAAAATGCTCTTAAATTTTTCAAAAGACTCCAACCTGTCCCCTTTTCATCGGCATTGGACCACAGAGATTCCCTTTTCCTCCATCAAAGTAAAATGGAGAGATCCCCTGACAGGAAGGTGGAGGGGCCCAGATCCCCTCATAACTGCAGGAAGGGGCTTTGGGTGTGTCTTCCCCTATGATGATAGAAGACCACTTTGGGTCCCAGCAAGAGATATCAAACACCTGCCTACAATAACTGGTAATTATGATTCCAGGGAAGAGGAAATCCCTGAAATTAGTCCTTTGTTTTTTATTTTAAAAGAAGATAGTCATGAAAACCCTAATGTTCATCATCCTGTACCTGCAAATATGGTATAATATGCCAGGCTTTGGAGACGCAGGTAAGGCAAGGGAAATATTAAATGCAGGCCTTTGCTCCCTTGCCTCCCTGCTCTCCGATATAAATATTATCCTTGAGGAGAAATCAATGCCCATCCCCCCCTTTTTTGATTGGGGGGGTGAAAAAGGAGAGCAGTACAAGCCATTCTGCTCTTAATCGGCCTGGAGATTACTGCCAGAACTGCCATGGGTGTGGCTGGCCTTGGGATGGCCTTTGAGTTACATAGGAGACTCCCTCCTAATAATTGATGGTGTTAAGTCTATCTCAGAAATTGTCTGAGACTTACAAGCCCAATTAGATTCCCTAGCCTATGTGATATCACAAAAAGATGGATATTAGATTTATTAACAGCCGAAAAGAGAGGCATCTGCTTGTTTTTGCAGGAACAAGATAAGATTAAGCAGCTCCAACATGATCTGGAGAGGTGGCGAGGAGATCTTCAGGAGGATCCGTTCTTGACCGGCTTTCATGGACTTTTGCCCTATTTTCTTCCTTTGTTGGGCCCCTTGCTGTTTATCATAGTTTTGTGCATTGTAGACCCCCGTGAATTTAATAAAAGTGCATTACCAAAGGCTTGCCAGCACAGAAAATAAATCTTAGGATTGGCGCTCTGAATACGACCACCCCTCTCCCGCCTTACAATTTCCCCAGATGGGAAAAATCAAAGCATGTTGAAGGGCTGGTAGCCAATGACGGGTAAGATTCCCAGGGGCCATGGAAACCTAAGACAGGAAGTACAGCATGATCTGTACTATCCAATGACGGGTAATCCATGGTACTCGATGGGGACAACCTAAGACAGGCACAGTCCCGATAAAATAAAAGAAAAAGGGGGATATGATGGGGTGTGTCTATACAGCGCCTAAGAAGATTCGGCCTGAGCGGCCTACGGCCTAAGGCAAAACTTTAAGTAAAGTGATTCAGTAAAAAACGGTCAAGATGGCGCCTGGAGGAAGCTAGGAAGGTGTAGTTTCCCCATTCACTATGGGTGGGGAAACTGAGCGGTTTTTCCCTTTCTACCTTAAAAGGAGCTTCCCGCACACATGAATGGCTCATGTACTGGCCTGGGATTGGCTGTAAACTACGTGCTAGTGATCTTTATCCCGGATAGGCTAGGCTAAATTTCCCTCATGGCTTGGTGCTATATAAAGAACTGCTTGGAGAGAAATAAATGAGATCTCGCTTGACTTGACTCCCGGCTCGTGGGTTTGTGTTCGAGTCGTCCGGTACTCATCATCTCGCCAAGCCCCGTCAGCTGTCGGGCAGGATTCCCGACAATATATTACATTAATTTATTTCCAGATGTTAAAGCAATCTTATATTCCTGGGATAAACTCCACTTGGTTGTGGTTTATATGTTGCTGGATTTAGTTTGCTAGTCTTTTGTGTAATTTTTTGTTGTACCCATATTTATAAAAGTTATTAGTCTATAGTTTTCTTATAATGCCTTTGTATGGTTTGGGTATCAGGTTCCTATTGGCCTTTTCAATCTGAGTTGGGAAGTATCTCCTTCTCTTCTGTTTTTTTTAAAGTTTGCATAGAACTGATATTGATCTTTACATATTTTGTGAAAATACAGCCAAAGGTTTGTCAGTTTTGTTGATATTTTCCAGGAACCAGATTCTTGTTTAGTTGTGTTGTCTCCGTGGAGACATGTTTTCCATGTCATTAATTTTCACTATAATCCTTATTGTTCCCTCCTACTTGTTTTAGATTTACTTTGTCCTTTCTCTATTGGTGTACTGTAGAAGGCTATTGATTTGTACTTCATTGATCTGTGCTTTATTATTTATTATTTCATTTATTCGGATTATTTTAGTTATCATTTGTTCTGTATTTCCTGTTTTTTCAGGTCAAACTGGGGTCAATAATTTGAGATCTTTCTTTTTTATATAGGAATTTTATATTATAAATTGCCCCTCGAGTTTGTTTTAGTGTCATCCTACAACTTTGATATGTCTTATTTTCAGTTTCATTTAGCCAAGAATACCTTCTAATTTATTTTCTGTATTTTTAAACTATTGACTATTTAGGTGTGTTAGTAAGTTTCCAAGTGCTCAGAACTTTTCCAGAAAGAGTTGTTATTGTTCTCTATTTTAATGTCGTTATGGCTCAAAATATCTATTTTACTAATTGTTCCATGCACACTTTAAAAAATATGTGTTCTGTTAGTAGTATTCTATAAATGTCAATAAGATTGCATTTGTTGATAGTTTTGTTAAATTCTTCTATATTCTAATTGGTTTTATATTTACTGAGAGAAGGATATCAAAAGTCTGAATAAAATTGTGCATGTGCCTTTTTTACTATATAGTTCTATCCATTTATCACGTATTTTGAAACTCTATTAAAAACTACACAAATAGTATGATTTTTATATACTCTTGATGGATTGACCTTTTGATCATTATTAAGTGAGCTTATTTACCCCCAATAATATTCTCTCCTCTGAAATTTACATTTTTGGATGTTAATATAGCCTTTCTAGCTTTCTTTTAATAGTGTCAATGTAGTATATCTTTCCCTATCCTTTCATTTAAGCTATTTGTATATTTGCATTTAAAATGTTGTTATAGTTTGGATTTAAAATGTTCCTCCAAAATGAGGAATGGCTGGAGGAGGAAGGTAACCGGGGGTATGGTCTTGGGGAATATATAGATCCTCAGGTCCCTTCTTCTTCATCTTCCTGCTTTTGGCCACCATTTTGTGATAGCCATGTCCCTTTGACATGCACCCTACCATACAACTGCCACCACTGCCTCCACAGTATGCCTCTGAGCCAGTCCTATGGACAGAAACCTTTGAAACAGTGAGCCCCAATAAATCTTTCTTTTTCTAAGTTTTCTTGTGGGATATTTTGCTTAAAGCAATGGGAAACCTGACTGAAACTAATGTGTTTCTCATAGGCAGCATATGTCTGATATTGCCTCTTTATCAAACCTGACAAATTCTGCTTTTCATTTTACATTTTATTTTTTGCCTTTTCTTTTTAAATTTTTATTGGTGCATTATATTCATACATCACATTGGGGTAAAAATCGAATTCATGTGTCATTTTAAACTATCATATATAGCCAGGTGTGGTGGTGCACGCTTGTAATCCCAGCACTTGGGAGACTGAGATAGGAGGATCGCACAGGTTTGAAGCCAGACTCAGCTACTGAGTGAGGCTCTCAGCAACTTAGTGAGACCCTGTTTCCAAATAAAATATGAAATAGGTCTGGGAGCATAGCCCAGGGGTAGAAAAGTCCTTGGCTTTCACCCTTAGTAACACAAAAAAACAAAAACAAAAACTATCGCATTTAATGTGAATACTGTTGGGACTGGGTTTAAATTTATTATCTTGCTATCATTTTTCATACTTTCCATATAGTCATTTTTCCTTTTTCTTCCCTCTTTTGCACTAATTGTATATTTTCATGATTCCATTTTATTAATTTTTTTCATTTTATTAATTTTGGGGGGATGGAATCCAGAGGCACTCTACCACTAAGCTACATCTCCAGCCTTTCTTTTTTATTTTTTATTTTGACATAGGGTCTGGATAAATTATAAAGGCTGGCCTAGACCTTGCAATCTTCCTGCCTCTGTCCCTCAAGTAGCCAGGATTACAGATATGTGACACTGTGTCTCATTTATTATATATATATTATAAAAATATATATTTATAATATATAATATGTTTATAATATATTTTATATATTAATATATTATATATTATAAATATATATGCCCAGCTTTATCTGGCTTATTTTTTGCTATTTTTGTCTTACTAACTATAGCTCTTTGATTTTCATTTTTATGCTTACTTTAAGTTCATAGTAAGCATCTTTAAACTAGCACCATCTACATTCAAGTCATTCTATACCATTTTAATGCATAGCATAGGAACCTTATGAGTATACTTTCATTTGTCCCTTCCCAGCCTTTGTGCTATTGTTGACACACATTTTAACTATATATTATAGATCTCAGAGTACATTATCATTATTTCCTCTTATGTGAACATCTTTCACAAATATCAATAATAAAAAATATCATGTATATTTACCTACATGGTCACCATTCTTTGAGATCTCCATAATTTATATGCATAGATCTATCTACCTGTTGATCATTCCCCTTTTCCTTTATTTCTGTAACCTATTTTGTAGGGAAGATCAGCTAGTGGTGATACCTTTCACTTTTGTTTTGTCTGAAAAAGCCTTCATTTTACTCTATTCTATCCAATCTTATTCTATTATAGTGATTTTGATTTTTGAATTATATTTTTCCTAGGCATGGAATGGTAGGCAGACAGTTTGTTCCCCAAATACTTTAAAAATGTTGCTCACCATCTTCTCTTTTGTATTACTTCCAACAAAAATCATATGCCATCCTTAGCTTTCTCTAAATGTAAAATATCTCTCTTCTTTAGATTTTCTCATTATCGTGATTTTTTTAGAATTTATGATGTGCTTTGCTGTAGTTTTCATGTTTCATAAGGTTGGTGTATGCTGAGAATTTTGGATCAGTTAGTTTATATTTTATGTCAAATTTGAAAAAAATCTCTCCGGTCATTATTTCGTCACATAATCTATCTGCTGCTTTCCCTCTCATTTCCAAAGCTTTTTAATTATATACATATAATTATTATGAATTATATATTTTAAATTGTGTATTGCTGTATTGTAGTCATACATCTTAATGGGGTACAAGATGGTAGAGGAATACATTCACACATCACGTATTTAACCCTTCCCCAAATTCATAAACATATCAAAGTCAATCAGTAAGCCAAACATGAGAAGGAGGGAATTTTAAATTATTGTATTTGTAATTTTATGTATATATTTATTTCATATATTTGTAAACTATAAATTACATTAACCATCATATATTATAAATTATATACTATATTTAAAACATTACATATATAAAACCATGAATACTTGACTTTGTTCTATAGCTCAGTGATACTCTGATTTTCTTTTATCTCACTTTAGATGGTTTGTGTTGATTATATCTTCAAATTCACTTTTATTTTTCTGCAATATCTAATCTGTTAATCTCTCTTTAATCTCATACATTGTAGTTTTTATCCGTATAAGTTTGGCTTATGCATTTTTATATTTTCACCTCTCTATTTAACACTTTACCTTATAAAAATAATTATTATAATTGTCTTAATATCCCTGTCTGCTAATTCTAATATCTGTATCGGTTCTGGTTTGGCTTCTCCTGAACGTTTTCATCTGTTTTGTGTTGTTTGGATTTTCCTGGCTCATTGCAGGTCTGCTATTGTCTGTAGATGGACATTTTGATTTAGCCTTCTCAGGTGCTAGATATTTTTGTATTTCCACACACATACTTAAGTTTTGTTCTGGGATGTAGATAATTAATTAGAAACACGTTGATCCTTTTGGGTCTTGCTTTTAAGATTTGTTATGTAGGAGTAGAGAACTGATCATTCTGGGTCTACTAGGTTCCTCCACTACTGCACACTCTGCCCGATGCTGTGCACGTTATGATTATCTAGCCCGGTTAGTGTGAACAGGTACTAGTCCAGGTTGTGTGAGTTCTGTATTCTTCACTTTCATTCTTTTAGATGGTTCTCAGGTAGTTTCCTCACACGCATGCACTGATCTGGACTCTAAATACTTGAAATACTCTAAATATACAAGCTAAACACTTGAGTTACAGGGTGTGTTTGTGTGTGTGTGTGTGTGTGTGTGTGTGTGTGTGTGTGTGTGCGTGCGTGTACGTGCAATTTGTCACTGGGAATAATTAAACCCAGGGCATTCTACCTCTGAGCTACACCCTCAGCCCTTCTTTATATTTTGGTTTTTGAAATAGAGTCTTGCTAGGTTGCTGAGAGTCTTGCTACTTGAGTAGTCTGTCCTCACCACCTGCCATCCTCCTATTTCAGCCTCCCAAGTACTAGGATTATGGGTGTGTGCCACTATGCCCAGCTACCACAGCTATTTTGGATAGCACAGGTCGAAGATTATAGAAGTTAAGTGTAGTTAAGTACAGAAAGAATCATGTCACCAGATGAAGCTAGCACATTCAAGATCTCTGTTTTAGATTCAGGCTTTGTGCCACTCCAGTTTTTCTAAGTCCTACCACCTCTCAGACTCTAGGTCACTTTCTCAATGAAAATCTTTTCTGCTTTTGCTACTGTTTTATCACCTGGCACTTCAAGTTATTTCAGCCACCTTCCTCTTAGGGAGAGGGTTCAGTGTCATGAAATTTATTGTGGTGGAAGTGGCACATGGTATACTACCTGGGCCCAACAGTAGCTCTGATCTGTCCTATCATTTCTGGACTTAGAAGAAGTGCCTTGCAGAACATGGCTCTTACTTTTATAACGGATGTCCAAGGGGTGAATAATACAACTGGAAGTGCAGGAAACGTAATAGCTTCATAGTTGAATTGTCAAGAATTAACAACAGGAGAGAGGATGGACTATTCTGTGACAAATCCCACTTTTGACCTGTCCAATCCACCTGTCCACAGGTGTTTAATGAGAGACTGAGCAACAGACCAGCTCCAAAATCTTCCACCTGGTATTTTCTTTCCCTTCTTTCTTATCTTACTTTCTCCTCCCTGACTCTTCTTATTTTTTTTTTTTTTTTTGGTGGTACTGGGGTTCCTGGAAGCCCTTCTACCTCCGGACTACACTCCCAGACTTATTTATGTTTTTAAATTGGAAACAGGGTCTCTTCAGCCAGCGCGGCTGGCTTCAAACCTGCGCGATCCTCCTGTCTCCACCTCCCAAGCGCGGGGTAACAAGCATACGCCACCGCGCCCGGCTCTTCTTATTCTTAGACTGTGCCTCAAAGTAATATATTAGGATGCATACTTGTTTAGTCAACCCTGTAGGTCAAGGTCAGATTTTAGGACTTCAGGGCACTGAAGAACCCTTGGAGTACATTAGGCAGGAGAATGGAAAATGTGTTCTGTAGAAAATGCACATTAGTTACCGGAAGGAGAATAGGTTTAAGAGATACAAACAGAAGCCAATTAGGGAACTATTGCCATAGTTTCAGCTAGAGGTGATACTGGCTTGGTCTACAGTGACGCTAGCATAGTAAGGGAGAAGCCAAGAGATATTTAAAAGATAGCCTCAAAGTATGATTAAGCTGGGCGTGGTGGCGCACGCTTGTAATCCCCGCGAGGCGGAGACAGAAGGATCACGCTGGTTCGAAGCCAGCCCCTCTGGCTTAAGAGACCCTGTTTCCAAAAATAAAAAAGTATAAAATAGGTCTAGGAGTGTAGTCCGGAGGTAGAAGGGCTTCCAGGAACCCCAGTACCACCAAAAGAAAGAGTATGATTAAGTAATAGATAAGAGGATGCTGATTGAAGATTTAAAAAAATCTTATGTTCTTTGCTTTAATAGATAGGTGAATGTTTCAGTAATTTTCTGATTAAGGGGTGACTGTGGAACAGAAGATTTGAAAAGAGAAGATAAATTTGAATTTGAACATATCAAATTTGAGAATACTTTAGGATATAATTCTTCCTTCATAGCAATGAGCATACATTCAGTGATCTCATTGTCCTTTATGTTGCTCGTTTATTATTGGCAATCTCTCCACAGTTTCTGGGGATAGGACTTTCTTATTCTTTGCTTTTATCCCAGTATCAAAGCAGAGGTTAGGTACCTAGGACTGGACACTTGTTTTTTATGGTTTTCTTTGCTTTCTGTCCTTTAATTCACTCAGATGTCTATAGTTAGTGAAAGGCACTATAGCTCTTATATAAAGTGGGCTCTGAAACCAACAGCAGGAAACTGAGATCCAACTGTGGTTGTTTTGCCCCCTTCATGCAGCATTGTGAGCTATGCTACCTTTATGAAGCCACCATAGGCAATAATCTTCCTAAAAGCCCACCAGAGGCTTCTCTGCCTCATTTAGTTGGGCCTTTCAGCCCAGAAATGTTTTCCTATCCAAGGATTCCCATGGCTCAGTCTATTCATCAAGCTCCTGTCTAAAACTTCCAGGATTTAGATTCAATGTTGAGGACAAGTCTTGTCCCAGACATAAAACTTGAGGCTTTGGGGCCCTCGCTGCAGCATCTATGAAGCAGATCTAAATTATTACCAGGCCCTAGTTATTAAAGATCCGGAAATTGAAACTATCTGTACCTTTGCCAAATATATCTCTCTGGTTTGAAAGAATCTAGGCTGTGCCTTGGACAGATGAGTAATTCTCTGACTATACTGCAGTTTCATCTGCAGGCAAGATCTAACTACCTGTGTAAACACTTATGGGGCAGAGAAGGACAGTGATTTGGCAAATTATTCAGCACAATTATGTGCCCCAGCCCTACCTGCCTACATGTTAGTCTTGTGCCCTAAGAGCTGGTCCCAAGTGTAATCAGTCTAGGACAAAAGGACATGATCTTAGTTCTTATCTGGAGGACTCTGGTGAAATAAATGTCACAAATATTTGCAGAGCCCTTATTCATTGCTCTCCTGCTCACACTGCCATAAATCATACCCGGTCCTTGTCCTATTGAAGTTCACAGTTTGGAGGTACAAATAGACCTGTGGCTAGCTTATAGTTCTATACATAAATTAGTAAAATATTTTATGATTTCTAAATTATCAAATGATTAGCCAAATTACCAAAGGAAGTGAAATCCAACAGGGTATCTTGGAAGAGGTAAAATTTGAGCTGAGTCTTTGGAAAAGCAATTCTTTAGACAGGTAGAAATTGGACTCAAGGTATTCCAAGCAGGAAGAACTGGGTAAGCAAGCCAAAGAAGTGATAAAGAACAAAGTCCACTCTGGGGATGGGGGAAGAATTCTGAGGTGTTTGAGGTGGGAGAAGAGGAGATGCTATAACCAGGTTGACAACAAATACAACTCAGCACCACAATTAAGTATGTTATTCAGTATGTGCCCCAAAGCCAAGCATCAGATCCAGACTAGAATCTACATTAACCATCCAAATCTCAGGCCTTCAAATTTTACCACCAGCTTTCCTGGTAATCCAGCTTGCATGTAGCAGATTATGAGACTTCTCAGCCTCCACAATGGTATTTCTTATATCTATATATCTATCTATCTAATCTATCTAACTAATCTATTATCTATTATCTATCATCTATCTAATTTATCATCTATCTATCATCTATTTTTCTTTCCCTCTCTTTTATAGCTGACAGACAAATCCTGCACATTCAATCTTCTTTTGTTTTTGTTGTTTTGTTGTTGTTGTTGTTGTTGTTTTTGGTGGTACTGGGGATCCTGGAAACACTTCTGCCTCCAGGCTACACTCCCAGACCTATTTTATACTTTTATTTGGAAACAGTGTCTCTTAAGCCAGCGCGGCTAGCTTCGAACCTGCAAGATCCTCCTGTCTCTGCCTCCCAAGCGCGGGGATTACAAGCGTGCACCACCACACCCGGCTCCATCTTGTAAATATATATTTTAATCTTCACTCTCCTACCCTACTTCAAATACATTAGACCTTCCTACTTCTTGCTTAAATTTTGTTATCTTTTTTTTGGGGGGGGTAGTACTAGGGTCCTGGAAGCCCTTCTACTTCCGGGCTACACTCCCAGACCTATTTTATATTTTTATTTGGAAGCAGGGTCTCTTAAGCCAGCGAGGCTGGCTTAGAACCTGCGCGATCCTCCTGTCTCTGCCTCCCAACTGCTGGGAGTACAAGCGTGCGCCACCACGCCCGGCATATTTTGTTATCTTTAAATATAACTCATGATTTTCCAGATAATGTATTCTCTAGCTTACCTTGGATCTCAAGCTTGAGTTTAAAGCCCATGGCTGCTACTTCTGAATGAGCCCCAGCAGGATGGTTTGGTGAATAACCCCCCAGGATCTCCTAGGAGGTTGAAGATGGCACCCTTGAAATGGGCAGTCCTGGAAGCTGATGGACTAGGTCTTCCATGTTGAACTGCAAGGCTTCTCTAGGGCAGCCAGGTGCATGGCCAGCACCATTCTTCCCAACAAAGGAAGTTCCTTGGGAAATCTTCAGGCTATTTCTAATATTGCCTACATTGTTCTGCCAGTGCTGAGTTCAGGTGAGGATTTAGTTGGTTCCCCCTCTATGGATCCCAAGGAATGTAGTGCCAAAGTGATGGCCACATCCAATTCCAAAAGCCTTATTATATGTCAAAGCCCATGAGACCCTCAGCCCGGCCCCAGTCCTGATCTTAGCTTTGTGAAGGAGTAACGTCACTTAAACAGCCTGTAAAATAAGAGAGCAGTGATTATGTCCATTTCCTTGTTGGCAGAATACCCCAAAGTATTAGCATAATTTTAGCAGCTTTTAGAGGTCTTGGGGAAAATTACTAGGATGCAGTAATAGACATATTAAATATCTTTAGTTGAGATGAATTAAATTAATTCCCTTAGGTGTTTATGGAGCTGTTGATGAGTTGATAGAGACCCAGTGAGGGTCTCTTTTTGGATAAGGGCCCTGGAGACAGTACATTTGAGGGTAGATAGCAGACTGTGCCCTGCTTTGAGTTATTTAATATTATACAAAACAGCAGTGCCTAGCCCTAATTTACTCCATTTTATAAAGCAGCAGTTTGCCATAAACTACTTCATTCTGAGTACAAATGCTAAGGCAAAATAACTTGGTATCTACTCTGGGCAAATAACCACCTGACACTAGATGTACAGAACTTATTGAGAAGAAAAACCTCTAGCTGCATAGCACAAACAAAAGGTACCTACTGATAAATAAATTAATGTGCCAATAAAAATGACCACCTGAGAACTTATTAAATTAAATCAGAAGTACATGGATACATGCATGGGTGTATCAAATCCATATCAGGCAACCAGGTCTATCAGTTTATCAAACACATTAGACCTTGGCCGGGCGTGGTGGCGCACGCTTGTAATCCCCGCGCTTGGGAGGCGGAGACAGGAGGATCGTGCAGGTTCGAAGCCAGCCGCGCTGGCTTAAGAGACCCTGTTTCCAAAAATAAAAAAATAGGTCTGGGAGTGTAGCCCGGAGGTAGAAGGGCTTCCAGGAACCCCAGCACCACCAAAAAAAAAAAAAACACACACACATTAGACCACTGAGTGTTGCACCCCCTTTACCTGAAACAGGGGAGAGGCATCTAAGATAGTGGTGGTGGTGGTAACACCTACTTTTCCTTATCAAACCATCCAGTGAAAGCCTCACAAGCACGAAATTATGTGACAGACAACTAACTCCTAGCTCAATCCCAAGGAATTCAGCTCAGCTCAGTTTCCTTGCTTGACACCATCCTCTTTTAATCTGCCTGTCATTTGCCTGTAATCCCAACTATGGCCTAGAACAGATTTTTCCTTGAATGGCTCTGCACCCCAAACAAATTCTTTGGGTTGACAGCTGGTTCATATCTGACTTTTAGTGAACCTTGCATATTTATCAGCTCTCTGCCTTTGCTCTCAGTTCCACCTGTTTAAGCGATGTGGCCATGGTTAACCCTTTCAGAGACTAATATTTGAATCGGTGAATTGAACAAAGCAGATGACCCTCCTCATCTAATCTATTTAGGACTTGAGTAGAAGGAAATGTGGAAGATGATTGAATTAGTTATCTTCTTGAGCTGAGCCATGGATTTTCTTCTACCCTTGGTATTCCTAATTCTCAGGCATTGGATCCAGACAAGGATTTACATTAGCCCTCCAAATAGCAGGTCTTCAAGCGGTACCACCAGCTTTCCTGGGACTCTATCTTGCCTGCAGCAGATCACAAGACTTCTTGACCTCCATAATGGTGTTTCTTACGTTCTTATCATCTATCTATCTATCTATCTATCTATCATCTATCTATATTATAACATTATCTGTGTGAGGTCATTCATCACAACCATCCTGCTGAGGCCCATCCAGAAATAGCAGTCATGGGCTTACAAATTCAAGTTTAGATCCCAGGTTTTCTTCTCACTTGCCCTGGGTTTGTAAGGAGTGGAGACAGAGAAAGAAGCCTGGGTATTACTATTCTGAAAATGATTCTGTAGATTATTACGCTCCCTGGACCTCAGCAAATAAGATCGTTTCCCTTAGGGGGCAGCTCCAAGTCACTGCTTCCTGATAGAAGGCGTCATCAGGGGTTGGTCTCGAGACTCCCTTAATGCCTTAATGCTCCACTTCATTAACCACCCCTAACATTCAATAGAAAATCTATTTCTAATTAATTTTGTGAAATCACCACCTACTAATTCATCCTTTATTCTAGTTCTTTTTGTCATAGAAATTTTCACCAAAACTGCTCTTTTCCAAAGTGAGGAGCCTTACAGGACGATTGCTTTCAGTATTAGTGTACTTCAGCCTGCATCCAGGCCAAATACCTAAACACCTCGTGTGTACCTAGATGGATTCTCTTTCACCATTTTCCATATGGGCCCCTCTAGATAAACCTGACCTTAGAGTTCATGGCCCTTTCAGAAATGTTCCCACATATAAATGCCCACAGAGATTGAAGCATGGCTCTTCTCTGCCAGTCTACAAAGGAAAATGGAAAGCTGGGATACAGTTTTGGGCAAGGTCAGGCTATCTATAACTTTGACATTACATTGCTAGATACCTATAGTGAGACCTTCTCATCCATTTTGTGGGAGCACAGAAGTGGTCAGTGGACAAAGACCTTTATTTTATTTTTTATTATTTTAGTGGTACTGGGGATGGAACCCAGAGGTTTTCTACCTCTGGGGTATACTGCCAGACATATTTTATGTTTTATTTGGAAAGAGGGTCTCACTAAGTTGCTGAGAGCCTCACTAAGTAACTGAGGCTGGCTTCGAACCTGCACTATCCACATGTCTTAGCCTCCCAAGTACTGGGATTACTAGCATGTGCCACCAAGCCCAGATGACAAAAGCCTTTATGAGATGCTAAAACTGGCTCAATGCCAGGGTATAGGCCCAAATGGGCAGAGAATGGCAACAAGTACCATCAAAGGAACAATCTGAATTACCCAGTTCCAATATGCCTGTTCAGCACTTCTAAAACTTTGCACTGAAGCCCAGAGCACAGGGACGACATCCATGATGCCTAGCCAGATGAGAGAGCACAAAAATGATTTCAGAATTAATGATTCCAGATGGACAGAATAGGGTTCATAGACTGTCATTTTCATTTAATTTTCTCTGATGTAATATTCCAAGTATCTCTACTACCTTTCATTTCCTATATTAATTTTGGTATGGAACTCTGGTTTATGAGCATGTAATATAGCACCTGAGATATAGTAAGCAATCAATAAATATCAGCTGATAATATTATGAACCAGTATCTTAAGTCCAGTATTCTGCAGGTATCTTTAGTCCCTGATTTGGTCTCCTTTGTAAGGAGGAATTCCTGGAAGACCTGATGCTCCAAACTGCTTAATATCTCTGGTGACCTCAGTCCCATCCACACCCAGTTCTTAAAAGCACCTTGCTTACCCTACTCAAAGCAGTCAAATCCTAAAAGGCACCCATAGGCTGGGAGAACAGAAGCAGGGAGCCCAACACCTGGTGACAGTAGGAACACGGCATGGGACATTGCTTTACCAAGTGCAAACTCATCCTCAGTATAGGCATTTTCTGGCACCCAGCCCCACAACCAGGGTAAATTCTGAGAAACTAGGTTCTTAGAGGGACAGGAACTAGTCTGGGCACCACAGCAAAAGCAGGATGGCAGAGTAAAGGTTGAAGCCAGGGAGACAGCCTCCACCATGTAAGGGGACCTATCTGTTGCCTAACTTCTTAGTCCATTTCACATCTGTCTGGGAAAATAAAAGAACCTGAAGGAAAAGAAGAGCACAGGCAAAGTCATAAAGGTGTTTCTTTTTATGAGAGAACTTGCTCCCAATGTGACTGGCTACTGCTGTGCTTGAGGCTGAGCTAAATTTTGACCATGTCCTAGTCTCTCATCTGTTTGAAGCACAGTGCAGAGAGCATTCTCCTGGACAACTGCCAGAATGTCTCACCTAGGCTGGAGGCTTCCACTCCTGCCCACTCTGAGTTAGTTTCCACATAGCAGCAGAAGTGATTTTTAGAAAATACAAGTCAGATCATGTTCTTTTTCTGCTTGTAGTACTACAACCCCTCCCCTACTGCATTCAGGAGAAGCACTCAAATCCTTATTGTGGCCCAAAAGATTCTCCATGCGGTGTGCCTCACTATCTTGCTGCCCTTCTCCCTCATGCTCCTCCCTTTCTGACACACTGTGTTCCCACTATCCCGGCTTCATTGCTGTCCATCGATCTTATTGTGAGAATATATGAGGACCTCACGACTCTGCCTGGGGCATTCTTCCTGCAGATATTGGCCTGGTTTATTCCCTCATTTTCTTTGAGTTCAAGTCAAGTGACACCTCCTTAGATAGGCCTCTCCTTAATTCCATATTTAAAGTAGATTTCTTGAGATAAGTAAAATGGAACTCCTAGACACAGTTGTTGGGAGCATAAATTGGTACAGCTATTATGGAAAAAAAAGTATAGAGGTTTCTCTAAAAATAAAAAATATGATCCAGAAGTCCCACTTCTGATTATATACCCAAAGAAAATGAAATGTGTATGTCAAAGAGATTTCTTTACACTCATATTCATTGTAGCACTGCTCGTAACAGCCAAGCAATGGAAACAATCTGAATATCCATCAGCTGATGGATAAAAAATTGTAGTACATTTACACAATGGAATACTATTTCGCTATTAAGAAGCCCTCACCAGACACTAGGTACAGGCACCTTGAATTTGGACTTCCAGTACTTCAAAACTGTAAAAAATAAATTTCTGTAGTTTATAAATTACTTGATCTGTGGTGTTTTTTATGGAAGCACAAACAGACTAAGATATATATGTAATGAAAAATGTTGGACTCCAGTCAGGTGCACATGCTTGTAATCCCAGCACTTTAAGGACAAGACAGGAGGACTCAAGGACAGCTTCAACAACTTAGTGAGACCTTGTTTCAAAATAATAAAAAAAACAGGGCTGAGGTATAGCTCAGAGATAGAAAACCCCTGATATGAATCCCCAATACAAAAACTAAAAAAGTTGAACTCATAGTAACATAGAATAGAATGTTAGTTATAGGGGTAAGCAGTACAGGAAATTAGAAGATACTGGTTCAAGAGTATAAATTTCTTGCTAGGTTGCTGAGAGTCTCATTATTTGCCAAGGCTGGATACAAACCTGCGATAATCCTGTCTCAGCCTCCCAAATACTGGGATCACAGATATTTGCCACCATGCCCAGCACATTATTCTGTTTTAATTTTAATGGTTTTTTTTTTTTTTTTTTGCGGTACTGGGGATGGAACCCAGGGACACTGCACCTCCGAGCTACACCCCCAGCCTTATTTTTTAGTTTTGGCAGAGTCTCACTGAGTTTTGAAGGGTCTCACGAAGTAGCTGAGGCTGTCCACGAACTGTGATTCCCCGGTATCCACCTCCCAATTGCTGGGATTACAAGTGTGTGCCATTATGCCTGGCCTGGTTTAATTTTTTACAAGTCAATTGACATAACCTGATATTTTTCTTGTTTATTTTTGTTTATTTCTACACTGGCTGCTTTATCAGCCTGGAAAGTAGAGGAATTTTTAAGGAGAACACATTTTTAAGCAATGATGTATATATAATGTGAGAAGTAAAACTTCATCGTTTAAACCATTGAGATTTTGAAGATGTTCCTTGCTACATCAAAATCTAGCTTATCCTGACTAATACAATTGTCAGGCCAGATCATCAAGAACTGGGCTGTATGCTTTCAGAATTATAGATAGGAGTTCTTCCTGAAGTTGTTGGGAGGCATTGTAGTCAGATAGCAGGAGGTCTGCTCCCATACTCAGTGGCACATTGATGTCAAATGAAATATAGATTTTCCTCAACTTGTGATGATTGCACTTAAGATTTATCACCTTTATGGTGGTGCCACTAGTAAAAATCATACTTCAAAATTTGAATTTGTATCTTTTCCCTGGATAATGGCATGAAGTATAATTTTCTCTTGCTGCTAGGCAGTGACAGAGAGCCCTGTGATTGTGAGGGGAAAACAACTCATATTCTCCAGTGTATGTGTTGCTAAGCCATGAAGTTTGGTAGTTTAAGTATATCATATGCATTTTTACTTGCCCTATGTTCAGCTAATAGTTGATTTATTGGGATGTAGCTCCATCATAAGTCAAGGAGCATTTGTATACAATTTTAAAAGAATATGTACTACCTGCATTTTGGGTAGAAGGATTCTTGGTGTGTGTGACTATATTTTGAACAATATCATTTTAGCTCCACCAAGTACACAAGTTATGCTCCCTCTGGCTTGGGAAAAACAAAATACTCCATTACTCCCAGCTGAAATCTTTGGGGTAGGTGCTGGTAGATATTTCCATCATGGCAGTCACCCAACCCCTAAGGTGAATCTATGAAAAGGCTATGAAGACATCCATGCTCAGACAATGTAAAGATAGTGAACTAAGTAGCAAGGAGCATTTATTAGCCCCATTTTATGGATAAAAATACTGAGGCTGATAGAAAAGTGACTTATCCAAATCCAAAGAGCAAGTGAGTGGGCCTAAGTCTTTTCTGGCTTATGACTCACCCTGCACACCCTGATGCAATAGATGTGTTCATTACCCCAGAGCAGGTTACTACTAGAGTGAGGACAGTCATGCTGGATGTGACAGAAAGCTCAGGAGTAAGAAGTCACTTCTTAAATGAAGAGGAAAAAATCAAATCTCTGCTTCATCCTCTAGCTAAGAACAGAAGCCCAGCAAGCAGGAAAAGGTTGGGTACATACCCACTTCCAGATAAAGCCAGTTCCTCTTTTTTTTTTTTTTTTTTGGTGGTACTGGGGGTGGAACCCAGAGGCTTTCTACCTCCGGGCTATACTCCCAGACCTTTTTTATATTTTATTTGGAAACAGGGTCTCACTAAGTTGCTGAGAGCCTCACTAAGTAGCTGAGGCCGGCTTCGAACCCGTGCGATCCTCCTGTCTCAGCCTCCCAAGCGTGGGAATTACAAGCGTGCGCCACCATGCAAGGCTTCTCATTTTTGTCTCACTGTAAATATCAACTCCATAGGGTGGGTGTGGTGGCTTCCTTTTCCTTCAAGACTCCATTGTTATATGCCCCGTAGCATCCTTAATTTCCCTCCCATAAATTTTATCACCTTTGCAGTTAATTTTCTTTTCATTTTTTTCATTTTTTGTTGTTGTAATACTGAGAATTGAACAGAGAGGAATTTTAACCCTAAGCTACATCCCTAGTCCTATTTCATTTACAGAGTCTCACTAAGTTTCTGAGGGTCTTACTAAGTTGCTGAGGCTGGTCTTGAATCTGTAATCTTCCTGTCTTAGCCTCCCAAGTACTGAGATTATGGGTGTGTGCCATCATGCTGGGCTTGCAGTTAATTTTCAATGTCAGTTGCCTTCCTACTCCTACCCCACATACTAGGAGGAGTTACACCCTGACACACACACACACACACACACACACACACACACACACACACACAACTTTGTGAGGGTCAGGACCTAATCTATCCCATTTGTTTCCACAACTAAAGCATCTAACACAGTGTTCAGTACATAACAAGGGCTCATGCTAGTCATTAGTGCTATTCACCAGTTTTTTTTGTCTTTAGATTTTTAGGATGCATGATAAGATACAGCTTTCTGGTGGTGAATTAGTAGTGGGAATGAGAAATAAATCATCATTCTTAAGAAGATGAAAAGACCTGGAAAACATTATGTTAAGTGAGATTAGCCAAGCACAGAAAGAGAAAGGACATGTGTTTTCTCTAATATGCTCAAGCTAGGAAGTGTTTGGGATACCAGAGGGACTCCAGATAATGGAGGTGAAACCTCAGTGAAGCCAGGAAGAAAGGATAGGGGAGGAAGAAGGCTGAGGTTTTTTAATGGAAATGCTACATGCAAATATGTGTATACATGTGAATATAATATTGTTAACCTGGACACTCAGTATCGGGAGGGAGGGGGAAGTGGAAGTGGGGAACATCAAGTACTGTGTAAATATATGCCACTATCAACATGATCCACATTATGATATGGAACTATAGTGCACCAATAAAAAAGTATTTTAAAAACTCTGCAAGGAAAGGAAACAAGACTCAGAAGAGAGAGCCTACAGAAAGGAAGAAAATCTTTGCCAGATATTCCTCTGACGAAGGACTAATATCGAGAATATATTAAAAAACCCTCAAAAACAAAAAACTTACTATACAGCACTTAATAATAATAATAATAATAATAAATAAATAACTTGATCAACAAATGGGAAATTTAACTAAATAGATAGTTCTCAAAAGAATAAATGCAAATGGACATCGAATATATGAAAAATAAACAACAGTCTTAGCAATCAGGAAAATGCAGATCAAACCTACACTGACATACGAGCTTACTCAAAAGAATGTCAGTCATCAAGAATATAAATAATAACAAATGCTGGTGAGGATGTGGGGGAAAATGTAAACATGCATCATAGATGGGATTGTAAATTAGTACAACCACTATGGAGATTCCTCAAAGGGACTAGAAATGGAATCATAATATGACCCAGCTGTATCTTTCCTTAGTATTTTTGTAAAATAAAGGCAGAATGCTATGGTGATAAATATATATCCATGTTTATGCCAACACAATTTATAATAGCCAAGTTATAAAACCATCTTAGTTGTTTATCAACTGATGAGCAGGTAAGGAAAATCTGGTAAATAAACACAGTGGAATTTTACTCAGCCACAGAAAAGAACAAAATCATGTTATTTTCAGTAAAATGAATGTAATTGGAGAACATTATGATAAGTGATATCAGCCAGACTAAATCAAGGGCCACATGTTTTCTCTTATAGAAAAAACTAGAGAAAAATAAGGAAGAAAAATAACCTCATGAAAAGGAGGAGAGGCCAGTAGAGTAATAGAAGACAATTGAGGGAAAGAGGAAAGGAGGGGAAACAGAGTTTCACTGAAGGAAACAGATCAAATAATGTTCTGGACATGCATAAATATAACACTAAGAATCTCACAATATGGAGGGAGAAGATGTGGAGGGTGAAGATGTAGGAAGAAAAACAGACCAAATGATGGGCATATGCATAAATGTGTCACTATGAATTTGATGATGATGTATAATTTCAATGCACCAATAAAATAATATTAAGAAAGAATGAAGTAATAAAGGGGGATTCATGTATTTGGGGAATATTTTAATTATTAGCAGATAGTGAATGAAAATTCACCTTCCACAGAGTCATAGTGTCAATGTTAGGTCATGGATCACGCCTTTTTGTTCTGGGAATGGGTTTAAAGATGTCAGGTGGAGGCTACATAAAGGAGGTTGAAGTTTCTTTAATTCATTCCTGGGTTAATTTACAAGTCACTAAAGAAGATTTGTGAGGAAAGAAGGACTTTTCTGAAGGTACCTCAGTCTATTAACTCAGTCTACTTTTGTATGGGACCAACATGAAAACATTTATGAACTCTACCTTTAATTTTCTTGTCTCCTGGTATTCTGCAAAGAGCAGGCTGGGGTCAAAAGTTAATAACCAATTAGAGAGTAGCAAAATCCAAGACCAGAAAATGCCTCTGCATCAGTTATGGAAAGATGCTGGGCTGCTGTTGGCTCTTGGCATAAGAATAGAATGTGAGAGGCAGGAGGATCAAGATAAAAAGGGACCTGAATTTTCAAAACCCTGATGAGTGAAGCTTTTCATTTAATAGAAATAAGTAGCGACCATTAACTGTATGTGTCATTCCTCACATCATTGTGTTTCCAAGGCAACTGGATTACCAGAGAGACTTGGGGAGTGTGTATTGCTCATGCACTGTTATCAGGAGTGGTTTCTGCTCTGGCATAGCTTTTGAAATCATAGATAATATGTATCGTATTTATATTTCCCCAAATGCCTTCAACCTAAGTCTGTATTAATCTAGTGCTCTGATTCAAATGTTTGGTTGGAATAATCAGACTGGGCAATTGTGTTCCCTTAATTATAGCTACAACTTGTATTTACACAAAAGGTTGCTATTCTGGCTTAACCTGACCTCCAGTCGTGATGCTGGAGAAAGAAAAATAACAATTAGGTGAGTAGAGACAAAATAATCCTAGATTTGCTAACGTTGGAGGCTTTACTGTTGGTGAGAGTAGATATTGAGAGTTTCTGCATGTCTCACTCCTTCAGCCTGTCTCTTCTAAAACTAATATCCCCTCCTGAGCAACAGAGGAAGTGGAGAGAGGCACTAAGGCTTTAGACAGAATGAACAAAATATGTAAAGCCCCAGATTGTAGAAAATTAATCTGAAATAAGTCTAACGTGGCAGAAGAATAGAGTAGAAGCAAAAAGACAGGTATAAGATTAAGCTGGAATGACAGCCATTGGAAGACTTTAAGTATGGTAGAGAAATTGTCTGATTTATTCTTTAAAATGACTACTTTTCTAGATAGAGAATATCATATTGTAGGGATATAAGAATGGAAGCAGAGAGAGCAATCAGAAGGCATTCATAAAAATCTAGGCGTGAGATGAGGCTAGCCTAGAATAGGGTATTTTCAGGTAGCATGGTGAGAAGGAGGTGGATCAGAAAGATGTTTAAAAGGTTCAATTGAGGGTACTTAGAGACTTATTAGCTCTAGTAAGTGAAGGAGAAAGCAAAGTCTCTAATAACTTCCAGGTTTCTGCCTTGGAGAACTAGGTGGGAGATGTGGCAATTTATTGAGGTGGAGAAAATTAAGAAAGTCTGAATTGTTTGGTATATCACAGAATGATTATTAGGTAACCCAACTCCTTTGTGCATGCCATATCATTAATGACAAGTATTTGTTCAATGTCCATGCAAAATGACTTCCTAAAATCACCTTGAAACATTTCCTCTAAATCTATCCTTACTCAAGACAGTAAACCTAGTTTCTTCAAGGGGAGCCTACTTTATCTAAAGAGTATTCCTAAGACCTTGTTTTGCAGTTGTCTCTAACTCAAAGTTCATAACTATTTCATTACTAAATAAATAGGATCCAAGATGGCTCATTCTGAAAATAAACTGGCTTTGATTTATCAGCTCCTTTTCCTCATCCATCCAGTCAGTGTGGGAAATACTTTGTGTTAGAATTTCTATTGGACATTTGGGGATATAGAAGGATGATAATAACCATTATAACCATCCATTAATCCATCCATCCACCCATTACTACTTTTAGTTCCACCACTACTCCATTCCATCACATTCTATTGCCCATAATTGCCAAGGAAGAGAAGCTCTGGTTCACAGGCAGAACTGGGTAATGTATGGAGTAAAGGAAAGTCAGATAGTGAGGCAGATGGGTGGAAAAGAAGCTAACTAAGGTTAACTGTTTAACAAAGAGGTACAATCCGTGGAGTTCATTCAACTCCAGTGCTTGGGCCACTATGACAGTTACCCCACATTGACTCTTGGCTCTTACAATTTATTGTTCCCAAAGCAACCATAGGGAACTTTTAAGTAACTAAACCAACTCATCTTCTCCCATGCTTTAAAGCTGCTTTAAAGCATGTGTGATCTTTGCAGGGCTGGCTCTTTCTCATCATTTAGGTCTCATCTCAGATACCACATCCCTGAGGTATCCCTCAGATACCACATGATCACATTATTTATTTGCTTATTATATGTCTTCTTTAACAGGAAGTCCAGCATGTGGTCAGTTCTTTTCATTACTGTATCCCAAGTTCCTCCACAGGATCTTAACCAGAGTAACTACCCAATATACATTTGGTTAACAAATTAATAAGCCCTCATATGTACCCCTGGGAGATAGTTGTTGATCCTGCATTTCACTGATATAAAGCCTAAATAAGTGAAACCACCTGAGGTCGAAAGCCAGAGTTGGAACCCAGTTTAATTATGGTAATTAAAATTTGAGAAACACTGTCCTGCTCCATAGTTCTGATAGCAGGCTGGAGGTTTGCCACCTCACCTCCAGACTGCCAGGCCTAACAGAAAGGTATGTGACTAAATGTAACTAAATTCAGTAAAACTATTTTACAAGGAAGAATCTTTTATCCTGGTGAATAATGTTATTGCAGGGGAAAGACTGAAAGTCCACTCAGAGCTCATGGGTGTGGCCATTTGGAGCTTATTCATTATATTCATACTCCACACATTCATGGTACAGGTTTGAAAATTCACCAAATCAAACCTTAATATGAGCTTAAAAGACTTTAGATGAAGGAGAAACCATAGAAGAGCAAATAAGGTAACCTAACTGAGGGGGATGGGAGGGGTGAAGAGGGAAATTCCCCAATGTACATAAAGTACATTTATAAACATCAAAGACAATCACTAAGAAAAACATGAGAAGGAAGGGGGAGAATGAGGTGGGAATTAGGTAAGGGCAATTGGCTGATGTGTCATGTATGCCTCTACCATCGTGTATTCCATTAAGATATACGATTACAATGCACCAATAAAAAAGATAGGAAGAAATTATGCCAACTCTCTCATATGTAATTCAAACAATGGTTTAACTATTTTGTAAAGTTTATATTGGCTTACCACACACTTTTCAGGAAAAAAAAATACTTTTATTCAACATACTCCAATTGCACCTGAGGCTACTACTGCCCCCTGAGATCATTCCAGAACCCCTCTCTCACCTTAGAAATGGTATTGCTGGCTTTAGCAACCTATGAAATATAAATTGAGAGTAAGATTGTTCTACATAGTTCTGGTTTTGCCTATGAGGATAGCTACAGCGGTGCTTGGTTTTTTGTATGTCTTTTAGATTATTTTATTTTAATTTTTTTTCTTTTTGTATCTTTCCTTCCTTCTTCCCTCTCTTCCTTCTTTCTTCTCTTGGCACCTCCTTCTGTGTTTCTCTTTGTTTCTTTCTCCCTTCTGTTCTTACCCTGCTAAATGAGAGAAGCCTAACATGTCTGAGTACTCTCATTGTATGGATGTAATCTGGCTGTGCTAAGGGGTACTATTGTGGGCAACAAAGGCTGTGTAAGTTGGTTAAAGACCCTATAATATACAGTATATAAAGAAAATCAGTAAATTAATTTCCATTACATATCTCACATAGACTTTCACTGTAAATTTGATACACAAATAAAGACTGAGCCATTTGTATTTATCACACTAATTTGGTACAAATGACAAGTGTCAAAATGCTTTGTCCCTTTGTATTTTCCTCCTCCCAGATGGTCACCCTTTTTCCTCAGGGTAGACATTGCCCAATCCAAGAGGCATTAGCATTTGCTGAAGTTGGAAACTATAGAAATTTACTATTATTTTGAGATATCTGCTCATCCAATCTACCTGCTTGATTTTTAGTCTGACTGGTAAGTGAAAAGAAGTTTTCAGATCAATTTCTTGGTGAAGTATACAAGGACTTTGTAGCTTTGGCTCTCACTCATGAGATGGCTTTTTTTTTACCACTGTTCACCTGAGATTTCTCTCCATTTTCCAAACATGCTGTACAACTTTAGACTGTTTCACAAGTTTTTCCTCTGATGGAAATGTCCATTCATCTCTGACTGGTGCCCTCCAACTTGAGTTTCAGGATCTCATTGTCATCTCCCTTTCAATCCTTCTGGAACACTATGACAGATTTAGTCCTTTCTCTATGTTCCCTCAATCAACTGTTTATCTTGCTATTATATTCACGTATAGTATTGTTTTCTGTTTCCTTGTAGGCAGAAACTATGTCTTGTTCCTTCATATATCCTCTTCTTTTTTTGTTTTCCACTCCCACTCCAGTGCCTAGCAGAGTGACTGGTGTATAGGAGATACTCACCAACAAGGAGGAGATGGCAAATACAGGAATACTCTTTGGGAGAAAGCCCCAATTGGGAGCTTTGCTACTCAAAGTGTGTTTCCTAGGTCAGTAGCATCAGGATACCCTGAAATGTCTTAGACACCATTCCAGACTTAGTGAGTCAGAAGTGGCATTAAACAATATCCCCAGGTGTTTTTTACAGTAATTAAACTTTGAAAAGCACTGCAGGAGGTGATGGAGAGCAAATATCAAAAGAATAGTGTATTAAGGATCTTCTGTCTGACAGAGGAACAAGCTAAAGGTCAGAACAGGTTCAAATACTCACAAACAAATGATATGCTGAAACTCTTCCTAGTAGCCTAGAGGAAGAGCTGCCTAACTAATTTCTTATAGTCACAAGATTGTTCTAGATCATTTTGCCCCATTTGGACCAAGCAGAGTGTGGCAATGGCTAGGTGGAATCAGAGGTGATGTCTTGACTGAAATTGACAAGCCAAGTGACCCAGGCCAGCATGCTACATCATCTAGCCATCATCTGCCAGTACCTTGCATTTGAATTTCTTTATTTCAGCTTTGCTTCATCATTAAGAATACAAGTCATTTCCACTGAACCCTCAGGTCTTCATGTTTCTATATAAAGAAAATGAAGTCAATTTCCTTTTTGAAATAGAAAAGAACACCAAGTTTAGCCCAATTAATGCTATCACACATATGAAAAGATGTATAATGGTCTCATCTCTTTCTAAAGAAATAAAAAGATCACTATGCTCCAGATCATACATATCTCTCAGTTGTTCCAGGAAACAAAAATGTCTTTTTATAATTAGTCATTTATGATGTTGCTTTCATCTGAAAAATACTTTTCCATATAATTGCCCTAGCTCTCAATTTTTATTACTCCTTTCCCATTTCAAAAAGAGTTGGATAATCTACCCGCAGGCCTCATATCACATCTCCTGACTGCTCTTTGGTACTTTGAACTCTCCCATACCTTCAATTTTACTTCATTTCTCATTGAGTTCAAATAGGCCTTCAGTCCCTGGGTATATCTCCTTAATTCCATTCCAACAGCCTCCTCTAAGCCTCACTATTTATCTTCAAAGTCAGGCTCTCATACATGGTAGATAAATTCAGACTCGGTTGATGTTGGTGCATCAACTCTGTCTACAGTATTAATTCTTTTGCAATCATCTCTTTTCTCTGCATTCATCCAACAAAAATTCAAATATGGATGGACAAAAACAGTTCTTTGTTTTTAGATCCAGCACTGATCCCAGCTGGGGAAATCAATTAACGGTGATTGGCCTCATTATAAATCAGGGTCTGTCTTTAGTTGAGAAGTCATTGCTGTCATGCAATACTTTTCCACAGCCAGAGTGACCTTCTCCTCCAGTTTTCATCTAGAAGATAGGGCTACACAGTTAGATTGTGAGTGAAAGGTAAGCTCAAAAAGGTCTTGTAAGACTGCTAGGTAGTTGCCCAGCAAAATTTGTTGAATGTTTACATTGACTAGGCAATACTATAAACCTTTGCTGCTTTCCTCCAGCATCCTAATGATTGCCATTCTTTTAGACTATAGAAATCAACTTTACTCTTAATTCCCAAACCAAACTAAGATCATCATAAATTACACCTCTTTGGGGGAAATGTAAATCAACGGGTACTAAATTATAGTTAAATAGGAGTAAGAAGTTTTGGTGTGCTGTCGTACAGTAGGGTGACTATAGAAAACAATAGTGAACTGTACATTTTTAAAAAGCTACAAAAAAGGATTTTAAAAGGTTTTGCCATAAAGAAATGATAAATATTTTAGCAGATAGGAATATTTAACCTGATTTAAACATCATACAATGAATACATGGTTCAAAATATCACATGGTATATAATTTGCGTGTCTTTATGTATCAATTAAAATATAAGCAAAAAATTACACCTCCCAACCTCCTATATTCCTTATCAATTTGTAATAATCTTATCTTCTCTGAAAACCCACGGCAGGGCAGAGAGAAGTATCTACTTTTTAAAGGTAAGTTGTCGTCTCACACTTACATCATTTCTATGCCCTTAACCCTTTCTCTTCTGTCTCCTGCTCTCTCTCTCTCTCTCTCTCTCTCTCTCTCTCTCTCTTTCATTCCTTTATGTTCTTTTCCTCTAATTTCTTCTTCACCAACATTGAAAATATGTCCAAATTTCTGAAGTCAAAAGGAAAAAAGATTCTCTTAATTCTCTTTTTAAACCCATAAATATATAGCATGTTGTTTTTTTCATTTATCCAGCTTTATTAAAGTATAATTGGTATAATATATATATATTAAAGTATAATTGGTATAATATATATATATATATTATATATAACTAATGTATGCACTTTGGTGAGTTTAGGCATGTTACCATCACCACTCCTCCTATGATCCTTCATCCTTCAGCCACCATGTGAGGATCAAAGTTCACAGACAGCCTCAGCTACTTAGTGAGGTCCTCCACAACTAAGTGACTAAGTGAGATCCTGTTTCAAAATAAAGAATTAAAAATAGGGCTGAGATGTACTCAGAGACAGCATGCCCCTGGGTTCCATCCCAGGTACCACACAAAAAAAATCCCAAGCTAAACTGAAAGCTCAGGATCCTACAACATGCATTTTATGTACAAACTTAACCTTATTTTTATTTTTTTATTTATATGTGGAACATATTGAGAATGGTATACATTTAGACTGTGCCTTATTTCCATCTTTTTTCTATTAAAAATTTCCCTTAGTCCTGGCATCTCAATCTTTTCAAAATCCAGATAAATTGCAGGAGCCTTCATTTTTTTCTAATTCCATTTTCTGTAATGGGAAGTACAAAAATAAAAGAAAAAAACCTTCTAAGCTTATTTTAGGGTATACAATATCCAGAAGCTATAGGGACAGGAATGTCATTAAAATATATCAAGTAGATGAATGAGGAACTTCCAATCAGTTGGTCTGCATCTATTAATGGTCCTTCTGAAACATTTATAGACATCAAGTTTGTTTTTGAGAGCTCATTTACTTTCCTTTCTCTGAAGAGAGTTTCTAATCCTGCACCAGCAACGACAGACATCCCTCGCTTGCTGCCTTATCTAGCAACCAAATGCTGGCAATAGTCCTCTCTCCCACTCATCCCAAAACCAGACATCAAACCAAAGTAAGGTCTCCATTCTATAGCCAATGGGAAGCTATTGAAGATTTCTAGGAAAGTTCGCCTAAGATATATTACTCTGGTTCCAATGTTAGAAGCAAATTGGAGATTAATTTTAAAAGGAATCAGACTATTTACTAACAATCTATTATAATAAGCCACGCTAGAATTAATAATCAGAGTCCAACCAAGGAAACAGAAGGCACTCTCATTTATTTGTGGTGAGAACATAAATGTACTTCAGTGAACCGGTTACATAGGAAATGGAATTACTGAGAAGTCCAGTTTCATAAGATAAGTTAACCCAGAAGAAAAGGAAGAAATATGGAGGATCTATTGTTGGAGTTAGAGAGTACAAGGCAGAGAGAGAGAGAGGGAGAGAGAGAGAGAGAGAGAGAGAGAGAGAGAGAGAGAGAGAGAGAGGGAACTTTGCCTTCTCTCTTCCTTTCATCCCCAAAACTCCCCTCAGGAGGAAAAACATCAAAGGAGATACAGCCATCCAAACAAAGAAAAGGAATAATGAGATATGACTCTGGGGGAAAAAGAACCAGCATAAGGGCCTATACCAAGGTGGTCACAGTGGGGATGGATGGGAGAGGATAGAGTCAGAAGTTATTTGCAAGTAAAACTGACAGGAATGATCACCACTTAATTATAATTCCAAGGATTGTTGGGTTAATCATGGTGCATTTATATAGGAGGATAGAAGATGAAGCTGGTTTTGGCCTTGTTGAAGTTGAGAAACCTGTTAGACATCTAGGTGGAAGAACCTGGGAGACAATCATATGTTAATCTCTGAAGCTCAGAAGAGTCAAGACTAGAGAGGGAGAATAGAAGATATTAGCCAGGGTGTGTACAGGTACAGAGATGAGTTTCAGAGGCACAGTCTCTGGTCTGAGGCACAGTCCAGAGAAACAGCCATTTTAAATGGTTGGACAAAGAAAACAGAAAAAAATCAAGTAGTGATGGAAAAAGAGTCAGGATAAAATGATATATGTGTGAGAGCAAAACCAGGAGGGCATTATGTGGAAGAGAGTTCTAGGTCTTCTATTCCAGTTACTTTAGACAACCCCACCCACTCTTCTACTGTGTTCCTTTCATCCCTACAATTGGCCTCTGCTTGTCTGTACACTGGCACATGGAGCACTGAAAAGCCTTTAGTTTGAGAACCTATAAGCCGTGCTGCCATCAAAACAATATATAACTGAGGGCTTTCTCCTCCTCTGCACCAAGCAGTATGCTGGCATATCAGTACCACCAAGATGGCACTGATGCATCTGTGACCTTTGGAGAGCCCATTTGCTGGGCTGAGTAAAGTATCTGCTTGTATGGTAATAGTCTTACACAGATGTATGTGCTGTGGAGACAGAGGGTGTGAAGACAAATGTGTGAGACATTAGAGGGAGCTGGAAAGGGGGAAGTATCTACCAGAAGGTGAAAATTGATTGATGCTAAGAAAAAAAAGTGAGTCTTTAAGGGAAGAGCAGAAGTACAACTAAAGCCCCAGAGGCATGGAAGACAGAGATAATTAAGGCCAGAACTGGACCTGGAGGAATGGGTTCAAGCTGGGGCCAAGGGAGGCTAGAATGCAGGAGAATGAGGCTAGGGCTGAGGAGGAGGTGTGAGGTTCTGAAGGAAGGGAAGAGGCAAAATGGCCTCAGCCCCTTGCATTAGGGCCCTCACTCCTCACCACTGGCTTGGTTAGTATGATTCCACTGGAGCTATAAGCCAAGCCCAATACCCTGTCACTAAACTGTGCCTCCAAACACTTGCCATGTTTTCCTATTGAATATACTCTGTAGCCCTTAGCAGGTCTGGCATAATCTAAGTTGGTCATTTATTCATATATTCTAACTGACCTCCCTAAATAGATGTGAAGTCCCTGGGATATTTTTAACTACCCCTAGAACAATCTAGCACAAAGTTGGTTCTCAGTAAACATTTCTTGTCAGTTTCTAAGTTCATCATTCTGCAACTGGAATACTGGAATCCAGGTACTCTGATTCTCATCTTGCCTTATGATTATTCCACAATTTGCACCTCATCCAAGAGAGAGAGAGAGAGAGAGAGAGAGAGAGAGAGAGAGAGAGAGAGAGAGCTAACTTTTAGTGAAAGTAGCTCAGCCTCTGAAATCTAATATATAAGTTCCAATACTTCTTTGCCCCTTAATGACTGTGTAACTTCCACTGGGTTACCTTACTTTTCTGAGACTCCTTTCCTGAGTATGGCAAGTTGAACCTTTCAAGGCTTTTAGGAAGACTCACTGACTTCACAAAAGCATCCTGAGACAGGAATAGCCTTTAGTGAAGTGGATTCTGCCAGGATACCAAAGCTGGACTTGGGACTTTTTAGGGCATTCTCTTTTCAATGTTCTGTGGGTCTGCACATGCCCAAGAACCTCTGCCTGGCTGCTGAACTGTGGCAAACAGTGTCACTGACCCTGAAGGGAAAGAAAGAAAATGGAAAGACAAGTGATATAAATGGAGGAAGGGAAAAGAAAGAGTGACCTTGCTCTGGAGGTATACACAGGTAGGTAAAACCACAGGGAACAGTAGTGCTTTGGGAAGCTGGCAGGTTGGGCAGGCATCAGCAGCTCAGGATTCTGTTGGTGATGTTGGGCAAGACTTTTTTGTCTCTACTTCTCAGTTTCTTCATACAAGGACGACAAAGGCCCCTCCAAGTTTTGCCAGCCCCTTGACTTGCCATTCACATATATTCCTTGATCAATACACATTTTTGTGGTACTCGGGATGAAACCCAAAGGAATTATGTCTCCTACCTACACCCCTAACCCTATTTTTATTCTTTATTTGGAAACAGGGTCTCACTAAGTTGCCAAAGGCCTCACTAAGTAGCCGAGGCTGGCTGCAAACCTGTGATTTTCCTATCTCAGCCTCCCAAGTACTGGGATTACAAATGTACTCCACCATGCCTGGCTAATGCACATTTTTTTAAAGGAGATGGAAAGCCAGAGCTTCTGAGAAGAAGGGTTCTGGTTATCCCAGCTAGGTACAAAGGAATACACCACCGTGCCCAGCAATTGTCTAATATCTACAGTATCTATAGTGATATGTGCTCTTTCATTCAGATAGGGGTAACTGTCTTCTTTTTAGCTTGGTTAATCTGACTAGAGGTTTATCAAAATTAATGATAGGTTTTTGTTTCATTGATTTTTCCCTAACAATTGTGTTTTCAATATCATGTATTTCAGCTATTATCTTTCACTTTTAGGATTTCTTCACTTTCACAGTCTCTTTGCTTTAGATTTACTTTGCTATTAATGTTTCTAGTTTCATATGATAGAAGCTTATGTCATTGTTTTGAGATTTTCCTTTTTTTTCCAAATGCAAGTATTACATATTAAAATTTTTTCTGTGAAATACCATCAGCCATCCTTTCCACTGCCCTGCCCTTGTTAACCATCTAATCCCAATTTGTTTTCTAGTTTGGAGACTGAACCCAGGGACATTGCACCACTGAGATACATCCTCAGCCCTTTTTTTTTATTATTTCGGAACAGGGTCTAGCTAAGTTGCTAAGGGTGGCCTCAATCCTATGATCCTCCTGCCGTAGCCTCTAGCTGGGATTACAGATGTGAGTCACTGCACCTATCTTCATTCTAAATTTTAAATACAAAAGTATCCTAATCTGTGTTGGATTTATAGCCTTCAAATACCATGTTTTTAGGCCTTGGTGGCATCATCATCACATTCTTGCAAGATGAGATATTTAATCCTTTTTTTGTGGTACTGAGGATGGAACCCAGGGGACTTCTACCTCCGAGCTACATCTCCAGACCCATTTTTATATTTTATTTGAAAACAGGATCTCACCAAGTTACTAGTAACTTCACTGCACTATCCTCCTGTCTCAGCCTCCAAATACTGGAATTACAAGCATGGGCCACCACACCCGGCTATATTTATTCCTTTTAAGGGCTTTTTTTTTTCTGGTACTGAGAATGGAACCCAGGGGCATTCTACCTCCAAGCTCCATCTCCAGACCTATTTTTTATTCTTTATTTTGAACTAGGGTCTCACTGAGTTGCAAAGCATCTCACTAAATAGCTGAAGCTGTTCACAAACTCAGAATCTCCTGTCTCAGCCTCCCAAATGCAGGGATTACAAGCATGTGCCACCATGCCCAGCTAGGGCTTTTTTTCCCTTTTTTTTTTCTTCTTTTTTTTTTCTTTTCTTTTTTCTTTCTTTTTTTTGTTTACAGCCTAAGATTGGTTAGTTGAATGAGGAAACAAACATGAAAAGAAAGGTGGGCTAGAGGTGATGTATTTGTATTTTTAGGGGCGTTACCTGTTCATCCCACATACCTCACTCAATCTAGTTTCTGGAAATCCGCGCTTGATGTAGCTGCCCCAGCCTACAAATATGTACAAAAACGCCAGGTGGGAGGACATTTGTCTTCAGGGCTCAGCACTGACCCAGATCACAGATTTGGTGTCTGGCTAACTGTGGGCATGTAGGTCTGATCCCACCCCCAGCCCCATGGAACCTCCCTCCCTCCCCACATACCTGCTCCCTCCCTTCCTCCTTCCCTACCACCAGAGAACACACAGCCACACACATCTCAGAAGAGGTTGGTTTTATTTTCTCCTCGTCAATAACCGCTGATGGTAAATCCCCCCTCTTCTCCATTGGCCCTTCCGGGCAGCCAGACTGAGCGAGGTCCCTGACCTCACTCCCAGTTACTGGCTGCACAGCAGACTGGGTCCTGTTGGTTGAAATTCTCCGGCAGGGGCTCGTACTGGCCGGGCGATGTGGGTGGCTGTTCTCTGGTGGTCCCTCTACTTTTCGGAACTTTAGCCAGATGGGTGTGAGCTCTGCGGGAGACTTTCTTCCTCAAAGGCTCTGCAGGCAGGGGTCTTTTGGTCTTCATGGTTTTCTTGAACACCTGGAAAGGAAGACAGAGGGGAGATCACAGAGGCACTGCTCTGGGGGAAGATATGGGATGGGAAGGAACGGGGCTGGGGGCTGGGAGGGTCAGTGCGGCACCCCGATGAGGACAGGATAGGCGTCTTAAGGGGAGCAGGAGACAAGAGGAACGAGATGAGGCATAATACGGGGTCTTGACTCACCTTGCCCTTCTTGGACTTGGGTTGTATAGTGACCTTCCTCTTCTTTATCCCTTCATGCTGACTTGAGGTGGGTTGGTAGGTAACCACACTCGGAGCTGATGTTCTTCTGGTGGTCTTTGCCATCTCAGCGCCTCTCAGTGGTCTACCCAAGACAGCCCAGGGCCCTTCTATATATAGCCCTCCGGGGCCCAGTGAGTGGCCACGCCCTCGGGCTTTGTTTGGTCAGCAAGCCACACCCAGCCAATGACAATCCTGGGGGAGGGGCTTAGACGTCACAAAGCACCATCTGGCCAGGTCCATGGGGAAGGGGGCAGATGATCAGGAGGCCGAGATGGTCTGGTTGGACATTTGCTTATCCTCCCTAAAGAGCTGTCACACAATGACCTTTCACCTTTTCTCATCCCCCAGCCCTTCCATTCTCCATTTTAGTAGGTCAAATGGAAGGGAGAGGGTATTTCCTTCACACGTTTCCCATGGACGCCCCATTCAGTGGTACATTCTCTCCTCTCCAGCCGCCATTACCTAGTTAGGGTATGTATTACCTGAAATCATTACATATTTAATTAAGACTATGTGGAGATGTGGACCATCCTTCCTTCCTAATAGGTCCTTTACACACCTTGAAGTCCATTTACTTATTGGTTTCTGACGGGGGGGTGGTTTCCATCTCACCTTCTCTGCCCAATAGAGCCTTAGGTCCCACTACTTTTGTGTACATTCTTTCATCACCTGCTGCCATTTCTTAGTTGGGGTATGTATTACCTGAAATCATTCCATATTTAAGACTATGTGGAGATGTGAGTCATCCCACTTCTCTCTTAAAATTTCTATATGCATCTTGGAAACCATATACTTCTTGACTACCACAAGGGTAATTTGCCATCCCACTCACTTTTCCCAGAGTGCATGGAGGATTCCTCTCTTTTCGCTTTCTTGTCTGAAATCACTGCCTTCAGATTGTCAGGCTTCAGTAAATAGACTTTCTCCACTGGCTATCCTATTCTTGTTTACAATATAAGGATCATGCTTAGCTCAGTAAGTGTACTACATAGGCTTAGGTTTTAACAGTGTAGGAGAGATGAGGCAGATATTCAAATGCCAGAAGTTACTGGTGATGTTTGCTTGTAGAAAACTATAACCCAAGCCGGGCTTGGTGGCGCATGCTTGTAATCCCCGCACTTGGGAGGCAGAGACAGGAGGATTACGCTGGTTCAGAGCCAGCCGCGTGCGCTGGTTTAGGAGACCCTGTTTCCAAATAAAAATGTAAAATACATCTGGGAGTGTAGCCCGGAGGTAGAAGGGCTTCCAGGAACCTCAGTACCACAAAAAAAAAAAAAAAAAGAAAGAAAGAAAGAAAGAAAAGAAAAAGAAAAAAGAAAGAAAACTATAACCCAAGACTGATGAATTCACAAAGCAGGGTGGAGATGAGTGAGATTGCTCAACATTATTCTTGATTTTGATCAATGTAATAATCTTTTTAAAAGGCTTCCACATTGGAAAGGGAGCAAAAGAACCCCACTATTTGTTTACAGAAAATAAGTATTATACATTGAAAAATCTATCAGTTTAAAAGTTTTCTAGAAATAATAGAGTTTAGCAATGTCACTGATAAAAGATCATTCATTCTACTTGCATTTTATGCTAGCAATGAAGAATTTGAAATTGAAATAAAGCAGTACAATTTAAAATAGCATTAGAAAATATGGTGATACATGCATGCCCATGTTTGCAGCAGCACAATTCATGATAGTCAAGTTATGGGACTGACCTAGGTGTCCAGTCAACAGATGAATGGATCAAGAAAATGTGAATATATATATATATATATATATATATATATATATATATATATATATATATATATTAAAATGTGATATAGTGTTTTAATCAGCCATTAAAGAGAAAAATATGACATTTTCAGAAGAAATGGATAGAAATAAAGAATATCATGCTAAATCAGATCAGACAGACTGAGAAAACCAAGGGTTGCATGTTTTTTCTCATATGTGGAAACTAGAGAGAAAAGAAAGGAAAAGAAAAGGGACCTCATGAAAAATTAGGAAAGAGAACAGTAAAATAATGGAAAGGGATCTGGGGAGAGAGAAGGAAAAGAAAAAGGGAGTTACAGGAAAGGAAACAAATGTTATGTGTATATATATATGGGTATTTATATGAATTTCACTATCATATAAAATTATAATGCACCAACAAAAACTAATACAAATAATATGATTCTTAATGTTAATCACATCTAGAAAATACTTTCACAGCAATATTTATGCTAGTGCTTGCCTAAAAATCACAATACTAAGTTTAGCCAAGTTGACACCTAAAATTAACTATCACATATGCTTTCCTTCATATAATATGTAATTCAAAATGAATACTAAGCTTAAATGTCAAAGTTCATTTCTTTACAGTACTAGGATATGAGCACAGGGCCTCACACATCCACTCCTCTGATAGAGGATTAATAACTAGAATATATAAAGAACTTTTAAATACTCAACACTGATAAATCAAAGAACCCAATAAAAATGGGCAATGGATCTGAATAGACAGTTCTCAAAAGAAGCCTAAGAAAAATGTATACAGCATTTATAGAGACAAGTATAAAATATAAGTTGACAGATTCAAATAAAAGGAGTCTGAAGCAAATAGAGCAATATGCTATATTCATTGATGGGGCACAGAATAATACAGAAGTCCCAATTTTCTTAAATTCCTTATAAATTAGTGCCTTACCTGTAGCTGCTAAAATGACAATCAAGTGCTAGCTACTTATTTTCTTGTGCCTCCAGAAATATCCCTGGAAAACAACAGAAGAAGGAAACATCATGAGAATGCCCTGGAGGAGACTGAGGAATGTGCTGAAGAGATACTTGAGTGTGGGGTCCAGCGTGCAGCAGGGAAGTTAAGTGGGGTTTATAACCTTCATAGATACAGATGACAGGATCAGCTGGACGATGTCTTATACCTGTTTCCATTACTCCTCTGCACAATCTGAAGCACCACTTTACATCAAAGATTCCAGTACCCCAGAGCTAATATTAGGAAGTGGAAATATAGAGAAGATGGCTCCAGAATGTATGCTAATAACCTTAGTGGAAGAGTACTGCCCATTCAAAATTATCATTATTGACTATGATATATAATTACAACACACCAATAGAAGTATAAAAGTGATTAGTATTTACACAGGATATACAAAATACAATAGAAATAGAATAGTGAATATAAGAGCGTATCATCAATATAGAATAGATTTTTCTTTTTTGTGGTACTGGGGATAGAACCTAGGGACATCCTACCTCCGAGCTACATGTCCAGCCCTATATTTTATTTTAAAACAGGGTCTCACTGAGTTGCAAAAAGCCTCACTAAGTAGCTGAGGCTGGCCGTGAACCACGATCCTCCTGTATCAGCCTCCCAAATGCTAGGATTACAAATGTGCTTTAGAATAAATATTTTTATGAAATATGTATATATATGGTCCATATATATACGTGTACATATGTACATTTATATGTGTATAAAACACATATATAGTTTACATATATAATACATCTATAGACACAAACATGGATGTATTGTAGTCTAAATATGCACTTTATATAATCTCCACATATTTGCATTATATATAATTTACACATATATTTGGTGGAGATATAAAATATATGGCTGAGTAAACACTAGATGAGCAAATAAGGTGACCTGAGGAGGATGGGAGCAAGGAAGAGGGAAATTCTCTAATGTACATAATAAACATTCACAAACATCACAGTAAATCAGCATGCCAACCATGAGGAGGGAGGGGAAGGGAATGGGGTGGGAATTGGGGAAGGACTAAATGAGTGATGTGTGCATGTATGCCTCTACCATCTTTTTCTTTCCTTCTTTCTTTCTTCTTTTCTTTTCTTTTTTATAGCACTGGGGATAGAACCAAGGGGTATTCTACCTTCAAGCTACACCCCCAGCCCTATTATTTTTACTTTTGACTCAGGTGTAGTTAAAATGTTGAGGCTAGCCTCAAACCTGAGAGCCTCCTTTTCTCAGCCTCTCAAGTACTGGGATTACAGACATATGTCATAATCCCAATTATGTCATAATCACCCTTGGTGTAAATATTTTGGAAGTAAGGATTCAGAAGGCTGGTGAAGAGACACCTTAGGAAGGGGTATTTCTCCTGGAACAGAGCACCACAGTCAGGGTGACAGCAACTTGAGCCCTGCTATTGGCCCTGGAAGACCCCAGTCAGGTACTACTGTCAACCTGACTACTCCCTTGCCCCTTCTGCCACCTCAGGGGACTCAGGGAGACCAAGGAAGGTGGGCTGTGGTCAGCACAGTCCAGGCTCAACCAGGAACCAAGGTTAGGGCCCTGAGAGGGGAATTTGGTGATGACCCCAATGTGAAGAGGTGCTTCCTCTACCAATCTATCTCTACCCCTGAGGTCAGGCCTGCAACACATCAGGACCCCCTGTAACCCGACCCCACTGTGACCCTTAGGGACTGAGGTGATCACAAAAGAAAGCCCAGCTCTGCTACGAATTGTGAGGAGTGTTGGGAGGACATCAGAGTCCCCACGGAATCAATTTCCAGTCTCATGAACCCTAGGGGGACCAGAGCACATCGTTATAAGTGAGGATCACTGAGTTCCTTCTTGGGAGGTCGGACGAGGGCCTTTTTCTGAGATCTGCGCTTCAGGTTAGAGGAGGGAGAGGTTTCTGGCTCTCTAGGGATTAAGATGAGAGCTACAGGTGGATTGAGGATGCCCCAATCCACCTAGAGAGTCTCCAAACCATCCTGGCCAATCTCTGTGGCCAGCCCTGTATCCCGGGGAAGACTTGTCAGGGGACTACTTCCACCTCCCTACAGGGACTAGGTTGGGGGAGGGGAGTTCAGGCCTCCGCCTGTGGTTGGCTGAGCAGGAAGGTCCAGGGCCCTATCACCGCCCAGATGGGAGTTAAGGGTGGATGGAGGAAGTCCCAGAAGTGGTCAAAGTCTGAAAACACTCTTGTGTATGCCTCTGTATTCAGCCCAGAGTCCCAGAAGACCGAGGGAGAGAGGAAGCGTACCTCCATGATCGGTAAAGTTGCTGAGCAGAGAGGTCCTGGGCTTTACCAAGATTGAAGTAAGAGCTGAGGGGAGGATGGAGGAAGCCCCACCCACGGTCAAGTTCTGGGAACAGTCTGTGTGGGCTCCTGTGGCTAGGCCTGTATCCCAGAAAAATAAAGGTAGTGAGGAAGGGTTCTCAAGAAAATCCCTTCCGCCTCAGGGCGGGGCCTGCTCGAGTTCCTGGCTTCCAGTTGCACTGAGTGGGCTGGTCCTCATCCAGGTTGGAGCTGAGGGTGGACAGAAGAAACCAGACCTCAGGTAAAGGGTTATCTGAACAGTTCAGGTCTGCTTCTGAGGCCAGACTCGCTTCCAGCATGGGAGGGGGCAATTATTAGGTAAAACTTTTCCACTCAGGGCGCCCCACCAGTTAGGAATTTAGGACACCTTGGGCTCAGTCAGGGTCGAGGTATAAGCTGAAAATGAACTAAAAAAGCTCCAGAAGGTCCCCAACCCAGTAGGCCTGTGTGGTCATCCCTATATCCTGGCAGAAGAATCCTTAGGGGAACCACTTCCGATTTGGGGCACAGCCTGCAAGTCCAAGCTTCTACCTGAGCTCCTGGCTCTGAAGGTGGCTGGTTTCCTGTCCAAGGGTCCAGGTGGTAGTAGAGGGTGGGCAGAGGAAACTCCACCTCTGGTAGAGAGTTCTCGAATAGTCCCGGCCTGCTTCTGAGGCCAGATTCCCCTTGCCGGGAAGGAGGACACCATTCTTAGAGGAACCCCTTCTGCCTCAGGGTGCCTGACCAGTTAGGAACTCCAGGCTTCAGGTCAGTGCCACAAGGATGGGTGGGACTCATGCAGGAGTCCAGGTGGGAGCTGAGCACACAATGAGGAAACCCCCACCCAGGTCAAGGTGAGAGCTGTGGGTGGATTAAGGATGCCCCATCCCACCTAGAGAGTCCCAAATAACGCAGGCCAACCTTGGTGGCCAGTCCTGCATCCAGGGGAAGACTTTCCACCTCCATTGGGAAGGGCAAAATTCCAGTTTTGTCCTGTGGTTCATGGTGGGTCAGGTGGGTGGAGCAGAGATATCCTGGCGAAGGTGGGAGCTTAGAATGGACTGAGGAAGCCCCATCTGTGGTCTAGGTCAGAGAAGAGTCTATGTGGGCTTGTGTGGCCAGCCCTGCATCCTGGAGGATGAAGAGGATAAAGAGGGAGGGTTTGGGGGAAACTCTCCCCTTCCTCCTCAGGGCCCCACCTACATAAGTTCCCTCTAGGCTTTTCATTATCATCGAGGGTGATGAAAAGGCTGTTTCTCCTTACAGGGGTCCAAGTAAAAACTGAGTGGAATTTAGCCCCACCTGTGATCAAGGTCCATGAATAGCCTCTGAGGGCCCATGTAGGCAACCATGAGTCCTGGAGGAGAGGCTGGAGGCATGGTATAAGATAAATGGTCTCAGGTGAGCAGGGAGAATACTGGGCCCTGTGTTTTTTCAGATTGAAGACTGAGGGAACACAGGACACAGGACAAACTCTACCCCTGTTTTCATGCTAAGGCATGTCCTGAATTTCAAAATGGGAACCTGAGGGAGGGGGACTCAGATCAGCAGAGGGGTAGGACACAAATCTTGTCAGATGACAAGGGGAGGGCTCAGAGGGAGGATTGAAGGGATCTGGCTCTCCAGATTAGAGAGGACAGTGGGCAGGGTGGCCAGATGTAGTTCACCTTCTCCTCTGGTGTCAGGAAGGAGTTGGCATAGTCTGAGGAGAGTGACCTGTGTCATAAGAAGGAAGAGACCCAGAACCCTAAAGGAGGACTAAGAAGACCCCATATCCAAGATAAGAAAACTGACCCTGATGGCAGCCCCTGTGGTCCAAGCAGGACTGTGGGGAAGATATACTGCCCACCACTTATTTATCTGAGCTTTAGAGAGATGGTAGCCTTGGCCTTCAAAATTCATCTATAGGGGAAAAGGCCCAACCTCTGTCAGGTTTAAATATGGATGTCTTGAAGCCATTTAAGACAAAGAAGGCACCCCTGGAACCTGTTACTTCTCTTATCCTGGGGAAGACACAGAATGGTGTCCAGATGTGTTCTATAAATTCTGTCTTCATATTATCAGGGAGAAGAGCCCTTAGTGTGAGGGAAGCCATCAGGACAGCAGAGGAACCACATCTGGTCAGCAGAGGGGGAAGAGTCCAGGATCTGCCAGGAATCAAGGTGAGAAGTTTTGGTGAGAACTGAAAGTACAAAGATACTCCACCCACTCCCCAAAAAGAGACCTGAAAGAGCCTGATTTTCTCTGCCATCAACCCTGGGAAGCCCCATGTAGAATGGCTAGAGGTGACTTGCTGTCATTTATGCCAAGTAGTAGGTGGTAGGAGGTCTCAGGGAGGTGAGGATTTTGGTCCTAGGGATGACATCAAGTCAGCAGAGGTACCCACATTTGGCAGCAGAGAGGGAGAGTCCAAAGATATGTTAGTACTCAAGGTATATACTCTTCATGAGGACAGAAGTTGCCCCCAGGCCTTCAACAAGGAACCCCATAAGCCTGTCTATCCCTCATGGTCAGCCTCAGAAGTCTCTAGATGGTATGCTAACTTCTACCATTGGCAAGTGAGTCTTCAGGGAGGTAAGGTCTCAGTCTAAAGAGGACTATCCGTTCATCTCAGGTGGGGTGGGATAATGAAAGGGAGGAGTGGGCAGGAGTAAGATGAAGAAACTAAAGGAAGGACCTAGGGAACCCCCAGGTCAGAAAATAAGTGGCCCATTTCCTCCTCTGAGCCCCACACAGTACACACAGGGGTAATCAGATGTGGCATCTGCTCACTTCTCATGGGAGTCTCAGATCCATTAAGGAGGTGAAGAACATGATATGAAGGGTGACCTCAGGTTAGCACGGGGACCCTCATCTATTGGGCAGACAAAGAGGCCCAGGATCTACTAAGAGGCAATGTGAGAAACCTGAGGAAAGATGGAGGGAACCCACAGCCCAGAACACAGGCAGATGGCCCTCCAGGTATCTGCTCCATGCCTACTCTCAGTTTAGGAAATCTGGGTAGGGCTGTTGAGATGAGGCCTCTCTTATTTGTGGGCCATTGGTCCCAGTGAAGTAAAGGCCTTAGGAAAAGGGGGATGTACTCAGTTGAGCAGAAGAGGATTCTAGATCTATCCAGGAATTGAGGTGTAGACAGAGAGAAACTCCTTCACTTTAATACACATGCCCACAGTTCCAACTTGCCCATTCTACCAACCATGGGAAGACCCTAGCACTGGGTGGATTGATTTCCCCATCCCCCACTCCTACTTTTGGCTTCTCCTTTCTCTCACTTCCTTTTCTGGTGTCTCACATAGATGGGGTTTTTGTTTAAGGAAGGTGGCCTGCGGTCGGTCATAAAAGGACCTTGTTCTTCACCAAGGTGAGGATGGAGCAGGTCCTCCATCCCAGACAAATGGACCTCATTGAATATGGCCGTGTCTTACTGTCACCCTGGGCCAGTGCCCCCCCCCCACAGCTGTCTTATTATTCTGTCTCTGGGAAGTGGGCATTTATTCAGAGTTTGCCTCAGGCCAGCAGAGGGTGAGAGTCCAAGCTTTGCCTTGGTTAATTTGTGGGTCCAGAGTGAGCACAGAGGGCACCCCTTTCCCAGAACAATGGGAACCTACCTCACAGAGTCCAGCCCACCCCTCCTGTCAGGACTTGGGGGATCACAGGTTGTGCCTGCTGCCTGCAACCCAAGGGGCTCCTCTGTTCCTCTTACTACAGTTCCAGGTACCAGGAGGTGTAGGTTTTGTTCTGAGTCAGTGCCCTCAGGCCGCAGAGCAGAGGGACCCCGCAGTGTCAGGACCCAGAACCCTGCTGCCTGGTCCTCTTCAGGCTGCTGCACCCTGAGGAACCATCCTTCTTCCTCCCACAGTTTCTTAGGGCATATATATGGCCACCAGGAGGAAAGGAACCTGTATAGCCTTAGAGCACCACCCAAGGAGAAGACCTGTAGTGGTCCTTTGTGAGAGCCACCAAGGATGCCATTCTCAACCAAAGCCATTCACATGCTCCCTCTCTCCCCCATGATGGAGAGTCCTTATCACTGAGGTCCTGCTCATCTTCATGTTTGCTGTCCTCAGGGAAATCCATGATGCCTCATAGTCACAACTGTCAGTGCTGCAAGCTTAAGGAAGGCCCTAAGGCCCAAAGAAAGGCACTAGGGCTGGTGGGTGCTCAAGTTCCTTTGTCTAAGGAGGAACGGGCCTCATCTTTCTCTCCTTTCTACTGCCAATACTCTTCTACCTCCTCCTACTACTGGTTGTCTTCTACTTCCTCCTCTTCTTCCTGCTATTCTATGATCCTGGGTACAACAAAGGAGGTTTCTGCTACTGAAATGCTAGTTCCTCCCTGATGTCCTCAGAGAGACTCTTTCTTCCGGTTTTCTATCATCTCTACTTCATGGAGCCAATCTTTGGGGTCCTAGCAGACAAGACTAGGGTCCAAGTACCTCACATTCCCTGCCAGATGCTGAGTCTTTGGTTAATGTTGCCATAGATGATAAGGTGACTGATTTGGTAGAGTTCTTTCCCTTCAAATACTGAATGAAGGAGCCAACCATCAAGGTGAAAATGCTGAATAGTGCCATCAAAAATTACCAGGGCCTCAAGCCGGGTGTGGTGGTGCACGCTTCTAATCCCAGCATTTAGGAGCCTGAGACCATAGGATTGTGGTTCGCAGACAGTCTCAGCTACTTAGTGAGGCCCTTCACTACTCAGTGAGACCCTGTTTCAAAAATAAAAAAGACTAAAATATAGGCCTGGCATGTAGCTCAGAGGTAGAATGTCCCTGGGTTCCATCCTCAGTACTGCAAATAAATAAATAAATAAATAAATAAATAAATAATAAAAATTATCAGGGCCTCTACTCTGATATCTTCATCAAAGCCTCTGATTGGCCAGGTGTGGTAGCACACACTTGTAATCCCAGTACTTGGGAGGCTGAGACAGAAGAATTGCACAGGTTCGAAGCAAGCCTAAGCTACTGAGTGAGGCTCTCAGCAACTTAGTGAGAACCTTTTTCCAAATAAAAATATAAAATAGGTCTGGGAGTATAGCCCGAAGGTAGAAAGCTCCTGGGTTCCACCCCCAGTACCACAAAAAAGCCTCTGATTGCATGCAGATGGTCTTTTGCATTGATTTTAAGGAAATAGACCCCTTGGCCATAGCTATGTCCTCATCATTGGGCCTCATCTATGATGGGATGATGCATGATAAACAGAGCATACCTAAGACTGGTCTCCTGAATATCCTGGGTGTGATCTTCCTAGATGGCAACGGCACCAGTGAGAAGATTGTCCGGGAAGTGCTGAATATGATGGGGGTGTACGTAGGGATGGAGCATTTCATATATGGGGAACTAGGAAGGTCATCACTAAAGGTTTCATGCAGAAATGGTACTTGGAGTATCAGCAGGTACCAAAAAGTAATTTTTCTTGTTATGTGTTTCTGTTGGGTCCACACACCCATGCTGAAACCAGCAAAATGAAAGTCCTAGAATTTTGGGCCAAGGTCCACAGCACCATTCCCCATGGTTTTCCTATCTGGTATGAGGAGGCTTTGAGGAATGAAAGGGAAGCCCAAGCCAGAGCTTTAGCCAGGGCCAGTGGGCATGTCAAGGCCAGAGCATGTTCCAGGGGTACATGTGTTCCAGGGACAGGGCATATTCCAGGGTCACATCGAGCAGCTTCTCCTGTCCCAAGTGAAGTCTGAGGCAGATTCTTTACTCTGTGTTTGAAGTGAACAGTCACAATTGAAAATAGTGGGGAGGGAGGATCTGGCATGGGTGAAGTGAGAATCTAACATGTTTGCATTACTGTTCCATACTTATGACTTGGGGAGTTGGAGGATTTTTCAAATATTTACTTTCATATTCTATATATCTTAATTATGTTGCATGCAACCATGTTTCTATTTATATAGTTATATGTAGAAGCTAGAGAGATTCTAGGAAATAAGGGCAGCATCAGATAGATGAGCAGAGACTCCAAGGGAATGACTGAGGGTGACTACGGAAGAGAGGGGGAGATGAAGTCATAAAGAATGCAGAATAGAAATAATACCATGAACATATACAAAATTAGCAAGTCCAGTCTCAAAGACCTGTTGGGTGAAGGTGAGGAATTAGAGGGGGACCCACAGGGGTAGAGCAACAAGAGCTGTGTGCATGTATTTTTCGAACACCATGTACCCCAATATGTTATAAAATTGCAAAGTACCTAATTAAAAGAATTTTAAAAGAATTTTGGTGTTTATAAAACAAATTAGAAAATTTTCATCATATTTTGTAATCTGGAAAAACATAACATGGCATTAGAATAGAAATTTTCCTTGGAAATGTGAAATAAGTCAGCAGTAAAATAGATAGGGTCAAGAAATAAAGAACAGGACTTGATTCATCTCAGCCTTGCCCACTTTCCAGTGATCTTGGGAAATTCCCAATTTTGTGAGTTTCAGGCTTTGTCTGTAAAGCAGGTCTGATAAAGCCTATCCAGTACAACTATTGGAACATGTGTACTATCTATGAAGAAACTGGCACAGTATCTGGCCTGATTTGTAAATGTAGTGAAAAATGTATGGCTATTATTTCTAATAGTATCTGATTCCAGCCCCACCACTCTGGGATGTCATTAGTATTACACTGCAAATAAGACATGGGTTAGCTAATAAGCCTTAGTAAGACTTCTTATTCACTGCATAATTTCTTTGCCAAACTTTCATTGAACATGTGCTATTTGGAACGCCCTGTGTTAGTGTTGGAGATATTAAGATACTAGGATATGCCAGACTCAAACAGACTCCTAGAAAGGTAGAGTCCAGGATCAGAAAACATACTAAGATAATGGTGAAATGTGCTATAAGAACTAAAGAACATACCCCAGAATAGAGGAGTTGAGTGTCAGTGCCCTGCACCAAGGCATTTTGGGGTTTGGAAAAACTGTAATGACTTCAGAGTGAGATGATTTCTATAGATCTGCATGGTGGCTAGGGCTGGGCCCTCATATGATATGACTGAAGGCTTAGAGAAAGAAATACTTGATCTCATTATCTCTTTTAGGTGCATGGATAAATCAGTCAGGAATCTCTATTGGGACTTCGTATGGCAAGTGTCCTGAGTTCTTGTCCCAGTGCAATTGAACACAACATAAGAGCTAGGTGAATTATACCTGTCACCTGCAAGGATTTCCAGTGAAATACAATATTTCTTTGAGGAGGTTTAGCAAAGCCTCTAGAATGACACTTTTCTCTTAACCTGGAAAAGCCAGAGTGAACTCCTTTTGAAAATTTTAATCAGGTTTCCTTTAACATAATAAATAAATGTAGTGGTTGCCATAGATGAAAACAGCTGGTAGGAAGAGAAGGAACTGGTCTTGAGTTAAATTATAGGAGCTATGAGATGTGTCCAGTGGAGGAGACTTCGATATTGTAATACATCCTCTAACAGGGAATGTTTACTGAATTGTATTCATAAAATTTCCTTTTTTAGGCTTATTAGCTAGTCCATGTCTTATTTGCAGAGAATGTACTAGTGTACATTTTCTGATATGTCCTGGAGAACAATGATAATACTAATGACTTCCCAGAGTGGTAAGAGGCTGGGAACAGATACTGTTAGAAATAATAGCCATATGTTTTTTACTACAGTTCCAAATCAGGCCAGACACTGTGCCAGTTTCTTCATAGATAGGACACATGTTCCAACAGTTCTACTGGATAAACTTTATCAGACCTGTTTTACAGATGAAGCCTGAAACTCACAAAGTTGGGAATTTCCCAGGACCATTGGCAAATTACAAGGCTGAGATGAAAGTCCTGTTCTAAATTTTAGAGCCTACTGCTTCCAGCCTAAGGCCAGCCTTCTGATTTGAGGTTAATTTATCTTCTTTGTACTTTATAATGTCTTTCTGGTGACCAAATGACCTTGGGAGGGAATATACTAAAAGCAGTCCTACCTAAGGAAGGTGATGGAATCAAATATAATTTGAGGATTCTCTGAGGTTGGTTCTTTGAGAGGTGACTGTCCAGGTACTAGCATTTCTGTCTAGCCCAAGCACTTTCCTGCATCATATTGCCCTTCCCCGGTCATTCTCATGTATCCTCTTCCAACGTTGGGGTCTGGCCTACTCATCAGCACTTCCCTAATGCCTCTTCTGGAGACTGTATAGAATTACTTGTGTTTTCATGATATAGAGCATTTTTATTCCCTAAAGAAGTCTCCTGGCTCTTCCATACCTTATCCAGGGAACCTCCTAATATCAAAGACCCTTTGACATAAAAATTCCCATAAAGATAGTGACTTCTGGACACCTTGTTACTAATCCAGTTATTCCCAACACACTTTACAAAGTGTTTTCCAAATGAATCATGTGTAGAGCTTGATTTCTCATGTTCTCTATTGGTTCCTAGAATATAACCCAGAAGTACAGGATTTCGTTTTTGTTTGTTTGTTTCTTTGTTTTTGGTGGTACTGGGGATCCTAGAAACCCTTCTACCTCCAGGCTACACTCCCAGACCTATTTTATATTTTATTTGGAAACAGAGTCTCTTAAGCCAGCGAGGCTGTCTTCGAACTTCCATGATCCTCCTGTCTCCACTTCCCAAGCACGGGGATTACAAGCGTGCGCCACCATGCCCAGCTTATTCTTTATTTTGAAACAGGGTCTCCCTGAGTTGCAGAGGGCCTCACTAAGTAGCTGAGGCTGTCCACGAACTGCAGTTTTCCTGTCTCAGCCTTCCAAATGCTGGGTTTACAAGTGTGCATCACCATGCCAGGATGAGACCCTGTTTTCAAATAAAAAGTTAAATAGGAGCCGGGTGTGCTGGCGCATGCTTGTAATCCCTGTGCTTGGGAGGCAGAGGCAAGAGGATCGCACAGGTTCGAAGCCAGCCTCAGATACTTAGTGAGGCTCTCAGCAACTTAGTGAGACCCTGTTTCCAAATAAAGTATAAAATAGGTCTAGGAGTATAGCCTGGAGGTAGAAAATCCCCTGAGTTCTATCCCTAGTACCACACACAAAAAATAAAACCAACTTTATTGTTGAAATCAGATTTTAATAGGATATCTTATCTGACTTCTACCTCTGAACACATTCACAGATGAATGGTTGTAAACAAAATCTTCCTTATGAATATTAGATAAGAAATATTTTGAAAATTATTGTGGAGAAAATATATACTGAGGTCAATTTCCTAAATACCTGAATTCTCCAACTGGTAAAAATGGTTACTTTAAAAACATGCTATCTCTCTCTCTGACAGGAAAAGAATAACAATCATTCCACTGCCTACTGTCTGGTACTTTCTCCACAGGAAACTACTGGCTTTCAGTGTGACTACTGCACCTGTTCAGGTGTTTGGGTAAGAATGATCATGTGGAGGGTAGCAGAGACTCACATGTTAAGATTTTACCCCTGCATCAGTTGAAAAGAGGAAATCCTTAGCCTACTGACATGATAGTATTGCAAAAGAAGGTGTAGGAAATTCTGTGAAGAAGGTGAACCCTCTCTGCTAGTTTTTCCATGCCCCTCTTAAAATAATATGTCACAGAGCAGGCATTTCAAATCTCAGAGAATTTTAAGGCAAATGTAGTCTTCTCTGAAATTGCTCTAAAATATTAGTATTGTTGCTTAATAATATTGCTGTTTAAAAATGAGTATTGTTTCATTTTGTTGAGCACATACAGTTTATAGGAGAGTGCAAGTTCACATCCATAACTTCTCTTCCTCTTTTTCCTGGGTACAGGGGAGCACTACTCTTCTCCTGCATTTAGGAAAATAAATGTGACTTTTTCTTGCCCCTACAACATGAGTGAAAGTGCCATTCACATCCAGACATTTGGGAAATGGTATATATATATCCATGCTTTTCCTTTCCTTTTAATAGCAATCAGAGAAACCCCTTGTTCATATGATGGATCAACAAAAATCAAATAGCCCAGGTCCTTGGGTACCTGAGAGCAGAGAGCCCCTGCCAAGCCACATGAAAATTTATGCACACAAACCATAAAGGTACATTGTATCTAGGCATTCAAATTGGAGATTGTGCCTATTATATTAGCTAGTAGTTTCTTTAGCTAATATACAGCTCCTAATTTTGCTGTTTGGTTTGTTTACATATCATAATTGCAAAGGTAAGTCATGCATTTATTCTTGTTGCAAAATAAAATCTAAAATTATAGGTTCATTGTGATTCCTTGTTTTAAAGTTACTCCATAATTCACTTCTCTCCTTAGAGAGATCACCTTAATGATTAATCTGGTGTGTATTGTTTTAAAGCTGATTTTAGGCCTTTTTATGCATAGAAGTGCTATAAAATGAAGTGCTATAAAATTTATTGCTCATTTTAACATACATGGGTAATGATGTACATATTAATCTGCAACTTCCCTTTAACAATTAAATAGTCTCATGAGGGAACATGTAGCTACTTTCTAGAATTATAAAGCATCTATGTGCCATAATTAATAAAACCTTTTATCTTCTGAAAGACACATAATTTGTTTTCCATTTGTTGTTCTGATTGTTAGAACCGAAATCAACATCTTTGAACATGAATTTTGTGTAAATATAAATCTTTTTTGTTAAAGTGCTAACAACATGGACATTATGTTAAAGTGGAAGTGATATGAATAGTTTTAACTTTTAATATAAATATTGCCTAAAATTTTTTCCAAGAATACCATACTAGTTTCCATGCTTATAAAAATTAACGGATCATTTAAAATTCTGAAATGTCAACAAGACATTTTCCTTTTTACTTTGAAAAGTGAAGATTCTATAAAAATTTCTGTAGCTGAGAAAGGAGAGAAGACAGGATGCCCTCAATGAGCAAGAGGCTTTGGGAAGATCTAGGAGAGGGCTGTAACCAGTATTCATGAGAGAGACCACATGTAAAATTAATTCAGGAACTCAGGCTAGCTGGTATTCAGAGTTCTGGATCCAGCCAAAGGGAAGGGAGGAAAAAGTATATAAAAAGGCTTGGAGAATCTGTGAATCATTACCAACAGCTGGAAGTTGCAGTGAGGTATAAGCAGGCAGGCTTGTTGGATGAGTGGGACAGCAGCACACCAGACACTCCACTCTGGCTTAGGACTCCCCTACTTCTGTCAGAAAGAGCATAGCTGACTCTCTGAATTGTTCTGGGTTAGCAACAACTCTTGATGATACTAGTGGCCCAGAGCACCCTGACCAGTGTTCCAGAGCTAGGAGATGTATTTATGTTTGCAAAGAGCTGGTATTTTATCCACTGTATTCAATGGTGCCTCTCTGATCCCCGCTATCCAAGGAATTGGACTGGTGACTGACAATTGTCAGCTGAGACAATCCAGGAATACCAATAAACACTGGAAGATAGACAGTGATCAAATGCATAGAGTCGGATACTCTAGGAGGAATGCCAGGGACTAAAGACCTCTGCACATGAAGGGATTGCTATGGACAGACCTTGAAGAATGTCTCACATTGCCTCCCATTGTTTCTCAGTTATTGGCACATAAAAGGATTGTACTGTGGCTATGATTGCTGGCTAGATTGCCCATGGATACTGAGAAAGAGGATTGGCCCAAAGAGCAGACAATTGCACAACACATGAAAACCCCATAAAGATGACACACACTTCCATGTTCAACTGACAGGGATGGGTGAAATACGATGCACTAAGCATCATATACCAATGTGTTGAGAGAACCCATAACTCCAAGATGGTATGTGGGCCTGGGGAATGTATATCCATAATGACACTCTCTGGAATATTTTCCCATGGAGATTCTGAAGGTAAGGAAGCAGAATGAATGAAATGGTGGGTTTCTTCGTGGAGGCCAAAATCCTAGGTTGGGGGTGGGATTTGCATTTTGAATCAAGAAATGGAGCCTTCTGGTGACTTCCCAAATATACCTACATCTTAATCACGGGAACCTGTGAATTTGACCTCATGTGGCAAATGGGACTTTGCAGATGTAAGTAATGATAGTGATATGGAGATTTTTCTGTTTTGTGTGGGAGTGCCCTACATGTAATCACAAGAGTCCTTAAAATTGGGAAACAGATTTGTATCCGAGAAGAAGGTATTGTGCCTACAACAACAAAGATTAGAGTGTTGAGATCATAAGCCTAATAATGCTGGCAGCTTTAGAAGCTGGAAAGAAGCATTCCTGTTGATTTTTCTTTACTTTTTTAATGCTAGGGGATGAACCCAGAGGCTTGCATATGCTAGGCAAGTTATTTATTATCAAGCGACACCCCCAGATCCAATTCTGCTAATTTTAGCATTAGAAAACTAATTTGAACATCTGGCCTCTGAAATTGCAAGAGAATAAATTTGTATTGTTTTAAAGAACTGGTAAAGATGTGGAGAAAAGGGAAAATTTGCACACTGTAGGAAATGTAAATTACCTCAGCCATTGTGGAAACTGTGGTTTCTCAAAATATTAAAAATATAATTACCATATGTCAGGCAATCCCACTTTTAAGTATATATCCAAAGGAAATGAAAAGACATCAAAGAGATGTCTGTATTCATATGCTCAATGCAATATTGTTTATAGTAGTCAATAAATAGAAATAACATTCAAATGTCTTTCAACTGATGAATAGATAAAAAATGGTACATGTACACAGGGAAATACTATTCAGCCAAATAAAAGAACAACATCCTGTCATTTGTTGCAACTTGAATGGAACTGTAGATCATTATGTTAAGTTAAATAAACCAGGCACAGAAAGGTAAGTACTACATGACTTCACTCATGTGTGTAATCTAAAAATGTTGATCTCACAGAAGTTGAGATTAGAATGGTGGTTATCAGAGAATGAGGGAAATAGGGAGGAGAAATGAATGGGTAGAGTATGATCAGTAGGTACTAAGTTATAGATGGGAAAAATTAGTTTGGGTGTTCTATTGTACAATAGGGTGAGTATAGCTAATGAAAAAAGATTTTAAATATTTTCACCATAAAGAATAAATGTTTGAGGGGGTAGATTTGCTCTGATTTGACTCTTACACAATGTATATCTATTTCAAGATATCACACAATACCCCACAAATAAGTATAATTTTATATAAAAATTAAAAATTATTTTAAGTTGTGCTGGTTTAAGTCAGGACATTTTTTAATAATTTGTTACAGTGACAACAGGAAACTAATACAATCTACTAAATATGTGTAGCTTACTTCCCTTTGAGAACATAAAGTGAGGTGATTACTGTATTGGTCATTCAACAGAGAAGAGTAATTTGGGTCTGGAGTTGGCAGCATCCCCTCAAGCCACATATTTTCACACCTTAAATGATGATTATTTTTATCTAAATGCTAGGAGCTTGGAGTTTGTCTGTGTAGTTTCAGGTACATCTGCTCAGGATCCTGAGGCAGAAGGATCCTTGAGCTCAGGAGTTTGGAGTCAGCTTGGGCAGCAAGATCCTGTCACAACAAAAGGTGCAAGTAGTCATGCGGGCATGGTGATGCAGGCTTGTAATCCCAGCATTCCAGAGGCAGAGACTGGAGGATTGCAGTTCATGGACAGCCTCAGCTACTCAGTGAGACCCTGTTTCAAAAAAAAACCTAAAAATAGGGCTGGGGGTGGAACTCGAAGGGACAGTGCCCCTGGGTTCCATCCCTGGTACTGCAAAATATAAATAAATAAATTGCAGGTAAATGTTTGGTACATGTAAGACTTTTGAGCTCCAGTGCTAGGGCCTTAGCTACAAAAAAGGAAAACAGCTGGCCACAACCCATTTGAACTCAGCATAGACATGTGGAAACAAATAGCATATTTTCATTTCTTCCCTGTTAGCCTTTCATCTATTGTTACCATACACTCATACACTTAAGTCCTATATGTTATGTGCTCCACCATATATTATTTCTTTTCCCTTAAAAACTATTTCTTAAATACATTTACATACTAAGAAAGTCATTTTTATACTTCCCCATATAGTTGTAATTTCCAGCGTTCATTTCTTTGTGAATATCCAGATTTCTATTTGTTATCATTTTCTGGCTGCCTGGAGCACTTCTTTATTATTTATTGTAATACATGTATGTTGATATTTAATTCTGAAAATACTTTATTTCATCTTTGTTTTGAAATGTATTTTCGCTGGGTATAGAATTCTATGTTAATTTCATTTTACTTTCAGTATTAAAAAGATACTGTTCTTCTCTTGCTTTTGTTGCTTTTGACAAAAACATGCTGTCGTCTTTATTTTCATTGCTTTATAGGATGAGTATTTTTCCCCTGGCTACTTTTAAGATTTCCTATATTGTTGATTTTAAGCAACTTATTAGGTGTTTAATGGTGTTTTTGTGTTTCTTTTTCTTTGGATTCTTTACCTTCTTGGATCTGTAAGTTTGCAGCTTCCATCAAATTTGGATTTTTTTCATTCAATATTTATTTAAATTTTCATCTCCCGCGGGGCGTGGTGGCTCACGCTTGTAATCCCCGCACTTAGGAGGGGGAGACAGGAGGATCGCGCAGGTTCGAAGCCAGCCACACTGGCTTAAGAGATCCTGTTTCCAAATAAAAATATAAAAAATAGGTCTGGGAGTGTAGCCCAGAGGTAGAAGGGCTTCCAGGAACCCCAGTACCACAAAAAATAAATAATAAAATAAAAATAAATAAATTTTCATCTCCCATATTTCTTCTCCTTCAGGAGTCTCCAAGTGCAGAATCTATATTAAGCTGCTTGAAGTTTTCTCATAGCACACAAATGACTAATTATTTTCAGTGATTTTTCTTTCTGTATTATCTTTTTGAAAGCTTCTATTGCCATATCTTCATATACAATACTTTTTTCCCTTTCATGTCTTATCTGTCATCAATATACACATTTTTCAATTCAGAAATTATAATTTTCATATTACAAAGATTATGTATCTGTTTTATATCTTTAATGTGTCAAACGCTTATATTTTTCTTTCTCTTCTCTCTCTCTTTCTCTGTCTTCGTACTTAAATAAGTAAAAATTTAGGGCCGGGCGTGGTGGTGCACGCTTGTAATCCCTGCACTTGAGAGGCAGAGACAGGAGGATTGCACAGGTTCAAAGCTAACCTCGCTGGCTTAAGAGACCCTGTTTCCAAATAAAAATATAAAAAATAGGTCTGGGAGTGTAGCCCGGAGGTAGAAGTGTTTCCAGGAGCCCCAGTACCACCAAAAAAATTTAGGGGTTGATCCCAGGAAGAGGGGGTTCTACTGATGAGCTATATTCCCAGTCCATTTTTACTCTTTTTTTTTTTTGAGATATGGTCTTACTAAATTGCCCAGGCTAGTTTCAAACTTTCAATCCTCCTGTCTCAGACTCTCAAGTATTAGAATTACAGGTGTGTTACCACACCTGGCCTTAGTTCTTACACATATACTATTTAGCTTTAATAATTATATACTTGTTGGATACCTGTCATCTCTCTCATTTGTATGTCAGTGATATAAATTGATTTTTTCTAATTACTTATCCTATCTTCTTTCCTTTTTTTATTTTTTTTTGGATGGTACTGGGGGTGGAACTCAGAGGCTTTCTACCTCCAGGCTATACTCCCAGACCTTTTTTATATTTTATTTAGAAACAGGGTCTCACTAAGTTGCTGAAAGCCTAAGTAACTGAGGCTGGCTTCGAACCTGTGTGATCCTCCTGTCTCAGTCTCCCAAGCGTGGGGATTACAAGTGTGCACCACCACACCCAGCTATCTTCTTTTTTTGACTGGTAATTTGAGTCATATGCCAAACATTGTAAATTTTATCTTTTTGAGTAACATATTTTTCTTTATATAAATGAATATTATTGGTCTTTGTTCAGGGATATAATTAAATTCTTTGGAAGCAGCATGATTCTTTTGAGTCTTGCTTTACACTTTGTTATGTGAGATCAGTGCAGTGTTTCATCTGTGGTTGGTATTTCTCACTACTAAGGCAAAAACCCTTCTGAGTACTCTAACCCAAAGCCTTATCTCTTGTGAGGTTTTGAACTTTACATGATGAGAACATGTGAATAAGTACTATTTCCACCCTGAAATCTCCACTGATCTAAGGAGATTTCAGTGTGCATCACTTTTCCAGTATTCCATACTGCGAGCTCCGGTCATCTTTTGTGACTCAGTTCTACATCTTCAACTCAGGATAAATCAGGCTCTACTTCTATACACTGTGAGCTGCAATCTCTCTTCAAGGCAGTAATCTGAGGCTATTGTAGAGTCTTCTTAACTTGTTTTCTATCAGAAATGACCACCATTTGTTATCTAATGGATAATACATTGAAAATGTTGTTTAGTATATTTTGTTGATTTTTAAGTTAAGTGTATACATTTGGATCCTGTTACTTCAACATGGTCATTTTATGCATGAAAAATGACCCAGGAGTTCAAATATGTTCAAATTAAAACTAGGATTGAATGATTGTGAGACTCCTATATATGTTCACATATACATTCATAGAGGTGGGATAATATAGGTCAAAAGAACAATTAAGTTTATCTCTTGCTCTTAAAAATAAAATTGATAAATTTTTACTTAAGCTTCCAATATTTCCCTGAACACCTGAAACATATGAATTTCCTTTACAATTATAAAAATATTTTCAAATGTAATTTAGACTTATAGAAACACATGTTATGTTTAGGTGGTTCATTTTCAATATTGAATAACCACTTTCTTGATTCTATTTAGCCTCTAGTATGCTTACCGCTTTGTAACTAGAAAGAAACAAAAAACTTTGAAATAGTAGACCTTGCATGGTCACCCAGCTTTTTTTCAAATTTTTAAATACAGTGCTACATAGATAAGAACTCAATCACTTTCAGGCTTTCAAATATACTGTTAAATAAATAAGATTCTACCTTGTTTTTAAAGCCTTTCATATAGTAAACACATATAAAAAACACTCATTTTTTTTTTTTTTGTGTGTGTGTGGTTCTGGGGAAGGAACCCAGGGGAATTCTACTTCCATGCTGCACCCCCCAGTCCCATTTTATATTTTTTATTTTAAAACAGGGTCTCACTGAATTAGGACCTCATTGAGTAGTTGAGGCTGTTTGCAAATCCTGACCCTCCTATCTCAACTTCCGAAATGCTGGGATTACAAGTGTGAGCCACCAGGCGCTCTCTGTCTCTCTGTCTCTCTGTCTCTGTCTCTGTCTCTCTGTCTCTCTCTGTCTCTCTGTCTCTCTGTCTCTCTCTCTCTCTCTCTCTCTCTCTCTATATATATATATATATATATATATATATATATATATATATATATATATGGATAGATCGATAAGATATAGCTCTCTCTATAGATATAGATACAGATATATAATTTTTTTGCGGGTCTGGGGATGGATCCCAGGGGCATTTGACCTCCAAACTATACCCCCTGCCCTAGTATATTGTTCTTTATTTTGAAACCAGGTCTCACTGAGTTGCAGAGGTCCTCACTTAGTAGCTGAGGCTGTCCATGAACTGTGATCCTCTGGTCACAGCTTCCCGAATGCTGGGATTATAAGCATGTGCCACCATGCCTGGCTTAACTCATATATTTAAAGAAAAGTATAATGATACAGTGGCACATGCCTGTAATCCCAGTACTTGGGAGACTGAAACAGGAGGCTCACAGGTTTGAGACCAGCCTCAGCAATCTAGGGAGACACTGTTTAAAAATAAAATGAGTAGAGGGTGTAGCCCAGAGGTAGAACATTCCTAGATTCAATTCCTAGTACCAAAAAAATTTATATTCAAGCCGTATTTTACATGATGTGATTGGCTCCACTATTTATATAAAGGACTGTGTGTGGGAAATCTTGGCAGAGGAAATTATGATTATATTCTTCATTGTGTATGCTACTTATATCTCCTTTAAATTCATAAAAATCATTTTAAAAGATGTCTTCAGTCATTAGTGCCATTAATTCTAAGTAATGTTTGAAAATGTACTTTTATTTAAACATTCCTTGATTTTCACAAGAAGCATAAAAGATTTTCCTAAGAATGATCATCAAGTTCCTTCATAGAGATTGTACAATATAGTTCCTTAAGTTAGCTCACTATTTTATTTCATAAAGTCAATACCATGTAAAAAACTGTAATTCTCAATTTTGCAATTTTGTTAATATTCTGTGATATTAGTTATGTGCTCATCTCACATTCTTATTTTCTATAATTAGAATTTCTTCACTTTATTTGTGTGGTACTGGGTATTGAACCCAGGGACATTCCACCTCCGAACTACACCCCCATTCCTATGTTTTTTGAAACAGGATCTCACTAAGTTGTGAAAGGCCTCACCAAGTAGCTAAGGCTGGCTGTAAACCTGCGGTCCTCCCTTCTCAGCCTCCAAAGTACTGAGATAATAAGCGTGAGCCACCATGCTTAGTGAGTGCCTCCATTTTAACATTTTCATTTCTACATTACTTTGTTCTAACAATGTCATTAACATTGTCTCATATTGATATGGTTCTATATTGTTTTGCCCTGCAAAAATTTTCACATCACCATTTATTCCTCTTTCTTTATAAAGAAACTACACACCCTTTTCCCTAATGTTAGCCATTACTTGGTCTCATTGCCTTTTTTCTAAAATACATTAATTCTTGAGTTTTAGCAAATTCTTTAATTCCAAAAGTGTTTCCAGAGATTTCATATATAAAATATGTGAGCATGATTTATTTATTTTAAATGGAATAAGCTTATAATATTTTCTTTTTACATTATTGATTCAAAAATCATTATATTTTCAGTCAGCAACTTCCCCTTGTAAAATAAAAACTGTTTCTTATTTTTACATGTTCTCATTTCTTTTATATGTATTTTCTGTATATCTAAATGATATGCTGGCCATTCCATACTTTTAAACAAATTACTATCAGATCATAAAATACTTGATTTTATGGTTATGTGCTTTGTCATTTTTGCCCTTTCTCAAAACTCCTATATCATATTCTTGTTCTATATGTAAACTTTCCTATACCTTTTTCTGTGTTATCAAGCCATTTCTTCTCAACAGCTCTCCTTTTAAAGTCTCTCAGATGGACATTATGCATTTCAGCTTTTCTGATCTTTTCAAAGGAATGGTTCTTGGTTCTACTGTAACTATTCATTGTTTTATAATTTGAATTTAATGAATTTTTATCTTATTTATATTAAACCTCATCCTTTGCCTTGCCTTGGAAATATTTTAGTTTTCTTTATATATTTTCTTAAAATGGAAGCTTAAATTATTGACTTGAATATTTTCATTTCTTTCTGATATAAACATGTTTTAGTTGAATCCCATATAGTGTATTTTATTTTCATTACATTGAAAATATTTTATAATTTCCCTTACATTAGCAAAAAGTTGTTGGATAATTTCCAAATATTTGGAGAGTTGCAGTGATCACTTTTGCTCTATTCTTTAGTTTAATCCATTATGGTTAGAGGATATGCCATTTTAGTCCATTTTATGTTGCTATTGCAGAACACCACAGACTGAGTAATTAATAATGAACAGAATTTTTCAGGGGTCTTAGAGGTCTGGAGATCAGAAAGGGGCCAGTATCTGGTCAGGGTACTTCTTGCTGCCTCATTCCATGGTAGAAACACAAAGACAGGATAAGAGAGAGAGAAAGAAAGAGAGGTGGGGGAGGGATCAAATATGCAGCCTCCAGTTCTTTTACAATGCACATTAATCTATTCATAAGAATGGAGATCTCATGACCTACTTGCCACCCATTAGACCCCACTTCCCAGTACTGTTGCATTAGGGTATATGTTTCCAACATAGTTTTTACGAGCTTTTTATGGCTGATTTTTGTGAACATTTCATATGCGCTTTTAATGTATATGCTAAGTGTGGTATGTCGTACTCTGTAATTAGATCAAGTTGGTTAATAGTGACCTTAAGGTCCATCTGTACTTGCAAATATTCTATTTGCCATTTACTTAGAGCTTAGTGCTTTAGGTCTCCAATTACAACTGTAGATTTGACTATTTCTCTTGTGTTATTAGGGTTTGTTTTACATATTGTGAGGATCTGCCTTTAGGCACACACACACTTAGGCTTGTTATGCATTCTTTGTGTATTGATTTTTTTCATCCCTATGTATTATTCCCTTTGATGGAGTATTTACTGATATCTTTTGGCATTAAATTTTGTGCTGTTTCATTTAAACACAGGAGTTGTGAGAGTTCTTGATATTCTTTATATAAAATCTTTATTGTATATATATGACTTACAAATATTTTCTCTCCATTTGTAGCTTGACATTTCATTCTCTCTTCCTAGAAACAAAAGTTTTTCATTTTGAGGAATTTTTTTTTTCGGTACTGAGGATGGAACCCAGGGGCATTCTACCTCCAAGCTACATCCCCAGCCCTATTTTTTGGTCATTTTCTTCTTTTGGTGTTATGCTTAAGACCTCTTTTGCTAACTGTAGGTCATGAACATTTGACTACACTTTTCAAAGTTATATGATTTTCACTCAACATTTATATCTATAATCAATTTTGAGTTCATTTTTGTGTACAGTATGATGTTACAGTATAGTTCCAACAATTTTTAACATATCAATACCTAGTTGTTCTAATACTGCTTATTAGAAAGGCTAGTATTTTTTGGTTAAGCTAACTTAGTCCTTTATAGAAACAGAATGGGCCATATTTATTTAAGTCTATTTCTGAATTCTGTTTAGTTAATAAATGTATGTGTTTATCCCTTAGGCAATACCATAACTATCTTACAGACTATAAATATGTAGTACATTTTAAAATAGGGTACTGTTCCTTCATCTTTTTTTTTTTACTGTGTGTGTGTGTGTGTGTGTGTGTGTGTGTGTGTGTGTGTTACTGGGGATGGAACTCAGGAGCATTCTACCTCTGAGCTACACCCCCCAGTCCCAGTCATTCCAATTTTTATTTTATTTTTTTTGAAACATGGTCTCAGTAGGTTCCTGTGAGTTTCACTAAAGTACTGAGGCTGTCCTTGAGCCTATGATCCTCCTGTCTCAACCTCCCTAGTACTGGGATTACTGGCATACACTATCACATCTGTTTTTTTTTGTTTTGTATTCACTTTTTTAAAAACAAATATTTGACTTCCTGTAGTTCCTTTGTCCTTTGATAAACTTTTTGGATGAGCTTATCTATATTTAAAATAATTCTGCTGAGATTTTTATTGACATTGCTTTGACTCTATAGATCATTTTAGTGATAATTGATTCCTTCATTATGTCAAGTCTTTCAGCTCATGAGCACAGTATGATTCTCCAGTTTTTGTCTTTGATTTCTTTCTTCAGCCTTTTTTTAGTTTTCATCACAGAGATATCCTGCATGTTTTGTTAGGCTTATAGATATTTTATTTATTGGATGTATTGAAAGTGATATTTTAAAAAGTTTTGGTTTTCATTGTTAATAGTTACTATATGGAAATATGATTTGTTTGTGTATTGACTTTATGCCTATCTTGAGATTTTGCTAAACTCACTTATTAGTTCTAGTTTTTTTCTCAAGTTATCTTAAATCTTTTTGACATAAAGAGTTATCTTCTGGGATAATTCAGATGCCTCATATTTAAATTTCTCATTGTATCTCATTAGTAAAGATTCTAGTAATTTTTAGAAAGTGTAGTGAGAGTAGGCATCTCTTACTTTGTTCCTGATATTAGGGAGAAGAAGGTATTTGGTCTTTCACTATAAAGTTTGATATTGCTTGTAAATTTTTGTAGATATACTTTAGCAGGTTAAGTTCTGTTCTCTTTTTTTCTTTAACGGTTAATAAATGCATGTTATATATTTTGTCAAATATATTTAATGCTTCAGTTTAGATTATAGAAGTATTTAGTTTGTTATTATCATTCATTACATTAATTTAGTATGAAATACTGAACCAGCTTTGCCTTCTCCTAATAAAACCTCCTTTAATCCATCTACTGCCTTCTTTAAGACCTGTACGGTTTTCTAGTGTTAATGTACTTCTTATTTTTTATGTGTGTGTTATTATTTTTATATATTTCTGGGGTTATGTAATATTATTTTCTTGGTAATTTTTATATCTATATTAATGAGGGGTATTTTTCTGTAGTTTTTACACCATTTTATCTTGGTTTTAACATAAGGAAGTGGTAGCTTTTAAAATGAATTAAGAAAAAATTTTTCTACTGTATTTCCTGGAAGTGATTGTGTAGAAATGGTGATAATGCTCAAAAAGTTTGAAATAAATTACCTGTTAAAAACTATCTGCATCTGGAGATTTCTTTTACAGAAGTTTTAAAGTATGGCATTAGTTACATAGTACTACTGTAGTTATCTATTTTATCTACAGTGAATTTGGTTTCTAATTTTTGTTAAAGTGTTAGGTTTCATCTATGTTCTTGAAATTATATACATAACTTTTTATTAGTATTTTTTATCCTTGTAATATCTTCAGGGTCTTTGGTGATAGTCCTTGCTTCATTCCTGATGTTAGTATTATGATTATTTTTGTCTAATGCTTTGCTATCCAATGAATTTGATTCATCTTTTCAAAGAAGCAGCTTGTGATATCCTTGTTTTTTTGTTGTTGTTGTTTTCTGATTTTAATTACATCAATTTATTTTACGGTGGTTTCTTTTCTCCTCCTCCTCCTAATCCTCCTTCTCATTTTTTGGCTTTTTTAAAGTTTTTCCAGTTGATTAATATCGACCCTTAGATTACTGAAATAGACCTTTCTTCGTTCTTAATCTAAATATTAAGCGCTATTTACCTCTGAACATTGTTTTAGTTGCATCTACAAGTTGAAATATGCTGAATTTTAATTTTAGTTCAATTCAGTATATTTTTATTTCCTTGATAATTTCTCATTGATCTGTTGATTATTTAGGAGTATTTTATTTAGGTTTCCAATTGTTTTGATGTTTTCCTATTGAACTTGTTATTGTTTCATTTCTAACTTAATTCTCTATATTCAAAATATATTCTCTATGAATTCCATTTTTGAGACTATGTTGATTTTATGACAAAGGATACTACATAGCTTGGCAAAGGTTCTGTGTGTACTTGACAATTATACTTATTTTGCTGTTTATTGGTTTAGTGATATTTGGATACATAGTGTTTATAACACACCTAGTGTCTTGTCTGAGACCTGTGTGATTGCCTAAACTATTGCGGTTCTCTTTTTATATCTTGTTTATAGTAATGTTTCTAGATATCAGTTGGAGTTGAACCCAGGTCTTGATACATGATCAGATGGGACTCTTTTTTCATACTCCATCTTCTCAGCAAATTGGACCATACTCTCTGGCAGTCAAGGAACAATCTTTTGTTCCTCTAACTAGAAAGTATGTCTGTTGTCTAGCTCATTTTCTATGCATACCCTTTGAAAGGGCCTTCCTTAGTGGTCTAGCAGTGAAAAGATAAAACAATAGAGGATTTTTCTATCATCACACTTTTATATCAGCATTCTTTTTATTTCAGCATGAGGACAAGTTTGTAAGCTGAGAAGAAAGTGAATTCTGAGCTTGTTGGATGCAATGTTTTATAGATATTTATTAAATTTAATTCACTTTTGTGTTAGTCCATAGTTGGCTGACTCCTTTTTTTGGGGGTCTGTGCTGAACATCATAGCATAAGGGAAGAGCACAATAAAGCTGTTCACCTCCTGGCAGCTATAAAGGAGAGAAGAGAAGAGAAGAGAAGAGAAGAGAAGAGAAGAGAAGAGAAGAGAAGAGAAGAGAAGAAGAAGAAGAAGGAGAAGGAGAAGGAGAAGGAGAAGGAGAAGGAGAAGGAGAAGGAGAAGGAGAAGGAGAAGAGAAGAGAAGAGAAGAGGGTAGGGGAGGGGAGGAGGGAAGGGAAGGGAAGGGAAAGGAAGGGAAGAGAAGGGAAGGTAAGATGAGGAAAGAGAAGAGAGGAGGGGAGAGGAAAGGAAAGAAGAGAAGTGAATAGAAGAGAGAGCTCTCATCCAGTGATTAACTTCTTCCTTATAGGCTCCACTTCCTAAAGTTACCATCACTTCCCAATAGGGACCAAACTTTCAATCCATAAACCACTGGGGACATGTTAGATCCAAACCAGAACACCATTTGTGTTGGTCAGCTCCTATAACTTTAATAATTTTTTGTCTATTGAATCTATTAGTAACTGAGATTGTGAAAAAAACTCATAGTAATATTATGCATTTGTCTACATATTTTGTCTTATAAATTTTGTTTTCTGTATTCATATTTTATATTATATGATTAAATAAATACATACAAAATTTGAAAAGTTGTAGATTCTTCCTGCATTAATAACTGTTTCTTATTTATTTTTTGTGGGTCTGGGGATGGAATCCAGGTGCATTCTACCTCCGAGCTATACCCTCTGCCCTATTTTTTTATTCTTTATTTTTGAAACAGGGTCTCACTAAGTTGCGGAGGGGCTCACTAAGTAGCTGAAGCTGTCTGTGAACCGCAATCCTCCAGTCTCAGCCTCCTGAATGCTGGGATTACAAGCATGTACAACCATACCCGGCTTTTCTATCATAAAGTATACTTTGAAATTAATGTCGCTATGCTGACCTGCTTTTGATTCATGGTTTTATAACATATTTTCCCATCATTTTTCTCTCAACTATCCTGTATCCTTATATGCTAAATATGCTAAATGGATCTCATGTAAATAAACATAGTTTTATATGAATGTTTGTATGCGTGATCATCTACATATTTTATTGAAAGCGTTTATTTTAGAGTTAATATAATTATTGGAAAATTGGGGTATAAATCAGTCACCTTGTTCCTGCTTTATTTTTGACTCGCCCATCCCATGTTGTTTTCTCCTCTTTCCTTGCCTTGTATTTTGTGGTTCTGAGGATTGAACACAGGAGCATTCTACCTCTGAGCTACACCCCAGCCCTTTTTTTGTTACTTTTATTGGTACATTGTAATTATATATCATAATGAGATTCAGAGTGATACAAACATACATACACACAGCACTTGGTGAATGTCCCTCCACATTGCTCCACCTTCTTCCCTCCTGTTAAATTTCAGTGGGATTGTTAGTGAAAGCTTCATATATGGACATAACAGTATTTGAATTGTTTCCTTCCTCAGTCTCCCTTTTCACCTTCCCATCTCCCTCAATTCCCCCTCCACTCTTCTACTTATCTTTCTCCTCATTTATCTAAAGTACTTTTTGTTTCTTAATTTCTCTCTAGCTTCCACATGTAGAGAAAACATCTGACACTTGACTTTCTGAGGCTGGCTGATTTCACTTAGTATAAAACATTTAAATATCCATTTTCATTTACTGTGCTACTCGCAATGCATCTGAGTTTTTCCAGGACTGATTCCACTTTGGAGGAAGTGCTACATGAGACTGTCATGTGCTTTGGATCACCTTTTGCATTCAATTAAATTTCCCTCAAATTTCATGTCCTTTGCTTGAAATATGCTGCATTCTCCCTATGATTTTACACTTACCATAGTGGGAATTATCTTCTCTGTATTTTACTTCTCTGCATTTAATTCAGCCTCCTATCAGCTTCACTGAAGTCAAGGAAAAAACTACATTTATCAAAGAATTAAGCACGCCATATGGTTATTAAGCTCAAACTAAGAGTGTGTAAGTCGAACTCAATTGAATTTGCCCTGCAGGATAAGGCAACCATCAGAGTTCCAGCATCTATTATCAGATCTTTCATTTTTAAGGGCATAAATTTAGGCATAGAACTCCTAGAGTTCTCACTGTGACTTGGAATTCCAGATGTGTTTCTTTGTGCAGATTGAAAATTTAAGTGATTCAGTAAAGAGAGAAAAGTTTCACTGCAGAATCTTATTCAAACTTATCAAATCCATACACAAATATTATGATAAGGTTCAACCTTAGCAACAGTTCTGTTATCATTGTATTTCACCCTGTTCCCAGCCACCATTAACTCTTACCTGTACTATTCTTATAGTCTTCTTAATGATATCACAGATTAACTTACTGTAGGTTTGGAAATCCTTTAAAAAACTAAGTCAGATCAGGTCATAGCTCTTTTCAAGAGCCCTCACACTCAGAGGAAGAGCCAGATTCCTTACATATCACTAGCAGACTGTGATGGCTGATTGTATATGTTACTCTGACTGGGCTAAGGGATGAGCAGATAAGTGATACAATATTATTTCTGGATATGTTTGTAAGGTTAGTTCCAGAAGAGATTAGTTCTTGAATCAGTAGACTGAGTAAAGCAAATTACTCTCACATATGTATGCAAATATGTTGTTTTTCTAGGGAAAGAATATCTCAGGCACAGGAAACAGGAAGTGCAAAATCCCTGAGGCCAGATCATGCCTGGGGTGAAGATATGTAGCATGGATGTATACGTATATTCTACAATTGGTTCTGTGTCTCTAGGAAGGTGACTAATACAGAGATTTTACATGATTGAGCTTCCCTCAGCCTCTCTGATTGCTCTAATTACTCATCCTAGAGTTCAGTCCAATACCCTGATCTATTATCTCCAAATCATTTATTCATAGTTTCTGACACATTGTAAAGTCATAGAGTCCCTCTCTCCTCTCTCCTCTCTCCTCTCTCCTCTCCCCTCTTATCTCTTCTTCTTCTTCTTCTTCTTCTTCTTCTTCTTCTTCTTCTTCTTCTTCTTCTTCTTCTTCTTCTTCTTCTTCTTCTTCTTTTCTCTCTCTCTCTCTCTCTCTCTCTCTCTCTCTCTCTCTCTCTCTCTCTCTCTCTCTCTCTCTCCTTTCTCTCCTGGGGATTGAACCCAGGGAAATTCTAACTCTAGTTCGATCTTCTTATTTTTTTAATTTTGAAATTGTCTCACTAAGTTACTGAGATTAGCCTCAAACCTACAATCCTCCTGTTTCACTATCCCAAGTACTGGGATTACAGGCATGTGCCACCACACTCTGCTAATGCATATCTCTTGAATGATAGAATGATCTGATCACAGTCCATTCACACTATCATAAGAGGGCAAACATTGTAGCAGCAGGCCTTACCATTCTTCCCACTGGCCAGTCACCCTCTTGGATTGTGACTTTCATTCTGTGAGCGTGGAGGTATTGAGAAGAACATGAAAAATTATTTTAATATTGAAATCATTTACATCTCTGCCAGTCTACCTGTCCCATTCTTTAGTTATTGAGTTACATTAGTCTTAGGGTCTGAGTCCTCGGCTACAGGGACAGGATTCATCCTGAAAACCACTACATGCTCCCTGTTCTGAATGACCTGGAAACTTTTTGTTCATTCTCCTCTTTGGGGGCTTTTTGTTCTGATTTGTTTGTTCATTTATATCTTAACAATTCACAGCACAATGAACAACTGGAGGGATACTGTAGTGTCATATTTGACACTGTGTTCCCCACAGCTTGGCACTGACTAATTGGGGGATCCTTATAATAGGCTGGAATATAGTGCAAGTCCTCACCTAGAGAAGGAATGAATGGACCAAATGGTGAGAGAGGTAAATGTTTCCCAGAAACCCCTCATCGTTTTCCTATGTAGTTCACACCTGGGACCTAAGGGATAATGTACCTCATACATTTGTTCATACAAATAATAGGAGCTTCATAGACAGCATTATGGGATGAATTATCTTCCTCCAAAACCATAATTGAAATCTTAACCTGTAGAACACAAGAATTTGACTGCATTTCGATACAAGGACTTTATAAAGAGGTGATCAAGTAAAAATGTATAATTAGGGTGGGTTCTAATCCAATACAGTGGTGTTCTTATTTTAACAGAATATACAGAATACACTAGAAATAGAATAGTGAGTATAGGAGTGTCTCATTCATATAAAGAGAAGATATTATAATGAGTATATACTCTTCTATATTTGCACTTGCACTAAATAATCGAATGAAGATTACTGAGTCTGTGGGTCCTTTCCTTTTTCTAGTATTTTCCTTGTTTTTTCTTGCTCTTCTCACTATTCCTGTGGTTTGAAGTGGTCAGTTAAACACAATGCTGTGATATATAGTCCAAAATATGTGTATCTTTGCTCATTTATCCAATAATATTTATGAAGTAATTTCTTAGAAGTATAATAGAATAAGTAAAAAGCAATACATATTTTGATACATACTGATATTCTTCCAGAGAGATTGCACCAATTTATACAACCATGTAGAACGCCTATTTCCTGGCATATCTCTTAACCCTGCATACCATTAGTCTTTTTCATCCTCACTAACTAGGCATGTGTGTGTGTGTGTGTGTGTGTGTGTGTGTGTGTGTGTTAGATTGCTGGCAAAGTTGAGCATCTTTTTTATATACTTTTGCTATTCTTGTTATGAATTTTATATTGTGATGCTTGCATTTTGTTTTAAATTTCACTAAATTACTGGTAATTTAGTCACTAGCTCTTAGTTGGAATTACTTACAAGTTATTCTTTATGTCTCTAACATTCTCACTGTGCATCAAGTGGACACTGATCTCTAACTCCTTGATACTGAAACATTTCCACATGCTAGAAGTGCCTGTGGCTGAAGAGTCTTACCTGATCCCTCCAGAGATCTCCATATCTAGTCAACCTGCCCAAGTCATGCTCTCTTTCTGAAGGCAGCGTGGATCCAATAACTTGGCAGGCTGGGGATATAAAAGTCTGAATCTTTTATCACAATTTAGGAAACTTTAAAGGTTCACTTCAACTTCAATGCTCCCCAGGGGATTGACTGAGGCGTTTATAATGAATGTATCACAGTTCAACTTCTTCTGTCCAATTCTGCTTCTTTTCCTACCCACCCAAATGCTGAGCTGGAGAGTACTCTCCAATATACTTCTCACATACACTTGTTCACCCTGAAGTGCTTTCTGGAGAATAAAACCAGCAACAGTTGGCACCAGGAATGATTTTAGAAATCCAAATCTAAAACTGTATTTTGAGTTGGATTATCTCAACTTGCCTACATGGGATACTAGGAATAGGAAACAAATCACTGGTAGTGAGTGGGAAGAGCACTTGCTAGGAGAGCAGTGCAATTGGTAACATTCACTGGTAGTGAGCCAAGGTGGTATAACAATGGAAGGGAATGCATAGCGGGTGCAAAATACCTGGTGTTTGAGACAGGCATGGAGAAATAATTAATATAAGAAAAATGGATTGGGTGAATAATGCTGGGAGCAGTAAAAAAATAATGGAGAAAGACAATTAACTGCTGAGGGTTATTAGTCACCCATTAGATGTTTAAGTGTAAAAAATAAAGGACCTGCTTGGCAACATGTAGAGATTCTTTCTGCAGCCAGAAGTCATAAAAGGAAAAGCTGACTATGGAACTCAGCACTTGATTATAGCAAAACAAGGTTACAATCTAAATTTAGGGACTTGGACTATGTGAAGGTCAGAGCCCTGATTGGGACCCTGACATTAGAAGTAGGAACATCCCAATTGATGGACTCAAGCTTCTTGATTCCTCAAATTTATCTGAACCTCCTAAGCTTTCAGAAGTAGGCCATTTTTGCCTGTTAAAGAGAGTACTATGTATTTTAAAGCCGTGCATTCTTGCAAGAAAATATGTATCTCTCTCAAGAATTGTCTTTAGTCACTCTCCCATATATCACATCAATAACTAGGATTAAGGCACATTTATAATCTGGTCAGGGAAGTGATGAATCTAATAGAGTAAGCAAATTATTCCAAAAGTACTACAAAATCTGGCCAACATATACTAACAAGAAGTATGAAAGTATGCATGGGATTGAATTTTGACAGTGCTGAATCACTGCAGACACAGCATAACATTGGATAAGGGAGACTTTATAGGCATGGCAGCACTCTCAAGTAATACAAGTTTTTGAACAGCCTTGCAAGGTCCCTGGGAAAGAGTGTTACCATGCTGTTAGCATGGCTTTTTAAACCATGAAGAAAGAGATGGCCCATACTGTCAGAACTGCTAAGACAGACTGTAGAAGGGATCAAAACACTCAGGGAAAGGGACATTGAAAAGTGGATATCATTTATCAGTCCAGAAAATTCACCCAAATGACTATGTGAGAACCAGGAGGACACTTCTGTGTTTATGAAAGCAATAAGAAATAAATTCCAGTACCAGTAAGTACAGCAGTACCAGTACGACAATACCAGCAAACATAAGTTCAGTGATGGCTATCTGAAGGCCAGGATCGACAGTAAAAAGGGGTTCCCTAATAGTAATAATAGGCTCCCACAATAATAGAGATCAAGTGATAAAACCATCATAAACGAGACAAGCTTAGCTATCAGAATGAGCAACGAGATCAACACAGCATCCAGGGATCTGACTTCAGAGTGCTATAGAGATAGTTTTCAAAAGAAAGATTTCCAACCAGGCATGGTGGCCCAGTACAAGCAACTCTTGGTATCTGTAATGGGAGTAATGTGGTGTAGGGTTTAAGGCTGTCCTCCCTGGGTGGATTGTTAATTTTCCTTATATGCTTTGTGAGATTTTTTTTTTTACTGTGCTCACTGGGGGAGGACATTTTTATAAGTTTACACTTGGCCTTACAACTATGGTAGCTTTTACAATGTTATCAGGAACTAAATGTGAGATTATTCCAACTTCTAGGAATATCAAATCTAAATATGCATCCAAAGATTGGAAAGGTGACTACTGGGTAAGTCTGTGGGCCTGGTCGGATCACTGAAATCTGTCCTAATGAGGACTTGATTTACTACTTGTTCTCCATAAGCCGTCAACTCTAACAGAGATGTCTAATGATGCTTGGTTTTCTGATAAAAATTTAATACAACTTTTGTGTTATTGAAATTTCTGGGTATCCTGCACTTTTTTAAAGTATACAGTTACCTGAGTAAGTAGCTAGGAATCCCTTTGGAAAAGAAGTACGGATATAATCCCAGTATATACTCATCATTGTATTACATGATATTTCCTCCTTCAGGCCTGGCCACTTATTTTTTTCAGTAGGTTATAGTTGTGAAAAATTGGCTCAGATGCAAGAGCTGAGAAGTGCAAAGCATTGTAAAAAAAATCTGAGTAATTACTCTTAGCTTTCTATTTGTTAAAATCAGGTTATAGATTTTAAGCAGTATCTTTGTTGGCTGTCCATCAATTTTTGCCTGTTCTTTTAATCTCTCCACAGTTTCCTAGGGGTCAAAATCCCTTGGCTTCCTCTCCAAATTTTTTAGTTAAGATAGTCTTTAAATTGGACTTCTAGAGCTAGTCTCTACTTGGTCTTCTCCTTATCTCTCTGTAGGGCATCAGTTCAAACTAGTAATAACTGGCCAACTGTGCTTTCTTCATATAGTGTTCCTTCCACAACTTTCAAATGCCGAACTCAGCAACAGGGCTCCCCCTCATTTGGATATGTGCACAGGCAACTACCATGAAATTGTCAGGGTTTGGGCTTAGTCATAAAGTGTTGGATACTGTCTGGGTCCCATATCCCACTCAAGATAGCATGTTTCTTTGTCAACCTTGTGGTAAAGAGTCCAGTCCCAGAATCCCCTTTTGGTGCATGCTTGGTAGTATCCCTCATGTCAACTGTTTCAGTTCAGGTTATCTGGAAATAATTGCCAAGATGTTATTAGAAGAGCAAGAGATTTATTGGGGAAAATAAGCACAGGAAGGAAAAAATTTACATGGGAATAAAGTCTGACACCTAAAAGGAGGGGGGAATTTGAGGAGGAAGAGGAGGAAGAACCTGAAACTGCAAGGTAGAGCTGTAAACAAAGTCTCAGCCAAGCCTGTGAGGGTTCTGGTGTGAAGCCTGCTTGTTTAAAGAGTCCTGTGTTTGGCAGACATGCCAGTATTCTAGCAACCCTGCTATGATCACTTCCAGACTAGGAGCAGCCCAAGGACAACGTGACCTCAAATGAAGTGCACTTAGGCTAAATTTTGTCATCTGTCTGAAATAAATATTTAACTGGAAGTCCTGTACAGTACTTTCATTTCCCTGCAATAGAGACCAGTTGTGAGCCCCCAATATGTCACCATTCTTGAAGGAAAACAGTAATCTACTTGGGGACATATTGACTACATCAAGATTCTACAAAACTGGATGGGGCAATGATTCATCTTGACTCCATCAGCATGGATTCTGGATGTGGATTTTCTTTGCTTTACTGGAAAGCCTCAGCCAGCATCATGACACAAGAGCATAGTTTTTCATCTACTGAGACATTAGGTTAGATTCAGAGATCCACTTTCCAGCCAAAGGAGTGCAACATTAGACATAGGACCTGGGGTCTCATTACTACCCCACAACCCAGAAGCTGCCGGCCAGATAAAATAACAATATGGTGTGCTGAAGACACAGCTAAGGTGCCAGCTTAGAGATCATATTCTGAGAGAATGGATGCCCCTGCCACGAAGCGTTATTTACACTAAATGAATGACTATAACTAAAGGCTACGGGTAGGAGTTGCTTTGCTTATCATCACTCCTGGTGATCCACCTGGAAAATTTATGCTTCCCCTTCTAATAATCCTGGGTCCTGCAGATTTAGAGTTCTTGGCCCCCAAATTGTAAGTACCTTTACCAGGAGGCAACACAAAAATCCCACCAAAATTTAATCATTTGCTGTTGCCTGGTCATGTTTTATACCAGTCAAAAGAAAATAAGCCACAGCAGGGGCAGGCAAAAATATGGCATCCCAGTGACCCACCAGCCACAGCCTGTGAAGGGTATTCTGTCCAGAGGCTCAGACCCTTCTAGAATGAGAGTTTCAGTCAGTCTACCAGGTAACCCACCTAGATCAGTAGAGATAGTAGGTGAGGGTGAAATATAGAATGAATATGGATGATTACTATCAGAAAAGACGTATAGTTTTCATCTGGAATGTCCCCAAAGGCTCTCATGTTGAAGACTTGATTACAATGGAGGGAGATTCAGAGTTGGGGCTTTAGGGAAATAAATAGATCTTAAGGGCTCTGATCTCATTGATAGATTAATCCACTGATTATTTCATAATTGAAGGAACTATTGTTAGGTGGTAAAACTAGGAGGTGGAATCTAATTAGTTGAAGTAGACTACTGAGGGTGTGCCGCAGAAGGATATATTTTGTCCCTGACCCTCCTCCTCCCTCTCTTTGTTTCTTGGCTGCACTGAGGTGAGTGGCCTCCTCTGCCATCCCCTTCACCATGATATTCTGCTTTACTTCGGGTTGAAACTTCTGAAACCATGAGCCCATATAAGTCTTTCCCTCTTTGTTTTGCTCAGGCATTTTGTTACATTGGTGAAAAGCTAACCAATACAGGTCAAGATCAGCTCTAGTGGAAGGTGTATAGTGTGTTTCACTCAGCCTTGTAAAACTTCCTCAGGTAAAGGATAATATAAGCATGGGAGAACTGCTCTAGAACTTACTGATAGGAAGCACACAGACCTGAGCTCCTGCCACCACTTCCTCCTCCCAATCCCTCCCCCACACATATGGCCACTTCAGCGCAGCTCATTTCTTCAGCTGCTGAGACTGTTGGAGGCAGACATCCCTGAACCTCAGCCACACCCAGTCCATGTCCAAGTACATGCTCACATCCAGTGAGGAGACCTAAGGGCCCATTACCTTGTCCTCCTTTGTGAAAATTTGGATGAACCATTATTACAACTCCTGAATTACCATGTGTTCTGCTGAGGTCCCTGTGACTACATGATAACCCAATTTTTCTTTCACCTAACGTTGCTCCTTGGACTTCCCCCAAAGGTACTGATCCTAAGAGCACTCCTCCACCAACTTCTTGTACTCTAATTTTGTTCTCAAAGACTTATTTTCTAGGAAAACCCACCTCTATCTTTTGATATAATTTTTTTTATTATTTCAGAGTAGGTGCACATTGTTTATTGTTTTCCTTTATAGTTTCTGATGTCATGCTTCCAAGGGCCTTTTCCATATAAATTTATTTTCCCATGCTGTCCTAGAGTGTCTTTAGGACTTCCTTAAATTTTAAAAAGCATCCTTGCTTCATATGTAATTTAAATATGAAAACAGAGGTAGGGACACAACTTTGTTTTTTAAATGTTTAACTTGTTCTCTCCATGTTTATATTAAAAATACCTCTTTTCCCCAAATTTTACTAAGATGCAACGTTTCTATCCTTTTTCCAACTTCTAGTTTTCTATGTTTGAAATGTTTCTAGTTTTCTATGTTTCTATCATTTGCCTTCCATTGTAGTTATTAGTTGAAATGCTTACATTATGAATTTTACTGTAAGTGCAGTATTAGCTATATCCCATGGGTTTTAATATGTAGTGTTTTTAAATTAATTTTATTTTTGAGATACGTCCCAATTATGGTTTTGATTTGCCCATTGTTTATACTTTTTTTAGTGGTACTGGGGAATGAATCCAGGGACATTATACTCCGAGCTACACACCCAGCCCTATTTTTATTCTTTAATTTGAAACAGAGTCTCACTAAGCTACAGAGGACCTAAGTATCTGAGGCTGGCTGTGAATCTGCAATCCTCCTGTCTCAGTCTTCCAAGTACTGGGATTACAAGTGTGTACCACCAAGCCTAGTTTATTTCCTGATTTTTAAAAAAAACTTTTTCTGCATGATTTTTGGATTTAAAAACAGTAGGAATTTATGTATTTGTAAGCTGTATTGTAGTGCAATTAAGGAATCCAGCTTGCATTATTTCTGCTTTAAAAATATCAGTGCTCACAAATTTGCATGCATACTTTGCTCAAGACCCAGGCCATTATTTATTTCTCTTGCATGTTTCAAATATAAATAAAAGTGAGGAACTATTTTCCTTATTCCAAAATCCTTACTTGTTGTGGGTTAGGATTATAAGGAATGGTTAGGCATTATTCTAAAGATTTTATGACAAAAATGTCAGCTGTTGAGAGAGTAGTTTTATCTTCCTTTTGGTTCTTGTTTTGAGTTTCTTTAGAGTTTAAAGTGACACAAGATGCCAGGGACAATGCTTCCTAACATACTTTTAGAGATTCTCCTTTTGAAAGATGAAGCTAGGCATTGTGGCACATGTTTGTAATCCTAGTATTTGGAAGGCTGAGACAGGAGGATCACAGGTTTGAAGGCAATATCAGCAAGTAGTGAGACTCTCATCAATTTAGCAATACCCTGTTTCCAAGTTATAGGAGACAAATCTCTCCTTTTGTTTGTGATGTAGGATCTCCATTTTCAAATGAGCCCACTGTTATCCAGGAACTTTCTGACCAAAACAAGATAGGGTTGGAGTGATAGGCAAAGCAAAGGAACATAGAAAAAATGGGGACCCAGGAAAAAGTTGGGAAATCTGTTAAGGGAATGACACACCCAGAAGCTTTCTTAAAAAATTTCCCCTACTTCAAGAAGAGGGTTCTTGGTGCATGCCAGACAGGTCTGGGATTGATGGGATAGGAGAGGAGAATAGATAAAAGTTTGGGTCATGGGTTTTAAGGTTTAAAAACCTTAGCTGAGAACAAACTTAATCGTCAAGGAAACCAGCCACACCTTGAATGCTTTGCTGATATTATTTATTTGTATATTTCCCCTTTCCAGATGATGGTGACAGAAAGCAGATGGATCCCCAACCCACCCACCCCCATAAAATACAGACACAGATTTCATTCAGCATATATAAGCATTGGGGCATGTCCAAATTCATCTCACTGGGTGACTAGAGCCAGGAGAGGTTTGATCTTGGATGGGCAGTCTGAGCACCTCAGGCCCAGATATTGAGCAGGCCAACACTGAAGAGACACTGCCATCCTGGACCCTGCCACTGGGGTGCCAGCAGAGGCGATAGAATTGAATCATGGTGAACAGAGCTGCCTAGCCCTGTCATGTAATCTAAAAGGTAACACTGGGCTCCTGAGTGGCTTCCAGTGAGATCCACAGTCCCATAGAAATCTGTGCCTCAGGGTTCCCATCTGCATAGAGGGGATAAGACTCCTGCCCTGAAGATGTCACAGGGCTATAAATGAGGCTCCAAATAGAAAGGATTTGTCAAAAGTGCTTTGCCAAAGGTAAAGTGCCATACAAATTTAAGGGAATTCAATTGATTAAGTGTGATTGTGCGAGTGCCCCAGGGATAAAAGTGGACTGGCTCATGGGTCCAGGGGCCAAGGAAGCAGTCAAACTCCTTCACTGTGCCTGAGCTGGGCACCACTCAATGGCAGGGAGTACTTGCTGCACAAAAGAGCTTTATCTTTTTCTTGGCCCCAGGAAGTCACCAAGGCCTAGCACCAGGATCAGGGCTGGGAAAGTCACTGGGAGAGTTACAGAAAGAGTCACAGGGGTCAAGGAGGAGGAGGAGGAAGGTGGCATGAAAGCAGGGGTATTTACTATTATCACACACAAAAATAGATACCCACTGGATGCAGGGCATTTAATTGGTGGTGCAGATGGAGGCAGGGGGGAGAGGGAGGCGTCACAACAGCAGAGGGAGGGATACTGTCCCAAACACTTGCTGGCTCCCCTCCTCCTAATGAGGCAGTTCCAGTGTCTGTCTATCTGCAGGGGAAGGGAAGGTGGGGAGATAAAAATAAGAACATAATAATCTGACTCAATGTTGGGGGACCCTCCTCCTGTGGTCCTGCTGCCCAGCATCTTGAGCAGGTGACAGGAATAGCTAAGTGGCTGGTCTATGCACTTTGAGGCTGAGCCAGGGCTGGGCCTGTAGCACTGCAAAGGCATTAATGAATTCCTAGGGAGATTGGGTGAAGGGGCCAGTGGGGAGAGGGCAACCTCTCCACTAGCTTGCATGAGAGGAACAGGGAAGGAAAGATACTGTCTGGGTGATCCCATATCTGCTGCTGCTGTCTCCCAACTCCCTTGGCGAGGGTCTTGGGCCCCCCTGGGGAACTGGAGAGGCTGACCCACTGGGTACCAGCTGGTGCCTACAGGTTAAGGCAAACAAGCCAGTAGAGCACATTGAAGAAGAAGAAGGTGAGCGGAAAAAGAACCCTTGAGTAGTCATCCAGGCGGTAGAGGTGAATGCGGAGGCGGCCCTGCTGCCAAGTGCTGCCCTGGCAATCGGGGACCATGCAGAAATACTTCTTGAAAGCCTTCCAGCACTCGTAGCAGGCCAGCTTGGAGCAGAGGCTACGGGGGCCCTGGGGAGTACCTGGGCTGCGGGGCCGCTGGGCCGAGCAAGATGGGCGTTCCTCTCCATCACTTCCCTCAGAGGTGACAATCTCGCACACAAACACCTCCTGCTGCTGGCGGGCATGGGCACGGGCGCGGGCACGGGCACGGGCACGAGTACGAGCACGAGCACGGGTACGGGCATTGGCACGGCCACCAATAGGAGGCTGCAATGGACAAGGGGAGAAGTGGGGGACAGTCAAGAGGTGATTCAGCCGAAGATCTGCCTCAGGATTTTCTAGAAACTATGTTTGTGGCACACTGGTTTATGCCACCACCCCAGGATTCCCAGCATCAATCGTGTCAAGAGGTTAATTTTCTTCTCAGTTTCAACCCCCCCCCCTTCAACTAGGAGGCTGGCCACCCATGTGTGCAGTAACCCCAGTTCCCTTGCCACTATGCCTCTACACTCCAGAACCTTGCCACCACTCCCACACCCAAATCATACGTAGCGGAGTTTTGGAGAAGCATGGGCTTTCGACTGGTTGTAGGTCAGGAAGTTGAGCACAGCGAACTCCAACAGAGCACAGAAGCAGAAGACGAAGCAGATGGCGATATAGAAATCCAGGGCTGTGATATAGGAGACACGTGGGAAATTCTTACGAGAAAAGGTGCCCAGAGTGGTCATGGTGAGCACGGAGGTGATCCCTGCAAGAGCAAGGAGTGGATTTGGGCTAAGCTCTGTGTCACACTGCTTAAAAGACTCCATGAGAAGTCAATGACTACTCACTTTTCCCTCTTACCTAAAGAGGTCCTGGCTGGAGCAGAATCTTTCTTAATCCAGAAGGAAACCCAGGAGAGCATTGTGGTCACAGAAGAAGGGACGTAGTTTTGAAAGGCAACATAGCCAAACCGCCTGCTCACGTTGAAGAAAAAAGTCATGACCACAAAGTCACCTGAAAAATATAACAAAACACTACATTACTTTACAGCACTGGTGTGATACATAGTAAGATGGTGTACATTATGGGCTCCACTGCTAAGCTCATGAGATTCCCCACCACATTCCTAGGACAGAGCCATTCACATAAGGCCAGGAGCCCAGAGGGCAGATTTTCTGCAAGACCCAAGGGTAACTGAGAATTAAGCCAAGGCCAGATTCTTCTTTAATTTTTGTTTTGTTTTATTTTATTGCAGTACTGGGAATTGAACTATGGGGCATTCTACCTCTGAGCTACACCCAATTTTTTATTCATTTTAAAACTGGGTCTCACTAAGTTGTGGAGGGCCTCACTATGTACCTGAGGCTGGCCTTGAACATTTGATCCTTTTGGCTCAGCCTCCCAAGAACTGAGATGACAGACCTATGTCACCATGTAGCCTAAGACCAGATTCTTCATTACTTTTTTATTTATTTATTTATTTTTGCAGTACTGCGGATGGAACCCAGGGACATTCTACCTCTGAGCTACATCGCCAGTCTTATTTTTTTACTCTTTTTATTTTTTGAAACAGGGTTTCACTGGGTTGCAAAAAGCCTTGCTAAGTACCTGAGGCTGTCCACGAACCACGATCCTCTGGTCTCCAACTCCTGAATGCTGGGATTACAAGCATGTGCCACCACACCTGACTCTTCATTACTTCTTTCTCTCATCACTATCTCACCCTCAAAGTCAATCTTTCTGGGCAGATGAAAGTTAAAAAGTCAATTGGCCCTCTAGATAACAAGACCACACAGCTCATGTCCAGAAGGCTGAATGAAGTCTTGCCACCCACATGCAGTTAGCAGTATCACAGCATTCTACCTGTACTGCTGGCCCTCACAGAGTGTCCTCTCAGGAAATAAGCTAAAGGTGGCATGTTTTGTGAAGGAGAAGTACAGAATGCCTTTGGCCTTTTTCCTACATACTTATTGCTCTACTAATGGCCAATAGCAAGCATTAACCTTTCTCCTAAACTCTTGGTGACTCCCTACTCAGTGATTCATGATACAGTGAATCAAGTCTACCCTATGTAATCTGACACTAAAAGCCTGATGTGACCATGATCTAGCTGTTATTTTGCACAAATACATATGTGTGCAACCATACTTTACCCAACATTGATATAATCTTCTCTTGGATTTCTTGAGACAGACTGCATTTTTATACCAACATTGAAAACCTGGATTTTGTGTTTTTAGTCTGTTACCCCTTAATCCAAATAGAGTTCTTCAGGAAAACAGAAGAATTAGCTGAAAATGAAAATTTCAGTCAGCCCTCTAGATGTCAAGTCTGCAGAATATACATCTACAAGGCAGACTGAGGTCTTCACATTCATTTGGGAATTATGTTTCTTGCTGTTGCCTTCACTCCAAACAACAATGGCTCCTCTAGGACTTGATAACCTACTACATCTCCAGTCACCACTTTTGATGGTAACTTTCATGCTGCCTTATGTTTTCAAAGCTCTCCCTCCCACTCTCCATGCTATTATGACTTCATATCTTGTTTAAACCTTCTTCATTTCTTTATTTTCTCTTTACTTTATTGATACTGGGGATTAAAACCAGGAGCATTCTATCTATTACTGTATCCCTAGCCCTTTTTTGTTTATTTCATTTTGGAATGGGGTTAGGTAAATTGCTGAGGCTGGGTTCAAGCCTATGCTCCTTCTGTCTCAGCCTCCCATATACTGGAACTCCAGGGATGCGCAGAATCTAGATGATCACTTTTACACTCAATATCACTTTGGATTTATAATAGCTCTAATACTGGCTCCTTTGTGAAACTGATCTCCAAACTCCTACCTCAGCGATACTACAGAATCCCTGAGCCTTGAATTTCATGGGCTCTAAACACATTCAAAGTAGGGCTTATGTGGGCCCTGCAGCTTAGCTTCTGCCATTCCAAACCTGGATCAGTCAGTGAATACTTAACTTTGAAAAACAGAACAGAACATCAACCTGTCCATGGCAGGGAAGCCACCTGCACAGCAGGTCTGGGTGAGCTGGAGCTGAATGAAAGCAGCCTTTCCTACTCACCTTGGCAGCACTGACACTCAAGGAGCAAGACTTCCCATATCCTTCTGGAACAAGGCAAGAGAGTAGCCTGGAGTCAGTGGGAAACCTGTTCCTGGAGTAGTACCTTTGGGGCTAGAAGTCTTCAGTGCTGCAGAAGGGGCCATTCTCATACTTGCCCATTGGCCAGAAAGTATTGATCAAACTTCTAATTATCTTGCCCTGGAAGCTTGGTTGCAATTTAAGATGTCTCTAATTGGCTATAACCACCTAACCCCTGCAAAACAACTGAGTTTATATATGCTTGTTATAAGAAGATTTATTATTCAATTTGATTTCTCTGTTTTATTTATTCTGGCCAAAGAAGAATTTCACCACTTGTCTATAGATAGGAATTTGTCTTTGAGGGCCAATAGAAGGATACTGTGCTTTGAAGGCCAATAGAAGGATACATATGCTTTCTTCTTCCTAAGGAGTGGAGAAGCATGGGTAAAATAAAAAAAAAGTTATATGGGGCTAGGGACAAAAAAATAAAAAAATAAAAATAAAGATGCTTTATGCTCTTATGCTTACTTGTTTTGCTTGGTCATTACACTGTCAAAGAGACACAATTATAAAGACTGTGTCCAGAAGACTGGGACAATAAGGATGAGTGGGCCCAAAGCTTTGAAAAATAAGGAATAACAAGGAACTTGAGCTATGTAGACTAAAACCATATGATCCAGGGATGAAAGGCTAAAGTGGTTCTTTAATCTTGACCTCTAGGAAGAGAGACTGGCTAATGTCAGTCAGATGGTTCTAGGGTGAAAGTACTAGATCTAATAGGTAGAAGTTCCAGAGAGTCCAATTTCAGGAAGCTTTGATGGGCAGAGCTATCAAGAGAAAAAATAGAGCTTCTTGGAAGATAATGAATGCCTGATCACAGTAAAGATTCCATCAGAATGTCAAAAACCATCACATGAGGATGATTCCCTCAGTGGGGGTAGGGATGGACTTTCCAAGAACCTCCCATAGCAGAGATTCTCTGGTTCAAGGTTCAAGGTGGTCAGAGTAGCAGGCTACTATTGTGTTCTGAACTCTGAGGAGATGAGCACAGAAGTGTTCCAGAGACAATTGCCGCAGGAGCTGAGTGAAGAACTTAAAACCAATCCCAAAGGCAACTCTGATGTTGGAGAAACCCCTAGAAAAATGGTTTCAACCAGTCTCCAGCAAAAGGGAAAGAAAACTGCCTCTTTTCTCCCCCTAAACCCTCCTTTCTCTTAAGGAGAGCTGCTTCTTACCTATTGTCATCGCTTTAGTGATGATGCTGGCTCCGGGGCTTTGTAGTCACTAGGGCACCATTTTGAAACAATGCACATCCATCTACTAAACGGAACCACTAGTGACTTGAAAGCCCCTGGGCCTTGTTCCTCTGCCACTTTTCATGGTGGGTCTCCACCTATTTGAAGAATCTGATGTGCAGAAAGCTAAGAGGGAGGCTCATAGTTAGCTGGCAGAAGAGCAAGGATCTTGAGTCAGAGATAGTGAAATTCCTTCCCCGTTGCCCCCAAGAAGGAGGAAAGTGTTTGTAAAGCAGCCCTCAGCCCCTGTCTAGTACTGTGCAAGCAAAGCTCCAGCTAGGTGAGCATAGGCTGTCTTTCACCCAGTGACCAACTCAATAAGTGAAGCAAAAGCAGATTTTGTCTAGCCACAGGGAAGCAAAGCAAATTGCCTCCCGTTACAAATGGCAGGTTGGGTGACTTGCTCCATCACCATTCCGGAAACGATAAGGGCAGTGCCTCCAGGGCCCTGAACTTGGTCAGAACGTGTGAAGATTTCCCTGGATGCTCTGGGAGCTCCCTTAGGGAGGCCTCTTGGCTCCTCATTCAGATCACCTAGGAATACAAGCAAAGATGCTCACATCTAATAGGGAGCAAAGAATTAAGACACCCAGGACCCTCCCCTTTCATCCTTGTTAGAAACAAGATAAGAAAACCAATGGTTTTCAGTCAATGTTGAATCTATCATGAAGCCTTTAACAGCAATTTGTGCTTTTCAGAGCTGCTCTTTTGAGAAAAATGTTAATGCAGCAGCCATTACGGCTGCTCTAACTTTCTCTGGACTATCTCAGCTCTCACTGAGTAAGACCCTAACCTCCACCTCCTATGTGGACTGGCACTGTTTCCCATTCAACCAGCTTGGATTGGTTCTGGACATGGAGAACTCACATGAACACCATTCCCCAAAAGTCATCCAAGTAGGTCAGTGTTGTAACAAAGACCTTGAAGCTGAAGGGAGTGCATGACAAAGTTAGTTGGAAATTGCAAACACATGGACCTTATGTACTTACCAGTCACTCAGTGGGCTTGGCAAAGCACTTACTTCTTTGCAGATGAGACTGAGGCATAGTTACAAAGTCTCAGTTTCCTCTGCAAACAGTTGTAAGTACTTAGCATATGGAAGAGAGGAGCTTCTTAAACAATATTTCTGTGGCATGATTGTATAACCTTTGCATAAAACAGCCACCTCCAATCATCCCTCTCCCTTCCCCTATCACTGCCTAGCCCTGGATCCCATGACGCACTCACCAGCTGGTGTCGAGACAATTTCAGTTTTGTTGCTCACACCTGTAAAATAAAACTGGAAGAGCTTCCAGGAGTTCTTCTCATTGATTTCAAGCTTGAAATTCGCCCACTGGTAGATCATCTCACTCTTAGAATAGGAAACTGAAAATGACATAGGAAGGAGGGTCACATGAGACTGGAAAGCCCAGTTGAGGTCCCCACCAGCATGGAGTTAGCCTGAGGAATGCCTTGGAGTCCTGACTCTAGCCTCACCAGCTGTGGTACTCTGCCTTTCTTACCTGGTTGTTGAAGATCATTCAATAAGTGCATTTACTGAGCATTCCTTAGTATCAGGCCCTGGACTGGAAATAGAGAGATGAGCAAGGCATAAACCCTGCCCTCAAGTGTTCACATTTCGTTGAGTGAGACAGTGAGCATACAGCTGTGATTTGGGGAGTTACTCTGAAAAAATCTCTGCCCATGGAAGAGTGGGGAAATAGAGCAGGGAAAGATCACTAGGGGACACACTCAGAAAGGACTTCACAGAACAGGCAACATTCCATTAAGCCTTGAAAGTCAAGTAAATATTCTGCACATGGATGAAGCTGAGGGGCAAGTAGCAGCACAGAAAGGTGAAATGCGTCATTTATTGTGGAAATGACAAAGTTTCAGGATGGCTATCGCACAGAGGATGAGTTGTGCAGGAGGAGGTAGCAGGGGCCAGCAGATGAAGAGCCTGAAAGGTCACTTTAAGGAATTTGGAATTGGCCCATGAGAGTTAAGGATTGGAATTGAAGAACTGACCTGATCTAGCTAACACTTCAGTCAGGTCACTCTGGTTCCTAGGTGAGGATAGTATGTTGGCAAGGTGGCCAGCTATGGGAAGCCAGCACAGTAATCCAAGCACGATGCAGTGAATGAAGGCAGGGGTCAAAGCTGCGACGGCCAGAATGCAGAGCAAAAGAGCAGATCGATAGAGATTTAGGAGGAAACACCAGCCAGCAGGATGTGTTGATTGATTTGATGTAGGCAGTTAGGGTGAGGGAAGTATCAAAGTTCTTGGGTTGGACAAGTGGGTGGGTGATGGTGTCCTTCAATGAGACAGATGGGAACACAGAAGCAGCACATTTGTTTGGGAGGTAGGGGTGAAGGGGACAATGAATTTAGGACATATTCCATTTCAAGGTGAAGATGATGCAAAAGACCAAGCAGAAGATGACAAAGGCCTAAACCAAGGTGGTGGCAGTGGAGATGGAGAGAAGCAAGCACACTGGAGATACACTTCAAAAGCAGGGTACTTCACTGCAGTGGGTACAAGGGAGAATGAAGGACCTGACATGAGGCCCAGGTGGAGTGACACAGCAGGAAAGCAGATGAGGATGGGAGATGGAGGATGGAGACCTTGTGCAACCTTGGCACTATTTTAAGAGCAAAGCAAAGGCAGAAAAAAATGCAAAAGGCAAAGATGAGGAAAAGAAGGGCCCATTATGTCTCTGGGCCCCAAGAAACCTAAGAAGGTACTCACAGCTAGAGAAAGACAGAGGGCAAGAGTGAGAATCCATTGGGAATTTGAGCATGTGGAGAGAGCATCCCGCATCAATGGTCATCCTGGAAGGGAGAAAGGAGCCTCGTTAGGCTGGCTCTGAGTACTCAGGTATCCACTTGACTTTGTTCTGGGGATCACCAATGACTGGCAACAGTAGAATTTAAGATAAAAAGCACAAAGGAGAGACAAGGACAGAGGAAGAATAGCTTGGGCGTGTCCAAGTACCCTGAGCTCCATCAGCAGAAAAGTATATGAACCAACATAGATAGACTTTTGTTTCTTGCCCAAATCCATTTCCTTGGGCTGCAAACACTCCCACTCTTTACCATCTCTTCAGACTCACACTGCTGACACACAACCCTCCCTGCCAGGCATTATGGTACCTAACCTGATCTTAATTACCTTTCCAACCGCTGTGTTGCTGCTCCGCCTGGACAATTCCACCACCGTGGACGTATCTTTACATTCAGTGCCCACTTGGGATGGAATTGTCCAGGCAGTGCAGTCATACTGGTACATTATAGTTGAAGGAGATCTGGACTGGGAGCCACATAACTGGGTACTGGCCCCAGCCCACCACAAACTTTGTGTGTGGCTTTAAGCATTATATTTTTATTTTGAGGCCTCACTCTCTATGTCTGTACATGAAGAGGCTGTATTCATGTGTAAGGATAACTATATAGGCCCGTTAAGAACATTATTCAGGATGAGATCTCTACCTAGAGTGTTTGGCTAAAATTCCCAGATGGGGAGGAAGAGTACCAAGAGGTGAGACACCAAAGGCTTAACATACCTAATTGTGTACAACACCTTGCCATCCTTGTGGATGCGGACCATCTGGTTGGGCATGGTGATCTCATGCTCTTGGGTCCTCTTAGAGTTCCTAAAAAAGGTGTCCGGGATCCACAACTGGCTCACCATATTGCCATTCAAAACAAGAGTCTCAAAGGTGTTATTGTAACGAAGACGTTCATCATACCAGGTCTGGTAGAATATGATGTCAATGGTGTATTCCTAGTGGGAAGGATAGAAAATACACTTGGAGATGAGCAGAGTAAGGACATTCACACCCAGATATATTGTTTGCTATTCCCCAAATTAGAATCCTAAAGGCAACCTGATGAGACACATAAAGCACTGGACCAGGAAGCAAGAGTGGGATAAGGTCCATTTTTCTCTGCCCTGAGACTCTATCAGTGTCAGGACTGGAAGGGACTCATAAGTCCTCAAGCCCAAGGAGCCCAATCAAGAAAGTCATGTTCTGCTTTATTACCACAGCAAGGGGAGCTAGGTCCCCACATATGTAGCAGTTAACACACAGCTTAACACATTTTCACGTGTCTCCAAAAACCAGAAAGGGTTCCCTATATAGACCTTCCTACTTTCTTCCCTTATCAATTCCCTTTTCTGCATTCTGGAAACACAAAACAAGTCTAGTTCCCACTCCAGAGGACAGATCTTCAGAAACAATATTTCATTGAATCTAAGATGCCCTTTTCCCGCATTTCAGAAACCAGGGTGCATCTTAAAATGATACATGTTTTTAATGCAGCATGTCCCTCTTTCTTCTTGACAAACTGTGAATGAAATTGGTTGTACATCTTAAATCATAGGAAACTATAAATCAAGGAAGAACATTTGAAGATACTGTTCATGTCCTTTCAAGTCTTCCCTTTTTTAAGATGGACATTGATGACTAAATTTTTCAGCTTTCTCAACCTAAACATTTGTTTTAAACAATAGATCTAAAAGGACTGTAGTCAATTATCATTCTACTTATAAACACCTCTTTTTTTCTACCAACTGTGATATTCTCAAGCTTCCAAGAATCCATGGACATCTTGTAGAACTTGGTCCATCACACTACTACTCACTGTGTGCTGTCACAACCACATAGTCTGGAAGGATTCTACCACTTAGAAAGAATGTATTGCCTGATAGACTGGCAAACATGACTGTGGCCCATGCAGATCTTACCACCACAGAGCACAATAATAAGCACAGCTCGATAAAACTGCTGCATTTCATTGAATCAAGGAAGCCTATGTTTGCTATGTATTTGGAAGATCAGCATTAATGCAACAGTGGGGTGATCTTTAAAGGTCAGGTTAGCTCTGATGTTTCTGATGTTTCTAGAATTCTGAGGTTCCTCATCACCACATGCTTAAAGGTATTACATTTGTGTAGCTATAACCATCAGTGATTTTTCATATTTCCTTATAACTGAGAGTAAGAAAATACTTCATAGGCAAGCTAAGAAACAACATAAGGACCTGGTGACTCAAAAGGACACATCTGGAAACCATGTCCACACCTGGAAACATAAACATGGAATTATGACAAAGTAAAAAGACTTAGAAAATAGCCAGAAGACACTGAGTGACACGACAGGCAACTGAATTTGCCCTAGAAATGGTTTCAGTGGAATATGGAGACCTGTTATAGACCACAGTGTTAATTGTCTCACTTTAGTTTTTCCCTCTAGAACTCTTTCCATTTATAATCAGAATCTTTTCATGTGACCTTGTGTGTTTATCTGCCATCTTGTTAAATGGGTAGAAAGTATGAAATTATTTGTAAATATCTCAAATTGCCCTGAGTCCAGAGCTAATATTATGACCCTTCCTCTACCAGAATCCAAAGGCTCTACACCATTGATAGAGCCCCTGGCATTCTCTTAGGCTTGCATAGAAGAAAGCAGTAGAAGTTTAGCCACAGGAGTTTTATTTACAGTTGTTCTCCAAAGAAAGTAACATTCTCAAATGAATACTAAAGTGCTCATGCAGGGCTATTGTTCTCCTTCAGCCAGGCAAATGCCCTCTCAGCCCCTACATTTCTACAGCAAATAAACGACCCTTGCTCAAATTTATTTAAAAATTGATAAGGCCACAGAAAATTTTCCCCTTTCAGCTCTTATTTGGGGAGAAGAGATCTTAATTAACCTCAATCTTTTATTCCCCAGACTTATATTGAAAAATGAAGTGTTTTGAGTCAAAAGAGAAATGTCCATCAAGTCTTATGTTTTTTAAACAAAGAGAATCATTTTATTTTGCTTTTTTTCAAACAAGTACCTGTAACCTCTGAATATGTGTGTGTGTGTGCGTGCATAGATATACCCATGATTATTTGTTTTCCAGATACTCCCTATCGTTTAAATTGGCTGCTAAATATCAAGAGAGATGTTTAATAGTATGAAGTGAAAGAAGTTGGAAATTTGTACCCCTGATATCAAAGAGAGAAAATACAGATTTCAATAGAGTGGAAAGCAGCTTGAAAAACAAGTACCACAACTACACCAGAGCAGAACTCTGAGGGCTAGCCTACCTCCTTTATTTTAGAGATAGAGAAAATGAGGCTCAAAAAGATAGGGAGCTATCCAAACTCATACAAATAACAAATGGAAGCACACAGGCTCTGCCACTCAGAGTGCCATTATGGTGGCCCTTTCCTGAAATGGCCTTCTTGTTCTCACATTCCTTTGGGTGTCAAGGTCTAATTTGCCTCTGCAGTATCCTTAGGTAGGTCTTTTATTTGCCTTGCATCAAACAATTAGTACCAACCAGAACTCCACAATGCTGGAGGCCAGTAGAGTCCTGGGGCAGAAGAAATCCCTGCTTGCTTTTCCTGTGTAGGACAAAAGGTGAAAGAGGCAGCTTTCAAGTTGTTGGAAGCCAGACAGGGAGACTAAGAATGTTTTCTGGAGTGGGCCAAAGGACCAGACCAAAAAGATCTCACTCTGTGCTGCCCCACCCCACCTTCCTGCCTTCACAAATGGCCATATGAGTGTTTCCACATTCCCAAGAGGCTGGAAGTTCCAACAGGTCCAGCAGAGCCTTCAGGCCCAAGCCACAAGAACTGCTTGGTAGCTGGTGGGAAACCTTTGCCTCGGCATCCACGCTGTGCTCATAGTCTGCTATGAAGTGTTTCAAATAAGCATTTAATTTCTATTTAATAAGATACCCATTATAAGTTATTTACACATCAACCAGTAACTAACAGCTCAATTTTTTCCTAGTTTGACAAGAGAGCTTGCATGTGCATCTCTTTTAGCTCAGCTGAAACTAGTAATCCAGCGTTTAGGAAGTGGGATGATTAGAATCACCTGCAGTAATTATCACAGTAAGGAACAGTGTTAGCAACTGTTGATACTGTGACAGGCAGTCATTCCCAGACTGGTCATTGCCTTTTAAGTCAGACTGAGTGTTTTCCAAAATTTAGCCAAAAGACTGGTAGGAATGTTTGATTAAGATCCATGTGCACCCGAGTATGGTGGCACACATCTATAATCCCAGTACTTGGGAGGCTGAGACAGAAAGAAAAAAGCCTCAGCAATGTAGCAAAGACTCTCTTTAACCTAGTGAGACTCTGTTTAAAAATAAAGTAGGGCTGAGGGTATTCAATTCCCAGTACTACTACTACTACCACCACCACTACCACTACCACAACCACCACCACCACCACCACTCCTACCACTTATGATAATAATAATAATAATAATGTAATAATAATTATAATAATAATAAAATCCATGTGCCTTGGGCTCAGGCTTTCCCCAGGCAATTGCACTGACTGGGAACCTCACACTAGAATTAATAACCTTGCCATGAGAGGCTCAGTTGACTTGTACAGAAAATGGGATTCTTAATGGCAGCCTTAACTGCCAATAAGACTGCTATGAAGATCCACAGAGACAAATGTGCTCTGAGCACTAGCAAATTCTGTGGCTGTGTGTCAGAGACACATGTTTACCAAATACACTAGGAAAAAACAGGCTGTATAGTCGAGGCCTCCCACAGCTTGAGAAAATGATTTGGAACTATGGAGAAGCTGAGACTTCTCAGGGAAACATAAAACCACATGAGAGTTTGAAATTTTCAAAAAAGCTTTTGGCCCTAACTAAAGCACCGCCTTACTGGCCAAAGAAAATCAAGTCGTTGGCTCTGTTCTGGACCATTTCTGTTTCCCACATCAAGTTTGGTGACTGACTGCTGGGTTATTAAATTTCATCCTCTGAGCTTGTCAGGGATCAGCACTTCCTGGTACATTGGATGAGGCCAGTCCTGGCAGCATTAATAGGAATGGTGTAAGGAGAGAGGGGGCATTCCACTACCACAAATGCAACCATCACTCTACTGCCCCAAAGGTCCTAGCAGATGCAGTCCTACTTACTGCAAATTATATCTTATACCAATTTCAAGAAGATCAGAGCCACAAATGTACCAGTAATCTTCAGTGTTGTAGGATGCTCATCCAGAAAACACGGCACAGCAATTTAGGATTATTTGCTCTGTTTATCAATGCTTCTGCTCCTCCTGCTCAGCAAAAGGAAATTTAGCCACACCAACCGGGTGGAGGATACCTTAGGAAGAAATGACAAGCTAAAGAGGAGGGGCAGAAGACTGCTGCTTGCAAACAACACTGAGCCACTTTCCCACCCTCAACCAATGACCTCAAAAGTGCATCTTCTATTAAGAATAAACAATGGCCAAATGGTGATACCGCAAGACTTCTACCTCCGACTCTCACTCTAACAGGAGAACATCATGGCCAGGTGTAGTAGGCAGAATCCAAGATGGCCACCAATTATATTTACCTCCATTCTCTTGTGTAACCCTTACAATCTGACTGTGGGCTGGACCTAATAATTTGCTTCTAACAAACAGAATACAGTGGGATATCACTTCCAAAAGTAGATTATGAAAAGTTTATTCTATTTTTAGCACTCTCTCTCTCATGCTTTCTCACTCTGTGGGAAATGAGCTACCATATTGTGAATAATCCTATGAAGTCTATGTTGCAAGAACTGAGGGAGGCCTTCAGACAATAGCCTGAGAGGAGCTAAATTCCTCCATCAATGGGAGTGGTCTTGGAAGTGGATCCTCCTTAGTCAATCCTTTGGACTCCACCCCAAACTGACACCTCAATTGCAGCCTTTTAAGACTCCAAAGCAGAGAAATCAGCCAGACCAGGACAGGCCTGATTTCTTGGAGCATGCAGCCCTGATATGATGACAACTTGTTGATTTAAGGCACTGTTTTGCACTTGTAATCTCAGTACCTGGGAGGCTGAGACAGGAGGATTATAGGTTCCAGAACAGTGAGACCATGTTTCAAAATAAAAATAAATAAATAAAAGGCTGAGGGTGTGTAGCTCAGAGGTAAAATTTCTGTCTTCAATAACCAAAGCACACACAAAAAAGACACTGTTTTGGGGGTAACTTGCTACACAGCAACACAAAAGTAAACTTCAGCTTAAGAACAGGGAGCCAAATACAATATCACAGTGATGAAAGTAGGGCTCACTCTTCCACTTAGTGTATGTAAACACTTTGATCTTCCATGAGGTCACTTACCATTTGAGTGTATATTTGCAAGGTCCATCTGAAAGCCAAGCAAGCCTCTGAACTCACTTTGTCTCATAGTGTGTGTTGGGTGTTCCTATATTAACATGGTGTCTACCTTGGCCAAATCAAGTCTTTGGCTACAATGGAGTTGGTTCCCATGGCCTTCCCATTGTTAGGCTCTGCATATGCAAAGGACTTTTAAAGAGCATCTTTCATAACTCATTTGATCAGCTAACATATATATTGAGTCCTTGACATCAAACAGCCCATAGTGGGGAGGTCAAGGCAGACACAGAGCAAAAAATCCCATGAAATGAAGTAGGGAAGATCCAGCTAGAAAGATGTGAGTGCCAAGAGTGGAGCCTGACGTATGAGGGAAATGATCAATAGCCGTGGGAGTCAAGGAAGCTGCCATGAGCAAGATGTCATTTGAAATGTATCCTGAAAGAAAAGGTTTTTGCCATTACTTTGTTTCAATAAAGCAATGGCATCTTAAACTGGAAATTACTGAGAGGCTTAGCTCAGAGGTAACAGGTTGCCTGGGAATGTCCATAGTCTAGTGTGATCAGAGCATGGGGTCTCTAAAGGGGTAAAACAGAACAAAACTATGGGGAGCCTCAAATGCTTAACTGTGGGGTTAGACTGCATGCTGTACGTGGGATCAGGACCATAGAAGGTACGTCGCTGAGGTAACTGCCTCCGTAAGGGTATCGGGTAGTGGATAATTTTGCATATTCTAGGTGGGACGAGGCTAACTGGGGACAATATTGATATTCAGGTGATACCAGAAGAAGGAGAAGGAGCTAGAAAAAAGTTAGAGAAACAATCAGAGAGCAAGAGTTGGCAAGTTTAGACTTAAGTTCATACCAATAACTAGCAGAAATAAAGAGCCATTCCATTGTGGTGTTTGAAGTTGCTTTATTATTTTTTTTATTTTGAATGAAAGACTAGAAGACACTGTCACAATTCTGAAGGACCTCTTTAGGTAGTGAGTGACTTACCTTTTCCAACCTTGTTTTTAAATTAGTAGCATTGAAACCTTCCCCTCCCTCCAAAACCAACCAACCAAACAAACAAAACTGTTCTCCAAATTGTTACAGAAATATAGAGCAGAAAGTACAAGTATGTGCCCCTACCTCCCATAGGTCAGCCTTAGTGCTAGGAAAAATTGTAACCCAAGCTCAGTACTCACCATGTCCAGGATGGAAAGAGGGCCAAGGCTATTGACAGAGACCTCAACGGTGACCACGGTGGTTTTCTCTGTGAGGAGAAAAAAGAACAGGGGGTAAGTGACAAATAAGTGCAGGGCACAGGGGAGGGGGTGGCCTGTAAGGAGGAAAGAGGCCTGATCCTAGTTCCTTATTTTTCTGTCATATAACATGAGTTAGATCATGGTTACCCTGAAGATCAGCCATCATTTTATGCTTGGAAAAAGTGAGGATGAGAGAAGTGAAAAATCTTGACCAAGTTCTCCAGCACTGCTGAAGCTAGAGTTAGTCTTTCTTACCTATCAGGGCAGCAGCACATGTTCCTGTCCCTGCCCATGGTACCCTTATCTGTGCCCCAGACCTGTTCTCCACACCTACACCCTCAACTCTTCTTTCCTCCAGGAGGGGAAGAACTTGGTTTTGGTACTCACTGCCAATGCCAGGGCGCAGTTTGTGGTCATAGTTGCTCAGGATAGTGTTCAGGATGCGGGAGGCTTCTGGCAGCTTGCCCGATGGGCGTCCAGTCTTCATAACTACAGGCTTTGTTTCTTCAGAGAGGAGCTTTCTTCCAACAGGTGGGAGCTGAGGGCCATAGACAACAGCATCTTGGGCAGGAGTTTCATTCTCCACTACAGCTGGAGGTCCCAGGACCCTAGAATATACAAGCAAAATGATAAGCCCTGTTCTCTGCTCTGTAGGGGCCCCAGCTGCTGCCTCTTGGGACAGAGGCAAACCAAGACATTTGCAATGCAAAGCTTAATTAGAAACTGGTAACAGTAAATTAAGAGGCACTAACAGATTATACTGGTTAATTTGTTTTAAATCATGCTGCTCTTTGGGGACTTTTTATGCTATCCCTTTTTATAATTATTTTCTTTGGGGTAATCAACAACAAAAATAAGACCTGGATTTTAAAAAGATATTCAAAGTAAAATGAAGTAGGAGGGCATTCTTGTATAAACTCTGTTAGAGGTCTTGGCCTCCTGTCTAAGCTGTAGCCCATGGGAGGAAGAGACAGGCTGAGGGCCAGAGATGCTTAGGAATGCTTGCAAAAGCCAGAGCAGCCTCTCCCACAGAAGACCAGAAAATTGTGGGAATATTCTGCAGTTTTGTGGATTTGTGATACTCACTGCATGGGGGCAGGAGGAAAGGCAGGAGTCCTTTACCCAGAGACTGTCATCTAAGAAATGGTTCACTAACAAGAATTCATCTTGATCACCACAGACCATAATAGTGATACTAGTATTGCTAATAATGATAATAATAACTTTAAAAAATTTAACAGCCATATGCTAATTTATAAAATATTCCTATGGTGTTAGAAGTCAGGGAAGTGCCACATTTGCTGACAGGTCCTGATGAAGTGGCAGTAGAGGGATTCTGGGGTCCTTAGCACATTCCAGTCCCTAATAGCCTTCTTTACACTGATGTGCTCATTTTCTGACAATTCATTAGATATATGATTATGATTTGCTAACTTTTCTATATATAAGTTCTAATTCAATAAAAATCATTTAAAAAGATATCCCACCTGCTAATATATTGATCTTATTTGGATCCTGATTTTTAAAGCAGACTATAAAAAATGATTTATGACACAATATAGAGATTTGAACAGTGAGTAGCTGGAGCATAAATACATTATACTTAAATTTTTGGTGTAATAGTGGTATTTTCATATATTTTGGAAGTCCTTAATGACTAAAATAATTACACATGGAATTGTATGATAGCTGATATTTGTTTCAAATAATTTAAGCCAGAAGTGGATGGTGGGTGAAGGGACAGAGAAAATAAGTGACTTTGACTTCCTTAATGATGAGGCTGGTGAATGGTATGTAGAGATTTAGTCTACTGTCCCTCTGTATGTATCTTTGAAAAACCACAATTAAAGGCCTTTTAAAAAGCCATCAGCCCAAATTAATGTGTGGAGTTAGAAAGCAAGATAGCATTTTTTTTTGGAGGGGAGATCACTCAGGGAAGGGGGATTTTCTGCCCTGTGTGTGTATGTGTGTGTGTGTGTGTGTGTGTGTGCGTGTGTGTGTGTGTGTGTGGCCTCTGATGTTCTATTTCCTGATCTTGGTGTTGGTTACATATTTACTTTGTGAAAATTCACTGAGCTGTTCACTCTTAATTTTAGTACTTTTATATTTGCAAGTTACACTTCTAAAATTACTTTAAAAAAAATCTATTGGGACATGTGCTTCCTAAAATAAGGAGTAAACAGAGTGGGATACTTGGGCATGCCCCCTGTATTGCAAGCCGAGGGACTGCCAACTTGGACAGCTAAAATTTTTTTCTGCAGTATTTTAAGTATCTTAGGATTGCTTAACTGGCACACAGATGTGCTAAGTGCCATTTTTCAAGTTTGAAGTGGCTAATTCCTATTGTGGGCTAGGGGCTAGGGAAAAAGTAGGCTTGAGAAAAGCAATTTCTACTCCCTAATGCAAGATCCAGAATCTCTTCTTCCCTGAGGCTTTTCAAGTCTCTGGGGCCTGGGCTCTTGGAGGCTAATCCCCTCAGTTCTCTGAAGAGATAAGGGCCGGATTCTCTCTAGGAGGAAAAAAGGGAAAATGGAGACCTGAGACCCTGCAAAATGAGCTAAGTGGCTGAAAATATGGTGCAATCCTTAGTTGTCTGAAACCCATCAAAAACAAGAGCCCCACCCCCAGGCTTAAAAGCACAGAGGCAAACAAACATGACAGGACAGCACCTGGACCCCCACAGCCCTGGGCTGGGTCTGCAAGGAAAATAACATCAGAGGGGCTTGAAGTTGCTTTGATCCTGTAATTAGTTTTTTTCAGTTAAAAAAAATAAGCTGACAAGTAAACAACTTCATTTTGGGGGGTTAAGGAGCTCCCGGTGATGCATACCTTTCCCCAGCTGGTCACTTTCAGTGTTAGAAAGAATAAAAACTTGAAACACTCATACACTGGACTAGTGGGATTTTCCATGGGGTCTTTTCAGACATCCAAAATGACCATTAATCTCTGTACTGCCCCCCACCTCCACAAGCTGCCCGTCAAGGGGGAGGGAAGACATAAGAAAAGGCCCTTGATATTTTTCCAAATCAGCTCTCATTTTTACTCTACAAATGAAGAAACTGAGTCCCAGATGGAGGAACGAAGGGCTGTGCCCAAAGTCACACAACTAATTTGAGGCTGAACCTGGACCAGAGCAAGGTTTCTGGGGTCAGTAAGGCACACCAAAACCTATGTCACCCAGCCTCTCCTGACATCACAGGTTGCCATGTTGACAGTGTCTGAACACTAGCTGCAGCCCTCCCTCCTGGCTGAGGTTTCCATCTCCCTGCTCCTTTCTCTCTGATCCTCCTAGGGCTTTTTGCCACCCCCCCCCAGCCATCTCTTGCCCCAGCCAGTCACCATGTCAGCTCTGAACTAGTCCAAATCCCATTTGGAGGGATATAGATGACTAAAAATTCCTAGCACTCATTCAGAAATATTTACCACGCCCCAACAGAGACCAGCCCCACCCTAGAACACCAGTGAGCCGGCAAGAGCCACGTATGTAGTTCCTTCCCCAAAAGCTAAGGCAACCTGAGGTGGGGAGAGAAGCCATCCTCCTTTCTTCAAAACAGATAAACAAGACACAAGCCTGATTTTATGAAAACTTCGAGAAAGCTCAACAGATCAGGACGCTTGGGAACTTCTGATCGTTCACACTCAGCAAAAAATAAACCATCTCAAAAACAGGAAATAGTTACCCTCCACCCTAAAAAGCTAGAAATCCCAGGGACAATCTAGCAAAATCCCAGGGTCCCTAGAGGATGTCAGGGAAGCCGGCTGCTTAAGGGACATCTGAAAAGAGGAGGCAGGGATTGAATTCCAGGACCCAAACCACAGACTTCAGAGAATAACATTCCTGGTCTCTGGCTCCAGTCTGCCCAAGACCCAGCGCATTGTCTAGCAGTGAGGACAGAAAGGGGAGGCTGAAGCAGCGGAAAGCGGAGGCTAGCTGTTGCGGGAACCGTCACACTAAACCAAAGCTCGCTATGGGGACTGGCACCAAGAGGAGTGGCGGGATGGGAAAAAGTAAAGTCAGAGTTGCCTGGCACCACACCGGGTACTCGGTAAGCGCTCCAGAGCGGGGAAAAAGGAACGAGAGCAAAAGGAAACAGACTAACATTTTCAGCGCTTATACTCTCCCAGCCAGCTATCCACCCGTCCCCAAGTAGCTGGAGCCCGCGCTGGCAGGTTACCGCCGGGCTCCTGGCTGTCTCCCCTCTGCCTACACAAGACTCCGCCAGGGAAGGGAGCGCTTTGGCGGGCTAGAGTCCGGAGCCCGAGTGGCCAGGGTACAGAGGGGCTCCCCGTCTTTCCTCAGATCCCTCTCTGCGGGAGTGAGCAGGATGGAGGCTGGCGCGCGTCAAGCAGACGCTGGATCTGGCAAGCCCGCGCAAAGGCTGGAGCAAAGCGCAAGCGGCGCTCTAGGAACAGGGTGCTGCGGGGGTCCTGGGAGCTGGCTGCGACCACCAGCAGAGGGGACTGGGCGCGAGGGGCTCTAGGGTCCCAGGATGGCGACTCACCTCGACTGCAGAATCAGCGATAAGTTCAGGAGGATCACGAGAACTTTGGGCAACATCGTGACGAGGACCGGCACGACCACCTGTGTGGAGGTCGCAGCGCAAAATCTGATTGCGCTGCGCCACGTGCAAAGTTTTGTTGCGCTCCAACTTTCACTCCTCCCACTTTCCCGCCCCACCCTGCACTCCCCACCCTTGTCCCACCCCCCCTGAGCCCCCTAAAGAAGTCTCCGAAGTCTTGGTCTCTGCGGCAGTGGGGTGCGGGGAGCGGGAGGGAAGCTGGAGCATGCAGTGAAGGAGAGAGTCCAGTCGCCAAAGTCCCTCAGCCACTGACGCTGCAGCGCTGCCAGACTGCTAGGGGCGGGGGGCCAGAGGAGGGAAGAGGAGGAGGAGGCCAGTCAGCGAGGCGCGGGGCCCCGGCGGGGGAAAACGCAGCCTGTGTCTGTGGCTGAGCGAATAAAGCAGACCAGACCCAGCTGACTACATGGGGATCTCCGTGTGTGTTTGCGCGCGCGCGTGCGCGCATGAGGGGGCTTTATCTCAGATTCCCTCCAGCCCGCAGCTCATAGGCTTGCTGCAGGCTTCAATTGTGCCCTTCAGCTCTTGGCTTCCCCTTTGCCACTTGTTGCACCCTCATTCCCCCCTCCTGGATTTTCCCTGTCTCACTTTACACCTCACAAGGAGTCTGTTAGCACCCAAAGGAAGCTGCACAACTCAGCACCTTCCTTAGTATAAGGAATAAGAGAGATTTAGGGGTCTCCCCAGTAAATTCTGATCTGAGCTGCTCCAAAGGCCAATTTCCCAGAAAGTATGCAGGAAGCAGAAGCTGGGGGAACCACAGGAGACAGTAACACCAGGGTTGTCAAGTTGACAGGATCAGCATGCAGCTCAGTAAATGGAGTAAGGGAGGAGGCAAAGGAGAGAGGGTCTTCCCAGGAGACAAGGATGGCAGAACAGAAATGAGGAAGGCATGAGACGAAAAGCTTTTAGTCACTGCCATGAGCATTGCAGCCTGCATTTTGTATTTTACTTTCTAATGTTCCATTAGAGGAAAACATTCACTTATTTCCTAGTTAAGTATACATATATGGGTGAATGTGTGAGGGAATGATTTCTATTCTGGCTGTTTGTCAGATATGCTTCTCTTTAACTTGGTATTCAAGCTGGATATAAACACAAAAAAGTTAACAAAGCAGCTATATTTTCATAATGAAACCAAACTAATTGATCAAAATGGTAGCAAGCAACCTCATTTGTCAGTGGTGAATTATCCAATTTAATAACCAACATCAAGCTACCCTGCAGTGTATGCTGTTTAGGGATCAAATCAGAACTGCTGGCCATAAAGTCTGCTGCCCTAGCTTGGCCCCAACTGGACATATGCACACAATGCTTTTCCTATTAGGCCTAGGGAAAAATACCAGCCCAGACAAGTCACGGGAGGCTTAGCTCGTTAAGTACTAGAGCTTGCACAAACCCGAGATGCTGGGGACTCTAGGAGTGACGAGCTGGATAAAATAAGATCTAAAGGGCTAAGCCAGATGCTGAAATGGCTGAAGGGCTGAGCATGGAACAGCCAGGCTTCAGAACAGAGAGACAATGGAGGCAGAGGTAGTGTCAGTTAGAACTCGGTGCTCTGTGCTCTACTGCAGATGGGGCAGAGTTGGAATTCCAGACTCCCCACTATATGCTCACTAAATGACCACCAACAAGTTATTTAAATCCCCCTGAGCTCCATATTACTCATGTGTATAAATAGAAATTGTAATACTTCCTGCCTCATGTGCATTCAAGGACATAGGCCATGCAAAACAAATTTCAGTGTGTGGTACATGATCAGCACTCAATAAAAGATACCTGTTATTCTTATCATTACTATTATTAGCTGATAGTTGATAAATAACAGTGAAAACACCACTGATGCCTCTGAGGTCTTGAGCAGCACCCTGGAAGTGTCAGATGATGGGTTAAGACCCCAGCCCCAGACGGGCATGATTGTATACACCTGTAAGCCCAGTACTTGGTAGGCTGAAACAGGAGGATACAGGTTCAAGGCCAGCCTCAGCAACTTAGTGAGACCCTATTTCAAAATAAAAACAGCTGAGGTGTAGCAAAAAGGTAGAACACCCCTGGGTTCAATTCCCAGTAACATATACACACGGCCCCAGTCGCCAGATACACACTGCAGAGCAAGGTCCCTGTTCCAAGGACATAAAATAGTATACACAAAACAGGACTCTAGACCAAAGGCTAGTGGCATCCAGTCTACATGGAAAAAGAGATTTATGACTGAGATAGAGATTGAGGATCACCAGCACATAGGTGGTATTCAGAACCACCATAGTGGATACAGTCCCTCAAGGAGTGAGAAAAGGACTTAAACTTGAATTCTGAGAGGGAGTCACAGAGGCCAACAGATTAAAAAGGGCATTTATAATACACTGGAGGCTTCAATTGCATGCCGGGGAGACATAGACTAACAGTACCCATTGGCTTAATTGTCTGAGAGTCCCTTGGTAAGCTTGGCAGAGTCTGATTCATACAATGTTGAGGAGAGGAGAGGAGAGGAGAGGAGAGGAGAGGAGAGGAGAGGAGAGGAGAGGAGAGGAGAGGGGAGGAGAGGGGAGGGGAGGAGAGGGGAGGGGAGGGGAGGGGAGGGGAGGAGAGGGAGAGAGCGCCAGTGCTAAGACTATGCATTGATCACTTGGGCTAGCAATGTATAAGTCATTGGGGTAACATTCCTATGGTTTATGAGTGTGTTGGAAAGGGTGAGAAGGAGAGGTCAGAGACTGAAGTGGGTTGGAAAAGTGACTACGACTGGAGATAAAAAGCATACATGCTGACCAGAATGGCTGAGAACTCAGCAAAGGCCTAATGCTACAGGGGAGAGGAGGAGAGGAGCCGTAACATCATTCAGTGAGCAAGAGAAGATGAGTAAGCTGGGCGTGGTGGCACATGCTTGTAATCCCAGCATTTGTGAAGCTGAAACAGGAGAACTGCGGTTCAAAGACAGCCTCAGCTACTAATTACTTAGGCCCTTTGCAACTCAGTGAAACCCTGTTTCAAAAAACAAAGAATAAAAAATAGGGCTGGGGTGTATCTCAGAGGAAGAATGCCTCTGGGTTCTATCCCCAGTACCACAAAAAAAGAGAGAGAGAAGATGGGTAACTACACCCTATCTCCTACCTTCTCAATTCATATTTATTTATTTATTTATTTATTTATTTATTTATGGCACTGGGGATTGAACCCAAGGGGCTTCTACCTCTGAGCTACACTCCCATCCTATTTTATATTTTTTTTATTTTGAAACAAGCTCTCACTTAGTTTCAGAAGGCCTCCCTGAGTTGCTGAGGCTGCTCTCAGACTTGCATTCCTCCTGTCTCAGCCTCCCAAATACTGGGATTACAGATGTGTACCACTGAGCCCAACTCACAGTAATTAAAAAATTTAAAAGAAGATATAGCAGTAGCAGATAGCAGAAAGCCTGGGAGTGTGTATTCCACAAAAACATGTAAGGAGTTCAGGAGTGGGTATTAACTTTAGGTATGAGGTGGACAATATAGAAACTGGCTGTAGAAGGAGGAGGAGGAAGAGTAGGAAAAAGAATAAGAAACAGAGTGAGAGAAATAGAAACAGGCACATATTTCCCTCACATCCCTTAGAGAGGCAATGGAGGCTCTAGCTTAGCTCTGTATCCAAATGGGCTTCCAGAAATACTGTTGCATCCCTCACCCCTGCCTCAAACTAAACTTAGCCACTCTCCCTGAAGACAGGCAGCTGTGAAAGGCTATGACATCCCACAGGTCTAGGAGGCCCTCACATGGGAAAAGAGGGGAGGAATGTTTTTTTTTCCCTTTGTATTGCCTTAAGTCAAGAAAAGAGAAAGTGTTTCCCTCATAGGACAGGAAACAGGTGCTCCCTATTTTATGGGCAAAATGGAGACCTTGAATCGAGTGGGAACCATTTCACTGAAAATCTCCAGATTTTTATTATTTTTAATGCCTTCAACTTAATGGTTTTGTTGAGATCAATCAAAGGTGGAGGAGCTGAGAGTCTCATATTTGAACAAGGTCCAGAAGGAATGCATTCATATATCTCAAGGCCTCTGGTTCCAGTAACACTTCTCACGTTCACAAAGCCGGTTCTCCTGCCCTCCTTTGTAGCAAATTCAGCCTTCTCACTTTCTCACAGTGCTATTTTTGGTGCTGGGGGTACAGTGACAAGCCCAAGTCCTTTCCTTCATGAAGTTTACATTTTTATGCAGGGGGAAAATAAACACATGCAGACAAAAAATAAATGTAATCATTTCCAGTACTAAATGTCACAAAGTTCAAGTTGGTAATGTGGCCAAGAATGACGGGGTGTGGGGACCGTTAATCTGGCCAGGTGTAGGGGACATCTTGAATTCCTCTTGGGTTTTCTGGACAGCTAGGAAACTCTGGGCAGTCATCTCTGAAACTACTTTTGCCACCTCTAATTCCAGTGTGGAATAAAGGGAGCTGGAGGGAGGTAGAATGACAAGGCTATTAATATATGAGAGGCTGCCAAGCCATTAGCGTTTATTTCAAGCGGTGGTAAAAGCAGATGACTCATCCTTCAGAGCTGCAGGACTTTGCACCAGACATTCTGGATGGTTTACTGGCTTGTCTATTTTCCTGAGTCTGAAGTTCAAGGGATAGAGCTTCTGAGCTCAATTAACTCTAAGGAGCTGTATTTCTTTACCCCTACTCTAAGAAAGACTTTCCCCAAATGTCCCATGGGAACAGAGATGTGTCAACAATGATCAGGAGCAGAGGGGTTTTCTGGGGGGGGGGGATAGAATTAGGTTGCTAAACTGAAGAGTCTGTGTTTTCTTTGCCCGCCCATACCAGCCACATTCCCTTGCCTTGAAGGTTAAGGAGGAAAGGCAGAAATCTCTTGCTAGCATTGGCAGAAGGAGCACCTTCTCTCTATTACCCCGGTCAAACAGAGCCAACTAATAAGAAGCATATCTCCTCTAAAAGCTGTGTAAAATCAGTCACCTAGTTCATAATGCCTACTGGGCCCCAGCTGCTGCTTGGTGGTAACAATGGGAGGGTTGAGCTTTAGCAAACACTCAGGCTCCTGGAAGGGAAACTCCACCATTGAACCTACAGCATGTAGCTGCCTGTTCCATGAAAGGGATGTGTTCCAACAGATTGCGAGAGGGACTCACCAAGGAAGTATGTAGTTTCAGTGTAAGAAGGTCTTTGTAAAATTAGCAGGTGTTCTCTTTTATTCTGAGGTGCCATCAATAATAGCACCAATCCAAAATAAGTTTCAAAATTATTAGGGCTGCCACTCTGGCATGAAATAGAAATGGCTCAGTGGTGGGATAGATCAATTGAAGACCTATTTCTATGGGACGCTTTGACAGGAGGACAACAGAGGAATAGGAACTTGGAAGGGACTGAAAGATTTGATGAAGATAGCCCTAGACGTTCCCTGACATAGGGAACTTCTTAATAGTTTCCATCTCAAGGACGGCATTCAGAATTGGTTTGAACTAAGAATGGGAAGCCTACTGCCTCCACAGGACAGCCTGTGTTACTTTTGAACAAGCCCTATAACAAATAAATCCACTGGCATAGTAAGTGAAGAATTTTCTGACAGAAAGTAGAGAAACCAATCAAATTCTCCCTTACGTTTTGACTATAAATCGGCTAGGGGAAAAAAAAAAACATTTAATTTGAATGTAGAGAGCCTATCCCTACCACTTTTGTGTGGTATACACACAGGCGGGCATAGTTTGATGTTCTTCTATATAGCTATCTACTCTATCTACTCTATGACATTCAGTATTCATTTTCACACGGAAAAAAAATCAGGTAGTACATTACCCTATTGCTTCTGGTATTATATGGGCCAATGATTAACCAAGTATGTAGAGACATCACACTAATCTGGATATCCCAAAGTCAACACTAAGGCTTTTACAATGTCTTCAAAGGTGAGCTCTTGGGACTTAACTCAGAGCCTATTTACACTTAGTCTACATGCAGTTTTAACTGTCCTGTGGAAACCTGATTTCCCAGGCACAGCAGTTTAACTGCAAAATTATAAGGGAAAAAGGTATATTCATCTGATAATCCAGACTATGAATAGTTATTAGTATTGTTACAATCAAGACAATTAGCCTTAATATTGTCAAAGCATTACTGAAGAAGAAAATCAAATTTCTGAGCCTCAGTTTCTATGCTTGTGTGTTTGTTTGATGTGAGAAAGGTGATATTTCCCTCTCCTATTTAGCTTGTGTTATTGCTCAAGTCGGCTATTGTGTTGAATCCTTTACAGTGCTTTTAGCTGAAAATAATGAAAAACCTTACTCAGACTGACTCAGACAACAAAAACATTTATAACAGAAAGCCCAGACATATGTGGGCTGCTGGGTTGTTTAATTCTGCAACTCAACAGTGTCATCGAGGACCATCTCACAGACATTGCATTGTCGTTCTTTCTTTTCTCCAGTGGCACAATTCAAAGAACAAGAACTGGACCTAAAGTCATGTAACAATCAACTCATATGTCTGTCCACTGTCTGTGGTCCCTTAGGATTAAAGATATTCCAAAATCAGCAACTACCTTATGTGTAATGCTGTGTTGGAGAAAAAAAAAATAACTGAATGCTGAAGCTGGGTGCAGGGGTGGGGATGGGGAGGAGGCTCTGACGTCAAATAGATAGTGATGTCCCCTAACTCCAGGAAGTATCTGATCCCATGGTAAGATGTATTCAGACTACTTCTGGGCAGGAATGGCAAAAATATTGGATCTTTCGAGGGGTCCCATGGGAAATAAAGCTGGCACATGTGTCCAGTGCCAAGGTTCTGAGACCGGGTTTTCACAGAGGTGTACAAAGGGCCCTTCAAAAACTTTAAGGTTAGAACTTTGGCATGGTCATATTCATGTTTTTTAATTGTTTATTCTGGCTGTGTGGCCAGCATGAATTTGAGGAGATGGTAGGTGAAACGAGAGGTCTCTTACAAATTTGTCGCAATTCTCCAGCACAGAAATATTGAGAATCTAAGCTAGTTCAGTGCAGAAAGAAAGGAGAGAGAGGGCTGAAAGCCAATTAGTTATTTTTCTCAACTTGACACCTGTGATAGGCTGGATGTTAGTTGTGAGGGAGGCTTCAGCTGACGGGAACCTTCAGATTGCAGGCTTGGCCCCCAAATGCTTATGGTGCCCTTCACTGAGATAGGCTCTGCATGAGAACCAGGAAGCCAGTGATGGCAGATAGAGGTTTTCACAATTTGGGTTATGTTGACCTTAATTCCAAGTAGAGGTTTCCAGAAGGAAGTTGAGTATATCAGGCTAGAATTTAGGACAGAAGTCTGGGTTAGAGGCTGACTCATTACCATTAGGGATGCTATAGTATAGCGATGCATATTTTACAGAGCACCTTCTTCATCATGTTATTTAACCCTTCCCCCAGTATTTTAGGATCTATGGATTGGATTCATTATTCATTTGCCTTTGAATGTTGTCAATGCTTTTCGTTATGAGAATGCTAAAAGTCCTCTTTTCCTAGTACTCCTCCCATGCTCAGGCTTACCCCAGCCTAATTCCTCTCCAGGTTCCTATTCAAGTCACTCAGTTTTGGCTTTTAATTTGGATCATGGCTCTGAAAATTGTGCCTTGTGCTTCTGGCTGGATTGTTAGATTGCTGACTTCCCTGACTCATTCTGGGATCCTTGTTTGAATACTAGGTTCTGCCTGTAGTGTAGGTTGGCTGAATTGTGGGTGCTGGCAATCACATTTCTTTTCCCCCTCTCAGGCCTGCTTTCTTGCCTAGTAGGTCATGAGGAAATGGCTGTAATTTGCGTGATTTGCCAACAAAACCCAGTGAAAGTTCACAAGCTATTTAGGCAGAAATGAAGGCTTTGTAGACTGGAGGACAATTCTCCAGATGGTTTTTGTGGAGCATCAGTAAGGAAAATCTAAAGGCAAAGATCAACCAACTGGGGGTGAATTGGAGGAAGGAGGGTACCAAAGAAAACCATGAGACCTTGGGCTTCTGCTCTCAAATAAATGGAAGTCCATATCATTGGAATCTCATGGCAGGAAGAGGTGAGCAGGAGAACTAGGTGGAGGACAACCATACTTACACCCCATTACTTGGCCTGGAGAAAGAAGTTAACTACTTTTAGCATTAAGACTTTTGGAAGGAGTTATTTAAACCATATTAGGAAGGAAAACAATCTCCCAGATATGGCATACTTTCTACTTTGGTGAAACCAAATACACCAGATGTGCAGATTCTTCCTAATGACTCCTGATTCTTCTTAGAAGCTTCACTTCCTCTATTTGGCCATGCCAAGTCTTCTCTGTTGATAGATTAGTCACTTTACTCCTATGTAAAATGGAACCAGATGGCAGCACTTTTAGAGTCTATATATTTCTCTTTATGGAGTTTCTTCCCTTTCTTTGTGAATCAGTCAACTGCCATTTCTCATGATTATTGGCAAGCCTGCTTCTTGCAAAAATCCACTTATCACTATTTCTCATTCACCTCATAATTGAAATTTAGATGCACATGTTTTATAGAATCCTATATAAACCAATTTAATAACCTAACTGTAGTGACTTCTCTTACCATTGGGCAGCTATATTTATTTTGATTTTTATGTAATTGGAATATTTAAAGTGTGTGCTTTTTTGTGCCTGGCTTTTTGTTTTTAAGAGAAAGAGGCTCCCTACACTGCCAAGCTGTCCTTCAAACTCCCAGGCTCAAGTGATCTTCCTGCATCAGCCTCTGGAGTAGCTCAAACTACAAGCATGCATCACTGTGCTGGCTAGTACTTATTTCTTTTAAATTGTTGTATAGTATTCCATTTTATGAAGATAAAATGGGTTTGGCTTGCAGTTTGGATCATGGCAAACCAATTCAATTTGTACTGGAATGATTCCAATCTGGAAAGTTATTTTTATTTATTTTATTTTTTATTTTTTGGTGGTACTGGGGTTCCTGGAAGCTTTTCTACCTCTGGGCTACACTCCCAGACCTATTTTTACATTTTTTTAAAATTTGGAAACAGGGTCTCCTAAGCCAGCATGCACGGCTGGCTTCGAACCTGCGCGATCCTCCTGTCTCTGCCTCTCAAGCGCGGGGATTACAAACGTGCACCTCCACGCCCAGCTGGAAAGTTATTTTTAATAAATAGTCTGAAATTTCTTGTACATATTGATATACACATGTTCTTATTTTGGTTATATTCCAGGAAATAAAATTGCCAGGTCAAAGGAAGTATATATATATATATATATATATATATATATATATATATATATATATGTATGTATATATATATATATATATATATATATATATATATATACCTTATATGCAGACAGCTTTCAGAAATGACTGCACCAATTTATATTCTTAAGAGAAGTGTATGAGAGTTCCCATTGTGCCACATCCTCACACAAGGCTTTGTATAGTAGAGTTTTTCATTTTAGCCAGTGTCTTGGAGTATAGTAGTACTGACTTGTGGTTTTAATTTGCATTTCCCTGATGCTATTGGTTGCCTTTTCACATGTCATTTTTTGGGGGAAGGGCATTTGGATATCTTTTATGATAAATGTCTTTTTCCCACTTTTCTCTTAGGTTTTCTACGTTTTATAATTGATTTTATAAAGCTCTTTACATATTCTGTTTTTTAGCCTATTGCTCAATATATAGTAAATTTCTTCTATTTTGTTGAGACTTCATATCCTTTTAAATAATTTTCCCTGTCCTAATGTTATGAAAACATGCTCTCCTATATCATCTTATGAAAACATTAGCCATTTGTCTCTCACATTTAGATGAGTACGCACAGAATTGATTTATGTATCACATTGGATGTGTAACACCTTTAGAAGTGATTTATAAATGTAGTGATATAGACATCAATTAAGCCTTTCCAAATGGACAACAAATTGATCCAGTACTACAATGGTACCATTGTCATAAATCAAGTGACAATATTTCTGTGTATTTCTTGATACTGGTGCATTGTTCTGAATTAATATAGCTTTATAACAGGTTTGATATTTGATAGTGATAGTACTCCAATTTTGTTCTTCTTCCTCAAGATGGCCTTGGAGATTCTTAGGCTTTTGCATTTATATATACATGTTAGAATCATATTGTTGATTTGCACACACATACACACACAAACACACACACATACACACACTCCAACCTGCTGGAAGTTTGGTGAGAAATTGTGTTGAATCTATAAGTAAATTTGAGAGATCTGTTATCATTAACATATCAAATTTTCCAATCTATAATCATGCTTACATGTTTTTGAAGGAAATTTATGACTAAAGAGCTCAGAAACACTGAAATTTTCATCAACCAAAAAAATGAACAACCAAATGTGCCATTTCATACAATGGACTAGCATTTTGGCCATGAAGCAATAAAGTGTTGTTATATTCTACCCAAATATGAACTTGTAAAGCATTGTTAATATGAAAGAAAGTATTCACGAAAGGTTTCATTATTGTATAATATCATTATATGAAATATCTAAAATATTTGAATCTATGGAGACAGGAAATGATGGGTGATAGCTAAGGGGTATGCAGTTTCCTTTAGGGGTGAAAATATCTTCTAAATTCATTGTGGCAGTGATCATGCAACTCTTTGAATATACTACAAATATTTACATAAATATTTGTATTTACATAAATAAATACAATTTATATAAATATTTATACAGTGAACTGTTAAAGTATGTAAATTATCTCATTAAAACTGCTACACAGACACAAACCATAATCCTGATTTATCAAATTTCTTAATTGTCTAAGCCCTAAATCACTCCCCATAAAAGATATATTCTTGCTGAGCATGGGGCGCACATTTGTAATCCCAGCATTTGGGAGGCTGAGACAAGAGGATCATGGTTCGTGGAAAGCCTCAACTACTTCGTGAGGCCCTTTGCAACTCAGTGAGACCCTGTTTCAAAATAAAAAATGAAAAATAGGGCTGAGGGTGTAGCTTGGAGGAAGAATGTCCCTGGGTTCCATCCCTAGCGCGCACGCGTACACACACACACACACACACACACACACACACACACACACACACAAATATATATTCTCAGCTAGTGCAGTGGTACACACCTCTAAACTCAGTACTTAGGAGGGTGAAAAGGGAGGATTGCAGATTAAGGCAAAACTCACCAACTTAGTGAGACTGCTTAAAAATATATGTTTATGTTTATGTTTATGTTTATGTTTATGTTTAAAAAGGGCTGGGAAGCCAGGCGTAGTGGCGCATGCTTGTAATCTTAGCATTTGGGAGGCTGAGACAGGAAGATCACGGTTCAAACACAGCCTCAGCTACTATTTAGTGAGGCCCTTTGCAAATCAGTGAGACTCTGTTTCAAAATAAATAATAAAAAATAGGGCTGGGGGTGTAGCTCAGAGGTAGAATACCCCTGGGTTCCATCCCCAGTACTGCAAAATAAATAAATAAATACACAATAAAAAGGGCTGGGGTATACATCAGAGGTAGAATGCTTCTGGGTTCAATCCCCAGTACAAAAATATATGTTCTCTAATACTGTTTCAAGTGGAGAGTTCAGAGAATGGATGTAAGCAGTAATTGGATGAGGCTGCAGGTTTTCTCCCTTTTAAAACCTCTGCTTTTCTGTGTGCAAAAATAAGGTGTGCACAAATACCGAGGTGGGCAGATAGATTGTAATGAATATTGTTAATCATCCACCCAAACCCACTTTCCACTTATTTCACTATAATAAAATTATAAGAGAACACATAGTTTCTCATATTGACTATACTCTCACACTCTTTCTGGAATTAGGTTCAAGCATTTAACTATATTCTCACTGATAAATTACAAGCAGATATACTGCAGGCTCGTTCTGGGCCAGGGCCTTAAGACAGTGAATGTGCTCTCTTCCAATATTTCTCGTTGAGATCCTAAACTGGTAGCCAGCATTTGAATTATGTAGAAGATGAATTAAAAGAAATAATAAATGAAATAGACATATCATACACATATCCTTCATTGGTAAGTACCTTGATTTGCTCTATTATTAGTTCTTTTAGTAACTTAGATTTGCCACAATAATACAAGAGGACAAGAGGTAAGGGTTCTTCATTTTTGTATTCTCTCGTCAACTGAAAATCTGGAATTTGCAAGTTCACATCTAATCAAGCCCAGAGAAGAAACTACCAATTACTTCAAGATTTATGGTCATCACCTCATTATCTGGCCTGACTCAGAAGAAAGTGCCTATATATGGCATTTCCTGTTATGCTACTAAGTGGCAGCTGGCCTTCAGGAGAAGTCATTCCTGCAGGAGGGCCCCAGGGAGAGAGAACAACAAGCAGAAGGGATTTAGAACTAGCTCTGAGATTAGAGTACTACCTAAAAACCTCAAAGGTATTGTCCAGGCTACAGGCTTTCTTGGATCTTAATAGGTTGCTAAAACTATGTTTCATCCATCTGTACTCAATCTATATTCAGGTTGTCCTAGTCATTTTTCTGGGGTACTAGAGATTGAATCCAGGGGTGTTTTACCTCTGAACTTGACCCCCAGCTTCTCTCTCTCTCTCTCTCTCTCTCTCTCTCTCTCTCTCTCTCTCTCTCTCTCTCTCTCTGTCACACACACACACACACACACACACACACACATTTGTGATACTGGGGATTAAATCCAAGGTCATTCATTCTACCTCTGATCTACAGTCCCAGCCCTATTTTATTATTTTTTCAAATTTATTTACCTATTTACTTATTTAATCATTTATTTATTTATGTGGAGTACTGGGGATGGAACCCAGGAACCTCCGAGCTACCCTTGCAGCCCTATTTTTTATTCTTTATTTTAAAACAGGTTCTCACTGAGTTGCAAGGGTCTCACTAAATAGCTGAGGCTGTCTGCGAACATAATCCTCCTGTTTCAGCCTCCCAAATGCTGGAATAACAAGCCTGCACCACCATGCCCGCTTTTCTTTTTTTAATTTTGAAACAGGGTCTTGGTAAGTTGAGGAGGGCCTCCATAAGTTGCTGACGCTAACATTGAACCTGTGATCCTCCTGTCTCAACCTTCCAAGCACTGGGATTACAGGTGTGTGTCACCATGCCCAGCCCACTTAAATATATTAAAATTTAAATTGATGCATTTTTTATAAAATTAAGATATTGACAATTACAAATTTTTTGTATATTTTATTTGGTACATTGTAATTATACATCATAGTGATGTATAGAGTATTAGAAACATACATAAACACATCTCTTGGAGTTCTTTATTTTGAAACAGGATTCTGCTAGGTTGTTGAGACTAGTCTTGAACTTGTGATTTTCCTGTCTCATCCTCCCAAGTACTGGGATTACAGATGCATGCCACAACACCTATTTGACTCAGCCTTTGAAGTAGGGAAGGCACCCTCATTCACTCATGAAAATAACTCTTTGGTGGTAGGAAGGCCCAAAGGTAAAGGATATCTCCTAATTCTTTAGGCTGCTTTATATTTCCAAGAAAATCATACTTTATTTCAGTAAATGTAAGGAGATAAAAAGAAACTAAACAAATATTGTGCTTTCTTAGGGCACTTGAGGTCAATTTATGAGAGTTACTCAATATTTTTAGAAAGCTGTGTCTTAAGGCTAGAACAGGATTGCTCCTAAGTCAATAGCTCTCCAGGGAATTCTAGAATTCCACTACGGACACCCAGGGCTCAGAATCCAAACTTACTGATGGAACAACATGAACACTAATTCCCAGAGAGGACAAGAGACTTGACTGGGGTCACCTAATAGGTCAGTAGTGTAGTTGGGGCAAGTATTAATGTTGACTAGCTTCTTGTATAATTACTGCCCTTGCTCAGACTCAGTTAAAATCCAATTTTCTGGAAATTATTTGTTATGTATTTGAATTTTGCAGAAAAAATTTATTCTACCAGATTTTGTTGCTTGGGAAACTTAGAAAAGTTGCTAAGCAAATACCATGGAATTACTTTAAACCAATGTTTCTATACCGAGGGAACATATATGAGAATGGATTTGCCTCCATTCGATTAGCCCTCTAACTCAAAATTGCTGGCCAGCCTCCTTTTACAAAAGTGCCATCTCACTGTCTGGACCTTCTTGCTTTCCTAGCCCCACTGGTATTGAACCAGTATATGAGAGATCTATGAACTACAACTATATTTGAAAGTCAGATAACATTTATATTTTCATCTCGGAGACCCCAATAGAAACGTGGTAAATTCCAAAGGCTGGACTTCCTTACTGGTTGTAACTTTTTAAGGGGATATATGAAAAAGACCATGCAGGTGAACCAGCAATGTCTGATGAGCAGTTCTGAATAGTTTTGCCTAGAGCCGTCACCTGGTAAGCAGATTGATTGGTTTTCAATCAATCAGACTCTTTATGATTAATAACATGGCAAGATGATCTGTATGACTGTTCAACCCCTGCAGAAACAAATGTTCTCTTCAGTGAATAAAACCATCTGCAGAATTAAGTATTGGAAACGAATAAGCTGAAGAGCTAAGGAAATTCCAGATATAGGCAGGTCGATGAAGAAAGTCTTGAGCATGGTCAGAAGAACTACATAGGAAACTTGTTAAAATGAAGATTTCTGGACCCTGCCATGGGCATTTTGATATAGTGATAAGGAAAAGAAGACTCTTGCTGGTGGTTCAAGAAACAATTACATGGCCAGGCATGGTGGGGCATGCCTGTAATCGTGAGGCTGAGACAGAAGGATGGCAAGTTTGAGGCCTCCCTCAGAAATTTAGTGAGACCTTGTCTCAAAATAAAAAATAAAAAAGGCTGTAGGGGTATACCTCAGAGGTAGAATGCCCCTGAGTTCAATCCCCAATATCAAAAGTAAATAAATACAAAAGAACTACATGCACAAACCTTCAGTTTCTAAAATGCCTCCCTGCCACATATTAATTCTATTTTCACATCAATCCTGGGGTAGAGCTAGCCAGCTGGGATGAGTGTCCCATTTTCTTGATAAAGAAATTGGGGCTCAGTCAAAGGGGCTTGCCCAGAGGTTTTTGGCTTTGTTTTAAACCCGAACCTTCAGATTTTAGCTCCCCAAATTCCTGTTCCCTTGGTCTCTAACCTGCTCAGTCAGGAGGCATGGAGCTTATGATTTCACACAGCTGCAGAAGGTCTTTTGGAAGCTTTGCCCTTTATTCGAATTCCTCAAGTATAAGAAAAGAAACTTTGGAAATTTAGATGCAGAAGCAATCTTGACACTGAGAACTGTGGAGCAAAGGCTAACTTGGAAAAACATTCTTGTGTCATTCTGCTACCAGTCACTCTCCCATCACCTGAGGCCCAATCCAGAACTGCCATCCTCTTCCATCAGACAGGCTGCTTCCCTGAACAAAGTACCATTCCCCATGCCAACCCTTCCTTCTCTCCATCAGAGCACACAACCATGAGCTCCTTCCCTCATGATCACCAGTTAGTGACTCATGTTAATCTACCAGATCAGGAAAACCAAAGAGGTTTGAAGCCTTGACTATTCCATTCTTTTTTCTCCTTCAGACCCAGGGACACTGCCTGAACTTCTCCCATCCATGCTCCTGAAGGATGATCAATTTGCTTATGGTATGAGCCTCTAGAACTTGCACTCAAAGAACACTAAGAATGAGGAACCTTTACCATACCATACTCGGGTGTTTGTTTTCACTCAACCCTATGTACTGTGCTCATAAAGTGCCAATAAAACACAACTGTGACAAGTTTCTAAGAGCATTTTTGGAATGGATGTTCCTGGAGCATTTCTGATGTGTAACAAGCTTGTACTTAGTGAAAGAACATTGGGAATGATGAACCTTTCAAACACCCTGCTCAGATTCATGTTGAAAGGACAGTTTGCCACTATCTCCTTTCACAGCCCCCACCCCCAAAAGAAGATCCTCATCTCAGTCAGAGGATCAGTCCTTTATTTATCAGTTAATTTCTCTTGAGAGCCTGATATGTCCCAAGCACTTCATCAGGCTTTGGAAACACAGAGGTGAAAAAAACATACAAAAATAAGTGGCATTGTGAGCTTTACAAGGGTATTTTGACAGTGATACAAATAGTACACACTATGCAACTCAAAGTGCTACTACATGGTCAGTTAAGGCCTCATTTAGGAGGTAACATTTGGCAAACACCCAAAGGAGGTAAGGGGTGAGCCAGCAACCCAGACAGAGGAAAAAGTCAGAAATGACATGCTTGGCACGTTCTAGGAAAAGACTGTGACCAAGTGTGGCAAAAGCCGAGTGAGGAAGGCCAAGAGTATTCAGAGTTGAGGTCAGATATGTTGGTGCAGGAGACAAAGTCAGTTGCAATGAGCAGATCACAGGGACTTTTTAGGCCATTGGAAGGATTTTAGTTTTTACTATGAGAGAAAATGGTTAGCTATAGTCTGACAAAGGAGTGTCAGGATCTGGCTTAGGGATTTTAAAATCTACTTCTTTGAAGTATGAGATTTTTTTCAACGTACACAGAAGTACAATCATTATGAAAATCAAGATATAAAACATTTGCATTATTTCTCAAAGCTTCTGAATGCTAGCAGAGGTATTCTCCTCACAGTGCATTAACTTTTTTTCCCCACTACTGAGGATTGAACCCAGGGGCATTCTGCCTCTGAGCTATACTCCCTGCCTTATTTCTTATTCTGTATTTTGAAACAGAGTCTCACTAAGTTGTGGAGGGCCTCACTAAATTGCTGAGACTGTCCAAGAACCTGAGATCATCCTGTCTCAGCCTCCCTAGTACTGGGATTACAAGCGTGCGCCAACACACCCAGCTTACAATGCATTAACTTTGAGCTAGAATTCACCTAAGTGCAGATATATGGCATGTGCCCTTTTGAACTGCCATCTTTTTCTAAATATTATGTCTATGTAGTTAATTCATGTTGTGTGTAGCAGTAGTCCATTCCTTTTCAGTATCAAGTAGTACTCCATTGTATATCGATACCACAAATTGTTTATCTATTCACTTGTTGATAGATATTCACATCATTTTCAGGTTGTGGCAAATGTGAATAAATAAAATCATGAAAACTTGGGTACAAATCTTTATGTGCATTTATATATTCAATTATCTTATGTAAATACTTAGGAGTGAAATGGGCAGGTCATATAGTAAATGGGTATCTAATGTTTAAGAAAGTGCCAGTGTTTTACAAATTGGTCAGGCCATTTTACATTCTCCCAGGCAGTTTAGGAGTTTCAGTTGCTCCTCATGCTTGCCAGTGCTTGATATTGACAGTCTTTAAAATTTAATTTTAGCCATTCTTATGGTGTAAGTGTGGTCATCTCATTGTGGTCACACTTTGAAATTTTCTCATGAATTATGTTACTTGAGCACATTTTTATATTTTTACTCTAAAATTTCATCTGATTAATTACTTTTCTTGTTCTATAACTTCATATAAATGCAGTCATACAGTATGTATTTTTTTGGTGGTACTGGGGATAGAACCCAGAGGCTTTCTACCTCTGGGCTATACTCCCAAACCTTTTTTATATTTTATTTGGAGACAGGGTCTCACTAAGTTGCTGAGAGCCTCACTAAGTAGCTGAGGCTAGCTTCGAACCCGTGCGATCCTCCTGTCTCAGCCTCCCAAGAGCGGGGATTACAAGCGTGCGCCACCACGCCCCGCTTACAGTATGTATTTTGATGTGTATGTTTTTTTACTCAGCATGTGATCGGTCTTTGCTTTATTTTTGAGAGATTTATTAATGTTTTTGTGTATATCAAGAGTACCTTTTTATTGCTGGATATTTTGTTTATTTATTTTCCTACTTATTGACTTCTGCTTTTATTTTTTCCAGTTTGGGATTATTATGAATTATGAGCCAACTTTTAAGTTTTAAGTCCATCTTATTATTTTCATTAACGTTATTGTTTTTTGTGGTCTAAGAAACCTTTGCCTAATTCCAATTCTTAAAGGCCTTCTCCATTTTCTGTTAAAAGCTTTAGGATTTAATTTTACATAATTCTATCTTAAATTAATTCTTATTATACTGTACGGTATGAGGCAAGGTTTATTTTGCCAGTATAGATAGACAAAACTATATGTTCAAAAGTTTTGTTATTACTCCCTTGTATTGCTCTGACACCTTTGTGAAAATCAAATGATTGTGAAAGTTTATGTTTATTTCTCAGCTCTCAATTCTGTTCCATTGATCTATGTGTCAGTCTTTATGACATTTCTACACTCTTCATTACTGTGAGCTTATGGCAAATCTTGCAATTTGGTACATGAGACCTCTTACTTTGTTCTTCTTTGTGGCAGATTTTATTTTTGATCAAGCATAATTTATCATTTTTCTCCTTTTATGCTTAGTGACTTTTGTGTCCCAGCTAAAAAGTCTTTGCCTTCCTAAGTTTATGAGGATTTTCTATAAAGTTTCTATCTAGAAGGATGATAGTTTTAGCTTTTGCATTTAAGTCTATCTAAGATAACAGAGGAGAAAACCCAGTGGAGTGAGGAAGGATGGCTGAGGGAGTATTAAAGGAGGAGGCACTTCCATTGATATTATGTACCTATGTGAGAATACCAACGCCTATCTCAATATCTTGTATGGGGAAGGAAAGGGAGTGGGGAAGGAGCACGGGGGAAGCTCACCATGTGCTATGCACATATATGTCACTATCACTCTGAACTACATTAGGATGTGAGACTACAATGCACCAATAAAATCATAAAAAAGAAAAAAAAATCTTGTGTGTGGTGAAGTCAAGATTAGGATTCATTTTTCCCTCAATACAGATACCTAGTTCTATTACCATTTATTAAAAATTGTCCTCACTGAACTGACTTGATGCCTTGGTTATACAAGTTTGAATATTTGTGTTCTCACCAAATACATGTGTTGAATCCTATCTTGCAAGGTGATGCAATTAGGAGGTGGGGTTTTGGGGAGTTGATTGAACCAGGAAGGCTGACCCTCCATAGTAGATTAGTGCCCTTCTACAAAGTGACTCCAAAGAGCTGCCTTGCAATTTCTGCCATGTTAGAATACAGCAAGCAGGTGCCATATATGAGGAACTGGCCTTTCATAGATACTGAACCAGTCAGTCCCATGATCTCAGACTTCCTAGCCTCTTGTGAGAAATAAATTTTTATTGTGTATAAATTACCCAGTCGATCATGTTTTGTTTTAGCATTTGTAATGGACTAAGTCATTGATCTAATCTTAATTACATATATGTGCACAGGCTTAATTCTAGACTGTCTCTTCTGTTAAAATGTATATCTTAATAATATATCAATTCCATACTTCCTGTTTTTCTACAAGTTTTATTTATTTATTTATTTATTTATTTATTTAATCTATTTACTTTGGTACTAGAGATTGAATCCAGGGGCATTCTACCTCTGAGTTAGAGTCCCAGCTCTATTTTATCATTTTATTTCGAAATAGGATCTTGCTATGCTGCTGAGGCTGGCATTCAACCTACAATTCTCCTGTCTCCCAAGTACTGGGATTACAGTATGCACTACCACACTGGGATACAGGTTTACTGTAAATCTTGAAAGGAGGCACTAGAAAAATTTCTCTCTGTTTTACAAAATAGTTTGAACTATTCTAGTCCTTTTATATTTCCTTATCAGCTAATATCTATTATAAAAGAAAAATTACTGGAATTTTAAAATGGACTTTTATTGGGGCATTGTAATTGTACATCATAATAAGATTTCTAGTGATACATTTATACATGCACACAAGATCACATGGTCTTCTTCCCTCCTTACACTTCCTTCCTCCCCCTGGCTCCTCCCTCCCCACATGTAATCATGATAGTCATCATACACTCATATATACATACATACATACATATAATACTATTTTGTCTGTTTCCTTCTCCAAACCTCACCTTGCCCTTCCTTTCCCCAGTCCCCTCCCAGTAGTCTATGGGTCTCCTCCTTTTCTTCAGGTCACTTTTCTTTCGTTTTTACCTTCTGGCTTCCACTTATGAGAGAACACATGCAGCTCTTGATTTTATGAGTCAGACTGATCTCATCTAGCACGTTGCTCTACAGTTCCATCCATTTGTATGCAAACAAAAACATCGTTCTTTATGGCTAAGTAAAACTCTCTAGCATGCATATACCACATTTTTCTCAACATATATCTGTGGATGCACACCTACTGAAACTTTGATTGGAAATGCATTAACATCTTAACAACTTTCAATGCAGGACAATAGTATTCCTCTCAATTTATATAATCTTAATTTCTCTCAGGAGTATTTTTAAAATTTTTTACTGTTGCATTGTAGTCATATATCTTAATGCGGTACAAGATAGTAGAGGCATACATGCATACATCACTCATTTGCCCTTCCCTGATTCCTACCCCATTCCCCCACTTCCCTCCTTCTCATGTTTGGCTTACTGATTGACTTTGATATTGCATGAATATACATCATGCACATTAGGGTCTCAGAAGTATTCCTATTGAGATTTACCATAGGTTTGTTACATTTGCTCCTAGGTGTTTTATACTGTTTTGCTATTGTTAAAAATATTTGCTGTTTATTTTCAATTATTTTCTGCTAGCAAATAGAAATACAATTTCATATTGTACCATGGTGTTTTGTTAGATTTATCTATTAATTTTGGTAGGTTTTGTTGTGTGCATGCTTGAGATTCTTTGGAATGTTCTTTGTTCAGAGTTGATGTCTTGATTCGTTCTTCTTGCTAATCTCTAGTACAATATTGAGTGGAAGTGGTATAAGTGAATATCCTTGCCTTGTTCCTGATCTTAGTTATATGCTTTTTCAGACTATAGAGTTTTTATCTATTCCTTGTTTCTTGAAAACTTTTACAAAGAATTGCTGATTTTAGGAAAATGCTTTTCCTAATTCTATTGAGATAACCATATGAATTTCTTTTTTATTCTTTTAGTGTGCTGAAATATAATGACTGGTTTTTGAATGTTAAAATCAATTGTATTCATGGTATAAAATCTACATGGGTATAATGCATTATTAGTTTTACATACTGTTGGATTCAACTTGATAATATTCCATTGAGGGTTTATCCATTCATATTTGTAAATGTCAGTATATATTTTTATTATTTATTTATTTTTGGTGGTACTGGGGGTGGAACCCAGAGGCTTTATACCTCCGGGCTATACTCCCAGAACTATTTTATACTTTATTTGGAAACAGGGTCTCACTAAGCTGCTGAGAGCCTCACTAAGTAGCTGAGGCTGGCTTTGAACCTGTGTGATCTTCCTGTCTCAGCCTCCCAAGTGCAGGGATTACAAGCGTGCTCCACCACAACCAGCTCAGTCTATGTTTTTAAATTCTTGGAAGGTTTCACTGCTAAAATGACTCAGAAATTATTTCACTTTTTATAGTGCCTGGAAAGATTTGTATAATATTGTCTTTATTTCTTATCCAGTGTTTGAAAGAGCACACCAGTGAAATCATTTTAGCCCATATTTTTAATTGCAGAAAGTTTTTTTTTATTCTAAAGTAAAATTACTTTAGAGATGTGGGTTTTATAGACTGTGTATGCCTTAGGTCAGTTTGGTAAGTTGTGTTTTCAAGAAATGTGCCCATTTGATGTATATTATAAAATTAATTGGCTCAAAGCTGTTTATAATATTTCCTTAGTATTATTTTAAAGTATATAGGAATTTTAGTAATAACCATTCTTTCATTCTTCATGTTCATGATGTATTTCCTCAGTCTTATTAATTTTAGTAAAGATATTTTTCTTTGTTAATTTACTTCTTTTATTATTATATTTATTATTTTCTCAACTTTTCTATTTATTGGGGTTTGTTAGTTTGCAGTAATTTTCCAATTTTACTTTTAGCCTATTAAGATGGGAACATATAGCATTGTTTCATAATATTTGTATTCTGATGTGTGCTTTTAAATTTTTAAATTTGCCTCTAAGGATTGTTTTTTAAATACTTTTATTGGTACACTGTATTTTTATATCATATTGAGGCTCAAAGTGATAGAAATATACACACATACTTGGAGTATTTTCCTTCATATCCCACCTTACTCCCCCTTTCATTCTTGTACTTGTTGGTGAGATTGGTAGTGATACCTTTACATACGGACATAGAATTATTTGAACTATATCCTTCATCAGTTCTTTTTCCCTTCTCCTCCCTCTCCTAACCCTCTTCCACTATTCTACTGTCTCTCACCTCAACCATGCGAAGTCCCTTTTGTTACCTATTTTCTATCTAGCTTCCACATATGAGAAAAAATACAACCCTTGACTTTTCTGCAACTGGCTGATCTCATTTAGCATAATATTCTCTAAGTCCATCCATTTTCCTGCAAATGACATAATTTTGTTGTTTTTTATAGCTGAGTGAAATTCCATTGTTGATTATACCACATTTTTGTTATCTATTCATCTGTTGACAGACACCTGTGTTGGTTCTGTAATTTGGCTATTATGAATTGTACTGCTATAAACATAGATACGAATATATCACTATACTATTCAACTTTAAATCTTTTGAAAATATATTGGAGAGTGGTATAGCTGAGTTATATGGTGGTTTTATTTCTAGTATTTTGAGAAATGTCCACATTAATCTCCATTTTAAGTATTATTTTCACTGTATCTCACAATTTAATATAGTTTTTATTACTGTTTATTGTACAGTATTGTAAATTTCCTTTGGGATTTCCTGTTTGACAGATATCCTATGGAGAACTAAGTTAATTTTCATAATAGTAACTTACTAGACATTTTGTTATTTATTTTACATTATCTTTTTTGTTCAGAAACCATTTGTGTAAGATTTCAATATTCAGAAATTCATTGAATCGTGTGGTTCAGCATGTAGTTTATTTTGTAAATATTGTATTTGCAAAATAAATTAATATATAGCCTACAGCTGGCATTTGGAATGTTTTATAAATACTGTCCTTAAGGTCTTCATTGAATTTTTCTTGTTTACCTATTTTATTAATTTTTACTGAGGGGATAATTTATAACATTCAATTCAATGTGGATTTAATTGTTTCTTTAACTTGGGTTTTGCCTGGTGCATTTTGAATTGCCCTCTGTCTCTCTCCCCTACCCTCTCTCTCTCTTTATACATATATGATATATATCTCCCTTCTCTTTATATAATACATACATATATACATATATACATATATACATATATACATATATACATATATACATATATACATATATACACAAATACACAAATCTATCTATCCATATGTCTATATATCCATTCATCCATGTATCATACATAACTTGAAAATTGTTGATTTTTTAAAATTTGTGTTACTCTTGCTTGAGAACTAATTTTCCCCATAGTTATTATCTCTTTCTCTTTACTTTTGGGGTACTGCAGATGGAACCCAGGGGCATTCTACCTCCAAGCTATACTACCAGCCCTATTTTTTATTCTTTATTTTGAAACAGAGTCTCACTGAGTCGCAAAGGGCCTAAGTAGTAGCTGAGGCTGTCTGAAAACCGCGATCCTCCTGTTTCATCCTCCCAAATGCTCGGATTACAAGCATGTGCCATTATGATCGGCTTATTATCTTTTTCTAATGAAACTCCACTAGTACGTATTTTAGAATACTTGTACTGGCTGTGGTGGTGCTTGCTTGTAATCCCAGCATTTGGGAGGTGGAGACCAGAGAATCACAGTTTGTGGCCAGCCTCAGCCACTTAGTGAGGCCCTCTGCAACTCAGTGAGACCCTGTTTCAAAAATAAAAATAGAATCTTGTTATTGTCCTAGAAGTCCCTCAGTCTATTTTTTTCAATAGTTTTTCTGCTCTGTTTCCTTCAAATTGCATAATTTCTATTGTTATATTTATGATTACTGATTTTTATCTGCTATCCCCAGTCTGCTGGTAAGCCTGTCTTTACACACACACATAAACAAATACTTAATTATTTAAAAATAATATACATACTACATTATATATTTCAGTTATTTCACTTTTCAGTTTTAGAATGTTAATTTGTTTCTATACATTTTTAACTTTTACATTGGGGATAGTTTATCAGTACAGGCTTAGATGGCTTAGACAAGGAGGATATCAATGTAGATGTTAGGAAATCATTGAATTCTGGATATATTTTAAAGTCATATGCAACATTTATTAATGGGTTACATATAAAGTGTGGAAAAAGGAATCAAGTATAATTCAAAGGATTTTCAGTTGAATAACTTATCCTATGAAATTCCCATCAACTGAAAAATTGAAGAGTATGGATGGAGCAAGTTGTGGGATTTTAATCAGTAGTTTAGTTTTGGGGAATGTTAACTTTGAGATATCTATTAAACCTGTGTATGTCGTTTGGAAGGGAAGAATGAACTTGAGATGTAAATGTGGAAGCTAGTGGTACAAAGATGGTACTTAAAGCCAAGAAGTGGTTCATTCCAACAATGAAAGCTCATGCTGATGAGCAAGAAGAAACAAAGGAGACTGAGCCAGCCACCAGTGAGGTAGTAGGAAAACTAAGATTGCATGGCAATATGCAAACTCAGAATAGTATAGGAAGGGTGAGGCTGTGATTAACAGTAATAAATATTGCTGTTAAGTGGTATAAGATATACACTGGGATTTAATAGATTCAGCTACACGGAGATCACTGTTGACATTGTCAAGAGTACTTCCAATGGTGAACTCCTTGCATGCATGCGTGCATGTGTGTTTTACACACATATACTCACACAACATACACACACACACATACATGTGTGTGTGTATTGTGGTGGGAAAGGAGTAAGGACTGATTGAAAGAAATTCAAGAGAAAATTAGAGATTAATTTTAGAGGAATATAGTCAATGCCATAGACAGTGTACAAATGAGGCAGTGTTAACAGGGGAAGAGAAGGTTCTGTTGATTTGAGGGAAAATATCCCACACACTTGTATACTTATGGGAAATAACAAATACAAAGTGAAAACTTAATGCTGCGCAAGAAAAAAAATTGATCTGGTGTACAAATGAAGATTGACTTGAGGTAGAATGATCATCATTGACATGAGGCTTTATCTTAATGGGCATAAGGCAGAATATATGGGTATAGTTAATTGTAGAAGTGAGGATAGCATATGGAAATTCTTTTGTGATTACTTCTATTTTTTTGAGCTAACAAGGAATTATAATCATGGGCTGAGAGTGAAGCTATAATCAGTGGGGCCACCTACATGTGAGCCACAGTGAGTCTGAAGCCTATGGTGGTCCTAATCTCCTCCATGAATTTTCAGCAGCATTAACATCAGCCCTGAGAGCCACAGGAGGAAAAGGAGGCATATAAGGGCACCGGAGACTGTGCCAAGATCTGAAGATCTCCCTCTCCCTGTTCTGTAGCACCCTGCAGGTAGCTTAGTACCCACACAGAAGGCAAAGGATGTCTCTGAGCAGAGAGCATCTGGTGAGTGCCAGAATGTCCCCCATTTTGTACATACAGCTGCTACAGGATTTGTAGAGGTGTAGACTTGCCAGTTAGAAGCCCACTTGGATGGCTGATAGTGGCCTTCAGGTCTGACCCCGAGTCCCAGATGGCTGAATTCTTCTCAGCATGTCATATGAAGCATTAGCTTTGTCCTATGATACATCAAAAAGGTAGTGAAGGCATGCCTGTGAGCTCATGTGACTTCTCCAGGACTCTAGAAACATGTGGGAAAACACAGGCCTCCTAGGCTCCATTGATCCCAGACCTCAAACAGAAGAACACTGAACTCATTTCTGAAGAGGTGGGTTGAAGCCGGGTTGGGGATTCATTCGTTATCATCTTGGAAGCATCTTGAAAAAAAAAAAAGACTTTTTTTGCAGTACTGGCTATAGAACCCAGAGGCATTTTACCTCCAAGCTACACCCCTAGCCTTGTTTTTTATTCTTTATTTTACAACAGGGTCTCACTGAGTTACAAAGGGCCTCACTAAGTAGCTGATGCTGTCCACAAACCTCAGTCCTCCTGTCTCAGCCTCCCAAATGCTGGGATTACAAATGTAAGTCGCCACACCCAGTGCTTTGGGGATTTTTTATATACACATATAATGCTTATGCAAAAGTGATATCAGACGATACATATACATATGCATATATATATATATATATATATTTCTACTCTGAGTTTTTTATTGGACAGTAGAAAATCAGCATATGAAAACTGTGTAAGCTATGAAAAGTGTGTAAAGGTAAACGATGATAATAACCACATCTCTAATCTCCCTATCCAAGGATAATCACTGTGGGTAGCCAATTTTGTATGGACTAACCTTCCTATGTCTGGTTTATTCTTAGATAATGGAATTCAGAAATGTTTAGCTCATTTCATGTCCCTCAGTGCTGAGGGCTACAGAGCACTTTTACATATAATTTACAAAATCCTCTCTCCAAACTAGTTCTGTTTACTTCATTTACAAATAAAAACTAAACCCCAGAAAAGTTAGCTTTTTGTCCACAAAGAATTAGATCTGCTGCTCAGGTTTCCTGTTTTTTAGAACCTAACTCATGTCACTACACACAGCTACTTTCTCCTCTGTAAACTGAACTATCTAGCCTGCCACCTCCCCCAACATCCCAGTAGCCCACTGGTGCCAGTGCCCTGAGTGAGTTGAAGAGAGTGTAAGGAAGTCAGATTAGCCTGCAGTGGCAGAGTGAAGGGTAGCTCCTAGGGGACATGGGAGGGAGCAGAGCGGGGCTGCTTATTTGATTGGAAAGGAGGCCCTGAGGTCTTTCAGCCAGGAGAGAAGACTGCTCATTCATTCAATTATTCATTTGTTCATTTATGGTGCAAGGAAAAACAATTGTTATTTTAAGAGCTGGCTTCAGTTTGAGCATGTTGGCCCTGGAGGAAAACTGAATTTTATTGGAAAAAAGATCTTTTGTTTATAAAATCATCTTATTAGTGCCACGTGGCTGTGAGAAAAAGAGCCAGTGGGCAGAGTGGAGGTGGAAGAGGAGAGATTAACAAGAATTAAATTCCTTGGCATAATAAGGTAACAGGTGTTTTTTCTTATCCTCTGGTGATACAGCAAGAATGAAGTTTGGAAACTCTAGAGCTGATGGAGAATCGTGGAGGGAGGAGGAACAACTTTAGAGAAAATTAAAATAAATGGCATCCGGGATCATAGGGTGAGGGTGGCAATGAGATTGTATGTTTTTTAGGGCTAGAGGACAATCAAGTCCTATATTTAATTTGAGTTTGTTAATATATTAGTCTACCATCCCCCTTTGCTATCTACCCCCCAAAATCCAACATCATCATCATCATTATCATATTTACTGAGCACATGTCACTGTGCTATGTGCTGTTTACTGTGCATACTATTTTTAATCCTTGCAATAATACCATGAGGTAGATGTTATCAATATCCTCATTTTTGAGATGAGGAACCAAATGCAGAGTAGCTAAGCAACTTGTTCAACGACAACCAGCTAATAGGAGTTTCTGGAAAGATGTGAATTTGGTCTGCAGTACTAAACAGGAATCCGCATGCTTTTGTGGTTGCCCATCTCATCAGTTAAATATTTCTTGATCATCCATTCCAAATACAAAAGTATTTATTTTTAGATTATATACATGTACCACTGGATAATCCCTATATTATTAGTTCATTTTATGGCATTTTAAGGCTTGAATTCCAAATATGATAACCTGAAGATGAACTAAATAAAACTTGTAGATATTTTACAAATCCTGATAGCATTACTTTGCAATTTACTGATTTTTCAGGCATCATTACAATACCAATGATGTATTTATTACATTTCATATTGTCTTGATGATTTCAAAATTTTGCATTTTTTCACATCTGATTTATCTTGTCATGTAGCTTATAAAAGGGCTGTTCTGGGATCAGTTGAAGTGTCAGTGGTGCTATTTTCTTGTCATTCATTTATGCTTCAGTTTTTAAGTGTTACCTTCAATTTGCTCTTTTTAGAGGAAGCATTTTAAGACACTCACTTGCTTTGTGAGGGTGAATTGAGTGAAAATCACATTTTTTAATCATTCCAGTAGGTGTGATATGGTATTGCACTGTGACTGTGATTTCCATTACCTAAAATCTAATGATAGCAAGCATCCTTTTACATGTTTGGAAACTGCTCGAATATTTTGAGAAATTTATATAGGGGTATTTCAATAGTTTTATCTAGGTAAGTTGACTTTTTAAGTTCTTAGGGTTATTTTATATTCTAGGTGCAAGACTTTTACTAAATATATAATTTACAAATACATTACCTCATTCTATGTGTTTGTAAGGCTTTGAAGAAATTGAATCAAAGCGCTAAACATAGTTGGTCATATGACTAGCAATATCCACTTTTAGATATAGGCCCACCCAACAGAAATGAAAACATCAACATATACATGAATGTTTGTAATGGCAAAAAGATGGAGACAGCCCAAATGCATGCCAACTGATGAATGTATAAACAAAATGTGATATAGCTATACAATAGAATATTATTCAACCAATAAAAGGAATGAAACACTGACCCATGCAGTAGTATTGATGAGTACTGACAACATGATGCTAAAGGAAAGAAAGGTGACATATTATATGCTTCTTGATATGAAATGCCTCAAATAGGCAAACCCATACAGACTGAAAACAGCTTTGTGGTTATATTGGGTGTGATGGCATGGCTGGGGCAAATGGAGAGTGACTGCTAATGTCATGGTGTTTATTTCTGGGGAAAGGGAAATATTCTGGAACCGGATGATAGTGATGGTAGGAAACTCTGTGAATATAATATAAAACGCCACTAAGTTGTATATATTAAAGGCATAAATTTCATGGTATGTGAATTATATCACAATAAAGCTGTCATAAAAATAATTGGTCTATAAATTTAATTCAGCACCCATGACTTACTCAAAATACCGGCATGAAGTCATGACAACCCTACTGTCAATGCTAGAGCACTGCCCTCTTGTCCCAGGGTGCCTTTCTCATAGCACAAACCTCACAAGTCTCTGTTATATGGTGTTTTTTTTTAATGAGACAGGGAAATTTGTCAATAAGCATATCCATATTAAGAAAGTAAAGGTCTCTTTGTCTTTCTCTGTCTCTGTCACTCTCTGTCTTTCTTGTACTGGGTATTTAACTTAGGAGCATTCCACCTTCAGTCCTTTCTAGTTTTTATTTTGAAACAGGGTTTTGATAGGTTTCTGAGAGTTTTCCTAAGTTGCTGAGGCTGGCCTTGAAACTGTGATCCTCCTGTCTCAGCCTCCTAAGTACTGACATTACAGGTGTGACACACTTGGGTTCATTTTTTAATGTAAATACAAAGAAACATCCACATATAAGAGAAAACATGCAACCATTGACTTTCTGCGACTACTGGCTGATTTCACTTGGCATAATATTCTTTTGTTCCATCCATTTTCCTACAAATTAAATCATTTGTTCTTTACACCTGAATAGAATGCTGTTATGTGTGCACAGCAAATTTCCTTTATTCATCTGTTGATAGAGAAAATAGGAAATATACAGGACTTCAATGCAGAGGGAGACTTGTAGAGTAGTAGAAGGGGATTGGGGAGGGAATTAGGAATGGAAAGAGAGAGCAATGAAGAAGGAAACAGTTCAAATATTACGATGGCAATATGTAAAGACATTACTACCAATTTTACTAATGTATGGGGAGGGAGGAGCAGGGTAGGACGTGGAGGAACTATACCAAGAACTGTATGCATGTACATTTTTATCACATCAAACCTCACTATGATATATAACTGCAATACACTAATAAAACAATTTAAAATAAAGACAAAGAAACTAGCTGTTTCATCTTTGTCACACTGCAATGAATCACTGCTATGCACCTCACATTAAAGACCATTGATTTTGTTCCCAGAAAGAAATCCAGTTTTGCATAAGTCATCAGAGGCCTAAGCTCCACCAGTGGTCCAGGTCAAAGAACATACAAGAAAGAAAAGGACTAATTGATGAGACTGTAAGAAACTGAGACCAAGTGTGACTCAAAGCAAGGTGGGAGGATTTCAACTAAGAAGGATGGCCACCTCCTCTAACATAAATGAAGGGAACAAATAAAGATGGATAGCGGCATAGGCAGTTTTATAGGTTAAATAGCCATAATATGGGGGTATCGTTTTCTGGTGGCTTTTTTTGTGTGTACGTGTATGTATATGAAGTAGGAAGTGAATTCCTATGCTGATAGTGGGGGATTAGGAAAGAAAGGGATTTTTGAATAGTTGCTGTGGTTAATGGGAGGGAAAGTTGAGCAGAGCCTTCTGGTAGCATTACTGGGCAGCGCTGAAGGACTGTTTGAAGTTTATAATCATGCATTTAAAGTGGAATCAGTAGAAAAGTGTGTGGTCAAAGAGTGGAACGCTTGCAGTATTGGTTCTGGAGGTTGACAGATAACAGGAAATGACAAAGTCTATGGTGTAATTACAGGAGTGGATGGCTGAGATGAAATTAAAAGAGTATTTAGAAATAAGGAAATTAAATAACTTGAAAATTATAAAGTTGAAGGAATCAGTCACATTTTTGGATACTGAAAAAATCCAGAATGACAGAATCAGAATGACCTGATCTAGGTGCCAAGCACTCGAGAAATGGGGGTATTGTGGATAAGAGATTTGAAAGAAAAATCTGTAGATTAGAAAAGTATGGAGCGAGAGAGCATATACCTAAATGACATGGCACTTGAATACATGGAAATTTTTATCATCTTGTTTTACAAGAAGACAGAGGACTCATGGTCTAGGCAAAAGGCACAGCTATGTCATTTTTAGATCCCAAGAAACGTGAGGTGTGAAAAATAACCTCAGATTGCACATAAGAGAGCCATAAGGAACAAATATTTTCAGAGGGAGCCTGAAAGGAATACTGACAAGTGTTGGAGAGAGAGCAAAGGAGACGCAGAAAAACTGCAGTATTAGTCATAAGAATGCAAACAGCATGATAAATTGCAAACGGTTGGAGCAGGAGCAAGCGTCACACCTCCGGAGCCTCTGTTGTGGTAAATGGATATTACACATTCTGAGCTATCTACTGCAGCTTCTATTTGCTGCTTTAAATGTATTATAGCAATCAATGTATTATAGCAATCATTGCTATGATAGAGATAAAGAAGTAAAGTCTAGAGAAGAAACAGACTTGTGTAACGTTCCTTAGAGAGTCAATGTCTGATTCACAAGGCAGGACAATTTCCCTGTAATGGTTCACCTTCTCTTTATCCTCTTCAGTGGTTTTTGAACAGTGCCATAGAAGTTACTGCTTTCAATTGTTTTCTGGTTCCAGGAAATGAGACGTGGAGAGATCTGGTACAGGTGAAGCTCCATGGCTCCTTCAGTATTCTCTAAAAGCAGGTCCGTGCAAAGAACCAAATTCTGGTTTACATCACTTTTGACTTTTGATCCATAAAGTAGAGATCCAATGATCAGGAAAGTCTTGGATCCTTCTATGGCTGGATGGTTCTGGTGAGGCAGCTGGGGAATTTTTAAAATATGGTAAATTTTTTTAACACTTCCCTCATTTGGGGGAAAAGGGAGTTCTGTACACCCCTGTCCCACTTGAATCTTAGTAGCATTTACTTTCTTTAACCAATACCATGTAGGAAAAATGATTCTCTGAGACTTCAGAGGCTGGGTCAGAAAAGGTTGTACCCATTCTACCTGGGTTGCTGGATTATAAGCTCTTGGATCTCTAAACGGCTACATAAAAAGTTTAATCACCCTGAGACCACTGTGCCAGTGAGTCTACATGTAGGCACTCTGGTTTATGGCCAGCTGAGTCTAGCCTTTGAGATATCCCTGCCAAGGCACCAGATGTAGATATGTGAACGAAGCTGGCTGGTGTCTGGCTCCCATTAGCTAGCTGGATATCTCTGAGTGATCTCTGCAGAGACAGAGTAGGTAACAATATCACCCAGGTGAGCTAAGCCTGGATTCCTTACCTACAGAACTGTGAGATACATTATGATGGCTGTTCTTTTCATTGTTGTGCAGCAGTAACTAACCAGGACACAGGTGGAGAAGAGTCAAGCATTCAGTCCTGTTTTTCCCTCAGTTTCATCCCCACCACATACTGCCACCCATATTCTACCCTGTGCCACTGACATTCAGGACCTCTGCCTGTTCCCCAAGTACACCTTTCCCTTTTCCTGCAATAACAGCTGTGCTTTTGCTATTCTACCCACTTGAACTGCTTTTCTTTTCTCCTGAACTAAACTCTCACCACCCAGAAATCAGCTTCAGAGTCTGCTCCTTGTATTTCCTCTTCTTATGTTCACCATGGAGGAATTGATAGCTCTGTTTTAACTGGTGCCACAAGCCATTTGTTAACCCCCACCATGTAGAATCTTCTACGATCAACATCTACTGTGAAGTATCTGTGTTCATTCTTAGATGGGCAAGGCCTAGGTCTTATTCTCATTGGCCTTTCCTCCAGTGACAAAATTATTGCTCCAGTGGATGTCCTCAAAGTGCAAAAGAGGGAAAAGCGGTCTTGATGGTTCAAGTCTTGTTCCCTGGAGGGACAACAGCTCAGGTAGAGGGAAGGGGAAGTTGGGACATCAGGTGTGCCTGGCATTTGATTTCTAGGAATAATGGAGTATCTGTGTATAAGGTTGATCTCACGGGAAGTGGGTATGGAAAGCCTTCCTTATGAACTGGGTACATAGCAGGGACCAGGCAGACTCTCAAAGTAGTGGGCTCCTCAGAGTTGATATAATCCCTTCTTCTGGTGATTTACCATTTTTGTCAAATACTTTGCAGAGCCCTTGTCGGTAGAAGATTGACTGCTCAGAACTGGTCTGCAGGAATGTGTTAATGTGTACCACCAGTTGGTTAGGAATTTGAAATGGCCCTTCACATATGTTCCCACTTAGTGAGACTGAAATAAGTCCTCCAGCCTGAACATATGAGCCTGGAATTCCTGGTTTAAAGGTTATGGGCTCAGGGAGCAGTGATACTCACTTAGAGAAAGCAAACAAGAGTGCATACTTCCTTCTGCCCTATAATATTTGCCTAAAATTTATCAATTCCTTCACCCCCCAGTTAGTCACTCAGGCCCGGGAACGTAGGCCACATTTTGGCATGGATTCTAACTCCTTTCGATTCTCCCTACATCTATGCCAAAATGCAACAGGGAGACTGTTGCACCATTTGCCTGACTCCTGATGGTTTAAGCACTCTGAACAACTCATTCTTGTGGCAGGATCCCAGGTTTTCTATTTGCAAAATGTGAAGCCTTTGGCTGTCTTGTACCCGAGGGTTCCTCCTGCTGTCTCCACCAGTGGTAGCTGGAACTGAGACTGCACCTGTTGCCTCCCTCTTTGATGAGGACCTGGCTTCTGGCCACCCCTCAGAACCAGGCATTGGCAGGCCTCCCAGGACAGGTTGCCACTTTTACACTTGGCCAGTCCAGGGGGCCAATTAACAGTGTGTTAATCACAGTCTAAAATACCCGTCTACTTATTTACTGAGCCATTATTAGATCAGGCCAATTAATAGTTTTGGGATGCATTTTGAATCCTTGTGAAGCACCCATGATGTGAAGGTGACAATGTACATTTAGCTAGGGAACAGTGATAAGAGGCTGTCCCCAGCCTGCTTGACACCATGTATAGAGAAAGCATTTACAAATGTAGCAACTGGGGATGCAGGGTATTCCAAGAGAAAGAATGCATCTAAACCTCATTGTCACTGATGCAGTTCTGTAAACCATTTTTATTATGTTTGTAGCATTATCAGAAATAGACCATCCAGACCAGACCAAGGGACAATCAGGTTTACCCCGTGTGTGGACAGCAATTGGACTTCTCTGACCTTTCTCTTAGAAAGGCACACGGGTCAAGCTGGGTAGGATGTAATTCCTGTACTTGGAAGGCTGAGACAGGAAAACTATAGGTTGGAGGCCAGTCTCAGCAACTGTTTCAAAAATAAAAGATAAAAAAGGGCTGCATGTGTAGCTTGCAAGTCGGATGCCCCTGAGTTCAATCCCCAGTACAAAAGAAAGAGAGAAGGAAAGAAAAGAAGGAAAGAAGGAAGGAAAAGGGGGAGTTAGGGAAAGGCAGACAGGCCAAGGGACCAGTTATAGGCATGTGCTATGAGGATTTTGGAGGAGTTCAAGTTCTATCAGCCTGAACTTTTCAGTGGAGAGGCTTCTGAAGAAAGCATGTTTACACCCATAAGGAATACATTCTTCATGCCAAAGAGATGTGTGGCTTAAATTCTCAACATAGGGAATGCTGGAGTCCACATTTTAGAAAGTTTCCTTCTCTATAAATGACAACAAGGCAGGAAGTGATCTGTACTGTGGCCCAATAGGAAGAGAGTAAGATCTTGAATCATAAACTTTTGTGTTTCAGTGCTACTCTCTCTGCAGCCTTGATCTGGCCTCTTAGCCTCTCTGAGCTCAATTCATCTCTTCAGTAAAACGCTGAGACAATAATTGATGGTTCTCAGGGATTTGTGCCAAAGCAACTCCAGTTTGAATAGCACCAAAAAGTCTCCAAGGGATACAATAAAGGAAATATCTGAGAGGCCTCCTCCAATTTCTGAATTCAGGATGCCTGTGGCCTCTAGTTTCCACCAGTCCTCTGGCCTCCACTAGAGGCAGTGTGATGACCATTCTGATGACTGAAGAAAGTTTGAGGACTTTCCAGCCCTGCAATTTGACAGCATAGCAAGCATGTATGACATAGTAGCTACCATGTCAGACTCCAGGACTGAGCAGCATTGGAGGCTTCACATAGACAGGTCACTAAATAGAAAAGGCAACATGAGGTCACTCAGTTGGGGGAGTAGTAGCTTGCTTTTGCCAACAACAGCACAAGTGGGCCATAGTCCATCCTGACATAATGTTTCCTAAGCTTTGCCTGAAGCTAGATGACTAAACATCTGCCTTAGGCTGAATCTCAGGTGGGGGCCAATGTTGCCTCAGGCATTTGTCCTTTCCAGCCGTTTACTCCTAAACATGAATGCCAAATGCATTTCAGGATTTCCAAAATGAACCATCTTAGTGTAACAAATTCTTAACAAGGAAACACTAGACTTACAGTACATCACACATCATAGAGTGCCCGTGAATCCCTTGGGATCTTGTTAAAATGCAGATTCTAACTCAGTGGGTCTGAAGCCAACCTGAGATCCCACACGTCCAAGAAAGCTCCAGGGTGATGCCACCCACTGGTGCCAATCCTTAGACCATAGCTGGAGTAGGAAGGTACTGAATAAGGCTCAAGCCAAACCATATGTAGATGAGCCCAGGGCACATGGGGAATCTGATTTCTAGTGGGGAATGCCTCATCCCCTCCCCTGGGCCCCCTAGGTCCAATTCCTGGTGGGGAATGTCTCATCCCCAGTCTCCAGGTAAAAAATACAGTCACAATAATGCCCATGGCTCAAAGGGGGATTCCTGGTGCCGGGTCTGTAGCACCTGTCTTCCCCACTGCCGGAGCTCTGGACCAGAGGGGCCTGAGACAGGCAGACAGAGGTGGCAGGGCCAGCACCATGACTGATGGAACCTGATGGAGGGGAGGATTTGGCCTGGTTGGGCAGTCCTGGGGCTTGCCAGGCTGGCCCTCTCTGTCCACTGACTTGTGCAGATGAGCCCAACCAGGCATCTGTGCAACTGGCCACATCCAGTGGCTTTTGGGATTCTCCCTAAGTTCAGGTCCCTTTCTGCTTGGGCCAAGAGCAGGCCATCAGTTTCTCTTTCTGCCATGGTTAGGCTAGGAGACTCTGAAAACAGAGAGGGATGCAGTTTTTATGCCTGAGGGAGAGGTGCTCAGCTCTTCTTAAGAAGAGAGAAGGATGATGGGGGGGGGTCAGGGATCGAGGTCACAGGGTCACCTTTCAAGTTACCACTTAGTGAAGGGCACGGCAGGGTGGGGTAGTTCCCACTCCCAGCAGCACCCTGACTCACAGCGCTTGTTGGAGGAGCAATGGACTCCTTGCCACCCCTGCTTGCATCTGCATCTGCATTTGTGTCTGTTTCTGCTTACCTTCTTGTTTCTCTGCAGTCTGTGTATCTCACAGTGGGCAGGGTGGCCTTGCTCATCAGTTTAGTCCTGTCAGGGCACTGCTCAAGAACTTCTAGTGGCTCCCAAGCACAGGTGCAGTGACGACATCATCCCTCAGAGGAGGCCAGAAAGTCTGTATGGTCTAACCCTGGTCACTCCATTCCAGCCATTTGGGCCTGTCAGCTAACTCCGGGTCAGTTCAGACAACACCCCATGGACTGCCAGGTGCAGGCTCTCTAAAGTACCTCTGCCACCACTTTATCTCCACTCTCCTTGGTTTATGGCATTTATCAGAAATTAGAGTTTTAACTTTCTCCTTTATTATATTCTGGCACCACTACATGTCCTCACACACTCTTATACATACCAGAATACAAACTTCTTAATTGCAGGGGCTTAACATGCCATGTTCATGGTGGTTCCTGCTAGAATAATTCCCAAAGCACAGTAAATTCTCAAATATATTTGATGAAGCCAGACATGGTGGCACGTGCCTGTGATCCCACTACTTGGGAGGCTGAGACAGGACGATCTCAAGTTCAAGGCCACCCTCAGCAATTTAGCAAAACCTGGTTTCAAAATAAAAAATGAAAGGACTTGGGATGTAGCTCAAAGGTAAAGTGCCTCCTTGAGTTCAATTCCCAGTACCTAAAATAAAAGTGATGAATGAATGAAACCTCACACAACTCTATAAATTAGGCATTAATGTCCATTTTTCACATCAGGAAAAGAGGCATGGAGAAAGTGAAGCAATATGCACAAGTCCACAATCCCTCTTCCAGGCTTCCAACTGTTTAATTATGTTGCCACTTTCATAGCTTTCATCTACCATCACCTACAGATATTTGCTCCATTTATATGCTCAGCATCTATTTCTTCCTTCCTCTTTTCTAACAGAGCCTTAGATTTCTTTATGAGTCCACTCTTTCCACACTGAGCCTAATATGCCTTGGATTAAAGAGACCATTTTTAGTGCTGGGGACAGATTTTATTGGTCTGAGTTAATCTGTTTCCTGCTCCCCCATAATTAGTCCAGAAATGGGAATGACAAATGAGAAACTGGTGAAGGGATTCTGGGAAAGAATCTTTCATTCTTTTGACAGATTTTCCATCAATCATCCTCTCCTTCCTTCTGAATGCAATTAAGAAAGCAAGTCAGGCCTAGCATGGTGGTGCATACTTGTAATTCCTGTACTTGGGAGGCTGAAACAGGAAGATCGAAGGTTTGTGGCCAGCCTCAGCTACTTAAGTGAGGCCCTTTGCAACTGAGTGAGACCCTGTTTCAAAATAAAGGATAAAAATAGGGCTGGGGTGTAGCTCTGAGATAGAATGCCCCTGGGTTCCTTCCCCAGTACCACAAGAAAAAAGTAAAAGCAATTCAGCCTATTTAATAGTGAAAGTGTATGCTGTCCCCAAACCCAAGAGGAATCAGACACAACACAAAGCTTATGGACAAGATTAGAAAGGACTTGAGCTCTTGATGATCTCAGTAAGCCACTGCATCAGCCAGCCATAAAGCCCACTCCACTTCAGGACTTCATATTCAGTAATTTAATTAGTTTCATCATTGTTTGTGCTAGGTCACTTTAAGCTTTTCTTTATAGATGAATGTATAATACATGATATATAACACTTTAAACTCTGCTCTTTGTTAAAGGAAGATGATGAGAGGAGATCAGATTCTGAAATATGATCCCCCACACTTATTCATTCATGTCTTCTCACTCCCTGTCTCCCCTCACTGTTTTTCTTTTACCCTCAATTATAGGGTGGCAATAACTACCCCACAGAGCGTAGAACCCTGAAGTCAATTGAAAGTGAACCTATCATGCATCTTAGAATGCATATCTGTCTGTATATACATATATACATATATGTCACATGTATCACATGTATGATAGTATCTGCAAAAAGTGTTTAAGCAGCTGAGAAATTTAGCATGTTTTTAAAGTTTGTATATATTACTACTCATCTTTGTATATTTTAATAGCCATTATTATAATATTTTGTAAAGTATCTTCTACATCAATAAACGTTATTTGTATGGCTGTTACTGCATTTTTATTTTCATGATATTTACCTTAAGTAGGTATCCAATTGCTATACCATTAACAACACTATTTGCTGGTGGAGTTACAGGAAAGTATGAAATAAAAACACGAAATCAGAAAAAAAGAGAAAGTGAACCTAATCCGGGAAATGGATCCTCATAATGTTTCCAACTTTACAGATGCATTAACTCTTGTTGTTTGGGGTACTTCATCTCAAGATATCTAACTAATAACTCACATTTATCTCTCTTCCTTTCCAAAATACTATGAAGTACTGTGAGAGCTGCATTATAACAGCAGCATTAGAAATCTTGGAAGATTGCCTTCAGTAGTCTAGAACTCAAAGTAAATCTGGGCAGGTCGAATTCAAATGAGGGAAGATTAATGGTGGATCTTAAGAGAACTGATTTAACTAAAGCTCCACATAAGTGAGAGAAAGATCTCTGAACTCAGAAAGACCTAAAGATTAGAGGCAGCTCTAGTTGAGAGTTGGAAAAGGCCACAGAGGAATCACAGTGTTCGGGAGCAGCCTTATTGATAGTCTGCTCACGAACCAGCTGGTTGTGTCATTTTTTCAGTTAAAGCTGTGAGTTGTTGTTGGAAACTACCGGCAGGGCCATCGAGACTGGAATGAGTCAGTGTAGAGAATTTTACTTATGCTGTGGTAATATACACAGCTAATATCAACTGGCCGAGATTAGTGATTCTCTGGCTTGGCTGCAATTTGCAATCACACACATAGCTTTAAAATACTGACGCTAAATAGTGGTTACCAGAAGTGACCTATCTCAGAGGTCAGGATACTCTAGCTCTTGAGCCAAATTGGACACATTATGTTTTTTGTCAAATTTTGTGGGACCATAGATACTCGTGCATTTATATATTGCCCATGACTGCTTTTGCACTACAACAGAGTCCAGTAGTTTGGACAGAGACTGCCTAAACTGTGAAGCCAAAAATACTTGGTCCTGTGGCTGAGGCAACACCATTCCTGCTGTATGACAAGTTCGCAGTGAAATGGGCAACTCATTTCTGTGATCTATGCCCCTTTAAAAATGAATACAAAGGCACGTGGAAAATTACGAACTAACCCAACCAGGGAAACAAACCCAACCAGGGCAACGAGCCCTAACTGACCAAATGGCTTAACCACAGAGTCAACAGAAAGAACATCATTTACAATAACATTTCGACAGTTAGGGGAGTATGGGGCCATTCTGCTCAATCAACCAAGAAGCCTGTACATATTTTTGTTGCCCCAGAGACTGCATGTTAAAACTTTACACTGCAAGATGTAATGTAACCTTAACTTCGCCTTTTCAGCTAGCTAATCAACAAGTTATAAGATTTTGCTATATGCTTCATCCTCCTGCAAGGGGTATAAAACTGGCCCAAGCCCTTTGTTCGGGGCTCTCATTCCTCACAGCTGGGTCTGTTGAGCTGAGAGACCGGACTCCAGTCTGTAATAAAGCTTCTTTCAAATTCACTATTGCCTACTAGTGTTTCTCTCCTGGAGGCGACATGTAACAGCAGCTAGGAAGAGAATTCTGCAGGGCTGGAAGACTCTGGCAAAACTGAAGCCATTATCCCTCTTCATTTTAGTTATAATAATGATAATATTAATGAAATTTGAAAATTACTGTTTTGTGATCATCTGAAAATTGATGTGCATATGACTGGAAAATGCCCTAAGATTTGTGTTGGGGATAGCACTAAGAAGAATATGACTATGGGAGAACTTTCAAGATGCTAAATAGACAAGAGCTCTTTCCTCCTCTGCTTACAATACCTAATTCACTTAAGGTTTTAGCCATGAAAGGAAAAGTTACCTTTAGGAAAATTATACCTACTGTGCAAGGCCTTCCATATGTTCCTTATAAGTTAGGGGGTTGACTGCGGTATCCCTGTTGGAGGCCTAGTACTAATCAGAATACTTTCCACCTCCAACCAATCCCCCACTTTCCTATACAGGAGTGTATGATGAATGGGAAGCACAGAGTTAATATTACTGGAAAATGGCTTGCTGTCAGGACTCTGCCATTCCTACAGAAGGTTGGGCAGGCAGGGACCTCCTTGGTGCCTGCTCACTAAAGCACAAAAGAATTCTCTTGGTAAACAACTTAATAGGTATTGTAGAAAATTAGCTGTAGGCATTGTATCTTAGAGAAATAGAATAAGCTTAGTATGGATTTGGTGGTTGCGTCAGAATAAATTAGTAGACTACCTCATAGTCAAAAATAGCAGATAAAATTAACAGCTAATTTTAGAAGTAGAAACAGTAAGTTTAGCATTTAATAGTTAAGGATAAGTTTAGTTAAATTTATTATGAATAATGAAGAGATTGACCAGGTGGGGCTCCCCTTTTTTGTTTGTTTTCTAACCAAAGATAACAATAATTTAAGAAAATACACTTTATATTTTAAAATATGAAATATAAAAGTAAAATGTTTTATGCCCCTTAGAGATCTCTTAAAATCTGTGTGTTCCTTCTAATGGAAAAGTCCCTTGTTTTCTGTACTTTCGGTTTAGCCTTGGTTTGAACATGCTTTGCAGTGCTCCATTGTTAGTTAGGTTAATAATTAGAATAAAATTGATTTTTGTGGCTAGGTAACCAGAATTAATTTTATGACGTTAATTTGGATAATTTCAGGTGGTTTTTTCAATCATGGTATTTGAATATGAGCTCATTGGGGCAGGTTAAATTGTTCTTGATAAAGTGCAAAATGCATCAAGGTGTATTAAAACATATTTTGCTAAAAGTTGTTTATATTCAGGTGCATTGAGGATGATTTGCCAAAAGTTGTTAATACCAAATATTTCTGTGTAAAAATATGTAAAAATAAAGCATCAACTCTGAATGACAGTCACGCCTTCAAAAAAGGCTTTCTCTCATTCCCTCAAGTCGCTGACTCCTCACCACCTTGGAGAACCCCTGAATTAGCCAGAGCTGGTCTTTGGCAGTCCTGTACAGAAAATTGTTTTTTGGTGGTACTGTGGGTGGAACCCAGAGGCTTTCTACCTCTGGGCTATATTCCCAGACCTATTTTATATTTTATTTAGAAACAGGGTCTCACTAAGTTGCTGAGATCCTAAGTAGCTGAGGCTGGCTTCGAACCTGTGAGATCCTCCTGTCTCAGCCTCCCAAGCACGGGGATAACAAGGATGTGTCACCATGCCCAGCTCAGAAAAAGTTTTATAAATCTTTTTTTTTTCACTACATAAAATTTATTTTTTTAAATGTATAACACCGGCACCTACTTTTAAATCAATTTATAAACCCATTTTTTTATAGAATACATATTGGCATTGAAACAAATTTAAAGAAATTTGATGGCTATCTACAAAATATTAGTTCTGATTGTAGTATTCCCCCCATACTTTTGTCTGCACAGATACAAGGAAACTAAAGTTTTCAAACATTTTATATTTTAACAACTTTTAAGAAAAGCACACTGTTTGTGTACTACTATAGTCTTTATAAAGAAAAGACTTTGAAAGTTTCAAATAAAGAAAAAAAAATTAAGGTACTGGGATTAACTCTGCTGTATCCTTTAATCTTGATCTATATCTTTTTCTGTGTCGTAGAACAATGTATATGTATGCATATATATTTCTATAAAGACCTATTGAACTGTGCATTGAGAGTTTTTACACGGCAGTACATGTAAATTATATATCCAAAAAGCAAATAAAAAGAAGGAAATTCAAATGCTTGGGTGCAACCTCCAGATACTCTCATTTAATTGATCTGTAATATGGTCTGCACATTAGAAATTTTAAAAGCTTTCCTCCAAAAAAGAAAAAACTCAAGTTTTTCTATTATTAAAGTTTTATTTCTTTTTTTTCTTTTCTTTTTCTTTTCTTTTTCTTTTCTTTTTTATTTTTTTATTGGTGCACTGTATTCATACATCATAGTGGGATACAAACTTTTGTAGACATACTTGCACACATCACCCCCGATCCCCACCCCATTCTCTCCCCATCCCTCCTTCCCATGCTTGGCTTAGTGGTTGACATCTAGTATTATAGCAATTTATCCAAAATTAAAAATGATAATCTCACATAACAGTTTCATTTGTCTGATACCAAGCTTTTGATGACTTAAAGATAACATTTCAATATTTCTTTTTGTTTTCTTTCTTACCAGAGAATATTTTTTCTATTTTTTAGGTGAAACTATCATATATTTATATATTTATTTTTCAGAAAAAAAATCTATCCTAATATGGAATATGGATTTTAGATACCCAAAACGGTCTTGAAAAAGAACAAAGCTAGAAGATATATATTTTCTGATTTCAAACCATATAAGGCTACAATAATTTAAACAGTGTAGTACTGTTCTAAAGGCAGATATATAAACCATTGGAGTTAAATACAAGCCTAGAGCTAAATTCTTCCCTACATTATCAAGTTATTTTTGACAAGGTTTCCACGAACATTTGGTGGTGGAAATAATAATCTTTTAACTAAATATTGTTGAAAAATAATAATTACATGGAAAAGAATAAAATTGGACCCTTACCTAATCCCATATACAAGTATTAACTCAAAATAGATAAAAGACCTAAATATAAATCTTAAGACTATAAACTTTTAGAAGAAAATCTGGGTCATAAAACCTCACAACATTGAAATTGGCAGTGATTTCTTGGATATGATTTCAATGGCACAGGCAACAGAAGAGTATACAAACTCGCTAAAAAATAAAAAAATATTGTATATCCAAAGACAATGTAAACAGAGTTAAAAGTTACTAATAGAATGGGATAAAATATTTCCAAATGCGATATCTGAAGGTATATTAATATTCCAACTAGAAATCCTAAAAATAGCAACAATAAAAGCAAACAATACAATTTAGAGATAGGTAAAAGACTAACATAAATACTGAATCTCCACAGATAACCAACCTTAGTTGTCTGTTGGATGGAAACTCTTGTTTCTCTGGTTCTGGTGTGTGTTACCTATTTCTTCTTTGTAGTTAATCTCTTTGAGTATTTTCTCTAGCACTGGTTTTGAAGACATAAATTCCTTCAGTTTCTGTTTGTCATGGAAGCTTCTTATTTCTCCATCTAATTTGATAGAAAGTTTTGCTGGGTAGAAAATTTTTGGCTGGAAGTTGTTTTCTCTCAGAGTTTGGAATATGTTACTCCAAGGCCTTCTGACTCTCATGACTTGGTTTGGGAAGTCTGGAGTGATTCTAATTGGTTTGCGTCTGAATGTCACTTGGCTCTTTGTTTTTGTTGCCTTTAAGATTCTCTGCTTGGCTTCCACATTGGTCATTTTGACAATTATGTGGCATGGGGATCCTCTTCTCCGATCCTGTCTAAAGGGAATTCTATAAGTTTCCTGGATCTGTGTATCGATGTCTTGCTCTATGTTTGGAAATTTTTCTGCTATTACTTTCTTGAAGAGATTGTTGATCCCTTTGGTATCACTTTCTTGTCCCTCCTCTATTCCAATTATTCCTAGGTTAGCTCTCTTAAAATGGGCCCATATTTCTTGAATGTCAGATTCCTGCTGTTGGATATTTTTTTCTAGATTAGAAACTATGCGTTCATTTTTGGAATGATCATCTTCTAAGAGCGAGATTCTGTTCTCCATGTGGTCTAATCGGTTGTTTGTGCTTTGAATTGAGGGCTTTACTTCATTAATTGCATCCTTTATCTCTTTTTGGCTCTCTCTGAGTTCTTTTCGAAGCACCTCTATTATTTCTACAGTTATTTTCCTGATTTGATCTTCTAGAAATCTCTGATTTTCTGTTTTATCAGGTTCTGATGTTGTGGGGTTGTGGGCATTCATTGCTCCAGTGTTATTCCTCTTTCCCATGATTTTGGAAGTCTGTGCCTTCTCTGGGTTCTTCCCTTGGGTCACTATGACTTCGCTTAAGGTGCTCTGGATCTCGAGTCTGTAGTATCTCAGACCCCACTACTCCTTTACTGGGTTGTATCACAGAGTCTCTGTCCCAGGGAGTCGATAGAGGCTGCATTAAACTATGGGGGGTGCCAGGTTGCACGTTCTCCTATGGTGTGATATCTCTGCCACCGCCACTCCCCCACTGGGTCAAGTCCCAGGGAGTACAGTACTGGGATTTCTCCTTTGTGGCCCGCAATTTGACTCACTGTTCTTGAGTTCGCAGATGTAGCTGTACTGGACTCGGTGAATTCGCTGCTGCTTCAGCCGGTGGCAATATGGCGCCGCTGCTACGCCCTCGGCCTTGAGGCTGGCTTATTTCTTCTTGGTTTTGAGTTCCACTCTTAGTCCCTGCAGCGTGTGCTGAGCTCAGCCACTGGGAGCTTTAGATGCTCCCTGCGCTGAAAAATCCCACCTGGCTGTTCCGCAGCGGCTCTCCTCGGCTTGCTGTAGCCGTCCGGTGAACTCGCCACTGCCGCTGGCAGTATGGCACTGCTGCCGTGTCCTCGGGTGTGAGGCCGGTGTATCTCCTCTGTGGCTCTGAGCTCTGTTCTCAGTCCGCTTTCTCTCTGGAGCCTGGTGATTTTTTTGTTTCTCTGGTGATGGTGTTTTCTGGCTATGAAAGGCGCTGATTTTGTGGTAATGGAGATTGGTTGTTAGCAGGGCTCTTAACCCCCGCTTTTCTCGGTCGCCATCTTCCTGGAAGTCCCCTAAAGTTTTATTTCTAAAAGCTTGCAGTTACACAGGAATTCATTTTATTCTTCTTTGTATATTTTGTATGCATAGAATTTTTCATGATAAAAATGAACACATTTTCTGTGTGCCTGAGAGTATTTTATACTTTCATTAGTTCTTCACAATTAAGCATCATTGTAAGGAAGATTTGAGCTTTTAAATAGACAGTGCCCATATAAATAGGTTAGAGTTCAGCAGATTAAAATATATCTATTGGAGGAGGGAAATTAGAAAGGTTTTTAAAATAAAACTCAACTATGCTAAATTAGTAGGTTTGAGGAGTATCTACAGAGAAATAGATACATTAATAATTAGGCTGTAATTTATCCTTATTACTGTCACCAAGCCAAAAACACAATTGGAGTTTAACTAGAATAGCCAAGCAAAACCTACCTACACAAATATGCAAAGGAAAACTAAAAGTGAAGTATTATTAGTTCAGGATACTTTAAAAGGTGTCAGAAGGTACTGCTAATAAGAAATCAGGCCAGGCGTGGTGGTGCACGCGTGTAATGCCCACGCTTTGGAAGCAGAGACAGGAGGATCACGAAGGTTCGAAGCCAGCCACGCTGGCTTAGGAGACCCTGTTTCTAAATAAAAAATATAAAAAAATAGGTCTGGGAGTGTAGCCCAGAGATAGAAGGGCTTCCAGGAACCCCAGTATCAAAAAGAAAGAAAGAGAGAAAGAAAGAAAGAAAAAAAGAAAGAAAGAAAGAAAGAAAGAAAGAAAGAAAGAAAGAAAGAAAGAAAGAAAGAAAAATAAATCAGATACATCCAGAGTTGAACCTTTGGTCTGAGCTACAGATACATCAACCCCAAGTGGGGAATGATCTTTGGAGTAAGTAAAACCCAGTTTCTAGAAACATTATTATATTCTGCTGACCTACTATACCACTGGACTCCTTCTACAGCCTATTCAGATACTGAGAATGCACCAAATCATTTTCTTACAAGAATACTTCTATTTTCAGTCCAATAATAATTCCTAAATAACACGTGATGTAAAAATCAATAACCACAGGTTTAAAGCTATAAATAGAGCTACCATTTTGTAAATCACATTTCAGAGCTAATTTTCAAGGTTACTTGAGTTTGTGTGTTTCTGGATTTCATTCCTGGCTAGCTCCAAATAAATATAACTTTCTTTGCTCTTAACTAGCTTGATATTATTCTCAGCTAAAAATTACCATTCCTAGTTGTCCCAATGGTAACTTCTTTTTATGTTATTTATATGGCAATGAGAAAAGCTATGTGTAAGTAAAGTAACATTAATTAGAGGAAAATGAAATGATCTAACTTCCCTGTAGATGAAGGGAAGGGCAAGAAGTTAGGAGGGGGATATGCAGTGGAGTGGAGGATATAATCACATGGATGAGCAGGGCACTGAGTTACACACCTGTTATTCCAGTACTTGGGAAAAATAAGAGAATTATGTGTGAGGTCAGCCTCAGCTACTTAGAAAAACTCTGTTTAAAAAATTAAAAGACTGAGGGTGTAGATCAGAAGTAAAATGTCTGGGTTCATAACCCAGTAACTCCCCTTAAAAAATCATATAAATGTATTCTTGAGCTAAATAGAAGGGATGTGCTGAGCTTGTGTGAACTTTTAGAGAGTTTGTTTCTGCATTATTAGGCCTTGCTAAACAAGTCTTACTGAATACTGGGGCCAAAGGTAAAAAGGCATGTTATAGAAGAAAATTTTCAACTGCATAAATAGAGAACTCTGGAGGGATTTATCATCAGAGGTATGTGTTATCCTAAATGCAATGAACGCATTCTTATATTGTAAAGCTAGAGATAATATTTCCCATTGAGAAATTTGTTTATATTTCAGGATAGTAGGAACACCTTTTCCTTCCCAAGGAGCAAGGATCTTTCTCCTTCTTTCAATAGACTAGCTCCCTCTCTTATGTAAATGCCAAGATTTGCTTCTGTGGTCCTTGATTTCAATAAAAATTCTGGTTGTTTAAGGTGACATTCAGCCCTCCCTCTATCTCAGGTATAAGAAATCAGGGCACAGGCGATCCACACAGCTGTTATTTGTTTGAAAGAAATTAATAATTCATCTCTGTTCCAGAAAAAGTTGTATGTATGTCAAGTATGATATTAATAAATTGGGATATTACAAACTTAGCCTGCATATTTAGCCTTCTTCACCTTCCATGGACATAGTTACACTGTACATAAGTAGATCAGATATTTTTGCATCTCTATTTACCTTATATTTTCTACCAGTTGCCTTACTACACAGAATCACCTCTCAGAATAAGAAGATGGGAGCAATTCTCTTGGCAGTTTTGTAATTTTTTAATAATTGTGGCACCTCCCTGCCTTGGTTGTTCTACATGGTCCTTGTTGCCACTAAAAGAACTATTCTTAGGCAAAGATTTAAATTAAGTAGCATGGGTACTCAAAGGGCATAGAATAGCTGAGATGAGGACAAATATTGAAAACAAATCAAAGGACCAAACTATATCAGTTAAGCTTTGCTAATAAAGTATCTCAAATAACAGAATTTTTTTGGTGGTACTGGGGCGGAACCCAGGGGCTTTCTACCTCCAGGCTATACTCTAAGACCTATTTTGTATTTTATTTGGAAACAGGGTCTCACTAAGTTGCTGAGAGCCTCACTAAGTAGCTGAGGCTGGCTTCGAACCCATGCGATCCTCCTGTCTCGGCCTCCCAAGCGTGGGGATTACAGGTGTGCACCACCACGCCTGGCCCACATCCCAGAATTTAACCAAATAAAAGATAATTTCCTCTCATATGATATGTTAATTGCAGATCATAGGGACTCTTTTTTGTAGTCACTCAGGGATTTATGCTGCTGGAGACTTCATCAAAAAACCTGCTTCTCTGATCACAAAACAGGGTAAAAACTATGGGGAATTGAGTTGGATGTGATAATGCACCCCTGTAATACCAGTACATGAAAGCCTGAGATAGGAGGATTGTAGATTTGATGTCAACATGTGTAACTTAGCTTGAGTTATAAAAATGGCTGGGGTATATACTTCCATGATAGAATCTCCTGGATTAAGTCCCCAGTACCACAAACAAAAAAAAAAAGGAAATTGTGCATTGGCTCTTAAAATATCCATCTCTGCATGAAATATACAACTTTGGCTGAAATATATAACATTCCTTGGGCAAAACAAAACAAAACACATGGTCACATCTAACTTCAAAGGGTAGGAAAAACAATCTTACCATGTGTTCAAGTATATAAATGAGTTTTTTTATTGTTATCGAATGTTTGGTCTCTTCTTGCAGAACACATTTACCCCTCCCCACGAGGAAAGAATAGAAGACTTTCATTCTGTTGCCTTTTTCCTCTTTCATTCCCCAAATCTAGGATTTATGAGAGGTGTTTCGGATTTATCTGTTCTGGAAATGTTATCTCTTAATCAAGAGGATTATGAACTAAAAATAAAAGTGATGTGCCCCTCACAAGTAATACTCAGTTTGGCATAGGGAAAGAAAACCACAATAGATCCACTCAAGAGAAGAATGGGAATCACACCACAGTTACTGGTTAATAGCAATTGTGAAATCTGACTAGACAGACCCAGACAGTGCCCTGCAGGGGGAGGGAAGAGGTGGGAATGTTTCTTGATTAAGCCCTGATTTTTAAAAATGTACAGTGCTTTCTGCTTTGGGGCTTGCAATGCAGCTTAGTGGTAGAGTGCTTGCATAGCATGCAGGAGGCCCTGGGTTCAATTCCCATCACTGGGGAAAAAAAAAAAAAAACGTGATTCCACCCTCTTGGGAGAGATCCCAAGCCAACATTTCTCTGTGAACATTGTCTGTTCCCTCAGGTTTCCTTTTTTTCTTCCACCCTGCTTGACCACATTTGATTGGACATTTCCCATGATTTCCCAAATATACTCTTTGGGTGTTATAAAACTCTACAGCTTGATGCCAGGCGTGGTGGTACATGCTTGTAATCCCCGCGCTTGGGAGGCGGAGACAGAAGGGTCACGCAGGTTCGAAGCCGGCCTCTCTGGCTTAAGAGACCCTGTTTCCAAATAAAAAGGTATAAAAATAGGTCTGGGAGTTTTCTTACCTGGAGGTAAGAAAAAAAAAAAAACCCTCTACAGCTTGCTTCCTGTTATGGGTAGATTTAGAATCCAGGTTTCATTTTAGGTCTCAAAGAATCACGAGTAATTTAGTCCAGGTTTCTCATCTATTTATTTCGACTAGCTCCAAATGCCAATAGCTACACCCACGATTTCTAAATTCACTTTGTATAATATGTTGTATTTATTTGTTTTCTTCTCATGTCTCTCACAACTGAATTATGGGTACCTTGAGCCCAACAGACTTTTATGGGGTAGCTACCCCTTAGCTTATTTCCCTAAAACATTTTTTTTCCAATTGGAAAGGTTTATCTGTGATGGCCTTAGTTGTTCCTTTGAGAGGCCAGTGGAAATTAAGAGAAAGCCAGTCGTGGTGATGCACACTTGTAATCCCAGCATTTGGGAGGTTGAGACAGGAGGATAATGGTTTGCAGATAGCCTCAGCTACTTGGTGAGGCCCTTCACAACTCAGTGAGGCCCTGTTTCAAAATAAAGAATAAAAATATAGGTCTGGGGATGTAGCTCGGAGGTAGAATGCCCCTGGGTTCCAACCCCAGTACACACACACACACACACACACACACACACACACACACACACAAAGAGGAAATAACAGGGGTGGGGAGGGTTCTGATTATCTGATTAGACTGAACAAACAGTATTCTTGCTGAAGACATACCAGAGTAGACAGAAATTCCAAGAGATGGCAGAGGATGAGGACCCTGATCAAATAGGAAGAATGATCAGATATTGAAGATTGGGGGTTCTTGCTAAACTTATTGGAGTTCTTACTAAAACTAGGTCTTACAAGGTAGCACAAAAGTTTGATCAGGCAAAAAATCTTTGCCAATATAAAAATAGTGATAAACAAAAAACATACTTAACAATAAATAGTTGTTGAAATTTACATAAAGAATATGTAACAAACTGGGTGCATTGGCACACACCTGTAATCCAAATACTTGGGAGGCCAAGTTTAAAAAAATTAAGGTTGGGGTGTAGTATAGAAGTAGAACACTTCTGGGTTCAATTTTCAGTACCACAACAAGAAAAGAAGGAGGAGGAGGAGGAGGTAAAGAAGGAGGAAGAGGACGAGGAGGAGAAAAGGAGGAGGAGGAGGAGGAGGAGGAGGAGGAGGAGGAGGAGGAGGAGGAGGAGGAGGAGAAGCAGCTAAGTGTGGTGGCACATGACTGTAATACCAGTACTTGGGAGGCTGAGACAGGATGATCTCAGGTACCAGGCCAGTCTTAGCAATGTAATAAGACCCTCAGCAGCTTAGACAGACCCTGTTCCAAAACCAAAAAAATAAAATGGGTGGGAATGTAGCTTGGAGGTAGAATGCCCCCAGGTTTAATTCCCAGTACCACTCCTCCCTTCAAAAATGTGATTAAATACACGGAATTAAATATATCTCATTAAAGGAAAGAGACATTCAAATTTATTTTGAAAATAAATATATTTATATACTATCTACATGATCCAATAGTGAGCTTTCCATTACTATGACAAAATACCTGAGATACACAAATTAAAAAGAGTAGCCGGGCATGGTGGTGCACGCTTGTAATCCAGCATTTGGGAGGTTGAGGCAGGAGGATCATAGTTTGCAGACAGCTTCAGCCACTAAGTGAGGCCCTTTGCAACTCAGTGGGATCCTGTTTCAAAATAAAAAAAAAAAGTAGGGCTGGGACTGTAGCTTGGAGGTAGAATACCCCTGGATTTTCATCTTCAGTACTGCCAAAAAAAAAGGAAAGATTTATTTTGGCTCAGTTTCAGAGCTTTCAGTCCATGGTTGGCTTTGTTGCTTATGGTGTGGCAGCACCTCATGGAAGGCAGCATGTAATAAAGCAAAACTTCTTATTTCACAAAGATAAGGGTTTTGAGTTCCAATAACCCCTCAAAGACATGCCCCCAGTGATCTTACTTCCTTCCAATAGGCCTTACCTCCTATGAGTTTCACCACTTCTAAACAGTGCAATGGACTGGCAATCAAGACTTTTGCATATGAAACTCTGAGGGATGCTTAAGATCCAAATAAAAATACTTAGCATTGTAAAATAAAATGACCAAAAAAGCAGAAAAATAAATGGATGTAAAATACAATTGAGGCACATACCAAATCAAAGGAAAGAGCAGGGATAATATTATCATAATACAGAGTAGATGTCAAGATGAAGGGTACTAAATATGTTATAAATGCAGAGTTTATAATAGACCTTAATATTCATTAATCCAACAATGTACCTATACAAGGTACAAAGAAAAAAATCAGAAATAAAAGGAAAATGAATATTTATATAATATTTGGGAAATTTTGACCAATTCTTTTAGAAAATGAAGTGTTAAAGAAGAAACCTGAATAATAGAGATATACAAGATTTGAATAATATCATTTGGTAAATTTGAATTCACATAAATACAGAATTATAATATTATAAATTGTGGCAGACTACTACACTTGAATATGCAGCCAGAGTCCCTATTTCTAAGCTTTTTTTCAACTAGTTGAAACCCAGTGACTAAATTCTTTTTAATGGAATTTAAGTGGAATTGATATGTGCAAGCTCTGCCTGCACGATTAAATAAAAATCATTTTCCTTGGATGCACTCTTTCTAATTTTCAAGCCTGGAACAAGGATCTGTTTGAATCTCTGCTCAAACATGTAAACAAAGACACCTCTTCATGTATCATTGAAGCAGCAAAATAGTGGCATCGTGGATTCTGTTCTGACAAGGTAAAGCAAAGCTGTTCCTGAACCAACTCACATAAATTAGACTTATTACATGAAAAAGAAATTAATGTCTATTTTCATTTATTCTCTGTTTTAGACAATAGATAAAAAATTAGAGATAAATAAATAGAGCTTTGTACCCAAAAAAACACACATGCACAAAAATACTTCAGTTTCTCTAAACAGAACCCATACAAGGCACATTGTTACATCATAATGGACTGTAAAGTAAGCAAATATGTGATGACTGAGAGACAGTAGATAATTGATAGATCAAATTATAGAACAAACCACCTCAAAAATACCATTCTATCTCTAAATAATCCTTGAATATGGAGAAAATAAAACAAATACTTGAATGTGTTGGTGTGAAAAACAATAAGATTATTAAATATGAATATCAATGGAACACATATCTATTATATTTAACTGAAGGTTTGAGATCACTAATGAAGGTGTATGAACAAATAGAGATATTCAGAGAAAATGTTTAGTCTTGAATGACAACAAAATCAAACATCAAAGTAGTTTTAAAAACCATAAGATAAACCTCTGGCAAGCCTTGAGAAATAAAACTTGAATGGACAAGAGACAAAGAAAAAAAATGACATAAAAATACATTGGAGAGTTTAAAATAAAAGTTAACAGCCTGCTGCCAGAAACTTGACAATTTATATTAAATGGAGAGCTTCTGAGAAAATAAATCATTAAAACACTACCAAGGCTGACTGAAGAAAAGATAAAAAATGTATGTGTCCTCTGATCTAGAAACATTCTACTACTACGAATTTATTCTAAAGGTCTAGTTATATGTATGTAAAATACCATATATGCAAGGTTATTGGTAGTGTCAGATTTAATAACACCAAAAGAATAGAAATAACTTCAAGTTGGGGATGTAAGTCAATGGTAGAGCACTTGTCTTGCATATACAAGGCCCAGTGTTTGACTCCCAGTACCACAAGTAAGAGAGAAAGAGAAAGAGAGAAAGAAGAGAAGAGAAGAGAAGAGGAGAGAAGAGGAGAGAATTCCTTATAATGTACTGAGGTCAAATCTTTCTCTGAGTAGACTGGGCCTCACCCATAGCGGGCCTAGAAAAATTCCAGTGGATTCTTGACTGGCCTGAGACTCTAGTCTTATTCTCTCAAATTAAGCCACATTCTCTGGTTATGGCAATATGTAGAAAATAACAGTCTCATAGTGAGTGCAACAGTTTTCATTACATTATTCTTTTATCTTTATAATTTTTATAATTTATCAAAACAAAGTCTGGATTTCATTTAAAAACATGGTAGAAATTAGGTGTGCAGATTCAAGAGCTTTTGATAGACTGGTTTTAAATGAAGGTGTGAGATCACTAAAGAAGGTGTATGAATATGCACCAACCAAAGGGCTTCGAGGATTATAAGTGAGTAGACTAGAGGAGGAGAAGGAGCTCACGAGGAAGGCTGAACTAGACTAACAGATGGGGAAGTGGAGCCCAGCACAGCAGCAGCTGATAAGAAAGAAGGACATTCTTGAAATTCTTACTTCCTGATGCCTGGTAGATACAGAAATATTTATGGGATATATGAAAGAAATGTTGAATTCAAATGGCCCATGTAATATTCAAGACATATAACAGGCCTTTCATGCTTTCATGGGAATAGGAATGCACCTATTACTTTACTCTGGTGGTTTTCAGTCTATTGATCATTAAAGAGAGAGATCTTTGAGTTCTGGATCTTAAATACTTTTTTTTTCAGAAAATTCATGCTGATTTATTTTGAGGGGTACAATATCAGGAGAGAATTTCCAGTCTGACCCCCATAAAGTCTCTTAATGGAAGAGATGAAGCAAATATGGCAAAAATAATACTTATGGACCCTAATGTAAGAAAAAAATAACACGGTAGAACTTGGTTTCAGCTTTCACATATAAAATGAGTTTTACTTCCATTAGTAAAACAAGAACAAAGCTGAACAAACTGAGAATTGATTATTTTTATTGCATATATCAGAGAACTGGAAAGGGAAGGTGAATAAAGACACAGGCAGCTGAGACTAACTTACTGGAGCAGAAGCCACTGGAGCTATAAACTGATGGAAATACTTAAATGTAAACATTGGCAATTGCTGGAGGCTGCATGAACTACTATGAAACAAATAGTCCTAGACCTACAGTCTAAGGGGGACCCAATATGTTCATGGATTTTCTCTTAAAGAACTACACCAGCCGGGTGTGGTGGCGCATGCTTGTAATCCCAGCATTTGGGAGGCTGAGACCAAAGGATCATGGTTCGTGGACAGCCTCAGCTAATTAGTCAGGCCCTCTGCAACTCAGTGAAACCCGGTTTCAAAATAAACAATAAAAATAGGGCAGGGAGTGTAGCTCGGAGGTCGAATGCCCCTGGGTTCCATCCCCAGACCCGCAAAAAAATAAAATAAAATAAATAAATAAATAAATAAATAAATAAATAAATAAATAAATAACTACACCAGACTCTCACACAGAGGAGCCATGATTTCACCTGTCATGGCACTGAGAAGGGGAAAATAACTCTTTTTAAATACACTCTGCACATATCTATAAGAAAGACTTCCTCTCTATTGAGAACTACTTAACAAAGAAAAATCACCTCACACCAGTCTTCTTCTTCAACATTGTTTCTTATCAGAGGGATAAGAAAATGATAAGAATGATAAAAAATTCTGAAGGGCAAAACCCAGTAACCTGGATATGCTAAAAGAGAGACTGCAGATTTCCCCTCCCTCACACCAAATCACCACACCAAAATATCCTCATTACAATAACAATGTATTATAGCTGAAAGAAATGTAAACACAGAATCTTTTAAAGAAGTAATTTATAGTGAAATACAAAGACAATAGAGGATAAAAAGAAACTAGAGACATGAAGTTAAGTTCAAGCCTCTGGCACCTGCAGTTACAGTGAATATTTAATGCAATCTAATTTTTACTGATATAAAATTTCACACTATAAAAGCCTAGACACCTCAGATCCTATTGTCCGATATAACATGTCTGTCTTTTCAACAAAAATTATGTGGCATGTTAAAAAGCAAAAAAAAATTCTGAAGAAATAAAATAAGCATGAGAGCGAGACTCAGCTATGATACAGATGTTGAAATGATCAGAGAGGAAATTTAAAATAATTATGACCAATATATTCAGGGCTGCCATGGAAAGAGTAGACAATGTGAAAGAGCACATAGGTAAGCAGATAGAACTAAACTCTAAGAAGTATTCGATGAAAATTCCAGAAAGCAAAAAATAACAGAAATGAAAAGAAGTTTATTATTTATTTACTTATTTATACATTTTTGGTACTAGGGCTTGAACCCATAAGCATTCAGCCCCTGAGCTATACCTTCAGCCCTATTTTATTTTGAAACAGTGTCTCATTAAGTTTCTGAGGCTGGCTGTGAACCTGTGATCTTCCTGTCTTCCTGTATCAGCTTCGCAAGTACAAGAATTACAGCTGTGTACCACCATGTCTAGCTGAAGAATGTTATTATTATTATTTATTTATTTTTGCAGTACTGGGGATGGAACCCAGGGGGCATTCTGCTTCCAAGCTACACCTCCAGACCTATTTTTAATTATTTATTTTTAAACAGGGTTTTACTAAGTTGTAGAGGGCCTCACTAAGTAACTGAGGTTGGCTATGAACCTGCCATTCTCCTGTCTCCTCCCAAGTGCTGGGATTATAAGCGTGTGCCATCACACCTGGCTCTTGAAGAATGTTTTTGATAAGCTCAATAGACTGAATATCCTGAGGAAATAAAATGTGAGCTTTGTCAATAAAACTTCTGAATAGAAACTTCCTGAGTTGTGATAGGACAATAGAAACTTCCTGAGTTGTCATTGAAAAAGAAAACAGACTTTGAAAATATAAAGCATAATATTCAAGAACTGTTGGACAATGCATGAAGGTATAACATTTAAGTAGTTGGAACACTTAAAGAAGAAAGAGAGACTTCCGGGAAGATGGCGACCGAGAAAAGCAGGGCTTAAGAGCCCCGCTAACAACCAATCTCCATTACCACAAAATCAGCGCCTTTCATAGCCAGAAAACACCATCACCAGAGAAACAAAAAAATCACCAGGCTCCAGAGAGAAAGCGGACTGAGAACAGAGCTCAGAGCCACAGAGGAGATACACCGGCCTCACGACCGAGGACGCGGCAGCAGCACCATTCTGCCGGCGGCAGCGGCGAGTTCACCAGACGGCTACAGCAAGCCGAGGAGAGCCGCTGCGGAACAGCCAGGTGGGATTTTTCAGCGCAGGGAGCATCTAAAGCTCCCAGTGGCTGAGCTCAGCACACGCTGCAGGGACTCAGAGTGGAACTCAAGACCAAGAAATAAGCCAGCCTCACGGCCGAGGGCATAGTAGCAGCGCCATAATGCCACCGGCTGAAGCAGCAGCGAATTCACCCAGTCCAGTACAGCTATATCTGCGAACTCAAGAACAGTGAGTCAAATTGCGGGCCACAGAGGAGAAATCCCAGTACTGTACTTCCTGGGACTTGAACCAGTGGGGGAGTGGCGGTGGCAGAGATATCACACCATAGTAGAATGTGCAACCTGGCACTCCCCATAGTTTAATGCAGCCTCTATCGACTCCCTGGGACAGAGACTCTGTGATACAACCCAGTAAAGGAGTAGTGGGGTCTGAGATACTACAGACTCGAGATCCAGAGCACCTTAAGCGAAGTCATAGTGACCCAAGGGAAGAACCCAGAGAAGGCACAAACTTCCAAAATCATGGGAAAGAGGAATAACACTGGAGCAATGAATGCCCACAACCCCACAACATCAGAACCCGATAAAACAGAAAATCAGAGATTTCTAGAACATCAAATCAGGAAAATAACTGTAGAAATAATAGAGGTGCTTCGAAAAGAACTCAGAGAGAGCCAAAAAGAGATAAAGGATGCAATTAATGAAGTAAAGCCCTCAATTCAAAGCACAAACAACCGATTAGACCACATGGAGAACAGAATCTCGCTCTTAGAAGATGATCATTCCAAAAATGAACGCATAGTTTCTAATCTAGAAAAAAATATCCGACAGCAGGAATCTGACATTGAAGAAATATGGGCCCATTTTAAGAGAGCTAACCTAGGAATAATTGGAATAGAGGAGGGACAAGAAAGTGATACCAAAGGGATAAACAATCTCTTCAAGGAAGTAATAGCAGAAAAATTTCCAAACATAGAGCAAGACATCGATACACAGATCCAGGAATCTTATACAACTCCCTTTAGACAGGATTGGAGAAGAGGATCCCCACGTCACATAATTGTCAAAATGACCAATGTGGAAGCCAAGCAGAGAATCTTAAAGGCAACAAAAGCAAAGGGCCAAGTGACATTCAGAGGCAAACCAATCAGAATCACTCCAGACTTCCCAAACCAAGTCATGAGAGCCAGAAGGGCTTGGAGCAACATATTCCAAACGCTGATAGAAAACAACTTCAAGCCAAAAATTTTCTACCCAGCAAAACTTTCTATCAAATTAGATGGAGAAATAAGAAGCTTCCATGACAAATAGAAACTGAAGGAATTTATGTCTTCAAAACCAGTGCTAGAGAAAATACTCAAAGAGATTAACTACAAAGAAGAAATAGGTAACACTCACCAGAACCAGAGAAATAAGATTTTCCATCCAACAGACAACTAAGATTGGTTATCTGTGGAGATTCAGTATTTATGTTAGTCTTTTACCTATCTCTAAATTGTATTGTTTGCTTTTATTGTTGCTATTTTTAGGATTTCTAGTTGGAATATTAATATACCTTCAGATATAGCATTTGGAAATATTTTATCCCATTCTATTAGTAACTTTTAACTCTGTTTACAATGTCTTTGGATATACAATATTTTTTTTTATTTTTTAGGGAGTTTGTATACTCTTCTGTTGCCTGTGCCATTGAAATCATATCCAAGAAATCACTGCCAATTTCAATGTTGTGAGGTTTTATGACCCAGATTTTCTTCTAAAAGTTTATAGTCTTAAGATTTATATTTAGGTCTTTTATCTATTTTGAGTTAATACTTGTATATGGGATTAGGTAAGGGTCCAATTTTATTCTTTTCCATGTAATTATTATTTTTCAACAATATTTAGTTAAAAGATTATTATTTCCACCACCAAATGTTCATGGAAACCTTGTCAAAAATAACTTGATAATGTAGGGAAGAATTTAGCTCTAGGCTTGTATTTAACTCCAATGGTTTATATATCTGCCTTTAGAACAGTACTACATTGTTTAAATTATTGTAGCCTTATATGGTTTGAAATCAGAAAATATATATCTTCTAGCTTTTTTCTCTTTCAAGATTATGTTGAGTATCTAGAATCCATATTCCATATTAGGATAGATTTTTTTCTGAAAAATAAATACATAAATATATGATAGTTTCACCTAAAAAAATAGAAAAAAATATTCTCTGGTAAGAAAGAAAGCAAAAAGAAATATTGAAATGTTATCTTTAAGTCATCAAACGCTTGGTATCAGACAAATGAAACTGTTATGTGAGATTATCATTTTTAATTTTGGATATATTGCTATAATACTAGATGTCAACCACTAAGCCAAGCATGGGAAGGAGGGAGGGGGAGAGAATAGGGTGGGGATCGGTTGGGGGCTGACTGGGTGATGTGTGCATGTATGTGTACAAAAGTTTGTATCCCACTATGATGTATGAATACAGTGCACCAATTTAAAAAAAGAAGAAGAAAGAGAGAATTTAATGTATAAATTAAACAATAAACTCTAAATATTTCATAAGCCAGGGAAGTAGACTCAATTAAACATACTAAATGTATATAAACTAAAATGAAAATATAAATTATCAACATTTGTGTGATATTAGCAAAAATGGTGCATAGGGATACAATTATATTAAATATATATGTAATAAAGAAAAAGATCTAAAATCAAAATCTAAGATTACACCTTAGTATTACAGAAGAAAGAAGAACAAATTAAGCTTAAATCAAGCAGAAAAATATTAATTAAAAGTTTAGTATAAATCAATAAAAAAGAACAGTGCCTAGAAACACACCCACATTCATAGATCGTACTGATTTCTGACAAAGATGCAAAAGGAATTTTGTGAAGAAAGATCATTTAAAAATATAAAAAGAAACTTAGAAAAAACTTACACCTTTCATGAAAAATAACCCTCAGCTACCTTGTAGATCTAAGTGTAAAATGCAGGAACCATAAGATCTCCAAGAAAAAGCACAGAAGAAATTTACCTGGCCTTCTATTTGGCACTGAGGAAAGAAAAATTGAAAAGTTGGATGTTCTTTAAAAACATACATTTTAGCTGGACGTGGTGGCGCCTGCTTGTAATCCCAGCATTTGGGAGGCTGAGACCAAGAGGATAACGGTTCATGGACAGCCTCAGCTACTTAGTGAGGCCCTTTGCAACTCAGTGAGACCCAGCTTCAAAATAAGGAATAAAAAATAGGGCAGGTGATGTAGCTTGGACTTCAAATGCCCCTGGGTTCCATCCCCAGACCCACACACATAAATAAGTAAATAAATAAATAAATGCATTTTGTGAAAGGTAATGTGAAAGGAATGAAAACAAGAGTCACCGAGAGGGAGAAAATAGTTGTGCAACATTTACCTAATAAAATAAAAGGTTTGTGCCGGTGTCCAGCCCTAGCAGGAGTCAGGGGTCATGTGTTGGTGAGAGAAGAGTCGAGGTTGAGAGTGAGAGAAGACTCTGACACAGGAGATCAGATGCAAGCTTCTCCAACTTTATTCAGGATTTGTTACAATCTTTATAATTTCTTTCTTGGTAGGATAGACAAAAATCACAGTCATGCAAGCAGAAAACTTCAAGGAAGAAAAAGTATAACAGACTTCAGGACAGAGTGCCTGACATTTAATAAATCATAGAAAGTATGCTTTGCCTCATATCACAAGGTCAGCTTGAACTTAATCTTACATGTTAGCCCAAACTAAGGTCGGCTTGAGCTTAATCTTCGGCCCAAACTTTATCCTTGGGAAAAAAAAAAAGATCTTTGCTGACTCAGTCTCTCATATCCTGCTGCCCATTAGTTATAATGCTTATTCATAAAATTCCAATTACACATATTAATCTAAATAATATTAAAATAATTTTGAAGAATGAAATGCTCATACTCATGGGGGACTTAGGCTTTTTCGAGACCCCTGACTGAGCTTTTGCTCAAGGTCTGCACGAGATGCTGTAGTAGGTTTGTATGAAAAATTAATAAATTTTTAAAATGCAACAGTAGAAGGAAACAACTCATTTAAAAATTAGAAATGGGATGCCGAGCGTGGTGGCACACACTTGTAATCCCCGCGTTTGGGAGGCAGAGGCAGGAGGATCACACAGGTTAGAAGCCAGCCTCGCTGGCTTAAGAGACCCTGTTTCCAAATAAAAATTAAAAAAATAGGTAATAGGTGTCTGGGAGTGTAGCCCGGAGGTAGGTAGAAGGGTTTCCAGGAACCCCAGTACCACCAAATATATATATATATATATATATATATATGTATTAGAAATGGGATGTAAGCAGACATCTCATCAAGGACGATATGCAGATGGCAAAGAAACATAGGAAAAGATGCTGAATATAATTTAATATTAAGGATTTGCAAATTAAACAAGAATGAATTTGTACTACACATCTACTGACAAATCTAAAACTGTCAAAAATTACAAATCTAATTGCTGGTGAGAATACAGAGTAGGAACTTTCATTCACCGCTGGTAGGAATGCAAATACTCTAGCCACTTTAAAAGAAGTCTTTTGACATTTTTAAAAAATTAAACTGCTGGATGCGGTGACACATGCTTGAAATCCCAGTACTTGAGAAGCTGAGGCAGGAGGATTGGGGTTCATAGACAGCTTTAGCTACTTAGTTAGGCTCTCAGAAGATTAGTGAAACCCTATTTCAAAATAAATAATAAAAATTAGGCCTGAGAATGTAGCTTAGAGGTAGAATACCCTTGGGTTCCATCCACAGTACCAATAAATAAATAAATAAATAAATAAATAAATAAATAAATAAATAAATAAACAAACTGAACATAATTTCTCCATAGATTCAGCAAGCACATTCCTGCGTATCTACCCAATTTCGAAGCCTTGCATTTACACAAAAACTTGTACAAGAATGTTTATAGTTGCTTATCTAATAATTAAAAATGCAGGGTAAGAACTCTGTTCTTAAACTGGTTAATGAATAAACAAACTGTAATGCAACCTTCCAAAGGCATAGTATTTGTCAATAATAACGATGATGATGATGATGATGATGATGATGATGACGACGACGACGATGAATGGATTAGCTGGGTGTGGTGGCACAAACCTGGAATCCTAGTACTTGGAAGGATGAGATCTTGGATGGATCTCAAGTTCCAGGCCAGCCTGAGTTATTTAGCTAGAGATTCTTTCAAAGTAAAAAATAGAAAGAGCTAGAGGTATAGCCCAGAGTCAGAATGCTACTGGGTTTAATCCCCAGTATCACATGCAAGAAAAAGAAAGACCTATAAGACATGCAAATATATTAAACTTAAACTTATTTCTAAGTTAAAGTAGCTAATGGAAAAATACTAGAGAGTATATCACTGCAATCACGGCATTTTGCAAAGAGAAAATTTACAGAGGTAGCAAAGATATATGAGGAAAGGTATAAACGGGTTAATTACATATTTATTAGGCCAGTGAGGTTATTTTTATAATACCATAATGATGCATACAGGATAGCCTGTATTTGTGAAGAATCACACAACTGCTAGGCTTGGTGGCACATGCCTGTAATCCCAGTACTTGGGAGGTTGAGACAGGAGGATCACAGGTTCAAATACAGCCTGAAAGTAGTGAGACTCTTATCAACCTTACAAGACTCTATTTAAAACAATAAAGTAATAAAATAGGGATGAGGGTATAGCTCAGAGGTCCCTGAGTTTAATCCCTAACCTTGCGACACACATACAATTATAGAACCTTATAGCACAAAGCATAAACACTTTTTCAGTGCTAGGAAATGAATCCATGGCCTATGCAAGCTTAAAATTTAATGTATGAAATTTGGAGATAAAATAATTTTGGAGATCAAGGAATTCCTGGATGGAATGGAGTATGCAGCAAAACATTCTAATGAATCATTCTCACTGAAGGGTGTGAGGCTAATTCACTTTCCTACTACGTAGCCTGGAAATGAATGCTATACAGATAAAATAAAAAAAAGAACTGCATGTATGTGCTATCCTCTAGTGATAAAGTTGTTTTCCATAGGAGTTCAAGGTAACTATTCGGGAACCAATCTACATGTATTCTGAAATTGAACAATTAATTGAACAGATTGGTGGACGGTGAGAAGCAGATTTCTCACTGCTGGAATGTGATATTACAGGTAAGCAAGGAGAGGAGGCTAAAAGACTCATTGTAGTAATGGATTAGAGTTGGAATCATCAGCATAAATTCATGATGCAATTTAATATACATACATAAATCAATAAGTAGGTATATGCAGATTGCATATATTTTATACATATAGCTACATTTGTAAAAATAAACATATATAAATATTTGCATATATACATATTTGTGTATATGCACACATTTATTGCTCTGTCAGCTGAAATGGCTGACAAATGGCAACTATAGTAGCAATAAGTGTACCCACCACTGAGACCTAGATTTCTAAAGCCATCACTCAATAACAAAAAGAATTAGGACTTCTTGGATTCTAGGACTGAGCTATGAAACATAAAATGAGTCTGAATAAATGTTTAGTGTGAAAAAGTGAGCAATTATTAAGGGACACCATGAGTGTTATATTCAGCAAAGCTGTATTGTGGAAAACTGGACAGAACACAAGACCTGTTTGTCTGGTTTTTTTAATTACAATGAAAAATAGGTAAGGGAAGAAGGAATTAGAGATTAAAAACTACTGAAGGAACATAACTAATTGCAATGATTAGATCATATTTGGACACTGATTAAGAAAAACTAATTGTTTAGAAGTATATGCCTGCCAGGTAAGCATGAAAAATAACTGAATATTTGATGATTACTTGTTTTAAATTTAAGGAAATATAATTTATTGGACTTCTGTTTCATAAAACAGTTCTTATATTTTATAGAAAGCATATTAAATATTTACAAATAAGATGATATGTCATGGATAGCTTCAAATTATTCAAGTAGAAAGAGAAGGAAACAGGTTAGAATTTCCTTAATAAAAAGGTTTTGTAGCTGGGTGTGGTGGCACACACTTATAATCCCAGTAATTAGGAGGCTGACACAGGAGGATCACAGGTTTGGGGCCAGTATCAGCTACTTAGTGAGGTCCTCCACAATTTAGTGAGACCCCGTTTCAAAATAAAGAATAAAAATATATGGCTAAGAGTGTAGTTTGAACCTGTGGGTTCAATCCCCAGTATCACAATTTAAAAAAAAATTATGAGCTGGGCATAGTGGTGCATGCTTGTAATCCCAGACTTGGGAGGCTCAGATAGGAGGATCACAGGTTCAAGGACCACCTGAGCAATGTACTGCGACTCTCAGTGAACATAGTGAGACCCTGTCTCAAAACAAAAAATAAAAAGTGTCGGGGGTATAGCTTGGAGGTAGAATGCCTCTAGGTTCAATCCCCAGCAACACACAAAAAGGTGTTGTTATAAATATTGTCATGGGTATAGGATATTTTGTTTTGAGTATTATGTCACATGTAGCTCAGTGGTATAGTGCTCGCCTAGTGGGCACAAGGCCCCGAGTTTTATCCCCAGTACTGCAAAAAATACATTATTAAATTTGAAATTGTAAGTGAAATTGAGTACCTAAAGATTTAATAAAACAATGCACACTAAAATAGTATTCAGAAATCGAGCCACCATAAAATGTTCTAGGACAAGGCAGTTTTGGAGGCTGGTTCTGGTCAGGGAGAAATAAATTACTATCTTATGTAAACTCTTCTAAAACATACAAAATGATGGGCAATTATTCAACTCATTTTGCTAAGCTAGCACTCACTGATTTCAATACCAGATGAAAACATCCCATGAAAATGACACTTGAGCCAAGCTCTCTCACAGAGCAGCAAATATTCTAAATAATTTAATAGAATATTCGACATCATATTAAATTAAATGAACAAACAAGTTGTGTCCAAGGAATAAAAATGTGATTTAACATTAGAAAATGCTTTCAATTTTAATTCCCTATATACAAATTAGAGGAGGAAAAAACACTTGATATTGTCAATGGCAACATAAAAGCCTTTCAAGAAAATTCAACACAAGTTTGTGGTTTAAAAATAAACTAACACTTGAGAACAGCGTCCATTTCCTATAATATACAGCAAACATACTTAAATGTAAAATGTGAGAAGACTTTCCATTTAAAGCCAGGGATAAAAAAAAAGTATGTGACCTCTTCTGCTGTTGAAAATTGCACTAGAACACAGCCAGAGCTGTGGATATGAAAGTAAGAAATATGAATATTGAAAACAAACATAATGCTAGTGACAATGTCATCTTAAAAAATTCAAAGACATATGTAAGTGGAATATTTAAATTAATTAAGGACTTCAGAAAAAAGGTTGTATGGAAGCTCATTAATAGCAAAATCAAGAAAGATGCCACAAAAAGCAACAAATAATTAGAATATATAAGAGAAAGTACCACACACAACAACAAAAACCCAAAATTTACCTGAAAAGAATTCTATACAAAATGAAGAAAAGAAAATCTTAATGTAGGTAACTATAAACGGTTTCTGATAGATTCAGACTAAAGAAGTCCCAAATAAGTTAAGTATTATATCATATTAAATAATGGAGTAAATAATATTATAGAGATGTGAAGTACTTTTTGCTTTTATTTTTTAATTTTTTAAACTTTTATTTTTTAGTATTGCACTATAGTAATAGATCTTAATGGGGTACAAGATGGTGGAAGCATTACATGCACACATCACTCATTTAGCCCTTCCCCAGTTCTTACCCCACTCCCTCCCTCACCTCCTTCTCATGTTGAGGATGTGGAGAAGCGGGAACTCTAATACATTGTTGGTGGGATTACAAATTAGTGCAACCACTTTGGAAAACAGTATAGAGGATCTTCAGTAGAATGGTAATGATCCAGCAACAACACTTCTGGGTATCTATCCAAAAGAATGAAAACCAAACTACCAAACTAATGCATGCATATCTATGTTCATAACTTCACAATTCACAATTGCCAAACTGAAATCAGCCAAGATGTCCATCAACAGATGAATGAATTACAAAACTATGGGATATGTACACAATGGAATTTTACTAAGCCATAAAGAACAAAATATGTCATTTGCAGGGAAATGAATGGAACTGGAGAACATTATACTGAGATTAGTCAGTCTCAAAAAGTAAAAAAAAAAATTGGATGCTCTCCCTAATATGCAAAGCTAGGGTAACAAAGGAGGAGAAACCATAGATGAGCAAATAAGGTGATCAAAAGGGGAATGGGAGGGGAGAAGAGGAAAAATCCCTAATGTATATGATTTATATTTGTAAACATATCAAAGTCAGTGAATTCTTAAGTAATTATTTACAGAGTTAGTGCCTTACTTGGGGACCAAAATGAGCATCAAGTTCATAATGCTTACCACACTCCCAAGTAAACTCTGCAAATCTATTGAATAGAGAAGGAAAAAAATCAGTATTGACAGTCAACAAAATCAAAACAAGGAAACAGGAGAAACCCCTAAGGAGACTGCAGACTGCATATAAATGGCACTAGTGTTTGGAGTTGGAGTGAGTAGAGGACAGATAGTGAAGTTAGGCAGGGTCTTTAGCTTGAATAGATGGCAGGATGAGTAGAAGGAAATATTTAAACTTTGGCCCTGTGTCACTGAGCAATTTGAGGCAGTACCTCATACTGCAGATGACACTGGCTATAAGGCTGGATATCAGGTCAGCAAGTGCTCTTCTACTGTTCATCATAATCATGGGTATGGCAGCACCCTAAGGAGAATCTAACCTGGGACCTGCAGCTGGACAAATGTTCAGAGGTGTCAGGGACAGTTCACCTCTTAGCAAGCACTTAATTAAAGAGCCAGGATCTAAGGTAAGGATCCTCATGTGTGTGGAATGAGGACTCTACCTGCCCAAAATAGAAGACTACAAGAAATTCAACATAGTCCCAGCCTCACTCAGGGATGTCAGGCTGAGGGGCCCTTTCCTTTATGCTCGGAGGTACCAGGGCAGTGATAGCCTGAGTGGCCAGACTCAGCCAGGAAGGGGTTTCAGGCTTTATCAGGTGTAGAATAATCCTGATGGAGGGCCGAGGACGCGGATACCTTCCATCCAAGAGGGGAGGGATTCTAGTTTCATCCAGCCTCAGCAGTCAGAGTGATGTAGAGACCCTGGCTTCGATCTGGAGGGGGCAGGGGCAGGTCTTATGGAGGAGACGTTTGGCCAGAATGGTACTGCCTTAGATCAGAGAAAGTAGCCCGGGCACCAGGCAAGAGTGAGGACAGAGAGGCATTTAGATATCTAAACAAAGGGGTTTTCCACCCTATCCTGCCCCTGCCACCAGTCCCACTATGCCCCTGGGAAATCTGGCTCAATGTGGCAGCCTACGGCTTCTAGCGGGAAACTATGTATCAAGGACAAATAAGGAGCCACACTCAAGTCAGCAAATGGAGGTACTGGTGATTCAGGATCACAGCGTTGATCCTAAATATATACTGGGGTTCCTGGGAGCCCTTCTACCTCTGGGCTACACTCCCAGACCTATTTTATACTTCTTTTTTATTTGGAAACATGGTGCGAGATCCTCCTGTCTCCGCCTCCCAAGCGCGGGGAGTATAAGCATGCGCCACCATGCTGGGCTGATCTCGAATATTCGAAAGTCCTAGAAAACAGTACACTGCCCCTGCTGTCAGCCGCGGAAGAACCCGGATAGTCCGGCCGGATGTGGCGTATAAGGACTTCCGTCGTCTGGACGTTGAGGAAGCTGAGGGGAGTGTTGTGGCCGAGTCATCCTCGTTGTCGTCGTCGTCTTCGTCGTCGTCTGAGGAACATCTACTGAGGCTACCAGTCAACGAACGTAGGGGTGTCCAAGGAGGTAAGGATCAGCCATCAGATTAGCTTGAGAGGTTTTTTTTTTATTTTTGGTGGTACGGGGGTTCCTGGAAGCCCTTCTACCTCCGGGCTACACTCCCAGACCTATTTTATACTTTTTATTTGGAAACAGGGTCTCTTAAGCCAGCAGGGCTGGCTCCGAACCAGCGCGATCCTCCTGTCTCCGCCTCCCAAGCGCGAGGATTACAAGCGTGCGCCACCACGCCCGGGTAGCCTGAGAGTTTTCTAAATAGCCTTCTCACTAGGACCAACTTTTTTGGGGGGGAATGTGAGCAAGAAGGCCTGATCTCTGGCATGGCATCTGGTAGCTCAGAGGAGGGGGGACACATCCCGGCCAGGGTTTCAAGTGTAGATTCTGAGGGATGGGGGCTTTATTTCAGAACCCAGATATTGGCTCTGTCCTTGCCATTGTCTGCCATGTGTTGTCCCTCGTGATCTTTATTTTTTTTGATAGAAAATAAATGTATATTGGGTGACATCATCTATCAGATACTGGCCACTGGCCATAGGCACTCATTGTATCTCAGGTCATTTAACATCATAGTTAGCTAGAAAATGGTTTAAGGTATTTTACTTGTTTGTGCTTTTCTGAGCCAGCATGACATTTTCCTTCTGTCCACTGGGAAGGGAGGTGGACATTTGTTCAGAGTTTGCCTCAGGCCAGCAGAGAGTGAGAGTGCAGGCTTTGCCTGCGTAAAATTGTGGGTCCAGAGTAAGCACAGAGGGAATTACCTCACAGAATCCACCCCACCCTTCCTGTCAGGACTTGGGGGATCCCAGGTTGTGCCTGCTGCCCACAACCCAAGGGGCCACTCTCTTCCTCTTACTATAGTTCCAGGTACCAGGAGGTGTAGGTTTTGTTCAGAGTCAGTGTCCTCAGGCCACAGAGCAGAGGGAACCTGCAGTGGCAGGACCCAGAACCCTACTGCCTGGTGCTCTTCAGGCTGCTGCACCCTGAGGAACCCCCTCCTTCCTCCCACAGGTTCTTAGGGCATATATAGGGCCACCAGGAGGAAAGGAACCTGTATAGCCTTAGAGCACCACCCAAGGCGAAGACCTGTAGTGGTCCTTTGTGAGAGCCACCAAGGATGCCATTCTCAACCAAAGCCATTCACATGCTCCCTCTCTCCCCCAGGACTACAAGTCCACTGAGATCCTGCTCATCTTCCTGTTTGCTGAGACCAGTCATCATGCCTAGAGCACCAAAGCGTCGGCGCTACATGGTTGAGGAAGACCTCGAGGCCCAGAGCGAGACACCGAGCCTTGTGAATGTCCATATTCTCACGGATGTGGAAGAGGATACATCTTCATCTTCCACCTGTTCTTCCTCTTTTCCCTCTACTTCCTCCTCCACTTCCTCGTCCTGCTATCCTCTAGAATCCAGCAACCCAGAGGAGGAATTTTCTGATGCTGAGATACTCAGTCCTCCCCTGAGTTCTCATACAGAAGGTTCTTCCCCTGTTGCCATGGCCTTTTCTCCATGGAGCCCATCTGATGAGGGCTCCAGCAGCCAAAGAGAGGAGTATCTAAGCACCTTACAGGGCTCACCAAGCACTGAGTCCATACCTGAAAGGGAGGTAGATGTAAAGGTGGCTGATTTGGTGCATTTCTTGCTCCTCAAATACCAGATGAAGGAGCAGACCACCAAGGCAGAAATGTTAAGTACCATCCTCAAAAATCACCAAGATCATTTCTCTGTAGTCTTCAGGGAAGCCTCTGAGTGTATGGAGCTGGTCTTTGGCCTTTGCATGAAGGAAGTGGATCCTGTCAGCCACTCCTATGTTCTTGTAAATGTCCTGGGTCTCACCTATGATGGGATACTGAGTGAAGTCCAGGGAATGCCCAAAGCTGGCCTCCTGGTATTTATGTTGAGCATAATCTTCATGGAGGGCAACTGTGTCCCAGAGGAGGTTGTCTGGGATGCCATGAATACGATGGGGGTGTATGCAGGTAGGAAACACTTCATCTATGGGGAACCCAGGAAACTTATCACTGAAGATTGGGTACAGGAACAGTACCTGGAGTACCGGCAGGTGCCCAACACAATTCCTGCCCATTATGAGTTCCTGTGGGGTCCCAGGGCATATGCTGAAACAAGCAAGATGAGAATCTTGGAATTTTTGGCAAAGATTAATGAGAGTGATCCCACATCCTTCACAGTGTGGTATGAGGAGGCTCTGAGAGATGAGGAAGAGAGAGCCAAGGCCACAATTGCCACAACAGATGATACCACTAATATGGAAACTGCAAGTTCTAGTAACCTTAGCAGTTCTTTCTTCCCAGAGTAAGGTCAGGGGGAGTCAATAATATAAATAATGAAAGATAGGGATGAAGCTGGGGGTAATATACTATAAAGCATCGTTGTCTTACTCCTCTATTTAGGAGACTTAGGTATTTATCTTCTTGGTATTCTAAAATGTTGTTACTTCTAATAGATGGTTTATTAACATAAGAATCTAAGCTAACAAAGTATATTTGTCATATATCCATTGCTGTTTATCAAATTTAAGCAAAACAGTTTTGTTCCCTTGTAAAAACAAGTTGTGAAGCCTTCTAACTTATGTGTAATCCAGAACAAGATACCATGACATTGGAATTGGAATTTCCTTGGAAATGTGAAAGAATTTAGCAGTGAAATAAATGGAAAATGTAAAAGTGTTAATTTTTATTCCCTTATTTTTCAATTTTTCATTCTGTAAAATTAAAAAATATATACCTGGATCTTGTTAACTTATAAAAGTCATAAGTAAATTATCATTAATGAAACCTCTGCTCACTGGCTCATTTCTTCTCCAAAATTTAATTGAGCATCTGCTATTTATAAGGCTCTGTGTTAGTAGTGGGATACTAGGATAAGCCAAACCCACCCTTACCCATAGGATGGTAAAGTTTAGGATCAGCACCAAAATCAGGAAAATGATGAGAAGTCCTCTAAGGCCTAAGAACAAGTAAAGAATATGAGAAAAGGTAGGGATCTAGGGAAAGAGTATAAATAAAAGAATCTAGTATAAATGCCCTGAGCCAAGACAGTTTGAGGTTTTGAAAAGCCGCAGTTTCTTCTGTGGAAGTTGTTTGTAATAAAATTTCATGATGACTAGGGTCAGACCAGATGGTGTGACTTTGGGATCAGAAAGACTCTAAGAAGTTTCTTTTGTATGGTGGAGAAAATAGAGAAGAATCTCCACCTGGAGCAGGCACTTTAAGCTTTTGTCACAATGATTTTAAACTTAGTGTATAAACTAGGTATTTTATTTTATTTTATTTTATTTTATTTTATTTTATTTTATTTTGGTGGTATTGGGGTTCCTGGAAAACCTTCTACCTCCGGGCTACACTCCCAGACCTATTTTTATTCTTTTTTTTTTAAACTGGGTCTCTTAAGCCAGCAAGCTGGCTTCAAACCTGGGTGATCCTCCTGTCTCTGCCTCCCAAGCATGGGGATTACAAGCGTGCACCACCACGCCCGGCTAAACTAGGTATTTTATACTGATCTTCTGGAAGGATTTCCTGAGAAGCCCATGACATGTTGCCCAGATGTCAGCTGAATCCACTGGAAGAGCGTTTAAATGAGGTCACATTTAATGTAATTTGAGCAATTCTAAGCAAGGACTAGATTTTAGGTAGGGGTAGAAAAGCAGCTGGGATGGTAGGTGCAGGTCTTGACTCAAATTCTAGAAGCTGCCCAGAGGGGAATAATTCTCCCTGCTTATATTTTGCAATATGTACTATGAGAATAAATATTTACTGAATTTTAACTATTAAATTTCAAATTTTGGATCCAGGCTTAGTGAGACCCTCCGCAACTTAGTGAGACCCTGTTTCAAAATAAAGAATAAAAATACGGCAGGGTGTGTAGCTCGGAGGTCAAATGCCTCTGGGTTCCCTCCCCAGACCCGCAAAAAAAAAAATTTTTTTGGATCCAGGTGTAGTGGTACATACCTATAATTCTGGTATTTGGGAGGCCGACAAAGGAGGATCACAGGTTTGAGCCCAGCCTCAGCATCCTAGTGAGACTCTCAGCAACCGATATGACCCTGCTTCAAAATAATAAGAAAGGGCTGGGATGTAGCTCAGAGGTAGAATGACCCTGAGTTCAATGACCAGTAAAACACATGCATGCGCACACACACACACACACACACACACACACACACACACACACTACAAAATAGGAGCCATCTGCAATTCTCTAGTTCAAATACAGGTCAGGCACTGATGAGTTAGAAAGGAAATAGGCAGATAGGGAAAAGGCCTTGATAGAAAAAGCTAATTTCCTGAGTTTCCTGAGGGGCAACAAATGTCTGAAACTCCAAAGGCTCAGAGATAAGAAGGCCAGAGCTTCACAAAAGCCATCTTTTTACTAATCAACAAACCCAGGAGCCCCTCACCAAGCAAGTCTGGCATTCCTGAAAGGAGATGAAACCCTTCAAAGGACTTGCAAATACCCTATACAAATCCTGAGAGCTGCTTCCTAAAATTCCCAAAAGTCACCCTAACCAAAAGCGGCCTTGCCTGACTGGACAACAAATTGGGATTTTCCCTCTCGGGACCCCCTCCCCTTTTGGGGAGCTGTTCTCTCTCTCGCAGGTCGCGTTGGCCCTGAGAGAAAGCAGAGTGCATCTGAGAGCACGTGGCTCGGGCAACTCTCAAGTAGTGACCTGAAGGCCTCTGCTGGACATTAAGGCTGGTCAGGCCCCTAGGGGTGACCTGTACCTCTTTTCTGGAAGATAGTGTGGATTCTGGGAGAAAGTAGTTTGCAACTGATGGACACTTGGCTCAGGCGACACTCAGGTAGTAGACAAGAACACATCGTGTTTCCTCTCAAGAAACCCTCCTTTCAGCACTACACCAGGTGCTTTACATACAGAATACACATCCCAACAGTCCTATTTACAGGGCTGGTCTGAATTCCTCTGGGCCCTGCTGTCCCTGCTGCTTCCAGCCTAAAGCTGACTTTCTAAGGCAATGTACTATAAGAAATCTTAAGTATGACAGAGGGAATGAAACATAATTTGGGGACTGTGGACATTATTAACCTAGAGTCCTCCTATCCTAATCCGCAGAGTTTTATGAGAGCTGCCTCTGACCAACAGTTGGCATTTCTTTCCCGTGCCAGCACTTTCCAACATTCCAACACTTTTCCCTTGGTCATCCCAATGTTCCTTCCTATCCAAATCAAGAATCTGATCTATTTACCTGCTTGTTACTGTAGCTTCCTCTGAAGGCTCCCAGTCAAATAGCCCAGAATCACCTGATCACTGTGTGACATATAACATTTCTACTCTCTATAGAAACAGTTAGTTAGGCTCTATTGTTTCATCCCTGAGAATCCTTTTCAATATAAAAGTCGACTTTTGACAGTAATGTTTAGACAGTTTGTCATTTCTCCCATCTTCTTTTTTTATTGGTGCATTGTATTCATACATCTTAATGAGGTACAAAATGGTAGAGGCATAAATGCACACCTCACTCATTTAGCTCTTCCTCAATTTCCACCCCATTCATTCTCCCCTCCCTCTTTCTTGTGTTTGGCCTAGTGGTTGATATACTTGTGAATGTACATCATGTACATTAGGGAATGTCCCTCTTCCCCACTCTCATCCTCCTCAGCTGGGTTGCCTTATTTGCTTACTATGGTTTCTCCTTCTTCGTCTAGAGTTCCTTTCACCACCCTTTTTCTCCCTAGCTTCCACATATTAGGGAGAGCATCCAATTTTTTACTTTTTTGTGACTAACTAATCTCACTTAGTATAATGTTCTTCAGTTCCATTCATTTGCCTACAAATGGCATAATTTCATTCTTCTTTATGGCTGAATAAAATTCCATTGTGTACATATCTCATACTTTTGTAATAAATTAATCTGTTGATGGACATCTTGACTGATTCCATAGTTTGGCAATGGTGAATTTGCGGCTATGAACATAGATATTCATGCATTACTTTGTAGTTTCTTTTCTGTTCTTTTGGGTAGATACCCAGAAGTGGTATTGCTAGACCATATGGTAGCTTTGTTCTCATTCTTATGAGACTCTTCCAAACTGTTTTCCAGAGTGGTTGCACTAATTTGCAATCCACAAACAATGTATTAGGGTTTCCACTTCTCCACATCCTCACTAGCATTTGTTACTGTTTGTATTTTGAATGATTGCCATTCTAGTTGGATTAGGTGAAATCTCAATGGAGTTTTGATTTGCATCTCTCTGATTGGTAATGATGTTGAACATTTTTCATATATTTATTGGCAATTTTAATTTCTTCCTTTTGAAGTGTCTATAAAGATCTCTTACTCATTTTTTGATTGAGTTATTTGGTTTCTTGGCGGTGAGTTTTTTAGCAGCGTGTTCTCTGTATATATCCTCCACCTTCAACAAACTGTTTTTCAAGTAAGTTGTTTAGCAGAGACTGACTTGGCCTGTAATCTACTTGTTCTTCAGATTTAACCTTGAAGTTGGAGGCTAAATTTTAGGAATGATCTTGATATTTGCAGTCAGATTTTAATGGGATATCTACTTTGAAACTAGAAAGTGAATCTACTCAGATGAATGAGTTTGTCTAGGTGGTCAAATGAGCTTGCCTAAGTTGTCAAATGTCCACTCACAAGCAGTACATAAGGAAAGACCATGACAGTAGCTATGCAGTGAACATCTATGGAATCTGGATTTCTAAAATCACTGGAGTTCCTAGGAGGTAAAAATAGTGTCTTGGCAGACATTTTCACTCCAATTAAAAAAAGAAAAAAATAATTAACAATCCTATTTTTATCATCTGTGTAACTGTCCCACAAGAAAATTCTGGTTTTCAATGCACTTAATAGCACCTGTATTACTGTTCATCTATGTTCAGTCATAAGGAGAGTAGCAGAGACAAGATTTTGAACAAAGTCAAAAGACATAGGAAATTCTCAGTCTACTGAGATTATAGACAATATTGCAAAGGGCACTGCAGAAAAGTGATACTGTATGGAGAAGGTGAGCCCTCTGCTGAAATACTAGATCTTTGGAAAATTATGTTATATGAAAGCACCTTTTGCATAGTAGTTCTGATATGCATATAGGGATTTTGCATTGACTCTTCCTTTCTGTTGATTCCAAACCTTCTTTTCTTTTTATTATTATTATTATTTTTTGAGGGTCTGGGGATGGAACCCAGGGGCATTCGACCTCCGAGCTATACCCCTGCCCTATTTTTTATTATTTATTTTGGAACAGGTTCTCACTAAGTTGTGGAGAGGGCCTCACTAAGTAGCTGAGCCTGTCTGCAAACTGTGATCCTCTGGTCTTAGCCTCCCAAATGCTGGGATTACAAGTGTGTGACACCACGCCCGACTCTTTTTATTCTTAACTCTGTTTCAAACTTTACTCTGCAAAAGAGGCTTGTGGAATTGCCTATACATTATGGCTGGTCAGCACCAAATTAACAGTTGAGGAATTTAGACTTTTTAAAAAAGTATTCTTAGATTATATTTGAGCACCCAGAATAAGAGCAGGTAGCTTGGTGCAGTTCAATTATATAGTCAGCCCTGCATACCTGCTGGTTCTACATCCGTGATTCAAATAATCATTGATTATAATATCCAGAAAAATTGTGTCTGTACTAGGTATGTACTGGCTTTTTTGTGTGTGGCACTGGGGGTGGAACCCGGGGGCTTTTCTACCTCTGGGCTATATTCCTAGACCCATTTTTTATACTTTATTTGGAAACAGGGTCTCACTAAGTTGCTGAGAACCTCACTAAGTAGCTGAGCCTGGCTTCAGATCTGTTGGTTCCTCCTGTCTCAGCCTCCCAAGCGCGGGGATTACAAACCTGTGCCACTACGCTCAGCTGTACTGACTTTTTTCTTGACATTGTTCCCTAAATCACATAGCAATGCTACCTGCCTATGTAACATTAACACTGAATTAGGTGTTATAAATTATCTAGGGGTGTTAAAGCATATGACATAATGTGCATGGGTTCATTGAAAATAATCATTTTATGTTAGGGATAGAAATGCCTATAGATTTTGGTATCTGTGGGAGTTCTTGAAACCAGTCCTCCATGGATACCAAGTGATCACGGTATATTGCCCCTGCTCCTCCAAAACAGAATACAATCTCTTGACTGATGTTCAGATTGTCTAATCTAAATTAAAATATTTTAAGATGTGTGATTTAGTTTTTAAAAAAAAAACACAAGTTTCTATATAAATCTTTATTCAACAGAGAAAATAGTAATTTTCATCTGATATTCCTAGCAGCCTATCAAGTCACAATGTTCACATATTTCCCTGCTATTTTATTTTATTAATTTTCTTTTTAACATTGTATTGTGAGGAGTTAGAACTGACTATAGAAAAATTACTATTGTGATGACAATTAAAAGATTACTTACAATTTTTATTTCAGCAGGGTGAAATATTGTAGGCTAACATGTAGTGGAGCTTTTTTATTTTATTGGTGCATTGTAATCATATATTATGATGAAGTTCAGAGTAATAGAGGCATACATGTGCACAGTATTTATTGAACCCTCCCCCATTTCCCACCCCACTCCCTTTCCTGTACAAGGCATTGTGATTTGCACTGATAAATTTGTTTATGTCCATCATGTCCATTGAAGTGCTTCTCTCTTCAACTCTTCCCCTCCTGCCTCCCTCCATTAGAACCCCTTCCTTACTCCACTAAGGTCTCTTCTCCTTTGTCTAGAGTCCCTCCTGTGTCTCAGTTTCTTACTAGCTTCCACATATGAGAGGAAACATATGACCGATTATTTTTCATGACTGCTTGATCTCACATAGCATAATATTCTCAAGTTTCATCCATTTCCCTGAAAATGACATAAATTTGTTCTTTTTTATGGCTGAGTAAAATTATATTGTATGTATATCCCATAATTTTGTAGTCCATTCTTCTATTTCTGTACACCTAGATTGGTTCTATAGTTTGGTTATTATGAGTTGTGCTGCTCTAAACATAGATATGCATGCATTACTAGGTCCATTCCCATTCTTCTGAGGAACCTCCACACTGTTTCCCATAGTGGCTACAGTAATTTGCAATCCCATCAACAATGTATCAGAGTTTCTACTTCTTCACATCGTGTGTGTGTGTGTGTGTGTGTGTGTGTGTGTGTGTGTGTGTGGTGCTGGGGGTGGAATCCAGGGACGTTTCTACCTCCGGCCTATACTCCCAGACATATTTTATATTTTATTTGGAAACAGGGTCTCACTAAGTTGCTGAGAGCCTCACTAAGCAGCTGAGGCTGGCTTTGAACCTGATCCTCCTGTCTCAGCCTCCCATGTGCTGGGATTACAAGCATGAGCCACCACACCTGGCATTGTGTGTTTTTAATTTTTATTTTTTGTGGCACTGGACATTGAACCCAGAGTCATTCTATTCTGAGCTACATCCCCAGCCCTTTTTTATTTTATTATTTGGAAACAGGGTCTCACTAATTTGCAGACAGCCTCACTAAATTGCTGAGGCTGGCTTCCACTCTGTGATCCTCCTTTCTCAACCTCCCAAGTACTGGAATTACAGGTGTGTGCCTCCACACCCTGCACCTCGTTTGTGTTTTTAATGATTGCCATTCTAATTGGGGTTAGGTGAAACCTCAGATTAGTTTTGCATCTCTCTAATTGTTATTAATGATAGTGATCATCTTTTATATATTTATTGGGTATTTGCATTTCATCTTTATTTAGTTTACTTGGCCATTTTTGGATTGGGCTATTTTTGGTGGTTTCTTGAGTTCTTTGTATATTCTTGATATTAGTCTTCTATCAGAGGAGTAGCTGGCAAAGATCTTACTCCTGTTGACTCTTTAATAAGGTTTTTGATCATTTCCTTTTCTGCACAGAAGCTCTTCAGTATAGTGCAAATCCATGTTATTCCTCGTTTTAATTTCTTGTTCTTTTGGTGTCTTATTGAAGAATTTTTTCACATTGTAAATGATGGGTGCCATTTAAATGCTTAATATGAGCCGGGCGTGGTGGCGCACGCGTAATCCCCACACTTGGAAGTCGGAGACAGGAGGATCGCGCAGTTCGAAGCCAGCCGCGCTAATTTAAGAGACCCTGTTTCCACATTTAAAAAAAAGTATAAAATAGGTCTGGGAGTGTAGCCTGTGGGAGTGTAGCCCGTGGGAGTGTAGCCTGGAGGTAGAAGGGCTTCCAGGAACCCCAGTACCACCAAAAAAATGTTTAATATGTGTGGGTTCACAGAATCACTGTAACAGGACCATAGGTAGAAAAAGAAAAATAGTTGGTCATATCCATTGGGACTTAGAATAATCAAACAAATGAAAACCAACAGTGTACTCTTATTTTTCCCATCTTTGCCTTTCATCTATTGTTAGCATATATTTTATCCTACTACACCCTAGCTCATAATATTATTTTTATTTCAAATAGCCAATTATCTATTAAAAATTTGAAACCAGTTAAATAAGCACAGAGACCAATAGAATAGTGAAAGTGGAATGGGAGAGTGAGAGAGAGAGAGAGAGAAGAATGAAATCAAGTCTTGAGGAAGGAAACAGTTCAATATGGTTAAGTCCATACAAGAAGGTTTTACTTCCAGTCTCACTAACATATATGGGAAAGGAGGAAAGGGGGGTGCAGTATACAGAGGGAAATATACCAGGTGATATGTACATGTATGGTTGTGTCACTTTGAATTTTACTATGATGTATTTGGAAACCCTTCTACCTCCGGGCTATACACCCAGACCTATTTTTATATTTTTTAATTAGAAACAGGGTCTCCTAAGCCAGCAAGGCTGGCTTCGAACCTGCGCGATCCTGCGATCCTCCTGTCTACACCTCCCAAGTGTGGGGATTACAAGCGTGCATCAACAGGCCCGGCAAAAAATAGATATAGATATAGATATAGATATAGATATAGATATAGTATAGATATAATATAGATATAGATATTAAGGAAATAATCTTCATATTTACCCATAAATTTTAATTAACAACATTCCTCCTCATTCCTTTTTGTAGATCCTGATATCTACCTGGTAACATTTTCTTTCTGCCTCAGTGGCTTCCTTGAACATTTCTTTTAAGCATGACTTAATATTTCTTATACTACACATCTGTTGATGATTCATTACAAATAATTATTATTTATGGTTTTATATTTAAAAAAGCCTTTATTTCACCAATGTATTGAATTATAGGAATTTATGGTTTTATTTTTGTTTCAGTACTTTACAGATATTGCTCTATTATCTTGTTGATTGCATTGTTTTTTATAAGAAATCTATGCTTATCTTTGTTTCTCTGTATTAAATAAAGAGTCTTTATTAAATAAAGTCTCTTTATTCTCCAGGTATGTTTATATTTTGTGTTTAAAATTGGTTTCAAGTAATTCGATTTTGATGAACATTAGCTTATTTTTCATATTTATTGTTCTTGGGACTCTTTTTTGAATCTGTGGGCTTATAATTGTCATAAAATTTGGAGATTTTTCACTCATTCTTTCTTCAAAGAATTTTTCCATCTCTTTTTTTCCTCTCCCTCAAGATCTCCCAATGCATGAATATTAGGCTACCTTAACTTAATAGAACACTGGATAAATAAAGCAATGAAGTTCTTTTTATTGTTTTTGATGTTTTTTCTTTCTTTTTGTTTTATTCCTGAAAGTTTGATTGCTGTACCTTTAAGTTCATTAATTCTTCTTACATGTCCAGTCTGCTCTTAATAGCAACCATTATATTTTTTTTTCAACTCAGACATTATAGCCTCCATATGTTAAACTTTGCTTAGGGTCTTTTTAAACATTTTCTTACCCATGTTTAACTATTTAAACTTTTCTCTTATTTTTAACATACTGAATACAGTTATTTATAATTCTGTTTTCATGCCATTGTCTACTATTTGTCTCATAAGTAAGAAAATGAATTTTTTTCTCCTCATTATTAAGCCTACTTTCCTACTTCTTTGAATACCTGGTAACTGGGTACTGAATGTCAGACATTGTGAATGTTACCTTGTTGAGTTCTGGATATTTTTGTGTTTCTATAAATAAATAATATTTTTGAGCATCATTGTGGACTATACCTAAATTACTTAAAAACGGTGAGATAAAATTAGTTCTTCCTTTTAGTCTTTGTTAAATAAAATAAAATCAGTGTTTAATGTATGGCTAATATTTCTCCACTTTTCAGGCAAAATCATTCTGTATACTCTAACTAATGCCCCATGAATCTGACCAATGGAAAACTGGTTCTCAGACTTGCATGATCTATGGAGATCATTTCTCTCTGTGATACTCTCCTGACTAGAAATTTTTTCTGACTGGAATTTTATTCTACAATCTCTAGCCACATTGCTTATGGAAATAGAAGTGATTTTTGTTTTCTTATTTATGCTTTCAATATTTCTAACACCTCTGAAGTACACGAAAATTAGCATTATAAATATACAACATTGTAAATATTTTAAAATGTGAGTTAGACTACCCAAAATAAACACATTTCCTAAATAGTTTGTTTGCAATATTGATTAACTTCTTGCTGGATTCTGTTCAGCCTTCAGTATATTATTTGCTTGTATAACTATAAAGAAACAACAAGAACCTCTGAAATCCAATTAGTAGGCTTTATATAGTCATACAATTTCTCTCACACTTTCAAATATAATATTTCATATGTACGACTCTATCTGTATTTTTAAAAAAACTTCCATCCTGAAAATGTAATAACTTTATTAAAGGGAATTTTTAAAGTTTGTAATTATATATTATAATTGTACATGATCTTGAGATTCATACTGATACATTCATATATGCACATAACATTATTTGGTTTGTTTTCTTTCTCATAACTTTCCCTGTCCTCCCCCCTCTCAGTACATGATAGGGAGATTCATATGGAAAATTATTTTCATATTTAAGCCAGGATATGATTAGATTTAATATTTAAAGGGAGAATTGTATAGAGGTAATATTGGAAAAAGAGATTATAATGATAACTTTGTAAATGCTGTTTATATGTCTCTTGTAAGAACTCATGATGAATTATGTTATGTAAAATGTTTTTCAGTCATTAATTTCAAGTCGTGATTGAACACGGTATTTCTAAACCTGTTTTCATAAAAATAATGCAGTAGTTTCAGAGCAATGACTTGCATTTTCCTTAATGTGTTTTCAACATATTTCTTCTTACATTAACAGATAATTATTTTTCAGTAGGAAAACAGTGCATAAAAAGGACAGTGATTCATCATTTTGTTAATACTTTACTACTACAGATGTTATATGTGTATTTTTCACTATATCTCACTTGTTTTTTTGCATTCATAATTCCTCCAATTTTAACATTTCCTTTCATACACTGTTCTAACAAATTCATGAATAGTTTCTCTAATATTGATATGATGCTGTAATTTTCTTTTGCACCGGGATTTTTTTTTTACCATTGTATATGTTATTTAAAATAACCACATATTCACTTCTGTCTCTTGCAAATTAAAGATATGCAGGTAAGTTATTTCTTTTAAGTGGAATAACATTATGACATTTTTGTTTTTTCTCTTTTTAAAATACAATCTTACTTCTCCAAGATACAATAGGTTGGAATTAAAAAGCACTAATATTTTTATCAGTACCTTTTTGGCCAAACCATACTATTTATAACCAGCATTTTTCCTTTACAAAATAAAAATGGTTTCTATTTTTAAATCTCATCACCTTATTCCTTTATATGCATTTGCAGCACATCTAAATAATTTGCTGGCTGTTCCAAAATTTTAAAGAATTTTATGCTACTACTAGATCATAGGACAGTTATTAAATTTGTATTACTATAATATACATATTTTCATTTTCACTCTTCCTGGAAGCTCATATATCATACATTTCTTGCTATTCATCTTATTGTCTTTTCTACTTTACTGTGTCTAAAGTCATTCTTTCTCAACAACTTTTAAAATGTTATTAGATATTTCAGTTTCTCTTATTTCCCAAGAAGATGGAAAGACCTAGAGAACATTATGTTAAGTGAGATCAGCCAAGCACAGAAAGAGAAGGGACATATGTTTTCTCTAATATGCCCAAACTTAGGAGTATTAGAGAGAGCAGAGGGACTCCAGGTAATGGAGGGGAAAACTCAGCAAAGCTAGAAAGTAAGGGTAGGAAAGGAAGAAGGCTGAGGTTGATTAATGGAAGAGTTACATCCGAATATGTGTAAAAGTATGAATGTAGCATGGTTAACCTGGACACTCATTGTTGGGAGGTGGAAAGGGAAGTGGGGGGTGAGAGAGAAACCAAGCACAGTCTGAATGTATACCACTTTCAATATGATCCACGGGACTAAGTGGGGGCTGGCTGGGTGATGTGTGCATTAATGTCTACACAAGTTTTTTTTTTCTACTTCATTATGATGTATAAATACAATTCACCAATAAAAAATTTAAAAAATAATAATAAATTGCTAGTAAAAGTCACAACAGCTTTTATGGCCACTAATTTTATTCTTTTCTTAATTTCTACTTATATATTTCTGCTTTGTTTCTTAAGGTTTAATTTACTTTTTATCATTTTGTAAGGTGGAAGCTTAGATTATTGGCTCAAGTTCTTTCTTCCTTTCGAACACATGCATTCATGACAATAAATTCACTCTAACCACTGCTGAAATAAATCTTAACAATTCTAATATGTTGTATTTTTCTAAATTTCTTTTTTTTTAAGTACTAGGGATGGAATCCAGGGACATTCTACCTCCGAGCTACACACCCAGTCCTATTTTTATTCTTTATTTTGAAACAGGGCCTCACAGGTTGCAAAGGCCCTCACTAAGGTAACTAGTTGAGACTGTCCGCAAACCACAATCCTTCTGTCTCAGTCTCCCAAAAGCTGGGATATTTTCCTTAATTTCTAAATGCTTTCTAATTTCCTTGAAGAATTTCTTTTGGAACATAACTTAGTAAAATGCTTTGTTTAATTTTCAAATATTTGGTGAATTTGCAATTATATTTCTTAGTTTGATTTTATTTTGAGTAGAGAATATACTTTGTGTAATTTCAATTCTTTAAAATATTTTAAGTATTGTATTATGTCCTTTCATGGTGCATATCTCAGTAGTGCTTCAATATAATATGTTTCCCTGTTATTGTGTAATAATCTGTAAATGAAAATTAGATGATTTGACTGATAGTGCTATTTGTGTCCTTGTATATTTCTGCAGATATTCTGCCTACATTTTCTGTATTTACTGTATTTACTATGAAAGGAATGTTACAATTCCCCAATATGTATGTAGATTTAAGCACAGTGGTGTATTCCTATAATACTAATACTTGGATATTTGAGGCAGGACAAACACTGATTCAAGGCCAGTGTGCTCTAACTTAGCAAGACTTTGGTTCAAAATAAAAATATATATAATGGGCTGGGGGTATAGCTCAGTGGAAGAATTCCCCTGGGTTCAATTCCCAAGACCACAAAAAATTGTAAATTTTACTATTTGTCCTCTTAATTCTGTATGTTTTTGTTTCATGTATTTTGAAGCTTTACATCTAGGTTCTGTATGTTTTTGTTTCATGTATTTTGAAGCTTTACATCTAGGTGGATACACCTTTAGGATAATTATGTTTTTCTTCTTGTCTGTTCAATCATTATGTATTGTCCCAATTTGTCCTTGACACTTTCTTCTTGTGAAATCAGTTTTCTTCTGATACTAATATAGTCATTCCTTTTTATTTTATATTTTATAATTTAAAATTATTAAGCAATAAATCTCTTATTTTAAAAAATGTTAGTGTACAGTTAAAATCTATATATAGTTTCAGGTAAACCATAACCATAATCAGAATGTAAAACAGTTCCATGACTTCCCTCAACAAAAACTCCCACATGTTATATTCCTTTATAGTCTTATTCTCCATCAACACCTACCTAATTTTGATAACAATATTTTCTTAATCTCTGTAGATCTATTCTTTTGTGAATGACATGTAAAGGGAATAGAGTGAATATTTGTTGAGATTGTCTTCTTTCACTCAGGAACGTACTTTTAAGGTTCATCCAAGCTGTTTTATGTATCAGCAATTAAGTCCTTCTTATCACAAAGTAGGACTCCATTGTCTTACTGTACCATAGTTTATCCATTCATCCATAGAAGGAAATTGGGATTAATTCTATATTTTGACAAATATGAATGAAGTTGCTACAACTATTTAGTGTGGGATGTAGGTTTGTGTGTGAACATACACAATTTTATTTTTCTCAGGAGTGACATTGCTGAGTCATATTTTAAGTATGTGTTTGAGAGAAAAGATCCAACCATTTTCCACAGTCATTTTATATTCCCACTACTTATGTATGAGATTTTAAGTTGTCCTTCATCATTTGCAGTACATAGGAACGTCAGCATTCTTTTTAAATATCAGCCTTTTTCAAATGTATATGTTATCTAATAGTGATTTTAATTTACATTTCGCTAATGGTTTGTGATGTAGAATAACACTTCATGTGTGCTTTTCTTGTTATTCATATTTCCACTCTCCTGAAATGAAAGGTCATTATATATTTTATATATAAGTTGCTTGCTCGATATGTTATTTTCAAATACCTTCAGCTTTACTTTATTTGGAGGAAGTTTGATTTGCCATTTTAATTTAAGACATTATGCTTTTGGTGTCATATTAAAGACCTCCTTGCCTAAATTTAGGTCATGAAGATTTTCTCCTATGTTTTATTTTAAAACTTTTTAAATTTATGCTTTACTTATGTTATCTACTTATATAAAGTATGAAGTGTGTGTGTGTGTGTGTGTGTGTGTGTGTGTGTGTGTGTGTGTGTATGTATATGTATATGTGTGTGTGGTACTGGGGGGTGGAACCCAGAGGCTTTCTACCTCCCCGCTATACTCCCAGACCTATTTTATATATTTTTTGAAAACAGGGTCTCACTAAATTGCTGAGAGCCTCACTACGTAGCTGAGGCTGGCTTCAAACCTGTGTGATCCTCTTGTCTCAACCTTACAAGCACAGGGATTACAAGCGTGCACCACCATACCCGTTTCTAAAGTATGAAATTTATGCAGAAATTCTTTTTTGAGATATAATTGTACCATTACAATTTGTTGAAATGACCACTGTTTCTCATTTGAATTTTCTTAGTCCTTTGTAGAGACATTAGGAGCCAAAATTTAGTCTGTTTTTGGACTCTCTTTTAAGATTCCTTGATCTACCCCTTAACCATTATCACACTGTATCAATTCCTATAGCCTTAAAGTAAATCTTGAAATCAGGCAGTGTGAGTCTTCAAACTTTATTCTACCTTTTCAGAGTTGTTGTAGTTATTGTGGATTTTTTTTCTTTCTAGAAATATTTGAAACAGTTTGTTCTTATCTATAATCATTCCTGCTGGGGATTTTTTTTTTTTGTGTGTGTGTGTGTGTGTGTGTGTGTGTGTGTGTGTGTGTGTGTGGTACTGGGGTTCCTGAAACCCTTCTACCTCCGGGCTACATTCCCAGACCCATTTTTATACTTTTAAAAAAAAAATTTGGAAACAGGGTCTCTTAAGCCAGCTGTGCTGGCTTCAAACCTGCGTGATCCTCCTGTCTCTGCCTCCCAAGCAAGGATTACAAACATGCGCCACCACACCCGGCTCCTGCTAGGGATTTTTAAGCATTGTTTTTAGTCTATATATCACAATTTGATGGTAGGTAACCTCTTTACTATTTTGAACCTTTATGTCCACAAAAAATAGGTATCATATTTAATTAGGTGTTCTTTGATTTTTTTCATCAGCTAGTTTCTCACAAATAGATCCTTTACATGTTTTACTTGATATATACCTAAGTATTTTGTTTGTGTGTGCTATTGAAATGGTTTTTTTTTTTTTTTTTTTTTGGTGGTACTGGGGATGGAATCCTTCTACCTCCAGGATACACTCCTAGACCTATTTTATATTTTTTATTTGAAAACAGGGTCTCTTAAGCCAGTGAGACTGGCTTCAAACCTGCGCGATCCTCATGTCTCCACCTCCCAAGCGGGATTACAAGTGTGCGCCACCACACACCCCCATCCCCCTGGCTGAAATGGTATTTTTAATTTTTAATTTTTATATTTTGTTATGATATGGAATTTGACTAGTTCTTTTGCATTGGCTTTGTATACTGCCCCCTTGCCAAACTCATTTATTGGTTCTAGAATGTTTTTGGAGCATCCTTGTAATTGTGAGAAATTTATTTCCTGTATATACTACCAATGTCAGGTATACTCATTTAGCAGCACAAAACAGACTAATACAGGGCTATCATGAATAATTCTACCACTAAAATTCATGAACAGGTCCCAAAGGAATTGCTGAAATATATTATTATTATTTATTCAAATACAATCAATAAGTATTATGTATTCCTGTCAATTTAAATTCTTATCAGTAGTTTATTTTGACAATTATTTTAATTTTATCAGCTGGGATAGGTATGTTGTAATATTTCCCAGTGGTATAAATTTATACTCATGTGTCTAACAAACAGGTTGATCACTATTTTATGTACATGTCAGCTATTTATATATATTTTTAATAAAATAGTGCCTGCTTAGACTCTAGCATATTTCATATTATGCTGTCATTTTATTCTTTATTTATATGAATTATTTATATATTCTAGATGAAATATTTGGTTCATTGATGTGTTACAAATGTGTTTTGCCACAGTGAGGCTTGCACTTTTGCTACTTTTAAAATAATTACCATTGGGGGGAGAGAGCACCAAGCACAGTTTAAATGTATACCATTTATTTTCAATAAAAATATGTATAAATAAAATAAAATAAAATCATTACCAAAGCCCTTAATTTTAATGTAGTCCCATCTATCAATATTTGCATTTATCAGTGCTTTAGTGTTTGTTTTATTTAGTCATTACCTACTCTACAGGCACAAAATATTCATGTCTATTATTTTCTAGAAATTTTATTGATTTTCTTTTCTCATTTAGACTTATGATGCATGTTGAGATTGATTTTTATGTAGATTTTGAGTTAAAGGTCAAACTCTTTTTTTACATATGTTTTTAATTTGTTCCAGTAAGTACTGTTGAATGAACCATCCACTTAGCACTGCTCAGCAATGCCCCGCCATAAAACACATACACAAACACACACATATACATATATATGTACATATACACACAAATATATATACATATCTGTATATATATATATATATATATATATATATATATATATACATACAATATATCTGGAGAGAGTCTTTGTGGTTTTCATTGGGATATATTAACTTACTTTACTAGAAATAACTCTACTCTTTGTTAATTCTTCTAATTTACTGATGTCTTGAAATTATCTTTGTTTTGACAGTAAGTTTTATATTCAACATCAAAGATATGATCCATGAAAGAAAAAGTAATGAATTGGACTTTAAAATTAAACATTCTGCCGGGAATGGTGGCGCATACTTGTAATCCTAATACTTGGGAGACTGAAACAGGAGGATGGCAGGTTTGTAGTCAGCCTCAGCTACTTAGAGAGGACCTCAGCAACTTAGTGAGACACTGTTTCAAAAATGAAAGAATAAACTGAGTGTGGTGACACACACTTGTAACTCCAGTACTTGGGAGGCTGAGACAGGAGGATCGAAGGTTCGTGGCCAGCCTTTGCTACTTAGTGAGGCCCTCCACAACTTAATGAGACCCTGTTTCAAAATAAAGAATAAAAATATAGGGATGGGGATGTAACTTGGTGGTAGAATGCCCTTGGGTTCAATCTCCAGTACTACAAAACAAAAAAACAAACAAAATAAGTAAACACACAAATAAATAAATTAAAATAAAATAATAAAATATAACCGGGCATGGTGGTGCACGCTTTTAATCCCCGCACTTGGGAGGCTGAGACAGGAGGATTGTGCAGGTTCGAAGCCAGCCGCACACGCTGGCTTAGGAGACCCTGTTTCCAAATAAAAATATTAAAGTAGGTCTGGGAGTGTAGCCCAGAGGTAGAAGGGCTTCCAGGAACCCCAATACCACCAAAAAAAAAAAAAAAAGAATAAAATAGGGCTGGAGCTGTAGCTTGGAGGTGGAATGCCCCTAGCTTCCATCCCTGGTACCACACATACAACACACACACACACACACACACACACACACACACACACACACACACAATTCTGCTGTGAAATATAGTGTTAGGAATGTGTAACTAGAAGCCACAGACCTGGAGAAAAACACTTTAAAGCACATGTATGAGTCAGGTGTGGTGGCATAGGCCTGTGACCCCACTACTTGTGAGCTTGAGATAGAATCACAGGTTCAAGGCCAGCCTAGACCTCTTAGCAAGACCCTGTTTCAAAATAAAAAAAGTAATCAAGCTAATATTTTGGTAGTAGATATTTGATAATCTCTTAGAAACTATGCTGGTATTGTCTTTTTATGTCTTATTTTAAAATCAAGAATTAAGAGAATGCAGTATTTTACTCATAACTGCCAATATGTCTATCCAAAGGCCTTTTGCTATTTCTGTCTTCAGTGAAATTTTTGTCCCCAAAAAGGCAGGATTACAATTTTAACAGCTTTAATTGGTGTACTAGATCTTTGGTTATCAAAAATACTCTTGCACCTCTAGGATTTTGAATAGAATATTGATGTGTGAATAAAACACGATACATACTGCGATCTTGATCACACAAATGGCATGTTGTGTATGTATATGCAGGAGTGGGAATGCCACAGCCAACTAAGCTGCTTATGACTGGATGACTTTATTGTTTGCTTCTTGTGTTTTTGTTTCCTGTAGTGCACATATCAACTTTAAAAAGTAAAGGTTAATTTACAAAAAAATTTTTAAAGTGATGGAAGTATAGTGTGGATGTAGAATGCCCCTGGATTCAATCTCCAGTACCACAAAAGCATATATGATAACAAACATGTATCCAAAATGTTAAGAAATATTTAAAGATTAGGAATAAGAAAAATACAATTCAATAAAAAATAGACAAAAGATCTGAGAAGACACTCCATGAAGGAAGATATACAGATGTGAAATAAGCACATGAGAAGATGTTCAAAATTATTTTTCATTGGGGAACTGAAATTCACAACACAATCATATTCATGAATATTTACTCTACTTATTTGAAAGTGTATGTTCACATAGAAATTTATATATATATATATATATATATATATATGTATATTCTCGTGCTTATTTCACATCTGTATATCTTCTTTCATGGAGTGTCTTCTCAGATCTTTTGTCTATTTTTTATTGGATTGTATTTTTCTTAAGCCTAATCTTTAAATATTCATATATATATATATATATATATATATATAGAGAGAGAGAGAGAGAGAGTTACTCACAATAACCATGAATTAAACAACCAAGGTGCTTTTCAGTAGATGAATGAATAAATTAACTTTAGTATATCCAAATATTGGAATTTATTTATCTATGAAAATAAATTAGCTATGAAGAGACCTGGATGTATGTTAAATATGTATTTTAAGCTCTTTGTATTTTCTGGATATTAGCTTTCTATCAGAGTGGTGGCTGGTAAAGATTTCCCATTCTAACCCAATCAAGACATGGGCAACTGAATTAAATAGACACTTCACAAAAGAAGAGATACAAATGGCCAATAGATGCATGAAAAAATGTTCAACACCATTAACATCAGGGAGATGCAAATCAAAACTATGCTAAGATTCCATCTAACCCTAATCAGCGTGGCAAGCATAAAGAAGTCAAATAACAACAAATGCTGGTGAGGATGTGGGGAAAGAGGAACTCTTTTATGCTGTTGGTGGGAGTCCAAACTAGTTCAGCCACTATGGAGATCAGTGTGGAGATTTCTTAGAAGACTGGGAATGGATCCACCATATGATCCGGCTATACCACTCCTGAGTATCTTTACAAAGGGGTTGAAATCAGAGAATTGCAGTAACATATGCATACCCATGTTTATAGCAGCACAATTCATACTAGCCAAAATATGGAACCAACCTAGGTCTCCATCAACAGATGAATGGATTGCAAAATTATGGGGAATACACACAATGGAATTCTACTCAGCAATAAAGAGAAGACATATGTTTTCTCTATTATACCCAAACTAGGGAGTTAGATATAAGGGATACCAGAGGGACTCCAGATAATGGAGGGGAAACTTCAGCAAAGCTAGAAAGGAAGGGTAGGAGAGGAAGAAGGCAGAGGTTAATTAGTAGAGGAGCTACATTCGAATATGTATAAAAGTGTGAATGTAGCATGGTCAAACTGGACACTCATTGCTGGGAGGGGGGAAGGGAAACAGGGGTGGAGGAGAGCACCAAACACTATGTTAATGTATGTCATTTTCAATAGGATCCACATAGAAATAAAATTTAAAAATAAAAATAAAATAAAATAATAAAAATATGTATTTCAAGTTAAAAATCCAACATGAAATGATGAAACTGTATGGTTTAAATTATATGGAATTCTAGAAAATGCAAAACAATAAAGAGATCAGTTGCCAGGATTTTGGAGAATGGAAAGGAGACTAAATAGATGAAGCACAGGTGATATTTTAGAGAGGCAAAACTATTCTGTATGGTACCTTAGTAGAAAAATTATATTAGGGTATTAATTTCCATAAACTTTTCAAAATATACAGTAAATCTCAATATTTGCAGAATTAAAAACCATTTAGGTAGTCTGATGACCTCAAGAAGGAATGAGTACTGTGACAATAAAATTTAACTGAATTATAAGTGAATGAAAGAACCTTAGTAAAGGAGTTGAGGGAGAAAGTACAGGTCAAAGTCATTTGGAAATGAGTGAAATATTTATTTTTTTGGTGGTACTGGGGTTCCTGGAAGCCCTTCTACCTCCAGGCTACACTCCCAGACCTATTTTTATATTTTTTTAATTTGGAAACAGGGTCTCTTAAGCCAGCGAGGCTGGCTCCGAACCAGCGCGATCCTCCTGACTCCATCTCCCAAGCGCGGGGATTACAAGCATGCGCCACCATTCCCGGCATGGAAATGAGTGAAATATTTAAGATTAAAGGCCAAATGAACTGCACAGAAGCATGGTACTATATTTGATAAAGTTGTTTCCTCTGTTATATAAGGTATATGAGAACTGAACAATTAAGCAAGTGAATGGCAGATGAGAGCCATCTTTTTCATTTATTGAGTGGAAGGTTATGAATAACGTAAAAAAATTAACATGACCCTTGTGGTTTGGAGACATGGTTAATTTGAACTCATGTTCAGCTTAATATAGCTACAGATTGTTTTATATATTAAGCATATATGATATGCTTACATATACAGATTAGTAAACACACATATCTCCTTATTGGTCAGCTGAGAGGACCTTCAAGAAATGAATTCCCAATAACAAAGATCACTCCAATAGTGATATTTAAGTTTATAAAACCACTTTCCAGTAGATTAGTAAAGAATCCTTGGAAACATGATTCTATAATTGGAGGAAAAATATACACAATGAGCTAGAGCATCTTGTAGTGCAAAGAAGTAATGAGGTGATGAAAAAGAAACCCTACAGTAATGGCTTGTGGCAAAAGGACAAAGTTAAATGACTGTAACAGCTTTTCAACAGTCAAATCTGCATTTTTGAAAAAAAAGTAATGTTGGATTATAACCTAAAGTACAAAATAAGTTTCCTCAAGTCCATGTTAATACAAATTAACAGGAGAGAAGAGACAAATACTCTTTGCAGACTTCTAAATAATTTAAGTAGATAACTTCCTACCTCAAGGAGGGGGAGCATAAATCCTCATTCCTAAAGTGTGGACTAGAAGTCACTATGCATAGTAATTTCTTTTCAAGGAGTACAGTATGGAAAGGTGGGGAAGTATAACATAATGGTGAAGAAAGCTGACAACCACCATCTCAGTGAAGTGATCAAAGTCAATGTTAAGTGATAAATCATGTTGATACTATGAACCATTCATTTGATGAGAATACACTTTACCTCTGTATCTTCTGCTCAAATCACTTAGCCCCAATATAACATCCAACGAATTCCAATAGATAGACGTTATACAAACTGCCTAACTGATAGAGTCCTCAAGATCATCACAAACAAAGATAATCTGATAAACATCACACTCAAGTGTCATAAGGGTATAGAAATCTAAATGTAATATGATATCTTGTGTTGGAAACCGAATGAAAAAATGTAAGGTGAAAAATAAGGACATATGGATAAACTGTGAACTTTAGTTAATCATTATTAACTATAATAATAGGAGATAATAGTAGGATAATAATAATAATAATAATAGGAGAAACTGTTGGGAGGCTGAGACTGGAGGATCGAGGTGTGCAGCCCGCCTCAGATACTTAGTACAGCTCTTTGCAACTCAGTGAGACCCTATTTCAAAATAAAGTATAAAAAATAGGGCTGGGTGTGTAGCTTGGAGGTTAAATGCCCCTGGGTTCCATCCCCAGTACCATAATAATAACAACAACAATAATAATAATAATAATAATAATAATAATAATAATTGGAGAAACTGGGTTAAGGGGTATATGGGAATTCTTTACCTTCTTGATCTTTTTCTGTAAATTTGAAACCGTTCTAATACTACTGTCTATTTGCCAAAAAAAGAACTAAACAAAGAAAACAAAATCACCATGAATCATTTTCTTCCTTTCTGCTTCCAGAATGTAACTGTCAAAGCCTTAAGACTTATCCCCTAATCTTGGGTGAAAATTCTACATTGATTGTGTTTTTGCACATGTTTATGTTTCTGATTATCTTCTCAAGGATATTTGTATAGTGAAAAGCCTTGGAAGACAGAGATGGTGTTTTACTCTGGAGGAAGGGGAAGATTTGCTCTCTCTTCAGTATAATAAATACAATACCTAACGTCTCCCTCCAAGGCAAAGTTAGGCAGGATTGCTTATATTTCATTATAAAAAGGTTCAATTTCATAATCTTGGTGTTCCTCAGCTGTGACACTAACCCAAAGCATGAACAATATCCACCTGGATCACTCCATGTCACTACCATGGAAGCAGAGGAGAAGGGATAAGATACACCAAGAAAATGTTAATGTTTATGCTTCACCACTAATAATGATGAAGTTTTTGCTGTATCATTAATGATAACTTATTTTTGTCTCTGATACAGGACTTATCTGTGAGACTGTGGCAGGCAAATATGTTCATTACCAAGTAGAGTAAGATCCCAGATATAGCATAGTTCCTCACAACATTATCTTATTGGGCAAAGTCTTATTTTGCCTCCAATCAAAAGTCTTGCCGTTTCTCCTTAATATCCTTTGTGCATTTTATATTTGTTTTTGCTTGAATGACCTGCCAAGGTTCAGCCCAAATTGTCCTCACTCACCCGTGAGAAAGATGGATAGCATCTTTATCTCCTAATCTCAGACCTTGCTGGTGGTACTTCGCCCCAGAATGAGTACTAATGTTGCCCAACATCTACCACTGTCCTGTGTTCTTATGTACAATCCCTGTCATTCTACTCCTCTGTCTATCTAGTTTGTGGAACTGTGAAAAAGAACTCATCTTCCTTCCCTGGGCCCACAGTAGTTTCTAGCACGTAGGAAGCACACACAAAACATTTGTTTCAAGGGTGAGAGGAAAGATTTTTCACATAAACTTACCTCATTTGATGTTTGATACTATGAGTCATCCACGATTGATGATGCTCACCAAAAAAGGAGCAGACCCACAAGCTCAATATCTGACCCCCTAGATTCTGGCTCCAGATCCTTGCTTCCTCTGACTCTATCCCCTGAGAATCCTCATAATGCACCTTGTCATTGCTCTTGCTTCAGAAGATAGCTACTCATGTAATATCCATTAAAACTGATTGAATCTGTGTCATGTCAAACGGATATATATTCCACAAAGGACAATATCAAACTTTTTTCTCTCTTTACTTTAGCAGAAACAAGTAAACTCACCACCCCAATAAGCTCTTAAAGATATTTACTAACATGTTTTATTGATCATTTTATTAATGTTTCTGTTTTCTTGCCAGTCAGTTGAAAATTCTTTCTACATATGAGATCTTCATTTCCGATTGGTTGTACTCATTCAACCTGGCCACTCACAGCAGTTTTCTTCTTAATTTGGTGGCCTGTATTCGCAGAGTGAAATCATAATTTGATCCCTTTTTTCTCTCTACCTGATTTTATCTGACAACTCAAAAACTCAATTGTACTTCTTTTATTTTCAATTTTTTTAGTGAAGTATAGTCTACTTATAAAATTCCATTTTCAATGAATTATTACAGAGTGAATACACTGGTGTAACAACTTATTAAATGAAGAAACAGCATTTCCAAGACCCCAGAATCCTCTCATTCTCCTTAGAATTGTTACTTCCCACCCTCCCAAAACTGCAATTCTGTCTTATAACACTACTGATTAGTTTTTTCCTGTTGTCTGAGCTATACATAAATAGAAACATACAGTATCTATTATTCACATTTGGCTTTTTTCACTGAAATTTATGTGTTGAGATCCATCTATGTTTTGTGAAATAGCAGAGAATTATTCATTGTAATTGCTGCATAGTATCACATCTAATTATTAACCCCCCAATTTAAAATATCCAAAATATCATTGATGGGCATATGGGGTGGTTTCAGTCTTTGGCTTTAATGAACAATGCTGCTGTGAACATGTGCATGGATGTCTGTGAAAGATAGCCCTAGGAATGACATTACTGTTCACAATATGTGTATTTATAAATGAAAAATTACTGCCAAACAATTTTTCTAAAGTGCTTGGATCAACTTATGCTCCCTCCAGTAGTTTATGAGAGCTCTCTTAGCTATACATGTGCTGTCTTTTTTATTTTTAGTCATTTTGGTGGGCGTAAAGTGGTATCTCATTATGATTTAATTTGCATTTTCCTGATCACTAATAAGGTTAAGCACCTTTTTATGTTTGTGTTGGCCACTTTGATATCTTCCTTTGAATAGTGTTTATTTGAATTTTCTTTCCACCTTTTCTCTTGGAATCTCACCTTATTTTCTTAGTATTTTTGTATGGTTTGTGAATTATAGATAAGAATAGTTCAATTATTAGTTTCTGTGTATCTAACAACCCTAAATGTAGGACCATGAAACAAAATCCAGTATAATATAGCCACTGATTCTGTGGGTTCAAGATTTGGATAGAGAACATGAAAATAACTTATTTTCATCATGGTATCATCAGAGCCATGAGCTGGGAACACTGGAGATAACTGAAGGCTTCTTCACTTACATACATGTCACAAAGGATGGGATAAACATATAGCATTTAAATGTTATTTGGGTTTCTTCACAAAAGAGCTGCCTAAGAATGTTGGAATTCTAGGGGGACACAGTTATGCACACATGTAAAATCAGTACTTGGGAGGCTGAGATGGAGGATGACAGGATTGAGGCTATCCTCAGCAACTTAGTGAGATCCTGTTTCAAAAAGAAAAATAACAAGGACTGCGGTGCTTGGAGGTAGAATATACTTGGGTTTAATCCCCAGTACCCCCCAAAATGTTGGATTTCTTAGCATTCTTTTACCAAACTTAAGAAGTAACAGTATCACCTCTACATCCTGGTCAAAGCTATCCTGACCCTTCTCAGATGTCTGATATCAAATGGTTTGCTGTTATTTTTCTAAAACACCACTAACCACTTGAGCATATAATATTTACATTCTCCCATAGTTATTGAAGTAACAATTTATGTACACGCATGATCTAATAGTGAGACAGACATAGGATATCCTTAATAGGTACTCAAATAATGTAATAGTCAATATAAGATTCATTGCAATTCTTAAGCCAGTTGGACACATGTTGCCAGATTTTTTAGGGTCATGTCCTGCTCCCTAGAAGTGATTTTTCCCTTCCTTCTGGCTCTGCCATCTTTGTTCTTTGTTGTATCCTCCAAGTGCCTGGGTTTTCAGCTCAGTGCTTTTTTTTTCAGTCTCTGCTGCTTCTGCTGCTGCTGCTGCTGCTGCTGCGGTGTGTGTGTGTGTGTGTGTGTGTGTGTGTGTGTGTGTGTGTGTGTGTGTTTCTAGTACTGGAAGCTAAACCCAGGGCCATTTTACCTTTTAGAGATATTCCAGCCCTTTTCTTTTTCTTTTCTTTTCTTTTTTCTTTTCTTTTCCAGAACGGAGGTTTGAACCCAGGGGCAGTCTACCTCCAAGTTATATCCCCAGTCCTATTTTTTATTATTATTATTTTTGGTGGTACTGGGAATGGAACCCAGGGGCCTTCTACCTCTGAGCTACACTCCCAGACCTATTTTATATTTTATTTGGAAACAGGGTCTCTTAAGCCAGTTGAGGCTGGCTTCGAACCTGCGCAAGCCTCATGTCTCTGCCTCCCAAGCACGGGGATTATGAGCATGGGCCACCACACCCGGCTTATTCTTTATTTTGAAGCAGGGTCTCGCTACATTTCAGAGGACCTCACTAAGTAGCTGAGGCTGTCCTCGAACCCATGATCCTCCTGTCTCAGCCTCTCAAGTTTTGGAATTACAAGCATGCGCCACCATGCTGGGTTACCCCAGCCCTTTTCACTTTTTGTTTTGAAACAGAATCTTACCTAGTTAGTTGCTGATGGTCTTGCTAAATTGTTAAGGCTGGCTCTGAACCTATGATTCTCCTGTCTGGCCCCTCAAGTACTGGAATTGTAGGCTTGCGCAACCATGCATGGCTTAAGTCTACTTATGTTGATACAAATTGGGGTGGAATCCAAAGGTTTATTTTTACTTTATATTTTTCTGTCCCTTTCATCAGTGCATGCTGGTACAATGCCTTTAACAACTGTGTAGAGATTTATGTATGAATTTATAATCAATTCCATTAGGCAAATGCCAAACCCACAAATATCTTCAAGAGACATGTCCTTCTTTAATTGAGGCTCATTTTGGATCAGTCATGTCATAATAATGTTCCCCCCAATTTTTTGTGTGTGGTACTGGGATTCCTGGAAGCCCTTCTACCTCCGGGCTACACTCCCAGACCTATTTTATATTTTTATTTGGAAACAGGGTCTCCTAAGCCAGCACGTGCGGTTGGCTTCAAACCTGCGGGATCCTCCTGTCTCCGCCTCCCAAGCGCGGGGATTATAAGCTTGCGCCACCATGCCCGGCCTAATGTTGCCAAAATTTTTAAAAATCGTACTGTTGAATAGGCATTTCTATTGTTTAAATCCCTTATGATTCTTAACATTTTTTTTGTACTGGGGATTAAGCTCAGGGACATTCTACCTCTGAACTAAACCCCAAAACTTATTTTTATTACTTGAAAACAGGGTCTCATTAAGTTGCTGAGGATTTCACTGTGTTGCTTTTGCTGAGGCTGGCTTCAAACCTGCGGTCCTCTTGTCTCAGTCTCCCAAGTACTAAGATTACATGTGTTACCACATCCATCAAACATATCTTTTAAAATGTGGTTACTACATCCTTGCCTAAGTATGTCTTAGCCCAATCTCAGAATAAAATCCTAATTTACTCTACATTCTTAACCATATTTATGGATTTACACAAAAATATTTGTCCTCACAAAAAACTTGGAGCCAAGATGAAACAAACACCAAAGAAGACTGTCGATCTGCTACTAAACAATAGGATATATTCTGAAGGAGCACATAGAGCGATAGGAATTTAGTTAACACCTATCAAAATCTATCTTTTTGTAACAACTTTCTACCAGTCTCCAGTCCCTTTATCATTGTCCTTCATACATTAAATTCTGACCCTTTCACAGGTGGGAGGTATGAGCTGGCACTGTACTTGAAAGACAAAAGCAATTTTTTCCTTGTCATCCTCTAAAGTGTCCCCACAATCAGCACAAGCTTAGAAAAATTCAAAGACTAGACTCTTCCCAACAATTGTGCCCCTCTTAGGGGACATATGACAGAGATCATTCAAGTGACTCAGCAATGTTTGCTCTGCAGCTCTTAGCAGTTTTACCTGTAACAGAAACCCATGGTTTGCCTTTACATTCACTTATTGTTCTCTTTTGAAGGAAAAAACTCTGATTTTTATGTAATCAAATTTATAAATCTTTACTTTATGCTGTGAAAATTTCCCCTTCTTCAAGGACCTGAAGATTTCTCCTGTGTATTTTTCTAATAGCTTTATTATTTTGCTATTCTCTTTTAGATTTACAATATATCTAAAATTATTTTTAGTTAGGAATCAAACCTCATTTTTTAGACATAGATACCTAATATATTCAGATTAATATAGTGAAAATGTTTTTATGTGTGTCAGAATCATCAAAATAAATTCTACAAATATGCATATATCTGCTTTCATATTATGTCTATTACACTTGTCTATGTATCTGTCCTGTACCAAGATCACTATTTAAATTACTGCTGTTTTTGTAAGTTGTTTTAATAAATCAGTTGTTTGATATGTAATTTATGTCCAAAAAAGTTGATTTTAAGTATGTAACTTCATAAGTTCTAACAAATGTATATAGTTATCTAACCTGCAATGAATAAAATATAATCAGCAAACCCAATTTTCTCTACATAGTCTCCTATACCTTCTGGAATTTTTATAACTCTGTATTTTATATTTAGGTCTATGATCCATTTTGTGTTAATTTTGTGCTTGAAAGTATTTGGTCCACAGACATGGGAAAGTTGAATAAATCACTATTTGTAAATTCTGATAGAATCTTTAATCTGCAAGCTTGGCAATTTTACAGGCTATAGATCAAGATCAATGTAATTTTGTTTCTTTTTTATTTGTGCATTATAGTTATAAACTGTAGTGATACTTAAATAATGCATTCATATATACACACAACATCTCATAGTGTGTTTTCCTCTGCACCCATAATTTTTACTCCTATATACTAGCAATGAACAATTAGAAATTGAAATACATAATACAACAATTTCAATTATATAAAATTATGAAATAGGCATAAATCACAAAAAACATGATCAAGGCATTTACACTGAAAACTCTAAAATGTATTAGGAAAAATTTAAAAAAACATAAATAATGGAGACATGCACTTTCTTTTTTCTAAGACAACATCAAAATAAACAGCAGCATTTTTTGTAGACTGGACAAGTTAGTGCTAAAATTTACATAAAAGGGAAAATTACCTAAAATTGCAAAAACAAAATTGATAAAGAACAAAGTTTAAGACTTATATTTTCCAATCATAAAAATTGTTATAAAGCCACATTAATCAAGATAGTGTGATCCTAGCATCAATATAAACAAACAGATCAATGGAATAGAGTCTAAAAATAGATTCTCACATATATGGACAATACATTTTGCTTTTAAATTTTGATCTATACTTAATACCATGTTTAAAGGTTATCTACAAATTGTTAAGAGACCAAAATATAAATTCCAAACACATGAAATTTCTAGAAGAAAATGTTTATGACATGAATATTTCTTAGATATAACACAAGGCCATGAAAATATAATTATAATAATCTGTATCAAAATTTAAATTTCTCGGGAGGCTGAGACTGGAGGATCGTGGTTCGTGGACAGCCTCAGCTACTAGTGAGGCCCTCTGCAACTCTGTGAGACCCGGTTTCAAAATAAAGAAAAATTAAAAAAAATAGGGCAGAGGCTGTGACTCAAAGATCAAATGCCCCTGGGTTCTATCCCCAGATCCGCAAAAAAAAAAAAAAAAAAAATTGTATCTTCAGAAGACAGAACAAAAAGAGAAAGCATAGGTCAGTAGAATGTAATTACAAATCATATATTCATAAGATACTTTTAGCTATATTTTATAAATAACTCCCAAAAGTCCACAATAGGAAATGAAGCATCTCCTTACAAATGGCAATATATTTAGACACTCTACCAAAGAAGATATATAGATCATGCAGAAGCATATGAGAAATTGCACATCTTTAGTCACCAGGAAAAAACCAAAGAGACCACATAGTATGTCATTACATATCTATTAGTATGGATGGAAGTCTCATATCCTGGAAAACGCTTCAGTCTAAAGCAAACCTGAATGGTAGATCACCCAAATTACATTTAAATAAGATTTTATAAAATACAAAGTAATTAATAATGCCAGAAATTATGCCAGGGATTATTTAGGGACAGGAGTGGGGGGATAACAGAGACAGTAGAGATTACCAATCAGAAATGCAATGCATGAGGAAATTTTGGAGTTGGATATATGTTCATTACCTTGACTGTACTGATGGCTTCAGGGGTATATATTACTGTTAAGTACATAACATTTTCCATTTTGTAGAATGTTAACTTACCTCATAGCGCTATTAAAAATAAATGAACTGACTTGACTATATTCTGAAGGTTTCAAATATACTGCTTTGATTAAGTTCTAGGTATTTGTGTATTTTCACTGTGATTTCTGATTTAAATCACGACTTATTTAGAAGTATGTATTAACATTTCTAGATATATTAGTCATTTTTATTTAAACTTTTATTAGTTTATTATCTAATTATTTAATTATGTTGTGATGAATCATCAGTCTGTATGACTAATTCTTTGAAATTTATGAGGCTTTCATTATAGCCTAGACCATGGCATTGATTTTGGGTAATATTCCATGGATGAGATAAATTTAGAGTCTACAATTGTTGGTTAATTTTACACATATCTATTAGATCAGGCTTTCCTACTAGTCATAGACACAGTCCTTCTCAACTTATTTGGACTTGATAATTCTTTACTCCAGGCCCATTAGCATATTTTTGCTATCACTATTGTAACACTTATTCAAACATGATTCATTTGTTGGACTTTAACACCATATTTGGCGGTGGCAAGAGAAGGATTCCTGCTTAGGAATCCTTAATATGTATTATAGGTACTTTTATCCTTAGGACCTATTATAGTACTAATACTTAGTACTTGTTTTGAAAACCTCTTAATCTGTAGCCTCTTTTTTTTTTTTTAATTAATTTATTTTTTAAATTGGTGCATTGTAGTCATATATCAATCACATTGGAGTACAAGACTTGAGAGGATATACAAGCACACATCATCCAATTAGCCCTCCTCCAGCCCCCATCCCATTCCCTCCCCCTCCCTCCGTCCCACACTTCTTTGGTGATTTACTTTGATACATTTGTTTATGTACCTCCTGCGTTTTAAAGAGGCTCCGTCCTCCAGTATTACATACCCTCTGATTGGTCACATTAGTTGCTTCACTATAGGGCCCTTTCTATAGCTCAACCTCTTCCTGTTGCCCTTTTCCTCCTAGTTATTGCTGATTAAGAGAAGCGTCTGATTTATATTTTCTGCGATATTTCTCTGTGCATGCTGCGTTGCAAGTACCGATCCCACTCTTGATGGTCCCAGTAGTGGCCTGGCTACTCAGTGGACTGATCCAGACCTCGCTGGCTCAAGCAGCGGCCTTGCCTCATGGGAGGCCCCAGTTCTGGTCTCGCTGGCCCCTGAACCGGTCTAACTCCTAAGCTGGCTTTGGTCCCGACCTTGGAGGCCGCAGGAGTGAACTTGCCTCACGCCAGGCTCCGATGCTGGCCATTGGCCCCTGCACCGGTCTAACCCCTTGGCAGGATTCCAATCCTGGCCTCGGAGGCCCCAACACTGGTAATTCCTCACGGCAGGCTCCGATGCCGGCCTCACTGGCCCCAGCACCGGCCTAACCCCTTGACAGGCTCTTATCCTGGCCTCAGAGGCCCCAGTACGGGCCTTGCCTCACGGCAGGCTCCAATGCCGGCCTCGCTGGCCCCAGCACCGGCCTAACCCCTCGGCAGGCTCTTATCCTGGCCTCGGAGGCCCAAGTACCGGCCTTGCCTCACGGCAGGTTCCGATGCCGGCCTCGCTGGCCCCAGCACCGGCCTAACACCTCGGCATGCTCCGATCCCGGCCATGGAGGCCCCAGCACTGGTCATGCCTCACGGCAGGCTCCGCTGCCGGCCTCGTTGGCCCCAGAATCTGTAGCCTCTTTACAGGAGTTGTGTACCCTGAGGAGGTAGCTAACAGAACGGGGCTATCTCCATCTCCAACTAAATAACAAGGGAAAACAGAGTGTCACCGGAGGCACTAAGACTGAGTAGGCCAGGACTCAGGGCTACTGCAAAGCGGGAGACATCATTCAACTGTACAAGAACTAGTGCTACTTCTCTCTCCTTCCACCCAAATTCTGGCATCCTCAGGAGTTGTGTTAAGGTGTATGCTACATCCTTCCTTGCCAAGGACAAAAGAACAAGATGATGAAAAGGGAGTCATGCCTAATGGGAGCCATAGTTCACAACTCCATAGAGACTTCTTTTTTCCTTGAAAAGAAATGTGTTATTTACAAAGTCTGGCTAACACGTGCTTAAATGTGGTGATTAGTTCCTGAAACTGGCAACCAGAATCAGCTCAGGTAAATTCAGCCTGAGGCATTATCTCTTCTGCAAGCCACTCAGTTGCATTTGCCAACCTTTTGGATGGCCCCTTTGCACAGTTTCTTTTGGTTGTCATCAACTGGAATGCACCCTCTAATTGGACTTGACAAGCCAAATCCCCAGCTGCACTGTTTCTGCGTGTTTAAATTGTCCTGGGTAACCTTTCTTCCTGCCATTCTAGATCTAACAAAGCTTCGTGGACAAAGCTTCTCTAGCATTGCAAGCTTCTAACAGCTGAATTACAATCATGAATATTGTTATGGGAAGTTCTAATGACAGTTTTCACAGTGACTCTGTAATAACTCTGTAATACTTATTGATTATAGCAATTGTTAACAAGGATCATAGCCACAGAAATCTCACAATCACTCTATGACAATGATTCAATTTTGAAAAGTGTTGAAAAGAAGATTCTACAGGAGGTATGAGAGAAACTGCAATACAAGTGACATACATTCCTTGCTCTTTGGGGGCTTTGATAAATACATAAAGATGTCAGATTCAGCACCCACCATTGAGATGCCAATTTAGCAGAGGGAAAATACATACCCACCAAAAATTATTCACTGCTTGACATAGCAGAGATTTCTGTGTCATGGATGACCTCCCCAGAGGTAAAAGAAGATCCCTCCCCGAGAAAGGCTCTTATTCATAGTGTTTATTAACTACTGGTAAGCACTGAAGAGTGATGAGTACTCTCCTTTCCTCTTCTCTTTTGATTTCTGTCAATCCAGCTCTTGCTACCAGACCCACTAACACTTCATTCATCTTTCCATTTTCTACTAGATCATAGTTATACATGAAAACTTTGGTCTCTGGCAAAAGAGTAAAAGAGGAAGGTGGTGCTCTCCAAATTCAGGAAGCTACAGAAAAAAAGCATGAAGCAAATGGAACACTATGAAAGGAGAAATGGAACGAGTAGAGAGGTTAATGGTTCCTTGAATTAATCTAGACCACACAGTAAGTAGACTATTTTAGATGCATTCCCTTGGTATGTTGCATGAGGTTTTCTCCTGCTTTGCCAATGTCCAGATTCTACTCACTGTGGTCAGTGAAAACAGCTGTTTGGTATAGTGTTAATAGTTTTTAATCTGGAATCACCCTACCCAGAAATTTTAGTTCTGCCACTTACCAAGAGGGTTATCTTGAATAACTTGCCTAACCAATATTCACCTATATCTCTTTATTTGTGGAAAAGGATGATGATACTAACAGCACCCGCAGCCTAGGACTATGACAATGAAGAAAAAATGAGAGAATGAATGTGTATAAAGTGTCCAGGAAAGAACATGGCCCATGGTAAGAACTCAGTTACTGTTAGCGATGACTTTTACAGAGAAGCAAGATGCAATGGAAAGCAAGGGAGAGTGACAGAACACGTGCCTGTGAATGAAACTGATGACTGAAATGTACAATTTAGCATTCTTTGTTGGAATGATTTTTTCTGAGCCCTTCTCTCTTCCATGATGTGTGATATTTTGAAAAATAGGATTTGCTTTTTCATTGGCCTCAGACCACCTCAAACGATAAAAAATTATGCCCCATCTCAGCTTCTCCTTGTATCATGTCACCTTGCTGCCACAACCTTCTCTTCCCATGACACCCCTCTTCCTCTCTTGATCTAAACTTCCCCTGCCTCATTTCCTCTGGACAACTCATACTGGCAAGAGCCTTCCAGAAGAAGGAAGCAGATGGAGATCCTGAGATATGCTATGTAGGAACATCCTGGAGTAATAAAGGACTGTCAAGAAGTGGATATTTTGGTAATTCAGAAAACAGGACAGCCCTGGACATGACCCATTTCATTGTTTATTTTCTTACTTTGTGCAACATTCACCTTGCTCTGCATGGCTCTGTACTGGGTCTGAGGGAGTGTGTGCCTGCTTATGTGCACAAGGGAGTATTTGTGTATGAATGTGTACATGAACATGCAAGAGTATCTGTGTACTGTGTACAACATAGATTCATCCTACTCAGAGGTCAGACCCCAAGAGATGGGCTGATTTGGCTAATGGTAGATGCCTACTTCTTTTTCATCAAGAAGGATGGTAGTCCCAAAGCCTCCCCATATGCTCCTTTTCTGGCAAGACCACTTGGGGTGACATATCAGCTTCGGGAGGGCAACTATTTCATCAATCCAAGTTCTTGCTTTGCAAAATTCCATTCTGGTTTCCAATAGCATTGATCCTAACCAACCTGCATTCTACCAGATGAGATAAAATTTGCTAGAGTTGCATGAATTCCTATTCTTTTTTAATTATTTTGGAAAGAATGGAAACTTTTTTTACCTCAGTTGTCAAGACTACTTACCAAGATTCAAGCAGTAGGGGGGCATATACTCACCAGTCATCCCATCAGCCATCTGCCACAAAAATAGTTCTCAGACAAAGAAGGGCTCTAGGCAACTTTATTTTTTAAATTTAATATATTTTATTAGTGCATTGTAGTCAAACTTCTCAATGGAATACAAGACTTGTGAGGATATACAAGCACACATCATCCAATTAGCCTTTATCCAATCCCCATCCCATTCCCTCTCCCTCCTTCGAACCCATGCTTGATTTAGTGATTAACTTTGATTTATTTGTTTAAATACATCATGTGCTTTAAAGATATTAATCTAGCCGGGCGTGGTGGCGCACGCTTGTAATTCCCGCGCTTGGGAGGCTGAGACAGGAGGATCGCCAGGTTTGAAGCCAGCCTCAGCTACTTAGTGAGGCTCTCAGCAACTTAGTGAGACCCTGTTTCCAAATAAAATATAAAATCGGTCTGGGAGTATAGGCTGGAGGTAGAAAGCCTCTGGGTTCCATCCACCAAAAAAAAAAAAAAGAGAGATTAATCTTCCCCCATCCTATCCCCTCTGATAGGTCACCTTAATTGCTCCTCCATAGGGCCCTTTCTTCAACTAGATTTCCTCCTATTACCCATTTCTTCCTAGTTTTTGCATATTAGGGAAAGCATCTGATTTTTTATTTTCTGTGATATTTCTCTGTGTATGCCGCATTGCAGGTTCCGATCCCACTCTTGAAAGCCCCGGCACCGGCCTAGCCACCCGGCAGACTCTGATCCTATCCCAGCCTTGCTGACCCCAGCACCAGCCTCGCTGCATGGCAGGCTCGGATCCTGGCCTCAGAGGCCCCAGCACTGGCTTTGCCTCATGGCAGGCTCCAATCCTGGCCTCTCTGGCCCCGGCACCAGCCTCACCCTTCGGCCTGCTCTGGTCCTGGCCTTGAGGCCACAGCACCGGCCTTGCCTCACGACAGGCTCCAAACCCAGCCTCAGAAGTCTGGGCAACTTTAATGCCTGAATAAAATGCTTTCTAGAATCATCCTTGGATTCTGATGTTCTCCAGTCAAATCCTCATAGCCAAGTTATTAATGTTAGTGGGAAGTGGGGGCAAGAAAGAGTGCTAGGCTAATCATCTCATTCAATCTCATCACTAGGAAAATGGGAAATAGAAGATTCAGAGTAAATGATCCACCAATAACCTTAGAGTGAGTGAATGACACTGCCAGATCAAGACAGTATTTTCTTCCCCAACCCCAATGACAACTCCCAGGGCAATGTTCTTTATGTCTGTTTTTGCTCTACCTGGAACATTACTTGGAACTGGAAATTTTAATTCTGATGTTCACCTTTACCCAAGGAAACTTATGGAATTATAAAACTCAAACACACCACCTTTAAATAGCCTCTGATGGGATTTAGATGAAGGAGTGGATCCTGGATCTTATGGCTTAGAAGCTAGTCAGATGGACCAACTACACCTGTGTGGCTCTGACGGTGGCAAAGAGGAAATGGGAACCCAAATCCCAAGGTATAAATGGGGCTGCAGATAAAAATTAAAAAGCCACTTAGACCTTCTGTTGGCCTTATGAGCCAATAGTGTTGGCTTGTGTCATTCTGAATGACAAGCAGAGTTATAGTCTAGCAGAGAATAAAAGTGTATAACTCAGGGTGCTTAATTGTAAACAATTTTCCCTCATGCTTATATAAACACAAAGAAAATTCGCTAAAAGGAAATTGAGTGATCCACATGTTCTTGGGGTATGTTGGTAAACCAAACTTGTATACTTCTCAGAAAAAAACAGTACTACAGCCAGGTGTGGTGGTGCACTCTTGTAATCCTAGCACTTGGGAGGCTGACAGAAAGATCTCAGGTTCAAGGACAGCCTCAGCAAATTAATGAGACCCTGCTTCAAAATAAATAATAAAATAGGGCTGGAGGTGTAACTCAAAGGTTGAATGTCCCTGGGTTCTATTTCTAGTAACACACACACACACACACACACACACACACACACACACACAGAAAAATGACTACAGCTGAATTAGACAAGGTATCCATAACACTCCTTAACATAAAGGGACACAATGCTGCATCTGCTTGCAGCACCATTCCCAAGAATGCCATGCTGGTACTAGAGGCACAGCAGCTGCTATTTTCTTACAAAATAGGCCTGCTAGTTCTGTAGTTCCTGTCTCCAACTACATGGATTCTATGCAATGGCTGCTTCTCATCTCTAGCCTTAGAGTTATAGTCTGAGCTGCCCAAATGATTGCTAAATATTCATCCATTGCAAGTTTATCACTTTTACATTTTAACATATGCCTTTCCAAATACACACACATCTAATTTTTCTCTTGAAATAATGTTAACACTCTCACAACTGTTTTGAGTCCAACCCCAAAAGCATAACTCCAAATGATAAATCATACATGTAGTCCCAAGTTTGGATTTCCAGGTAATATACATCTTCTCTTACTACCATCAGGCTCCTGCATTAATATATAGTCCTGTGTCACTTAACAATGGGAATATATTTTGAGAAATGCTTTGGTCAGAAGAGTCTATCACTGTGTGAACATCACAGAGTATACTTAAACAGGTCAGTCATTTGACAAGACCTCTTAATATAATTCAGAGATACTGGAAACGTAAGAAATATGAGACTTCTGCTGGGGTAATACTGCATAATATCTTAACAGTTGACATTTTTCATAATTAGATGTGTACACTAAGCCAGGTATAGTGGTGTGTGCCTTGTAATCCAGTACTTTGAAGGCTGAGACAGAAGAATTGCAGATTCAAGGCCAGTCTCAGCAACTCAGCAAGACTCTGTTTCAAAATTTAAAATAAAATAAAAATAGAGCTTGTGGTGTAGCTTGCACATTGAATGCACCTGGGTTCAATTCTCAGTACCATAGAATAAAAAAGAAGAGAGAATAAAGAAGAAAGGAAGAAAGAAAGAAAGAAAGAAGAAAGAAGAGAAAAGAAGTACAGTCTAAAATAATGACAAAAGCATAGCATAGTAAATACATAAAGTAGTAATATGGTTGCTTATTAATCATTATCAAGCATTATGTACTGCATATAATTTTATGTGCTATAATTTCATATTATTGGCAATGTAGTAGGTTTGTTTATACCAACAGCACCACAAGCATGTAAGCAATGCATTGCCTTTTTCATCTGCATTATATCCTTATGGAAAAATTGTTATATATGCACTCTACTGTTGACTGAACCATTGTTACATCGTGTATGAGTATACTATAACCTATGGACACAATTGAGAAAACAAGCCTTCCCCTCTTATGTCCATATATATGCCATGTCTAATTATAAGACAGGAACTACATCATTTTTAAAAGAGAGAATGTAATATAAATAATTGTCCCTACATTTGATGTCATTAAGGTAGCTGAAGGGATAAAAAGAAAACTGTGCTATTATGGTAGCAGTGATCACCAAAAGTTGAATGGTAAAACAAAGAGTTAAAATCATTAAATATATGAATCTTTTAGGAATTTCCTCTTGTTGCTGAAACTCAGACTTCTGAATAGGGAGCAATAACTGGTTGATTCAGCCTGAGACTGGAACTCAGGCCTTTAGGAAGGAACATTGGCAGCTGGTGCTAGTGTCTCTGAACTCAAAAGATGGGCTGGTAAATACAGAACCCATATGTTCCAGCGAGATGCACCAGGAGGCTGATTATGGTGCCTTTAAGAGGGCAAGATGATGCTGGTTCTTCAAGTGCTTGAACTACTGTAATCTGGATTCAACTACTGCTATGGGAAAGAGCTGTTGTTGCTGGGTGAAGAAGTATTGCTAGGGTTATTCTCATGGTAGGGCAGCAGAACAGAAATTCATAGGAATCAAGCAAAAAAGAGTGAGTCCCATCTCTCACTTTCAGACTCACGACCTTCATTTAGCAACCCTTACTGGAAAAGCAGAAATGTGACTTGCAGTGCCTTGGACTCAGCATTATAAAGCAAAAGTAAAGAAATGTGGGTTTGAGTTGTGAGACAGTTCCTTAATATCTGGCATCATTTGTCCGTTTGGCTACTCACATCAATATATACCCTTCTTTAATTCTGTACAATACATAGAAACTTTCATAAAATAACAAAACAACTCTATGTGCCTGCCTGATATGATCTAACTACCCTTTATATAAAAGAAGATAGTCACATATTTTTGCTAAAGTGAGGAGATGGAAACACTCCAAAATTATTGCATCTGTTTCTGGGAAACAATCACAGGATCTGTCTTTTCAAATTCCATCACACAATACTGAATATTCTTTTATGGAAAGCTTAAATTTTAAAGTTAACCACCAACTAAACTTACATTAAATAATACAAGGAAGGAGAAGAAATCAGAAGAAAATTTGAAGAGCTGCTATAATTCATGTTTCTGTACCTGGTCATGAAACAAATGACATATTTAATTTCTTTTTTTGACTTCTATTTGACATTTCCCTTGCCCTCACCTATGACCTCAGCTAGTTGGGCTTCCTTTTTAATCTGGTAGTGTGATTCAGACCTTCATCCTTGAAGGATCTAAAATCATAATGGTCTTTTCTTTTTATTCTTTTTTGGCACTATAATTTTCCATTAGCTCTCATTGCGGGCATGAAAGTACTTGAAGAAAGCACCAGAGAATCACTTAGGTTCCAGACAATGCATTATTTCCACACGGTGCACCAGCAACACAACCATGTACCCCTCCGTAATAAGGACTGATCACTACAGTCAATAAAATCCCCTGCTTTTCCTCTTGGTTCAGTAGAATGAAGAACCCCAAAAAATCAGCTCCTACCTTACAATTCAATAAAATTATTGAATGATTGTTTTGCTGTTTTTCTTGCAACCCTCATAAAAACATTCCTGTTTGGGGGAACAAAAACTTCCAAATCAGAAATACTCTGAGTTGTAGAGGCCAGTTTGCTAAAGAATCCACAAGTGGGTTACAAGGGATCCTTCTATCCTTTGAGTCACACATCCATGTGTTCTGCCTCAAAGGGAATTAGTGTCATACCCTAGTATTATGTACTAAATAATATCATCCTAATATGCTATGGAGACCATATTGGAGATAGGACCTTTAAGAAAATAAAGTCAAATGAGGTCAGAAGGATGGATCCCTGGCCTGATTGAATGGATGTCATCAGAAATTTCTTTCACTGTCATGTGAGGACTCAGTGAGAATGTAGACTTCTGCAAGCCAAGAAATAGGCCATCATCAGAAACTGAACCCTGCTAGAACCTTCACTTTATATGTTTGAGTGTCTAGAACTATAAAAAATTATTTTTTCTTGCTGAAGTCACTAGTATATATTATTTTATTATGGTGGCCCAAACAGACTGAGATAGCTGGTCTCTGATTCAAAGCATATATCACAACATGTAAAATAAATCCCATCATTTCAGGTTGTTTCATCCAGTTATTACATAGAAAATGTGAGTGAGAACATACAATATAGAAGGCACCAGTCTGAGCCACCTGCTCATGCAAATTACCTGTTTTTTCCAGACTTACTCCCAGCTTTACATATCATATATCATTTCCTTCTAATTCTACCTTTATGAGGTGAATGCCCAACTCCATGGTTTGCTAGTTCAGATAATACCTAGTCCATGACAGAAAGTTAAGTGAATGATCATCTGATATTCCATGATTAGGAATTAATTCTATGCTAAGGCCCACAAATAATCCAGGAACTGTTTAACAAAAGATAAGTTATCTTTAAAAAAAATGTATGTTCCAGTCAGCAATCTCACTTCTATAATCAAAAACAACTGACCACATAACTGAGAGAATGGGAGATTTATTTGCTCATGGTTCTGGAGATTTTAGAATTCAGTCTCTATCAGATCAGTTACATCTGTGGAGCTCAGGGCATAAAGACAGGAAGCAGAGAGGGAGATAGGGAGAGAGAAAGAGCAAGTAACCTGCTCACACATTATGGGGGCCAGAAGCAGAGAGAGGAAAAGGGATGACAGGACCATATAATATCCCTAAGTCCACACCACTGAGACTCCTCAGCAAACAAGCATTAAATGAATATGGTGTCCAAATTGATTAACATCAGGACCGGTAGTCATACCCTCTTTACTCACTGCTGTGGGGCCCTTATTTTTTTAATCATACATTTATTTATTTATTTTTCAGAAATAATTTATCCTAACATGAAATATGAACTCTAAAGATGCAAAACAATCTCAAAAAAGAACAAAGCTAGAAGATGTACATTTTCTGATTTCAAACCTTATAAAGCTACAATAATTGAAACAGTGTAGTACTGCTATAAAGGCAGATATATAAACCAGGGAAGTAAAATAAAAAGCCTAGAAATAAATTCTTCCATATATGGTCAAGTTATTTTTGACAAGATTACCAAGAACATTTGGTGAACAAAATAATATTATTTTCACTAAATATTATTGAAAAATAATAATTACATGAAAAATAATAAAATTGGACCATTACCTAACACCATATACAAATATTAACTCAAAATAGATAAACGACCTAAATGTAAATCTTAATACTATATACTTTTAAAAGAAAAATTGGGTCATAAAACTTCACAACATTGAAATTGGCAGTGATTTCTTGGATATGATTTCAAAGGCACAGGCAACAAAAGAATAAACAAACAAACTTCCTAAAAAAAGTATTGTACATCCAAACACAATGTAAACAGAGTTAAAGTTACTTATAGAATGGGATAAAATATTTCCAAATGCTATATCTGAAGGTATATTAATATTACAAATAGAAATCCTAAAAATTAGCAACAATAAAAGCAAACAATACAATTTAGAAATAGGTAAAAGACTAACATAAATAATGAATCTCCAAAGATAACCAATCTTAGTTGTCTGCTGGACAGAAAATCTTGTTTTTCTGGTTCTGGTGTGTGTTACTTATTTCTTCTTTGTAGTTAATCTCTTTAAGTATTTTCTCTAGCGCTGGTTTTGAAGACATAAATTCCTTCAGTTTCTGTTTGTCATAGAACCTTCTTATTTCCCCATCTAATTTGATAGAAAGTTTTGCTGGGTAGGAAATTTTTGGCTGGAAGTTGTTTTCTTTCAGAGTTTGGAATATGTTACTCCAAGCCCTTCTGGCTCTCATGACTTGGTTTGGGAAGTCTGGAGTAATTCTAATTGGTTTGCCTCTGAATGTCACTTGGCCTTTTGTTTTTGTTGCCTTTAAGATTCTCTGCTTGGCTTCCACATTGGTCATTTTGACAATTATGTGGCATGAGGATCCTCTTCTCTGATCCTGTCTAAAGGGAGTTCTATAAATTTTCTGGACCTGTGTATCAACCTCTTGCTCTGTGTTTGAAATTTTTTTCTGCTATTACTTCCTTGAAGAGATTACTGATCTCTTTGGTTTCACCTGCTTTTCCCTCCTCTATTCCGATTATTCTTAGGTTAGCTCTCTTAAAATGGGCCCATTCCTGCTGTCTGATTTTTTGTAAGTTATAAATTTTGCGTTCATTTTTGGAGTTATCCTCTTCTAGGAGCGAGATTCTATTCTCCATGTGGTCTAATCAATTGTTTATACTTTGAATTGAGGTCTTTACCTCGATCACATCCTTTATTTCTTTTAGACTCTCTCTAAATTCTTTTCAAAAGTCCTGTATTATGTCTACAGTTATATTCCTGATTTGATCTTCTGGAGATCTCTGAATTTCTGTGTTATCAGGTTCTGATGATATGGGGTTGTGGGCATTCATTGCTCTATTGTTCCTCTTTCCCATGATTTCAAAATTTTATGCCTTCCCTGGGTCACTATAATTTCACTTAGGGTGCTCTGTATCTTGACTCTGTGGTAATCTCAGCCACCACTATCTCTAAGGAGATTATCAAAGCTGCACAAGTCCCTGGGAGTGCAGTACAGGGAATTCTCCTTTAGTGGCTGCAATTTTACTCACGGTTATTGTGCATGCTGATCAGGAGCTGTCGCGGGGCATGGTGAACTCACTCTTGCTGCTGACACTATGGCACCACTGCCACACCCTTGGCGATGAGGCTGGCGTATTTCTTTTCTGGTTTTGAGCTCTGTTCTGAGTCCCTGGAAGGTGTGATGAGCTTGGACAGTGGGAGTTTTAGATGTTCTTTGCTCTGAAAGAACTGCTGAATTACACCTGAATGATCTGCAGCTTCTCACTTCATCTCCTTGTTTACCATTCCTCTCTGGAGTCTGGTGCTGTGAGGGAAGATGGCGCCGGTGCGGTTCCGCCGCTGTATTGCAGGCTTAATTTCTTTTCTGGTCTCTGGTTGTTCTTCTAGTCTTTTTTTCTCTGTCCCTTGTGTTCACATTTTTTTCTCTGTTGCTAGAGTTTTCTGGCTATGAAAAGCACTGATTTTGTGGCAATAGAGATCGAGTTTTAGCAGGACTCGTAAATGCTGCTTTTCTCAAGTCGCCATCTTCCCAGATGTCCCTGGGGGCCCTTATTAATCATGGCTTCTGTTAGGCCCTTCTCAATCAGAGAAGCTGGTGGGCCTGTCTCAGTCATGGCCACCTCTGAGCCTGTCTCCATCATGGTTGCTGCTGGGATCTTGTTTTAATGGATATCAACTGACCTGACCACATTTATTTCTTTGTATCTATACAAATTATCCCACTTCCTTCAGCCATTTTACTTTCTTCCATAGCATCATCTTTCTGGGCCTCAATTTTACAGCTTCCTTTTTGGCTGAATTGAAAATCTATACAGTCTCTCTGTTTTACTTTTTGCTTCTGATATTCACTGTAAAACCTGCTATATGGAGACATTAACATCCATAATGTAGTCTGGATACTTTGCTCTTTTGAATTTTTCTCTGCCAGCTTAATCAGTCCATCTTTAAATTTGGCTTCACACAAAGTTTCAGGACATGGACAAAATGCCAATAAGTGCTTTGTCAGAATGTAATATGTGTGGCCTCCACTCCATCTTCCTATGGAGTTCTCTTTCACCTCTGAAATCCCCTAAATACAGTTTCTACCATCAACCTATCTATCAGCATTCTGGTCTTTCTAGCTTTCTCTCAGAAAGCAATTCTAAAAGCTCACAAAATGCATGGTCAGGCTTAGATACAACAGTGACTCCATTTCTCTGATACCAATTTCTATTTCAGTCAGCATTCTCAATGCTGCAACTCCAAAATCCTGACTGTACAACTTAGAGTAAGAAAGATTTGTTCACAGTTCTGAAGATTTCAAGGCTGGTTACATCTGTGGAGCTCAGGGCAGACAGCAAGAGCCAGGGAAAGGGAGAGAGCAAGAAATTTGCTCTCATAAAATGAAGGCCAGAAGCAAAGATAGCTCAAAGGGATTCAAAGACAAAATCCCAGTCCCTAAGGCCTTGAGTAGGTACCTTCTTTATCCAGCCACACTTCACCTGCCTACATTCATTACAAATAAATTCGGTACAATGGACCTATCTATTGAAGAGATTATAACCCTCCAGAGTTAATTATATCAATTTTTATTATTAATACATGAACGGTTCAAGAGACATTTTATATCCAGACCATGATAGTGTATATTTTCTCCTAAAATCTAGAAACCTGGCATGTGATTTTCCTACAGTTACTTCTCAAATGTTACATATAGCACCCCAGGATTATATGGCCAAATGGGAAAGCAACTTGGATTTTCTGCAGTCTTTCCTTGTTCAGGCCCACTCTCAGTACTGGTCATTATGGGGTACTGAGTAAATGGTATAATCAGAATATTAAAATGTGGTATGCACTGTGTCAAGAACAGAAAATTTTGCCTCTCATTTATAGGTGGTATAAAGTGCAATTATTCCCCCCATTTTGGAGAGACCATCAAGATATTACAGATCATTGACCTCCCAGAAACTTCCCTGAGGTAGTGAACCTATGAATTTTTATGTTTTCTCTTCCACACTCTGGTTCATACATTCCTTATAAAGCTATCTAAAGTACATGGTATTATTTGTATTTCCTCATCATATTATATAATCAGCATGATTTGTTGATATAGTAGATCAGTGTATGTGTCATGGAATATTAACAATCAAAATTTTTAGGTTCTATACTTTGGAAGAAAGAACTGAGGAAAGACTGTGAAGATATATTATTGACACTTTTGAGAAAAACAAATTTTTTATAAATTGATGTGGAAATAAAGCATTGTAAAGATCAGTAAATGAGTGTAAAATGCCAGAAGATGTGTTGATTTGCTCCAGAAAAGATATTTCATCTAGAATATCAACTGGAATTGGAATCACTACCTGATTAAGATATTAATAATCAAGAGTTTTTTTTCTAAGACATATTTATCTTTGATACAGGCCAAAAGGATTAAAGATTCTTAAAAGTATTATTATCCCTAAATCATGGAGAGGGTGTTAAATTTAACTTATATTGTTTAAGTACATAACTTGCACAATTAAATTTAGTGCTTTATTTTCAGAAGCACTGGGCCTATAGCTATGAGAAATAAATTACTCTAGGGCAACCATACCAAACCTCTGGTTCCCTGGCTTGAACTGAATTTATAAATCTGAACTTTCCATTTTCATTCTACATAAACTATCACTATCGTCAAATGAATTCATCCAATCCAAAGTCCTTATAGTCATAATACTCTCTTAATGGTGTGTGTGGTAATAGTCTGGGCTTCAAAGCACATATATCAACATGTCTTCACAATAAACCAAAGGCAATATGTGTATTACTAACATCACATGTTTCACTGACTTGGAGCCAGTAAGCATGTTTTTCCCAGGGACATAATAAAATTAAATCCTCTTTTGGGGGATGTTTCCAGGAATTACTACTGTTTCCACATTCTTTATAAATCAGGAGCCAGACATGATACAGAACAAAGAAGAATTTAATACAAGCAAATTTTTATCTTATGTAATTTTCATTTATTATTTGTATACTTTTATTAGTGCATTATAACTATACAACTAAATGAGGTTCAAAGTCATACAAACAAACATGTACATAGGTCTTGGTGTATTTCCCTTCAGGTTCCACCCTTGTACCTATCCCTCCCTGTATATGATAGTGAGATTGTTAGTAACACCTTTATACAAGGGCACAGTATAATTTGAACTATTTCTTTCATAAGTGCTTTCCTTCCTCCTCCCAACTTCACTTTCCTTATTCCCTTCCAGTCCTTTTTATACTCTCTATAATAATATGCTCTTATCCACAATTTTGCTTTTCATAGTTTCAGTTACCTGTAGTTCATCACACTCCCAAAATACATCATATTAAGATATTTCAAAAATGGAGAGAAGATAAGAGAATAGGAGAGGTAACACTCACAGTTTATTATTAGTTATTATTGTTAATTTTTTTCTATCCCTAATTTATAAATTAAACTTTACCATAGGTTTGTATATACAGTGAGTAACATCGTATAGTATATAAGATTCAGCACTATCCACAAATTGAGGTATCCACTGAATGTCTTGGAATGTATCTCCCATGGGTAAGGGAGGATGCCTGTATAAAATGGTTACCTACAAATCCTTAAGGGTAAAATTAATGAGACCTAAGAGACTTTGAGGTTGACAACTGCAGAAATTAGTAGGCATACATGCACACATCAATTAGCCTTCCCCAATTCCCACCCTATTTTCTCCCCTCCCTCCTCATGTTTTGCTTACTGATTGACTTTGATATGTTTGTGAAGTACATCATGTACATTACGGAATTTCCCTCATTCCAACAATTAGAGGAGGTGGTAATTATTAAACATTTTTAAAACATAGGAACTGAAAGGAGGGAACTTGTGGAGATAAACCAAGAATTCTGATGAAAGTTCTCAAGTGGCACTGGTGCATCTGAGGATAAATGAAGATAAATAATAATGGCATTGAATACAAACACACAGAAAAAAGCAATAAAATTGTCTTATTTTGAAATTATAAATGAAATAGAAATGCATCTTGTTAGATAAGACCAAGTGTAAGTTTTTCATTACTATAATAAATATCTGAGATAATCAACTTATAAAGGGAATAGGTTTTGCTTGGCTCGTGGGTTTAGAGGTTTCAGTCCATATATGCTTTGCCCTGTGGTCTTTGGACTCATAGTCAGGCAGGATGCGTGGCAGAGAAAGCTCTCACATCACTGACTGGAAGCAAAAGAGACAGAAGAGGAGGGGCCAGGATCCCAATATGTCCTTTAAGGGCATTCCCGATGCAATGAAAAGACTTCCAACTAGGCTTCACCTCTTAAAGGTTATACCACCTCCCAAAGGTGTCATAAGTTGGGGACTAAGCCTTTAACACAAGGGACTTTGGGAGATAACTCCAGATCCAAACTATAAAAACACAATTTAGATATACAAGCAAAAAATAAAGAAGGGTTTTTTTATTTTATTGGTGCATTGTAGATATACATCTTAATGGAGTACAAGATGGTAGAGGCATACATGCACACATCAGTCAATTTGTCCTTCCCCAATTCCCACCCCATTCTCTCTCCCTCCCTCCATCTCATGTTTGGCTTACTGATTGACTTTGATATGTTTTTGAAGCACATAATGCACATTGAGGAATTTCCATTTTACCCCCACAGTTGGGTCACCTTATTTGCTCATCTATAGCTTCTCCTTCTTTGTCTAGAGTTCTTCTTATTACTCATGTTCTCCCTAGCTTCTGCATAATAGAGAGAGGATCAAATCTCTTATTTTTTGTGACTGACTAATCTCACTTAGCATAATGTTCTCCAATTCCATCCATTTCCCTGTAAATTATGTAATTTTGTTCTTTTTATGGCTGAATACAATACCATTGTGTATATATCCCAGAGTTTTGTAATCCATTCATCTGTAATCCATGGACATCTTGGCTGGTTCTACTGTTGGCGATTGTGAATTGTGCAGCTATGAACATAGACATGCATTAGTTTGGTAGTTTGGTTTCCATTCTTTGGGATATATACCAGAAGTGGTATTGCTGGATCAAAAACATACACTGGAAAAAAGATAGCCTGTTCTACAAATTGTTTTGGCAAAACTGCTTAACCACATGCAGAAATATGGAAATAAACTCCACTTTCTCACCCTGCACAAGAGTCAATTCAAAATGAATCAAAGACTTGGAATTAGACCAGAGACCTTGAAGCTCCTTGAAAATACTGCAACACACAGGCACAGGTAAAATCTTTCTCAACAAGATCCCAAAGGCACAATAAACTAAAAGGCAAATCAGTATGTGGGACTGCATTAAATTGAAGAGCTTCAAAGCAAAAGAAACTATCAAGAACCTCAACCGAGAGCCAACAATATGGGAGAAAAATTTTGCCAACTATTCCTCTGATCGAGGAATAATATCTAAATATACAGAAAACTTAAGAAACTCGGCACTGATAAAACAAATAACCTAATCCAAAAATGGACAAATGAACTAGACACTTCGCAAAAGAAGAAATTCAAATAGCCAAAAAATGTGTGAAAAATGCTCAACATCATTAGCAATCTGAGAGATGCAAATCAAAACTACGAAGAGATTTCACCCCAAGTCCAACTAGAATGGACACTCAAAACACAAATAACAAATTCTGGTGAGGATGTGGAGAAGTGGGAACCCTAATACATTGTTGGTAGGATTGCAAATTAGTGCAACCACTTTGAAAAACAATATGGAGGATCCTCGGAAGAATAGGAACAAACCTACCATAGGAAGGGCTTTTAATACAGTCAAATCACATACTTTTAAAAGATAATAAAGGAGGAATACTATTGAATTAAAACATGGGTGAAACTCAAGAACTCTGTGGTGGGTGATAGAAGCAAAAAGATACTACGTATTGTATGAGTTCACTTACGTTAACATGCAAAAAGTAAAATCAAGCCAGGCATGCTTGCGCACACTTGTAATCCCTGCACTTGGGGGACGGAAACAGGAGGATCGCGCTGGTTTGAAGCCAGTCTTGGTGGCTTAAGACACTCTGTTTCCAAATAAAAATATAAAATAGGTCTGGGAGTGTAGCCCGGAGGTAGAAGGGTTTCCAGGAATCTCAGTACCACCAAAAAAAAATATGTAAAATCAACAGAAACAAAGAAATAAGTATGTGCCTGCATCTGCATGGGAATGGAGAGTTCATGCAAATTGGCATGAGGGATCTTTTGAGAATAATAGAAATGTTCTAAAATTGGACCAAGATGATGGTTGCACAACACTATGAACTTTCTAGAAATCATTGAAATAGGGGAAACTTATAATATGTAAATTACCAATAAAGCTCTGAAAAGACATAATAAAATGTATTCAAATCAACTCGATATCAAGGGGAAACGGACCAATTATTTGAAAGACAAATTGCTAAAGCTCATTAAAGAATAAATGGGTAATTTAGTAGTTCTAGATCTATTATGAAATAGAAAGAGTAAAATATGATAATCTCAATATGATAGATGCAGAAAAATTGGTTGGCAAAATTAGCATGTTTTCATGATAAAATTACCATCAAATTAAGTATTAATGTCAACTTATACACTAAAAATTGCATACACAAAAATATCTACAGTTAACTTTATGCAAAATAGTGAATGGCACTTTGCTAACTAAAATAAGCACAAGAGAAAGACATGCACTCTTTACTGCTTCTATTTAATGTCATGTTAGTGATACTAACCAATGCAATGAGGAAATTTTTAAAACAACATACTTATTGGAAAAAAGAAATAAAACTGGGTACATTTACATTTGACAATATTTTCTACACAGGAAATCCCAAAAATACACATAAAATCAATAGAACTAAGTGATTATAGGAAAATTATAAATGTCAATATAAAAATCAATAGTTTTTTACCATTAATGAATAACTGAACATTAAAATTTGTATAAGATACCATTTACAATAGAATATAATGTGGGGAGAATTTAGGAATACATTTACAAACACAGGAAAGACACTGGTGTCAGAAATCAAAGATCTAAATAATTGGAGAGCTAAACCAAGTTCATGCATTTGAATAATTAATGTTAATATGTCAATTCTTTAAAATTTATTTTTATATTTACACAATTCCAATAAAACCATCAGCAGTGTTTGTAGTTTTGTAAGTAGGAAACTATCATCTTATTTTTTTAAAGCAAAGCAAACAAAAAGTAACTAGAAATGTCAAAGCAATTTTGGAAAAGAACACATTTGGATGATTCATACTATGTGATTTCAAGACATACCATAATACTTACATTATCAAGACTCTGTGGTATCTTTCTAACTTAGAAATTTTAGAAGTTAAAAATAAGGAATTAGAAATAAGTTATAGCCACAGACGACATAGTTGAGTAAAGAATAATCTAGAACATAGATTGGAAGAAAATATCTAAAGACAGAGATAAAAGGACAGAACTTTCAAAGAGGAGTGTAAGAGACATAGAAAGAACATGCTTTCAACTATGTCAAAGTAGCTTCTATCAGAACAATTCTCTAACCAAGAAAAAAGGAAACATAAAACCTGGTCCATTGATTTCCTACTGCTATTTTTATAAATTACCACAGACATAATGATTTAAAACAACAAATTTATCTTCTGACATTTCTGGAAATCAGAAGTCAGAAATAAATCTTAAACAAAATCAAGGTGATGACAGACTGGCTCCTCCTGGATATGTAAAAGAAAATACACATTTCTCTTCCAGATTTTAGAGGCTGATGACATTCCTTATCTTGTGACCTTTTGCTCAAATTCCCTTTACTGGGGATGGAACCCAGGGGCATTCAACCTCTGAGCTACACCTCCAGCCCTATTTTTCATTCTTTATTTTGAAACAGGGTCTCACTGAGTTGCAAAGGTCCTCACTAAGCAGTCTAAGTCTTTTTATCTCTTGTGTTTTCTGGTTTTTCATTAATTACATGTCGCAATCTATTTTCTGTTTTACCAATTACTCAGATACGTATAATCTAATGTTAAACTTAATCATTGAGTTCCTGATCTATATAAATATAACTATATATGCTACATATATTATCATTAGGAATAGATACATAAAATTCTCTTTAATTTGAAAATATTTTCAAATATTATTGTTGTATAATTCCTTATTTATTTTTGAGTACTTTTTTGGTGAATTGTAAATTTTACATCATATTGGGGTATAGAATGTCAAACACATTCATGTACATAGTTCTTGCGCCCTTCCCAGTGAGTCCTTCTCTTTCTCCCTCTCTCTGTTCATTTCTTTGATATTGGAATTGATAGCTGTGTATACATTCATGGCAATATTTCTACTATTACACTCTTTATGACTTTGTCTCCCATCCCTGATTCCCTTAGTCCCTTAAATTCAAATAATTTTGCTTTTATTTATTTAACAATTACAATTATTAATTACTGTCAGTAATGTAAATTTATCAATTTTTATTAATAATTAATTATAAATTAATACTATTAATCATTATTAATATGTGTCTTACAACTGACTTACCTGATGTTTGTGTGTCTATTTTCATTTTCTATTGTTTTTGTTGTTGATGGGGATTTTTTAGTATATGTACTTTTGGTGTTGGGTTTACCTGTATACTTGGTCATCTTTCATTGTAATGATAATGAATCATAAGATTAATGTGATTTTTCTTCACTGAGTATTTAATAGTTTCTTCTGTGGGACACCCAGGAACTCTTATAATCTGGAACTACCTTCACTCAAGTTCAAGATGAGATTTCCTTGACTACTCTGACTTTATTACTACCTGAGATTCAATACCAAAAGTGGGTTGATTTTAAGTTTACCCTTACTAAAGGTGGCCCCAGGTTGTTTGGAGGAAACTCTAAAGTTTTTGTTTTGTTTGGATTTTGGAGTTGTCTCCTATTTCTTTGAGCCTAGGAGAATATAAAACCTAATACAATTCAAAAATTTGAGGTTTTAAAATACATCCTATTAAATATTAGCTTCCATGCTTACTTAAGTTTCCACTTTTTTCAATTTTAACCCATTAAATTCCTTACTATTTTAATAATCATTTGGTTAATATAACGTTCAATACTTTTTTAAAGTGTTTTAGTAGTTTTTTAAGGGATATTTCAGCCAAACAACCTAGTCTGCTATTATTGGGAGCTAGTAGTTGACTTTTTTTTTCTAAGAAGGGCAAGATATATTGTAAAAACAGTTTTTATTCATATACTATTTATAGCTAACTTAATGACATATAACCTATAACAGGGCAGTCATTCACAATTATCAGGGCAAAATCATTATCAGGAGCTAAATCCCTAATTGGGGCATGATAGTACCATTCAGAGATCCAACTTCAACAAATGGGAACTCGGAGGAGAAATATAGGGGAAGTGGCCACTTCCAGTTAGGTCATTGTGTGGGAATGGGAGTGCCAGAGAATTAGCATACATTCGGTACAGCTGTTGCGGAGTCCTAGAAATAGGACAGAACTTGGCACAGGCAGTTCTCTTCTATTGTCAGGCAGCCAATATGTACCGAACAAGAACTTGTACTATTGACTTGGTGGCTGAGTGAGGCCCATACAATGTTCTGTGGAATGTGAGGTTAAGTCATTTGGTTTGGCACTTGCAGCCAATTAATAAAATCCTTGTATGCAGCCTTCACAGTAAGATGTCTTTAAAAGCACACTGGAAAGGTTATTATGTCGCAGAACTAGAGCAGCACTTTGGTCAGAAACTTGGGAAACATTTGTGTCAGTGCCTAAGTTAATGCAAAATTTTGCCCTCACATAGATACCAGTCTTGGACTTCTAGCCCTACCATTTGAAATGTTATAACAAAATATCTTATACCGGGTGGCTTATATACAATAGAAATTGAGTACTGTGTTTCAATATCTAAATTTTGGAGGGAACATAGTGGGAGCTAAGACCCCAGGAAGACTAACAAGGTTTAGAATAGGTCAAAAAACCTATAGAGAGACTGATCAATGGAGTAATAAATGGCTTAGCTCCTAGGGTAAGTTGTATGTGAGTAATATTTGCAACTGAATTTCAGTAGGAAGACGAGAAGAACATATTCACCTGAATGACGCTGATAAATACCATAAACCAAGGAGAGTGGGAATAAAGTGGCGGAAGAGGTACATTAGAAAGCCTGCACCTGGCAGTTTGTGGGGTGTTGTCTGCCAGAGCTAGCTGTCAGGCCCAGGTGGCTGGAATGGAGTGATCAGATTATAGATTATACAGACATTCTGGCTTCTCCTGAGGGATGATGTCGTCGTAGCTGACCTGTGGTTGGGAGCCACTGGAAGTTCGTGAGCAGTGCTGTGACAGGACTGAGCTAATGAACAAGGCCACCCTGGCCACTGTGAGGCGCACAGAAACAAGAAGATAAGCAGACACAGACACAGATGCAGGCATGGTTGGCAAGGAGGCTGTTGCTCCTCAAACATGAGCTGTGAGCCAGGCTACTGCTGGGAGTGAGTACTGCCCCTCCCTGCCACCCTACCCTCCACTACATGGCAACAGGTCAGGGGACTTGAAAGGTGACCCTGTGACCTTGATCCCTGACCCCACCATCATCCTTCTCTCCTCTTAAGAAGAGGATCTGAGCCCTGCGTGGTGGCACACGCTTGTAATCCCTGCACTTGGGAGGCAGAGACAGGAGGATCACACAGGTTCCAAGCCAGCCTCGCTGGCTTGAGAGACCCTGTTTCCAAATTTAAAAAAATATAAAATCAGTCTGGGAGTGTAACCCAGAGGTAGAAGGGTTCCATCCCCAGTACCACACAAAAAAATAAAGAAAGAAAGAAGAAGAAGAAGCAGAGGAGCTGAGCACCCCTCCTTCTGGCATAAATAAAATGCGTCCCTCTCTGTTTTCAGAGCCTCCTAGCCTGACCATGGCAGACAGAGAAACTTATGACCTGCTCTTGGCCCACCTGGACTTAGGAAAGATCCCAAAAGCCACTGGACATGGCCAGTTGCACAGATGCCTGGTTGGGCTCATCTGCACAAGTCAGTGGACAGGGAGGGCCAGCCTGGCAAGCCCCAGGACTGCCCAACCAGGCCAAATCCTCCCCTCCATCAGGTTCCATCCGTCATGGTGCTGGCCCTGCCACCTCTGTCTGCCTGTCTCAGGCCCCTCTGGTCCAGAGCTCCGGCGGTGAGGATGGCAGGTGCTACAGACTTGGTCCCAGGAATTCTTACTGTGACTGTTTTTGGGGTTTTTTTTGTTTGTTTTTACCTGGAGACTGGAGATGAGACATTCCCCACCAGTAATACAGTCTCGGGAATCCAGGGGAAGGGATGAGGCGTTTCCCACCAGAAATCAGGCTCCCCGTGTACCCTGGCTGGCCTGTATAGGATTTGGCTTGTGCCTTATTCAGTCCCTTGCTACTCCAGCTGTAGCCCAGGGACCAGCACCGGTGGGCGGCATCACCTAAAGCTTTCTCAGAAGTGTGGGATCTCAGGTTGGCCCCAGACCCTCTGAGTCAGAATCCACATTTTAACAAGATCCCCAGGGATTCACAAGCACTCTATGATGTGAGATACACTGACTTCTGACACTTCATTTCAGTCTGTGTGGAGGCAAATGCAATTTGAGTGGGAAGCGAGGTTTTCACAATTATGACTCAGTTTTGCTCTGCTCAATCTTCAGGCCCACCTGAAATGTTGTATTTATTATCTTTGAATCCTACAGTTACTATAGAAGAAAAAAATTGTATAGCCTAATAGCATTTTCAACCACTAGTAGAATTATTTTGTTTTGTATTTTTAATCCATGACAATAACATTTACTCTTAATAATTCTCTTCTAATTATGTATGTCTACAACCCTCACAAAAGTGATATAAAAATAATAGCAAGTTAGTAAACAGATAGATGTCCTTTTAGGAAACACTGTCTTTGTATCCCAGATTTGGATTGCTCAGGACTTGTGTAGCAAATATTGAGTGTACCATAGGCCTGCTCAGTAAAAATAAAGCCCCACCCTGCTCTGTTAAAGGACAGCTCCATCCCCAGAGGCTTCTCTAGTGGGACTCTGTGAGCACTGGCTAGGCTGGCTGACATGTGTGTGGGGAGAAGGGTTTTCCAATACCATATATTGGGGTTTTCAGTTTTTCTTGGAGTCCAGGGCAAAGACTTCAGCTCATCAGTGCTCTCATGACAGGCTTTGAACAAGGCCTTGGAATAGGGTCCAGAAGAATGACGAGTTCCAAAGCCAGTGTGGAATATCCCTGGGGACTTCCCCTCCTTCTTTTAGGATATCTTTGGGAATTTCAGAAAGTCCCTTTTCCCATTGTACTAAGGCTAAACATGATTTTGAAATACAAATTGTTTGGACTGGATCTCACTTTTTTTTTTCTCGGTAGACCTGTAGAATCCCTTAGATTCATTATTAGTTCACTCATTATCTTACTCTGTGTTAGGCCCAGGGATAGGAAATAAAGATGCAATAATGGCTTAGATTATTTGATTGATTTCAGATTCACAGTCATCCTCTCTGCTGTAAAATTCCGCCATCCTTCTTGGTAGTTACAGTATCCCTCTGGAAGCTCCATCTAAGTTACCATCAATGGCTTTCTTGAATACAAGCATTCTGTTCTCTAACCATAACTGATATTGTTAAAGTCACTCATCTATTCCTAAAATACCTGTTTTACAAACTCATTTCTGTATTAGGGCTCTAACTCAGGGATATTCTATGCCCCCATTCATTTTTTATCAATTTAAAATTTTTCTGAAACAGGGTCTTGCTAAGTGGGGAAGGCCTTACTAAATTGCTGAGGCTGTCCTCGAACTTGTGATCATCCTGTCTCAGCCTCCCAAGTATTGGGATCATAGATGTGCACCACCACACCCAGCTTGTCTTTTGAACTGTTTAAGAACTTCAGTTTTCTTTATTTACTATTCTTTTGTTAATATTCCCAACTTCTTTATCCTATTGTCTTCCTGCTCCATCTATCCAACCAGCCATTTTTCCATTGACTTTATTTACTTAGTCTGATGAATGTTGGCTGCTAAACTTTGTCAACAGGCAGATAGATCTCAATGAAAGTCCATATTCTAAAGCTCATCATGTGCTGTGTGCATGTATGTCACTATTATTATGAACTACATTATGATGTGGAACTATAATGCACCAATAAAAGCATTTATTTATTGTTATTTTTGTGGTGCTAGGGATTGAACTCAGGGAGTTCTACCTCCAAACTAAAACCCCAGCCCTGCTTTTTTTTCTTTATTTTTGAAACAGGGTCTCACTAAGTTACAGAAGGCCTCACTAAGTAGTTGAGGCTGGCCATAAAACTGTGATCCTCCTATTTAAGTCTCCCAAGTACCAGAATTACAAGCATGTGCCACCATGCCTAGCCCAAAAAATTATTTCAAAAAAGAAAATTCACAGTCTTCAAGTTCAACTGGCTTTTAACTGCCTAGGCTCCACTTTGACTAACTAAAACTTGTGTTAACCTCTTCAAACCACTTCTTCATTTTCTGTAAATACTTTCATCTGTGTATTTTCAAATAAATTATAATTCATCAAACAGGATCCCCTGTACTTTTCTCCACCCCATTCAAAATGTGCCACAACTTCATTAAAAGTGGTGGTATGAACCTGTATTTCCTGTATATGGGAGGCTGAAACAGGAGGATTGCAGGTTCAGGGATGGTAACTTAGTGAAACTGTTTCAAAATTTAAAGGGCTGAGAAGCCGGGCATTGTGGCGCAGGCATTCGGGAGGCTGAGACCTGGAGGATCACAGTTCGCAGATAGCCTCAGCTACTTAGTGAGGCCCTTTGCAACTCAGTGAGACCCTGTTTCAAAATAAAAAATAAAAATAGGGCTGGGGGTGTAGCTCGGAGTTCAAATGTCCCTGGGTTCCATTCCCAGACCCACAAAATAAATAAATAAATAAAGGGCTGAGAATGTAGCTCAGTGGTAGAGCACCCCTGACCTCAATCCTAAGTGCCACAAAAATGATCTTTCTAAGATGACCAAGGATTTCTCCATTGTTAAATTCAATTATAATTTCTATGCTCAGAGCTTCCAAATGCCCATCTCTGGTTCTGGTCTTTCTTCTTACCTGTGATCCATACTAACCCACTTTCTTCTGAATATCTCTAATTAGGTTTCTCCAAACTGAACTTATGAAATCCCACATTCTTACAACCAAAACATAATTAACAAATCCAATTATCAAACTGTATTCCTTCTTCTCCCACACTCCCATATTTAGAGACAGAACAAGTCTTATCTGTTTTATTTCTTAGAATTTTCTCCTGGGAGAGGTTGTTAAAGAGGCTAGACTTCTTATTGTCACTCTCTTTGTTTAGAACACTGTCCTCTAAATTCCTTTAATAGCCTCCTATGTGGCTTCTCTGTTACCAGTCTCACTCCTTGCCATTCTATTCTACGAGCAGTGAAGCGATCTCTCTAAATCTCAAGTTTTCTCCTACTTAATGTGCCTTAATGGTCCCCACAGATTTTTGGATAAAATTCAGACTCCTTCCGTAGGCCTCCACAGCTCTGCCTGACTGCTTTCTGCTTGCATTTGCACCCAAATCTCCATTATGTACTCCTATACTTTCTTTGTCCTCCACAGAGGAATGTCCTTTTGAGCTAAACTGGACTTCTCAGTTCCTCAGTACCTACTTATTCTCTTGAGCCTCATATTACACATGTTGTTTTCTATACAGAGGATATTCTTTCCTGTATCAATCTTTCAGAGTAGGTAGACCGTGGTCACAAGAGTCAATGAGAAACACTTTGAGAAATTCAGCTCAAGTTTGATTTGGAGTCTCCAGCTTTGCAAACAGAAGAAATGGAACTTTCTAAACAGCCTTTAAAGGGGAGAGAGAAGAAACCGTCATCTTCTTTGATCTTTCTACTCACTACTCACTTTCACATCCCCAAAATTCTCCCACAATTTTTGTTTCTTCCATCTCTTCAGATGATTGACAACTAAATGAAATCCACATGAAGGATGACTTCAGTGGGCAGCCTAAGAGAAAGCACCAAGTTCCTGACATGCCAGTAATTGGGGCACTGCTACAAAACAAAGATGTTCCACATAGCTCCTGGGAGAGGCTGCTCCACTCTTCTTTCTCAGTTTCATTACTTCTCTTATCCGTGCTCTGAGTACAGGTACCCTTTGCTAGCTTGAATCCCCAGGGGGAAAAAATGAACTTCCTCTAGCCTGAAGCATGAGATCCACCAAGGGAAGGGCAGTGAAGGGATGAGAGGATCTTGCTGTCTTTATTTTCCAGGTGATAAGAGATGACTAAAAAATTTATTATTTTTAAAAATTATGCTTGGATGTTTACATCGAGGAAATTTGCGCACCATCAAAATGTTTAGATGTCAATAATAGTTATAAATTAAGTGGAATCAGAAAATGGAACAATCATTATTTTAGTTTAATCTTTTCCTGAAGCCAAATAAAGCTGAATACAGTTCTGTCATTTCTGAGAATCTCTTTCTCTGACATATAAAGATGAGCTTTACTTTCCTGGTTGATGGAATGTAATGTTTGGCAAATTTATGGTTCCTTTCATACCAAGACTTCTAAGAGGCCTACTAAAGTATTATTCCCAGGTCTATCTCTTCTTGGTCCCAGGGTCTCTTGTGAAGTAGGAATCTGTGGCCATAAATAACGTATTTATAAGTGTATATCTACAGGAAAAGGAAGTGCACACCTGTAATTCCAGTACCTGAAGGGGCTGAGGCAGGAAGATCACAAGTTAGAGGCCAGCCTCCACAACTTACAAGGTCATGTTTCAAAATAAAAATAAAATAAGGCTTGGAGTGTGGTTCCGAGTTAGAGAGCACCTGGGTTCAATCCCTAGTAACACATACACACACACACACACACACACACACACACACACACACACACAGTGAGAATTCTGCTCCAAAGCCATAGCTATGGAGTTGCCCCCAAAGCCCAATGACAGAACCTTAAATACAGCAGCCACTCCTGCTCTGACAACCCTTAGTTGCTGGGATTCCTCTCCCTTGTTGCTCACTGAAGACATCTTTCAAGTGAGTTTCATTTAATTGTCAATCCCTCGAGGAGGTGGGCGAGAGAAGGAAAAAGTCAATAATGAAAGAGGCTTGGAGATTCATCAGAAACATAGCAAAAGGTCAAAAAGGATGAACCTTGTCTCCCTTCTTTACCGCCCACATCCTCTTACAGAGTTCTCTGTATCTTGCATTGTGACTTAAAACTTCTCTGCCCAACTCCTCTCAGAAGCAGAAAGGCTTTGACTAATCTGTGCCTAGTACTTGCAATTATCTGGAAAATGCAGAAATAAACTATCCCACTCCTCAAGGAACTCACAGTCTTGTGGGAGACAGCCAGATAACCAGCACTTGAAATATACAGTCATCCTAGTATCTTGAGTTTGGGAGCTAAGACAGAGACCCAGTACACCAAGGGGGTTAGGCAGATGCTCAGATATGCAAATCCTCAGTTCTTCTACTTCTTCCCAGTGTGAAATTGCCTTCCAGAAAGCATTAACCTCCAGGTTTGCAGTGGCTTTGGCTTTGGCTTTTTTCTAAATATTTTGGCTCCTTGTTCTTTGTCTCTGACATTTATCAATACCCCAGCTTGTGTGCCTTCTCTCTGCCCCTACATGGTTTCTCCAGGCAATTAAATCCTCTCCTGTTATGTCTTAAAGGTGTTCTCTTTTCACCACAGGCATGACATTGTACTGGAAAAAATAATTGAACTAGAATAGGGTATTTTCTAAAAACACAAAGTTAAGAATTGGGTACCTTTGCTGCACATCATGTTCTTGCTGCATGCTGGCTACCAGAAACCTCCTCTGTAATTGCTTTTAATTGCATTATCTGTTTTGTTCTATGCTGTATTCCTAGTCCCTTGCATAGGGTGGTATGTGTAATAGGTATCTGTGGAATGAACTTCCTTCGTCCCAAGATAATTCCAACCAAATTAGAATAGAACACTTATATTCTGGGGGTTCTATACATTTGCCCAAACTCATAAATCCACAGTTAATCCCACATTTGATTACTGAGTCTTGGTTATTTTTACAATGATTAGAACTGTGGGGGGGGGGAAGGAATGGTGAGAGAAGATACATTGATTTCTTGTGGATGCTCTAACAAATTACAATTTTTATTATTTAAAACATAGTTCTGGAGGTTAGAAGTCTGAAATGAGTGCCCAAGGGCTGTGTTACTTCTGGAGACCCTATGGAAGAATCCATTCCCTTGCGTTTTTCAGCTTATAGCATCTCCCTGCATTCCTTGGCATGTGGCCCCTTCTTCCATCTATCAGAAAGTCAAGTGAATTAGGGACACTTCTCTTCTTACTGTACCTCTTATTGAAGCTAGAGGTTCTTTTTGTCTACCAGGAAACTCAGACTCAGGAGTTCCCTTACTACTCCTCCACCGTCATCAGTCATCACTCCTACAACCTCCTGCTCAGCATTCTTTGTTATATCATTGCTTTGAAGATCAGGTTCCCTACCCTTACAGAACCCTTTGTGTAACACTTGTCTCTATCTCCTTTTCCAGTCTCACCAAATGCCCTTTTCTACTTTCAGTCTCCCCGGTCTCTTTAGCTTTAATCCTTATATATAATACTTATTTACTGTGCCTGGCACAATGCTAGCAAGGCTTTTTATTAAATAACTCCTGAAAAGTGAATCTAGTTCTTTCTTTTTCTGTTTTTCTTTTTGTGGTACTGGGGATTTAACCCAGGGCATTCTACCTCCAAACTACACCTACAGCTCTTTTTATGTTTTTATTTTGAAACAATCTAGCTATGTTGCTAAGAGTCTTGCTAAATTGGTGAGGCTGTCCTTGAACCTCTGACCCTCCTGTCTCAGCTTCCCAAATACTGAGTTTACAGGTGTGCAACACCACACCTGACTTCCTCTTCTCTTTAGTACATTGAGCACAACAGAGAAGCTAGCTGGACTCTGGCAAACAGCAAACTCAGTCAGTAAGATCAAATTGTGCAGTGAACACTGCATGAACACCACTTGACACCACTTCTAGCCTTCTCCATGACCCCTACAACATCTGAATTCTAGGAGATACTCACTGATACTAGAACCACAGTGTGTCCGTCTCCCCTGACTTAATGAACATGGCTCAATATGCCTCACAGAATTGGGACAAATTTAAAGAGTGTCCTAACTTCAAATGCTAGATAAATGAGATGGAACTTTGTCTGGTCTATGGGGCTTTAAGGGGATCAATTTCATAATCTGTAAAATAGATATATTGGTGGTATCCACTTCAAAGAGTTGGGAGTACTTAACATAGCAACTGGCTGCTAGGAAGTGCTGAGTGTCTGTTCACTATCAGAGTGAGTCATGTTGCTAATATCTCTGTCCCTTACAACTTGTTTGATTCTCAACTTAATTTGGCTCAGTGTTTCTATGTAACTCTTTCATCCTCTACCAAGATATTCTCCCAGATTATTAGTATTTTGGGAAGCATATAATTGTGTTGAGAATTGTGATAACACCTTATACTTTGCTCTGATCTGATTACAGCTCAAGGGATAAACACAAGGATGACAGTCAGTATTTACCCTCCCAGGCACTGATGCTCTGGGAGTTCAGAAACATTGGCTTTCTTTCCACCTGATGCCTACTTTGCTGCTGTTCACACTTGAAATGCACACTGCACATTTCCTTTATGTAAACAATAAAATCTGTTCTAGGCTGCCATGCATTCAGACACAATTGACTTCAGCTCTGATAAATGTGGCTAGAATCCTGAAATATAAGACTCAAAAGAGTCCTAAAGGTCATGTAGCTCAAGATTTTCATTTATATAGGTGAATATTTGATACTTAGAGTATGTGAAGGGTTTGTTCCACTCAGGGACAGTGTTGGAATTAGAAGATTTATCCCTTGTATGTGAGCAGCAATTAATGATCCCAATATGCAGTAGATCATTTAATCCTTGCAATTGTCCTTGGGAAAACATTTTATTATACTCATATTACCTAAAGATTAAGTGAGCTGCTCAAGGTCACACAAATAGAACAATGATATATCCCAGATTGGAATGCAGTATTTTTGCCATTGCTCCAAATACCAGTAGCTTTCCTCAAAATCATGCAAGTATCTCAATCTTCTCATAGTTTTGACCAGAGGCCAGTCCCAGTGAAACCTCCTTCAATGGCTGTATATTAATAATTATAAGAGAAAATGGTCATCCAACTATGGGTCAACAAACCCTGCTGCATCTGTCACTGTGGCTTATTCAGGGAGACTGTGGCATGACTAAGGCCCAAAGCCAAAGTGCCTAGAACTGATTCCGTAGAGGTAATCACTGACCAGAGAGCATCAGGTTTGGGCACTATCTCCCAGTGACCAGAAGCTGAATAATGCCTGCTAGTACCATAGAAACCTGTGATTGCTGACTGTGGTTCATCATAGCACACCAACTCAGTATGCATGTGACTTGTGGAGAGCCATTAAGATTTTCCCCTTTAAGAATACTTCTGACTGTCCTTTGCCCAGAGCCAATAAGGTTTGGGGTCATGGAAAGTTCAACATCTGAGAGAAGCTCAGGTGGAATTGATTGGTTTGACCGTTAAGCGCACAGGTGGTGACGGCACAGGGTTGACTGGTTTGACCTTTACGCGCATAGGTGGTGACGTCACGAGGTTGGTTGACCGGGAGCGGTATAAATAGGACGAGAGCGATAAAACAGGGATCGGTCAGTAGAGATATCGACCCGGGAGTGTACTGGTGATCCTTCCATGAGAGAATGAAGTATTCTATGAATAAAATTCATTGAATAAAATTCTTTTCATCCTCACTCCTCTCCTCTCTTCAGAACCCGTACTTTTTCCGACTGGCTCCGGCAGTGACTCCAAGAGACCAGTCAGCTTCAGAGTCAGTAGCCGATGTTCCTAACATCAGCATGAAGGGCACGTGGTGACTGACACCTTAGATTTCACTGGCCGATACTACTTCTACCAGGAGTTCACTAACTCTCGACTTTGCCAATTGCCATTCCTTAAGCAGCAGGAGAAAGATTGGTAGGATTATAGGCTAGATCTGTATTTCAGGAAGGGGAAACAGTTTGAAGTATAGAAAGATCCTGAATCTCTTAGCCAATGTGACACCTGAAGGTATAAATTTTATTTGCTGAAATGCAGAATCCCATATCCCCAGTCTTATGAGATGTTGTAATAATCTCAGGATGAGCTTTAAGTCATCCTGAGATTATGAAAAAACTGAGAGATCCACAATGGGACTTAGAAGTGTTATTAGTATTTTTCATAAACTTTGATTCACTTCATTTGGCCCTTTTGTGACCTGAGAAAAGGTCTATGAGAGAATGGGCTGAGTGTGATGCATCCCTGTAATTCCAGTATTTGGGAGATTAAGATAGACCAGCCTCAGCAATTTAGCAAGGCCCCTTTTCAAACATAAATAAGTAAATAAATAAATAAATAAATAAATAAATAAAGACTGGGGATGTATCTCAGAGGGTTCAATCCCATTCTGAGAGAGAGAGAGAGAGAGAGAGAGAGAGAGAGAGAGAGAGAGAGAGAGAGAGAGGATGTGAGAGACAGAGAATGACTATAAAATGACTATAAATGTGTTTGTTGGAGAATGAGACTGAATAGAGTAATTGAAGATGGGAAACGCTAAGAACCTATGTGAGAAGGATGTTGGCTTAGAGGGCCCAGCAAATGTTTTTCCCAAAGTAGCTCATTTTCCTGAGCCTATAAATCCAGCTTTGAGGGATCACAAGGCAGGAAGTTAGGTCTAGAGTAATCCAGGTGATACCACATGATGGGAACTTGGACTGGGACGTTGGTAGTGGCAGTGGGAAAGAAGGAAGAGGCTACACCATAGGATTTAAGTTGGAGGTTGAACTTCCAAGGTTTCCAGATATAATGGATGTGAAGATGAGAGACAGGTGTCAAGAGCACCTCTGAGATTTGGGCCCTGATGATCTGTGTGAAAGATGCTTCCACTGATTAGTAAAGGAGTGATCAAGAGAAAAATTAGGAGGTTGAGGAATTGAGAATTTTGCTGAAATGTTTTGAAAATATAAATTTGAAAGAACTAGGCTAAAGATATAACTTTGGCAGTCACCAGCATAATGGAGGTGTGATGGCTTTCATGCACATCCGAAGTGTCTTGGGTTCTCTGTGTTCCTCCTCTTGGCTCTGCACTAGCCTTAGGTTTGATGCACAAATTACTAGACTAGGGCAGTAAAGTTACGCAGCTTCTAGCTGGTTCTTGGAACACTTGTTCTTCCAAGGCTGCCTTTGGAGATGTTCGCTCTCAGAACCCAGATGCCATGCTGTGAGAAGCCACAGAGAAAGCCGTGTACAGATGTTCAGGCCACCAGTCTTGTATGAACTTGTTCTTCAACCCTAGCTGTTCATCTGACAGACATGAGAGTCAGAGTCCCTCCTCTGACTCTAATCAGGCACCTGGAATTTCTTTCCATCTTCCCAGCTTAAGACCCAACTTTTGCCCCTCTGAATAGGACTGGAAATTGACAACTAGCATGCGTGCATCTTGCCATGGTATCCCCCATCATACAGAGAAGGGAAGTGGATACACTACCCCAAGATAGTCTAATCAATGAAGCCAGTCTCCACTTGGTTGAATCATCCTGTCTGCAGCTATAAACATCATGTTGCAGAAATGAGCCATCATTCCTGTGTCCTGTCTATTTTCTTTATGTTCAAGATACAAAGGGGCTATTTAAGTTTAGGATGGGTTTGTTACACAAGTGATAGCTGAACTATGTGGTAACTGAAGCCATCAGGAAAGATGAGATCAATCAGGAAGAGTGTAAAGATGGGAAACAAGAACAGGGGAAGCACTATAAGGAAGCCCTGCCTTTAAGAAAGGGGAGGGGAAAATTCGAATGGGAAAAATATGAGAAATAGAAAGGTGGGGGCGGGGCAGTGGGGCTATCAGGAGACCAGGTGTCATGGAAACCAAAGAGTAAATTTCAAGGATAAAGTAGCTGTCAACAGTGTCAAATGCTGCTGACAGGTCCAGTAAGATAGCTGAAAAATGCCTTCAGGTTTTAGTAACAAGGGCAGCAGTGACTCTGCAAAAGCAGCTTCATTGAACAGAAAACAGGATTAGAAGGGAAGTACAGAGATGAAGAACAAAGGTAAGCTACCCTTTACCTGTGGCAAAAGAGAAGAGGAAAATGGCATATTCCGATCCCACCAAATTTGTCTTCTTGGTCATAAGAAGCTTAGGGAGTTCTCTTCTGAGAATTTCTGTTCTCTCCTGAGCTAAACCTTTGCTAAAACAGAAGGAGAGGTGTGTTTTGTTTTCACTCTTTGCTCTCAGCCCATCTGGGGACCCCCTGCCTAAAAACAGCATTCCCTTAATTTCCTCATTTGAAGATTCAACTTTTTGAATGCTTGGATTGGAGCCAGGTCACAAATAATTCTGCCTTTTATCACACACAAGACCTTGCTACATAGAGCTTAAGGTAAGGGGATGAGGGCTGGTTGGGGGAGCTAGGGGCAACACTGCTGGACCTGTGAGTATGACCCTTTTATTCCTAGGTTTAGCATTCTCACTGTCCTTACTTGGCATTTAATCAATTCTTTTGAAGCTGCCAACTCATGTAAGTTGTGCCAGGGGGAACCGAAGGATGGGGTTTGTGCTGCCAGGGTTAGCTGACATGAGAGCAGCAATAGAAGCAGGATGTGGAGACACTTGGGGGAAGAGTGGGCCACCAGGGATGCTGCTGGAAAGGATACCCTGTTGACTTCATTCTGATCATGATCCAACTTTACTAGCAGAGAAACTAAGTCTCGGCTCAGGGGAAGGATTTGCCCAACATTACACATCGGCTGCAATGAGATTGAACCCTGGCTGGAATCCAAATATCCACTCTAGTGCTTTCCTTTGGATATCACATTATTAGAGCTGAGGCAGAACAAGCAGGTTGTCACTACCAGTTGTGACAACATGGATGGAACTGAAGTTTTTTTGTTTGTTAAATAAAGTAAGTTGGGCACAGAAAGACAAATGCCACATGATCTCACTCATATGGGAAATCCAAAAACAAAACAAAGAAAAATACAAACAAATAAATAAACCTCCAAAATTCAAATACTGTATACTTATCTTTAAGAATTATTTCAGGCTGGGCGTAGGGGCACATGGTTGTAATCCCCACACTTGTGTGGTGGAGACAGGAGGATCGTGCAGGTTCAAAGCCAGCCTTGCTGGCTTAAGAAGCCAAACTGCAGAAGAAGAAGAAGAAGAAGAAGAAGAAGAAGAAGAAGAAGAAGAAGAAGAAGAAGAAGAAGAAGAAGAAGAAGAAGAAGAAGAGGAGGAGGAGGAGGAGGAGGAGGAGGAGGAGGAGGAGGAGGAGGAGGAGGAGGAGGAGGAGGAGGAGGAGGAGGGGAGGAGGAGGAGGAGGGGGAGGAGGAGGAGGAGAAAAGATAAGAAAAGGCAGGAAGCCCCAGAAGGCAGCTTTCCCATCAACAAAGGCAGGCATCTTTCGCCTTATGCTGGCAGATGGTCACAAGATTAATGCTCTAGTGGTAAAAGGAACATGTGTAATTTAGAAGCTATGGAAGCTGAAGAGAAGTGATCTTTGCCTCCAATTCTTGGGATCTTTTAACAAAAATTCCCCTAGGAATATCTTTACTCTTCTAGTCCCCTTCATATTATTTTCATTTCCTGCTGAAACTCTTGCAATGATTCACTTTTCAAGGTGCCTTCTTCCCAAGCCCAGCCTGGGGAGCTCTCTGAAGGTTGTCATAACAGAGGTATATACTGAATATACAGTGGGTACAACTGAGGTTTTTAGAGAGGTCTAGTCCTCACTCATGCCTTCCTTCCCTGTCCTCAGTACTCTAGCAAGAGGAATAGATCCTTAATGAATACCCAGATCTAATAGCTCACAGGAGATACGAATTATTTAATTAGGAAAAGGCTATTTAAAGTGGCTTAAAACAGAGCACATGTATTACAACTGTGATTCTCCCAGAGCCACTTTAGAAGACTGCACATTGTATTTGTTTTTTTTCCATTAGTCTCCATCTATCATGACTTAGCTAGTATCCTCTCTAACCAGCTAGTAACCTCTAGACTGGTACCCTCAATGATATTCTGGGATCTCTCTCCTAGATTCTTTTTTTTTTTTTTTTGCGGGTCTGGGGATGGAACCCACGTGGCATTTGACCTCCAAGATACACCTCCTGGCCTATTTTTTATTCTTTATTTTAAAACAGGATCTCACTAAGTTGCAGAGGGCCTCACTAAGTAAATGAGGCTGTCCGCGAACTGTGACCCTCCAGTCTCAGCCTCCCAAATGCTGGGATTACAAGCATGTGCCACTACGTCCGGCTTGCTAGATTCTTAATGCCATAAAATACTCCAGCCCAAAGATACTGGGATTCCTGGTGCAGGGATTCAAAGTCTAGGGGAGTTCAGCAACAAAGTGCTGATGGGAACAGATTGAGTTTTCTCCCTAAGACTAGGTGAATAGTTTTCAAACACAAAATGGTTTCAAAAGGTTCTTAAGAAAATGATATGTAAATATTGGTATTAAGCAATTCTATAAAGAGGGTACCTCCTGTGTCCTGTGAAGTTGTTCTGAGAACTTGACTGAACTGTGCCAGGAACTGTGGCATTAGTGAAGCAGTAGGGCATCCATCAGATGATGACAGAGCTGAGCTGTGCATCAAGGGTCAGATTGTCTTAAGCCTCTTCTTTTATTTTTGGCAAGAGAAACTTATTTTATGATTTGAAATGCTCTCCCCAGGAGATTTTCCCATCCTTTGGGAGCCAGGTAATTTCCTTAAGCATATCTCTTAGGATTATCTCCCAGGTTCTCCAAACTTTAAGAAATCTTAAAGCGTCATCCTCCATTTCTCAACACTCACACTGCCTAATAATTATTGCTTAAGAGAACCAATGCCTAAGGGAAATAGTAATCATTGGGAAAGAGAAAGCCTTTAGAATTACAATGAGAATAGCTTTTTCTATCTAGTTCCTGTGAGTTGGTGGATTTACCCTGGAAAGCAATACAGCTATTTTCTTTTTTATATATAGTGAGTGGTGAGCCCACTGAGTCAATAAAAGCTTTTTTTCCCACGGATTCCATTTTGAATCACTCTAATAGAATCATTCTCTGGGGATAACTTTATCCAGCTGATACTTTTTCTATTTTTAAAATTCTGATGAAGCCAGGCATGGTGGCACACGCTTGTAATCCCAGTGCTTGGGAAGCTGAAACAGGAGTATTGCAGGTTTGTGGCCAGCCTCAGCTACTTAGTGAGGCCCTCCACAACTAGTGATACCCTATTTCAAAATAAAGGATAAAAAGTAGGATTGGAGATATAATTCGGAGGTAGAATGCCCCTGGAATCAATCCCAAGTACCCTCCCAAAATCCTGATGAAATACACCTTACAAATTTTATCACTTTAATCATTTTTATTTATTTTATTTTATTTGAGGCTTTGAATCTGCAATCCTCCTGTCTCAGCCTCCCAAGTACTGGAATTACAAGCATGTGCCACCACACCTAGCACTTTAACCATTTTTAAGTGTGCAGGTGAGTGATACTACATATATTCACATTGTGGTGGTATCTCCACTATCCCTCCAGAAGACTCTTCAACTTGCAAAACTGAAACTCTGTACCATTATGCACTAAACTTTCCATTCCCCTCTTCTCTCAGCCCCTGGCAACCACAATTCTAATGTATCTGTTAGTTTAACCTAGATATTTCAAAAGAGTGGAATCATATAGTATTTTTCCTCTTCACTGCTTTGTTTGATTGAAATATATCATTATTGAAATGTTCCAGCTTATTCTAATGATAGGACTATTAAGAAGTAGGAAGTGGCGTGAGAGAGTAGGTGAAAGTCAGCATCATAGGAATATCTGTGTTAGGCAGAGTGAACAATGAAAGTTCTTCAGCCCAAGTACAATTCAGAAAGGGTTTAATAAACAGCCACTAAACATTGCACCAAAGCATTTGGAAACACAATTTCTACAGAGAGGCAAAGGTCAGACTTCCATTCTAAATTCCTTAGGACAATCATTAAGGGCCCCGCCCACCCCACCCCCAATCCCCACATATCCACAAGACTACACTCATCTAGTCATGAATTTACCTACAGACACAGTCTTAAGAATAATGGGACTGGCATGCATTATCTCAGCAATGGCAAGGAAGCAGGTATGGGGGGAGGATGAATGAAAAGGCAACCAGCAGCTAATGATACACCCCTTGGGAGCCTTGTTCAGGGGGTGGACAGGGGGAATCTGCTTGTGGCTTTACCTTAGACTTCTAGAATATTCTGAACTAGTACAGGTATTTAGATCCAAAAATGGCTGGGGCCCCAGCCTCATTTCTTTGAACCACTACTATTAGAGTTTGTCTTCTTGAGTGACACATCATAACTTTCTGAAGACCTCTTTTGTGTCCAAACAAACTATTTTCATGACCAAGAATGTTTGCTGAAATTGTGCTGATTCTGAGGTCAAAGTGAACCTAGTTTCTCAGTCCTTTTTTCATTCAGGTTTTAGACAGGGGCACATAATTATTCTTTATTAAAGATACTTGTAAGGATCCTAGGCAACTGATTTAATCTTCTGGGACTCAGTTTATCTACTTTATAAAAAATTTGTATTTATTTATTCCTGTCCTTTTTACTCACAATAAATTTAAAACAATTAAGATAGGATGGCCTGTAAATAATACAGTATAAAACTGGTAATAAAGTTGATGATTTTGTTGATGCAAAAATTGACAGGAGATATTTCTTTGAATCTCCATTCACCTTTCAGAAGACTCAGCATCGACAGATCCACAGAGGACCAGAAGTCCATGACATGGTGGAAGCAAAGGGTGTGAGTGAGGGTGTGGCATATGTAGAGTAATGGAAAGGAGAATTTGACTTTTGCCTGCCAGTGGCCCTTCTGAGCCAGACTTCAGTCCTTGATTATCATCAATTCCTCTTTTCCTGTGCAGTGTTGACTTGGCAAAGTTGCCTTGGCAAAGGAGGTGGCTTTCATATCGCTCCCATCTTTTAAAAAATTATCATGTAGGCATTTGGTCTAGATCTATTTTGTTTCTATGTGTACCTTTTTAGTTTAACTGAGAATGTTTAATAATTGTTGTTCCTGAAAATTTTGCAGGCAACAATGAATCCAAACTAAACAGTGCCCAGATGGCTAAAAGGAGGTCAAAGGCATAGAAAGAAGAGACTTTCTAGAAGAGGAAATATCGAGCATGGTACTACTTTTTTGAAGGACTGAACCTGGCAGGGCATCAGCTATCTTGGTGTCATGCTGTTCGGGCTAGTTCCATTTGGTTGAGAGATGTGAGTGATAATTGGCCCCACTAAGCTTTGAGCCAAGAAAGGATTAGGGTCATATTCACAGATTAACACAGGTTTCTGCCTTTGCTCAGTTTTATGCCTAGTAGGTCTTTCTATAGGCAAGGGAGGTGGCAGACAGGACCACAAGAGATAGCCCAGCCTGGTTCCCTATTGAGTCGGAATCATCTGGTCTGAACCAGTCAACAATTTTCTCAGTCTGGACCTCTCTGAGAGCCAAGGATCCCACTTCAGGGAGTAGAGTTTCCTGTTCTATCTGCATTGGCAGAGTGCAATAAAATACATGCTGTGTCCTCAAATGGGGAAGACCGGCCAAGTAGGATGAGCAATTTGACAAATGGCAGTGTTTGGTTCTGATGGGGGCATACAAAGCCAATGTCAGAGGGACAAGTAATTTTTCTGTTATTTTTTCATTGAGATTCATAAATATGAATTGAGATTTGCAGCTTGGAAGAGGGTTAAAAAGAAAAGTCCTGAAATACATGAAGGGAGCTCTGGGGCCTGAGTGCTTCATGGGGTATATGGTGCTCTGGTTGCTGCGCCACCATGACTATCTACTGTTTGCGAATCATGCCCTTGATAGCGGATTCCCGGTTCACATATGTGGCCCAATAGACCAGGTTGAATATGGCAAACAGCACAGGAAAAATGATGCGGGAAATTTTGTCAACTTTGCTGACACTGTTGTAGGTCTTGGTCTCAGTCGGGCTGTCCTGCACATAGGTGGCCTTGGGAGAAGCGATGATAGTAGGGCTTGAGGAGGCACTGGGAGCAGCTCCCTTGGGGATGGTGGTGAACTCGGTGTCTTTGGCCAGGTTGATGGGATAGGTGGTCCCCACGATGTTGAAGGTGGTACTTGTTTTCTTGGCTGGTGCCGCAGGTGTTTTCTTCTAGAAGCCAGGAAAAAGAGGGAAGGGGGAGAATAAAACAGAACTCAATTAATTCAACACATGGATCACCTTCAGAGGCTGCAGGGAGGAGGAACCATGAGGGAAGTTAAGAGACAGGGGGCACAAAGTCACTAAGTAGCCAGGTTTGTATCTAGGGATAATTGAAGACAACTTTATAAACAGAAAAATGTGTATCATCCTGGCTCATTAGCTATGCGGCTTGAGCTACAACACTTCTCCTCTTGGAGCTTCAGTTTCTTAATCTGTAAAATGAGGCCCAAAGTAACCGGCTGTTGTTGAGAGGACTGCATGAGAGGAAGTTGGTAAGAACCACTAATAATATGTAGACTGTTAATCATATGTGGGGTTTTTGGTATCATGGAATTCGATCCTTGCAGCAACCCTAAGAGGTAAATGGCTGAGATCTCTCTCATTTGGCAGATGAAAAAACTCAGCATCAGTCTAAATGGCAGCATTCACAATAGCAATCTGGACTCCCGACTTTTATTTAGGGCTGGCTGCATTCTGCTGCTTTCTACAGGCATGAGACACATTTTGGTTACCCGAAAAATAACTCCAAAAGGCCGCGACCATCAAGTGGCACATCTCCTGTGAGGAAGAGAGCTCGGTGAGTCTGAAAATTCATTTGTCTTAAAGGCACAACAAATACTATGTATGTTTCCATGCACCATTCCAACAACATCCCACCCTTCATGCACTGCAAATGTGTTTGGCAAGGATAGAAGTGCATCAAAGTTTTTCTCTCTGTCCAGGCTTCAGGCAGGGGCCACAGCCTCCCCATAGAGCTGTGCAAATGACCCCCTCTGAGATGGCAAAGGTAGAGACAACTGAGGGGATTTCTCTTTCGTCTTATTTTCTTCAGAGGAAAACATACCCAGAAAGGTAGTAGGGAGCAGGCACACACACATGTGCCTATTTGATCTCACAAGTATGAATGTATGCATACATGGAGCCTCATTGAGGCTAGCCTGTTGCAGAAGAGAGAAGAGCAAATGATGGTTAGGCCTGGATCAAAATAGAGGGACTGCAAGTGAGGTGTCAACACTAGTTGCTGCTCAGCTCCTCACCCTGGTCTTTTCTTCCCTCCTTCCTTCTATGGCATATATGGGCCTCAGAAATGCTCTGATTTCAGACACTTTGTATTCCCTTTCTTGATGTTACTTTGATTATCCTCTCTTATTGCCCTTTCCTCCTAGTCTCTTTCTATTTATTTTTTTCTGTATTCAAGAGTTCCCATTACTTTTCATTTCTCCTTAGAAGTCACTGCCATTTATTTTACTGATCCTAAAAATAATTTTGCTCAATATTTGCTAATGACTAATGAGCCAAGAAGGGTTAAATGGGAAGGTTGAATGATAAATTGGCCCCAGGTTCTGTCTCAAGGGAGTTTACAGTTCAGTGTCATATAATGTGATCAGAGTTCTAATAATTCTGAGCAAAGGGCTATAGGACTTTGGCAGAGGGAGGCGCAAAGTACCTACAGGTGTTAGAGAAGCTGGCTTGGGGAAGGCAATGAGGTTTGAGGTCTGAGTTACAAAAGATGCACAGAAACTCATCAGATGAAATGCAGCAAAGGCTTAGCATTGTTTGAGGGATGATGAGTTTTCTGTGGCTTGATCATAGTGTATATGGAAAAGAGTTGTAGGAACTGAAGGTGTGGAGACAGGCAGAGGACAAATCTTGAAAGTATACCATGCTCTCGCTCTCCTGCTCTGCTTGCCCATGCTGCTTCAGAGCTTCCAGTCAGGGAAGGGGAGTGCCAAAGATGGGGGGTATTGATTTAAATAAGTGAACAGTCTGACTAATAGGATATTTTAAAAGCAAGATACTCTTTTCTTTTTGAGGATTGCAGTTCCATTGCTAGTGAGAGGGACCAGAATCCTGAGGCTTCTAAGCACCTTGCAAATGCTTTAAATACTACATGAGACTCATTTATAATTAGCAGAATCATTGTGTGAATAGAGTCCTGCTGCTAAATGCTTTTGCTGTTAAATAAAATAGTAGTTTACTTGTTTGCCTGCTTACTTATTAATTTGCTTAGTAATCTCCTTTTTATAGCAATTCCTCCCCTTTTAAAAGAAAGAAGAGTATATGTATGTGTGTGTGTGTGTGTGTATATATATATATATATATATATATATATATATATGAAAAGTAAAAGGGGTTTTCTGACTTTTCTAGAAGCATTTACATAGTATTTCACTTAGTCATCTTGTAAGTTGGTTATGATCAGGTCTTTGAAACAAATGTATGGAACACTGAACACGTTCTTTAGCTCCATAGGCACGTTGTGTTCTATAGGTGAGGAAAAACAGCAATTTATTTAATTGCAGATTTGATAAGAAATAAATTAAAATTACCTTTTAATTTCTCTCACCATTTCCAACATAATATATTATAATCAGATGCTACATTTTTTTTGGCGGGTCTGGGGATGGAACCCAGGGGCATTCGACCTCCGAGCTACAGCCCCTGCCCTATTTTTTATTCTTTATTTTGAAACCGGATCTCACTGAGTTGCGGAGGGCCTCACTAAGTAGCTGAGGCTGTCTGCGAACCGCAATCTTCCAGTCTCAGCTCCCGAATGCTGGGATTACAAGCGTGCACCACCATGCCCGGCTTCAGACGCTATAATTTTTACCTAGATTGTCAAAAAAGAAAATCAAAACTGCAATATTGAGGAGTTACTTATTTTCTTGCTACTGAATTGTATGTATTCCTTATATATTTTGGATATTAATCTCTTATTGGATGGATGGTATGAAAACATTTTCTTCCATTCCATAAGTTGTCTTGTCTGTGTTAATTTTTTTCTTGTAGCTAATATATTTACATAAAATATACTCTAGTTGTAACATGCTATTTTTAGGCTGATAGGAATTTAACTTTGATTGCATATAAATGCCTATACTTTTATCCTACATGCCCCTTACATTTTATGTTGAGGATTTCACAATTTATATTTTTATATTAAATTACTTAATTATATTAATTACTTAAATTATTGTAGCTGTTATTTTAATAATTTTCTTTTCTCACTTCCAGACTAAGGCTATAAGTAGCTTATATACTGCTATTACAGTATTTTATGTATTGTAATTTAACTGTGTGCTTTTGTCAGTGAGTTTATATACTTTCATATATTTTTGTTTTATTAATTAGCATTCTTTTCTTTCAGCTCAAAGAACTCTCTTCTACATCTCTTGTAGCTTGGGTCTGGTGGTGATGAACTACATCAACTTATATTTTTCTGGGAAAGTCATCTCTCCTTTTTTCTAAAGAAAGCTAGACTGGGTGTAGTAAACTTGGTTGGCAATATTTTTTTTCCTTCAGCACTTGAAATATATCATCCGAGTCTCTCCTTGCCTATAAATTGTGTCCTAAGAAATCCACTGCCAGCCTTATTGGAACTCGATTACATATTATTTGCTTTTTTTGTTTTCCTCTTATGTCTTTCAAGATCCTCTCTGTCTTTGACTTTCAATAATTTGATTATGATATGCCTTGGTGTACTTCAATTTAAGTTGATTCTGATTAGAGGCCTTTGATCTTCTTTTCCTAGATATTTATATCTTTCCCAGATTTAGAAATTCTTTTGCTATCACTTTTGTATTTAAAATAAGCTTTCTACCCACATTGTTGTTTCTTCTTCTTGAGCTCCTATGACTCAAATATTTGTTATTTTGATGCTGTCCCATAAATCCTGTAAGCTTTCTTCATTGCTTTTTCATACTTTATTGTTTTTTCTCTGCTGACTGTATATTTTAAAGTAATCTGTCTTTGAGTTCACAGATTCTTTCTCCTAGTTTTTTAATTATGCTGTTGCTGCTGTTTCACTTTACATTTTATTCAGTTTCAGAATTTCTGAATTTTTAAAAAATAATTTTAAATCTCTCTGTTAAATTGATAGCTTTGGTCATTTGTCATTTTTCTGATATGGTTGACTTATTTCTATTTATTTTCTTGAAGTACACAAAGATTCCTTTAAACACTCATCTTGAAACCGGGTGTGGTGGCACATACTTGTAATCCCAGTACTTGGGAGGTTGAGACAGGAGGATCACAGATTCAAAGCCAGCCTCGGCAATGTAGCAAGTCTTTCAGAAACCTAGTGAGACCCTGTTTTCAAATAAAGAAATAAAAAATAGAGCTGGGGATGTAGTTTGGAGGTAGGATGCCTCTAGGTTCAATCCCTAGTGCCAAAAAAACACCAATCTTCTTGAATTATTTGTTAGAAAATTCATGTATTTCCATCTCCTAGAGAGATTTATTTTCTCTGTATTTCTTTCATATTCTATCCTCTTCTTGCAAAAGAATGTGTTATCCAACATGGAATATGATGTTTCTGTGTTCTTGAAAGTCTGAAAATGGCCACCTCTTCACATACATGAAACTTTTGGTCAGGCATAGGTTGAAATCATTCATTACTCAGATCTATTAGATTTACTATTCCACTGTCTTCCAATATGCAGTGTAGTTGAGAAACCTGATGCTATTCTATGTATCACTTCATTATATATAACATTTATATTCTTTTTAGAATATGTTTAGATTATCATTTTATCTCTGCTTTTCTCAAATTTCATGAAGTTGTGCCTTTATTTATACCCATGAGGACTCTTTCAATCTGGAAGCTTGTCTTTTCATTTGTAAAATGTTCATTAGTTCTTTCTGAATTTGCTTCCTTCTCTTTTCACTCTTCACTCATTGTGCATCTTCTGAACTGAATGAGCTTAATGGGTTCATCCTAGTCTCTGACCTTCACTTTTCATCCTTAAGTCTGTTACCTTTGCTTTGATATTTTCATCTTCCCAACTTATTGTGTGATTGTATTCCTTTTATTTTCCTACTTTTCTATTAAAATTTTATTTTGGCAAATATTTTTTTTGGTGGTACTGGAGTTCCTGGAAGCCCTTCTACCTCCGGTCTACACTCCCAGACCTATTTTTTAATTTGGAAACAGGGTCTCTTAAGCCAGCACGACTGGCTTCAAACCTGCGCCATCCTCCTGTCTCTCCCTCCCAAGCGCAGGGATTACAAGCGTACGTCACCATGCCCGGCGTGGCAAATATTTATAATTCCTAGAGATTCCGCTTATTCTTTGATTTTGTTTTAAGGATAAGATATAAAAATCTATGTTAGAAATATAAGAAATCAGTTTTGTTTTTCTTAAGTTCTCTTTAATTCCCAAAGTCATCTCTGTTCCTTCCCTCCAAAATGAAGTGTTTGTTTTGTCATTCGTTGTCATTGTTTATCTTTAATTTTGCTTTTCTTTGTTTTCCCTTTCAGGTTGCAATTTTGTTTGGTGTTCTGTGGCCTCCCGATATTGTTTGACAAAGGGGAAGATGCCTGTATGCCATTGTATCTTCAGTAAGTTTGTTGATTGGTGGACTCTTATGGTGATCAGGTGGAAGCAAGTCATTTACAGAGGTATTCCAAAATTTCTGTATATAACAACCTTTTTTTCCTGTAGACATTGACCTACTTTAGAAGGTGTTAAAGTTTAGATGTAAAGTATCCCCCAAAGACTTATGTGTTCAAGGCATGCTTCTCAATCCAGCAAAATTCATGAGGCTTTTGGGAAGTGATTGCATCAGGAGGGTTCTGACCTTATTAGTGGATTAATCCATTGATAGCCTAACAGTGCTGGGAGGTAGATCATGGTTGGCAGAAGTAGATCACTGGGGGTACTCCCTTGAAGGGAATTTCCTGTCTTTTACCCTGCTTCTTTCTCTCTTCTTTGTCACTGACATGAGCTGAGCAATTGTTTTCTGCCACTTGCTTCTGCCATCATATTCAGCCTCATCACCAGCCCATAGCAATAGAGCCAGCTGACCTCTGCAACCATAAACCAAAACAAATCTTTCTTCCTCTATTTTTTTTCTGGAAATTTGTGACAGAGAGGGAAGCTCAGTAACACTGAAGGGAAATCTTACTTTTCTTTCTGGAAAGTATACATCTGGATGAATACATTTCATTTGTTGAATAGGCTCTGGGATTTTGAATGTTCTGTACACTGACTGTAAACCACCCCCTAGTTGCACTGCTGTATTTCTTTACTTTACTCAGCACATATGAACACCAAATTTCTCCAGGGCCTTGTCTCTCTTATTCCAACTTAACAAATCAATTATCATTCCTTCCATCCACATTAAATCTTCTAAAGATGTGTTAAAAGCTTTTGTCTGACTGACACCCCTTCTGCAACTCTCCTCCTAGTATTTGAGGTTTTATACCTATTTCATTCATTTACTCTCCTTTTTGGAGGAATTGTCAAAAGCAGTTATAAAGTACATGTAGTTGATCCTCAAAAACCCACAGTTCATCTATTATTCAGAGTGTAATTACAGTGAAGCAGTCTTCATTTAAAAATGAGATTTTATTTCCATCTCTTCCATTTTTATTTTCCTCTGTAATCTTTCCTGTAACATTTTTATTTAATCCCTGTCCATAATTTTACCTAATATCTGACTATATTTCTGATCCATATCAGAAATAAATTTCCACATCAAGTATATTATTTTAAAACTTTCATACTCATTCATTCTACCTTTATAAAGCAAATAAAGGTTAATAAGTTTCTTTCAAGGTGGAAAAAAAGCATCTAATCTGTGATAAGTTATTATATTTTCACTTCAGATTCACTTTAATCATTTTTACTATGGGTCTTATTTCCTCTGTATCATGGTAGTGAAAGTATAGCATCCTCACACTATAGATCCATTTTATGCATTCTAAAGTTATTTTTCAGATCTCATAATCTGCTTCTCATAGAGAACTTAGTTTTGATGGTGAGGAAAGAAAAAGAAGACTGAGATCATTATCTTTTCATAAGAGTTTTAGAACATTTTTTCTTTATTTTTAAAATTCATCTTCAGTACTCATTGTGTGGAGATACAGTCCGTTTCTAACAATTGATCATAATTTTTCCTCTTTCTTCAAACCATTCCTGTACCTCTCCTGGCCACAAAATGAAACAAACAAAACCCAAGCCTATTTCATTTTTCATAGAACACCCATGGTAGCTTTTCAAATATCTGAAAATAATATAACCATTCTCTTGAAGCATTGGTCCTTCATCCAGTGTAGTAATCAAACTGAAATATTGTATTTAACATGGGCCAACCAGTACAGAATAAAATGGCTTATCATCTTGTTTATTATAGATGAATCTTAGAAGCAAAACAAACTGGGCTTTCCAAGGGTTGTGCCACAAGGTATGTTTACATTAAATTTTATTTATCTCATATCCCAACATTTTATTTTTAATGTGGAATTGTTCTTAAGCTTTTATATCCCAGAACTAATTTTTTATCTATGTGCAAAAATTAATATTTGATTTAGCAAATGTTAATCTTTTAATTTTAGCTTGTCCATTCAAAGTTCAGAAATGATTTTGATTCCTAATTCAGAAAATATTCTTCTCCCAATGAACATTAGTTAACATGAGCTTATTAATTTAAATATTTTACCAGATATGTCTTCATCTGAGTCATTGATGACAACATTTGAGAAGGTGGGGGTCAAAAAAAAGCCTCATGAGTTATCCTCAGGGACCTCTATTCAAGTTGATCACTCCATCAGTGAATTCTATTTGACTTCAATTGGTCAACCAATTAAATCAGCCTAATTACACTATTTTTCTGATTTCTATTCATCATGAAGACATAACAAAAAGTTAGTCAGATGAGTTCCTAAAATCTATGATATTTCCTGGTCTACCATTTGATTAAACATTTTGTAAAAGCTCATGAGGTTAATTTGGCATAATTTATTCTTAGTGAACTTGGGTTTTATATTAGTTATTACTGCTAATTGCTCTTAAGACATCTGCTTAATAATATATTCTGGAGATATTTCTGCTTACTATGTAAGAGCCAGGACATCATTACTCCTCTTACTCTGGAACTAACCAAAAATAGTAAGTCAAATGAGAGATTAAAAGCTAAAAATTTATCTTGGTTGTTTTCTTTTGCAATCCTGGTTACCAAACACAAGATTTTGCATATGCTAGATAAGCATTTTGCCAACAGCCAAACTACCTCCCTATCCCTAAAACTTTATCATTGATAAAGGAATGCTTTTATAACTGATGTCAATAAGTGAAAATTAAATCAGGGTAAAAAGAAACACTGAGGATACCTGCTGCTCTGGATTTCAAGAATAGGCCAAGAACCACATATAAATAAAATAAAATATAAAAAATAAAATGTATTTAGCTAATTCTCTAAAAAAAAGAATAGGCCAAGAATAGAATTTCAAAATTCTATTGGCATGGCCTGAGAGAGGAAACAAATCATCCTCGTTTTTAAGTCAAATAAATTTCATGCTGGTAGTGAAAATCTCCTGGAATGCTGTTTGCTACCACATAATTGCAAAGACTATAAAGACCAGAACATTAAAACTATAACACCAAATGTACTCACCTGTGCATGTGCATGAATACATAGACACACCTGTTCCATGTACAGAGTGCCTTCTTATTAGCAAGGGAAACTTTACTAGTTAGAAGCACAATCATCATACAGAGTGGTACTCATAAGCATTTATATCAACAACAAATAATGTTAAATTACAAACTTGCTACTACTAACTCTCAATTACTCTCTGAATTCCTCCTTAAAATAATGCTTCCATACACAGTAAGGCTAGTAAGGAACACCTGTAAGACAACTTTAAGCAATATCTGGAGATGGTACTAAGACAAAATATGTTGCAAAAAATAGGAAAATGACCAATAAAGGATTGTTGGTGGATACACAAAAGAAATATGGGGCACATAAAAAATAAATCATGAGATATCATGATTATTAAATAAAAGTAAGACAAAATAATACTACTGCAGAAATGATGCCAAATAGGCACTGCTGAAAATGATCAAGGACATAGAAGAAAGGCTTGAAAAATGAACAAAAATTAATGGAAAAATATTGATATTTATATGCAGGCTTATAGCAGCACAATTCACAACAGCCAAATTATGGAACCAACCTAACTGTTGGTCAACAGATGAATATATGAAGAAAATGGAGCATCTATACATACAATGAAATTTTATTTGGGCATAGAGAAGAACAAAATTATGTCATTTTCAGGAAAATGGATGGAACTAGAGAATATTATGTTAGTGAGATTATTCAGTCTCAGAAAGTCACGGGTCATATGTTCTTACTTATATTGAAAAGCTAGAGATAAGATAGGAAACATAAGAACTTCGTTTACATAAAGAGAGACCAGTAGAATAGTGGAAGGGGATTGGGAAAGAGAGGTGAGGAGGAGAAAAAAGAGGTTTGATGAGGGAAACAGTTCAAATAATTCTATGTCCATATATGAAGGAATAATTATCAATCTCACTGATATGTAGGGGGAAGCAGGAAGGAGAAGTAGGGTAGAATATAGAGGGAAATATAGTGAAAGAAGTGTGCATGTATGTTTGTATGACTTTGAACCTCACTATAATATATAATTACAATGCATTAATAATAGTACAAAAGGAAAATAAAGTGGAATATAGTTAAAATTATTAAAGAAATAAGTGGAAAACCAATAACTTCCTGAAATGTACAGTCTGTGCTTCTAGAAAGAGAACAGAATAGGCATATGTTCTTAAGAAATCTTTCCTTAAACACAGAAGGCTATGAATCAATAGGCTTAAAGTAAAATATGATGTCCTAGGAACAATTGATAGAGATTGATCAGGATATACCCTTGTAAAGTAACTAGGCTTTACAAATTAAGATATATTTTATGGACTTCTAAATAATAAAATAAAGTCTGTGATGTGAAAAATTTTCAAGCTGGCTCAGATTTCTAGGTAAAATCATTTGATGCCAGAATTCAGTATAACAATCAAGGACTACAGAGTCATCAGGGAAAGATAATATGACCCACAAATTGTACAACAGCCCAATAATAATGCAAGTATAACCACAATGGATATATATTTCCCACATGGAAAAAATTAGAAAGTACGATTCCCATGGGACCTTCTTAAAGAAGGTTCTAGAAGATAGCCTTGAGATCACTAAAAAATGGATGGAAAAATAGGAAAAAGAATTTTAAGAACAGAACCCAAGATCCAGTTGGTTTACTTTTCTCTTCTCTCACCTCCCCAATTCATCTACCAACCCAACCAATAGTTATTCATCTTTTACTTACTATAAGTCATGCACATACTGTGCAAGAATGCAGATAAGCACCCACTCAAGATGTTCATAGTCTAACAAGGAGATTGACAAATTACTTTAATATGGAACATTCTTTTAATATCGAGTACCCTCCCACAGAAAAGTCACAGCTGTTTTGGTAATTCCAGAAAGGTCTTATGGAGAAAGCAGTGTATCAGTTGGGTATTGATGAATGAATGGTTCTTTACAAAGCAAGGGGGATAAAAGAACTTTTTAGGCAGGGAACAAAAAGAAGCCAAGACACAGATGGAATGATGATCACATTGTTTTTACTGTAATGTGAATATACTGGAAAGTGTGGGGCAGAGGTGGCCCTGAAGATTGTTCTCTGAATTTAAGACAGAGTCCAAGCCTCTGGATGACCTTGTAAGTGCCAACTGGGTTCCCATGAGTCTAGCAACATTGCACTTACATTTGACCCCACAAGACACAAACCCTCCATGACACCAGCTATCTTTTCATTGTTCCCAGCTAAACCTCCAGGTTGCCAAGAAACACTCCAGTTGAGTACTGGATTGATGACCCCAGTGAATAGCACACAGCCCTGCCAGTTCCTGCAGGCTATAGGCTGCTCACTCCTGGTCCCAATACAGTTCTCTCAAGGGGTGCTTCCCAGCCCCTCCTTTGTGATATCTCACCTTCATTTCCAGGGCTTCTGGTGCCTTCTTGCCTTCCCAAGCCCAACTCCGCTTGGTGAAGTAGTTGACAGTGGCAAATTCAATCAGCGCAGAAAATACAAAGGCATAACAGACGGCTATGAACCAGTCCATGGCCGTCGCGTATGCCACTTTAGGTAAGGAATTTCTGGCACTGATACTCAAGGTGGTCATGGTGAGAACAGTGGTAACACCTGGGAAGTGAGAAGAGGACAACCACTGAGAGTATGTCTGGTGAGATCATTGACTTCCTACTTGAAAGGAGCTTTATTCCTTTAAAGTAAAATACAGAGAAAATAAAAATTGGATGGGTCCACCTAGTCACCACCCAATACCAATTGGCAAAGGAGTAGCAATCTTCAGTGCAGTAGTAAACTAAAAGTTGCACTGTAGCCTCTGCTTTAATGTGTCTATTGAAGAGTAAGTAGCCTATTTCATTTTAAGAGCTTCACAGTTAGAAAACCCTACTCTTTGAGCTGAAATCTGTCTTCTCTATTTACCAATCTATGGCCCAATTGTTCACATTTCCTTTTGAAGAAAAATTCTCCTTTCTCTGCAGGACAGGCCTCCAGAGACCTGAAAAGAGTGGCTAGGATTTCTTGTGAATTTGCTCATCCCCAGGGTAAACATGAAGATCCACGTTCTCATGAACTCCTTCTCTTATTCACTTATTTCCTCATCCAAGTTGTTCTCTTCTAAATAGCCCAGAACTGAGTCCAAGATTTAGGACATGGCCTGTGTTCAGTAGGGTTTTTATTTTCATCTGTGGTCTCTGTTCTGATAATGCAACAAACTACTGCTTTGGAAAATTGTTCTGTATCTGCATCACATTTTAGGTCAATATTATAAAATCTGTGCCTATGAGTATTTGTAAAACTGAACCTAGCTTTTGGATCGAATGGTTTGTCCCCTTTATTTTTGTTTAACATATATTTAAAATTTTTAATGTTTTAATATTTTCAGATTTTAGATACACATATGAGCCATATAGTGCGGTTGACAGTATAAACATTAGGATAAGGCCAACCTGTGACAGAAATCTGGACAATCCTCCTAAAGTCATAAAGTGATATGGCTTTAAGGTGTTTTATCCCACTAAGCCTCAGTTTTATGTATAAAATGGGAATAACAATGCCACATGATAGATCTTTTTGGGGAATTGAATTAGATGGTATTATAGAATCTATAGCACCATACCAGACAATGTGTAATTACTCCATAAAGAGTAGTTTTGTATATTAGTATCAATTTTATTACTATAATACTATTTTCCTAAGTATATAATTAACTCTGATAATATAATTATAATCATATTGTTAACAATCCTGGCATCATTGTTTTATAATCATTAGTAATAATTATTTCAAAGTTCTGAGTGCTGCCACTTACTTGCTAAAGATCTTGGCAATTCCTTTAATCTTTCTGTTCCTCCATTCTCCAAGTCTCTGAGTATTACCTATTGTATATTTCCTGCAATTTTAATAAGGTAATTGTTTTGCCTAGAGAAATGATAAGGACTTCTTTCTGAAGAAGATGGGAAATGTGAGTCTGAGGAGCATAGATCAAGAAGAGCATGGAATGAAGACCTAGTGGGGTGAAAGATGCTGTATAGAAAAGCTATCAGAGAAAGCATAGCCTCTATTAATTCTATCCAGTCAGTCATGTAGATGTAACATCTCCTATCTTATATACCTTAATTATACATTTGCTATATTCATAAAAAATCTAGACTGACAAAGATGCGGCATTATTTCAACAGAGAGACTATGACAGAGTACCTTTGCACAAACTAGGCAGGGAATTATCAAAGATGATTGGCAGAAACACATTTTAAGTCATCTTATAAATCATCCACATAGTTGGTACTGATATAAAACTGATCTGAATTTATAGTCTAGTAAGCTCTGAGAATGGACCCAAACTCAGTTATCCCCAGATCACACCAAGGAAGGAGTAACTTAGGAGAGAAACAAGCTATTTCATTTATAGTTCTCAGCAAATGCAGCCATCCACTCTGGCACATCCACAGCAGTGTGTGACTGCTTAGCTGGAAAGAACTGTACTGCAACATGAGTGTTTTTGTGCCACATCTCAGTAGAGATTTTTAGAGCTCTAGCCTCTAGGACTTAATTAGAACTGTCATCTTATGGAGGGTTCTTAGCTGGTCAGAGCTGGTAGGACTCTCAATCAAGCATTTGGTACACTTCGTGGACAGACAAAGCCAATTTTTAAAATTGACCCAGCCTGTCACTCAGTGCTTTTCCTGCAAGATTCTTGAACATAGCCTTTCTCGAAAGGTAGGGGTAGAACTGACGGACCCCTAATTACTTTGAACATTTCTAGTACTAAATTTACTTGGTAACATGTGTCTATCCTACCAAATTGTGTATGTTATGTATAGAACTGACTTCAATCCTCAGGCTCATGGCACTACATTGCATTGGTTCTTTGCAGAGGTCATAATGCACTTATTATCAATAATATGGCTCTTAGTGTCTTCTGCAACATCACCAGCTGCCTAGTCTGTGTCTTACTCAGAGTTAGGTCCTAGGGATACAAGATTGAAAACATTTCAGACCACAGCATTCAAATTAAGCACCCATTCTCTCCCAGGAAATAATCAGATTTAATCGTGCTTTACATACCTGTTTACTTCTGACACTTCCAAAAGGGAATAGAGATTTGTTAATTTATCTTCAGTCAGACTTAATCCTGTTTTACAATGTTCATTGCTGAATCTGACACTATAATTCACTCGTTCTTCTCAAACCCTTTCTCCCAAACCTAACTCTACAACTCTGCTGCTCTGGGGAAAACAAAAATCACCTATATTCTCAACCTCTTTTCTGGATGCAGAACTCCCTTTGGGTCTTTAAAATTCAGAATTAGAAGCTCAAGAGGGATCCTCTACTTTCCTTGATCTCTATATACCTTAGACCATTACATGATCACAGGTTCATGGTAAGCTGTGCTCCTCTGACACATCTACCATCTCCTGATAGCACTCTCCACTCTTTCTCATAGATTTCCTTTATGCACTGGCTATTCCCTTCTTTATCCCAGGTAACTACTGATCTGCTTTCTTTCAGTATGAATTGTGTATTTTTCTCCAATATTTTACATTTCACCTAAATATCACGAAGTGTGTATTCATTTGTGTCTGCTTTCCTTCACTCCCCATAATATTTTAGGTTCATTCATGTTGTTTTATCTATTTTAAGTTTATTTATCTTAATTTTAGAATCGCATTCCATTAGATTGATATAACATAATTTTTTCATCTACCCAACTACTAATGGACATCCGAATTGTTTTTGATGTTCAGCAATTATAAATATAATGCTTGGATGATGATTTCTAAGTATATGTGTAAGTACATGCTTTCATTTCTCTTGGCAAATACCTCAGGATGGGACTACAAAATTATATGATGAGCATATATTTAACTTTACCCGACACTCTTAAACTGCTTTTAAAGTCATTCGTACCATTTAACAGTCCCAGAGATGTAGGAGAGTTGCAGTCTGTGTGCATCTGTGATTTATGAAAATTTAATATTAATTGGTACACTTACACTCCTTATAATGAAAGGCCAGAGAACATTTTATCTCCCTGTAGCCCTGCCTCAACTTACATAGATTATATTATAGTCTTGTATTTTATTTTAAATATGTCATTTGCCCAATAAACCATTATTAGTATTTAGTGCATATTCAATATATATTCACCATTACTCATACATATTTTTTTCATTTTAAACATGCCTTCAACCTTCCGTCTAGGATATTTTTTCTTTGAAAAATAAACTGTTATTTTTTATGTTATTATTTCTGTTTAAAATATATTTAGTATTTTGTTATGACTTCTTTAAATGCAGTGCATTTTCTTTTAGAACACTTTTTATTTGTGCATTTTCTTTTAGAACACTTTTTTATTTGTGCATTATAGTCATACATCTTAATGAGGTACAAGATGGTAGAGGCATACATGCACACATAACTCATTTAACCTTTCCCCAATTCCTACCCTATTCCCTCTCCCTCCCTCCTTCTCATGTTTGGCTTACCAATTGACTTTGATATGTTTATGAATGTACATCATGTACATTAGAAAACTTCCCTCTTGCACCCTCCCATTACCCTCAGTTAGGTCACCTTATTTGCTCATCTATGGTTTCTCTTTGTCTAGAGTTCCTCCTACGACCCTTTTTCTCCATAGCTTTTGCATATTAGGGAGAACATCCAATCTTTTACTTTTTGTGACTGTCTAATCCCACTTAACATAATGTTCTCCAGTTCCATAGACCATTTCCCCACAAATGATGTAATTTTGTTCTTCTTTATAGCTGAGTAAAACTCCATTGTGTACATATCCCATATTTCTGTAATCCACTCATCTGTTGATGGACATCTTGGCTGGTTTCGGTTTCATAGTTTGGCAATGGTGAATTGTGTGGCTACATAGATACACATGCATTAGTTTTTCAGTTTGGTTTCCATCTTTTGGGTAGATACCCAAAAATGGTACTGCTAGATCCTAGAAAACTTTAAAAAAATTTTTTTTTTTACTTTTAGGTTTTTTTTTTTTTTTTTTTTGGTGTGTGTGGCATCAGGATTGAACCCAGGGACATTCTACCTCCAAGTTACACTCCCAGCCCTATTTTATTTTTATTTTGAAACAAGGTCTCACTAGGTTGATGAGAATCTCACTACTTGTTGAGGCTGTCCTCAAACTTGCAATTCTCCTTTCTTAGTCTCCCAAGTACTGGGATTACAGGCATGCTCTACTATGCCAGGATTCACCATGTCTTTTAATGTATCCTACTTGAGTTTATAGGATTTCTTGTAATTATGGTTTTATGTCCTTCAGGTTGGACACTGGTCAGCATTATCTCTTCAAATATTGCTTCTGTAACATTCTCTCACTTGCCTCTTTTTAGGATCCCAATTATATCTGCATTAGTCCTTCTCAATAAATCTTAGGTCTTTTCTCTCTTTTGCATTTTAAATTTTTGTCTTTTAAGTATTTGCTTTTGATGCATATTTTAGTTCATGGTTTCTCCTTCAGTTTGATTTAAACAACTTAGATTTTATTTGTATTTTCCAATTCTACACTTTCCAATTCCCTCTTCTCTTTCTCTTGCTCTCGTCCTTCTCTCTCTTTCTCCTCTGTGTATGTGTGTGCACACACATTCATCTGTCTGTCTTTCTCATTTCATTTCCACGAATCTGCTGGAATTCTCACATTTTTTCATCTACTTAAATATATTGTCCATGGCTATTTGAAAAGCAGTATCTAGTAACCCAAATAAATACCTAGAAAAGGAATATTTATTTTTAACTTCCTAAGAATCAACTTTTTCCCTAAGGAGTTGTATCATTTTAAACCCCACCAACCTGGGCATGGTGACTCATGCTTGTAATCCCAGTGCTTGGGAGGCTGAGACAGGAGGATTACTTAGAGAGGCTCTCAGCAACTTAGTGAGACCCTGTTTCCAAATAAAATATAAAATAGGTCTGGGAGTATAGCCCGGAGGTAGAAAGCCCCTGGGTTCTATCACCAGTACCACAAAAATTTAAAAAAAATAAACCCCAACCAACAGTGTATGAAAGTTAAAATTTCTTCTCAGGTTTTCCAGTATCTTATAACATCAATCTCTTCTATTTTTATTATTCCAGTCTTTAATTTCTCCATGTGATATTTATTTATTTATTTATTTATTTATTTATTTAGGGTGTTGAATCCAAATACATTCTACCTCCAAGTTACACCCGAAGTCCTATTATATTTTTTGTTTTGAAACAGGGTCTCACTAAGTTGCTAAGGGTCATTCTAATTGCTGAGGCTGGCTTTGAACCTGAGATCCTCCTGTCTTAGCCTCCCAAGTGCTGGGATTCCAGGCAAGCATCACCCCGCCAAACTCTATGAGGTTTCAGTTTTCATTTCCTTGATAAAAATGCTGCTCAAGCCTTTTCATGCCTTTTGCCTATTTTAAAAACTGGACTTTGACTTTTTATCTTTGAATTGTAGGTGCTCTATATATTTTTGGAATACTCATCCTTTGTCATTTTTATTCTGATAAATGTGAAATGTTTTATCACAGTTTATGTCTTGCCATTTATTTTCTTAATGTTACCCTTTGATGAGCAGAAATTGTTAATTTTAATTAAGTCCAATTTATTAGATATTTATCTTTGGTTTTACCATTTTTCTTCACTCAGAAAATTCTGTCTACAAAAAGATGAAAATATAGTATTTTATACTTTCTTCTAACATATATTTTTAATTTTTATATTTAAATCCATGATTAATTTCAAGTTAATTCTCTGAAATACCACCTTTGTGATAAATCAGGTTACGATATATGTGAGTCTACCTTTAGGCTCTCTAAAATATCTTTTCTTTTATTTATGCCAATAACATAGTCAAGTATTATAGCTTTTTAATCATTTTGCATATTTTAATGGGTAAGACTTTCTGTTTTATTCTTCTGTATGATTATATTAGGTTTTCATGGCTCTTCATTTTTCCATAAATGTTCTGCAATCACTTTTAAAATTCACATTTCAACTTGGAGGCTTTCTTATCAATGCAGTTAATGTAAATATAAATTCTAAATTAGTATGAGGCCAAGTCTGAATTAAAAAAGAAATTCTCAAGGAATTCCATATTTCACACAGAGCCCAGGCCAAAATACTTTTTAATTGCTTCCCTGCACTGGTAAATGTATTTTTTATAGTTTACCCTTACTTTCAGGGAATAACCCTTCACTTTTATTTGATTTATAGGAAGGGTCTTTGTATTAATGTCCTATAGTTTACTAATAAGTTTAGTGGAAAGACAACACAATCTATCTGTATAGATATAGATAACAGAATTCAGCCTTTTCCAAATTTGTGAGCTACATTATTTGAATTCCTTGTCTCATGAGACCCTCTGTATTTTTTCAAAGCTCATAGTACAGAATATTCCAAAGTGTGCTGCTTTCATCATCCCACTGCCTTTTCCTCTGTAGCGAAATATTCTTCTGTCTTACTCTTAGAATAACACTTGTGATTGAATTCAAGGCCCATTCAGATTACATACGGTATTTTGCCTAGCTGAAGGACTTTAACTCAATCACATCTACAGAGTTATGTTTGCCATATAAGGCCACATTCACACATTGCAGGGACTTGGGCATAAATATCTTTGTATATCATTAAAACTCAAATTCTGGTTTACCAAAAACAGTAATCCATCCACTCATCTTCCATCTATAGCAATATCAGTTTATGTGATTACCACTCCAGTTTTCAGCTCCTTCTTCCATTCGGGCCTCTAAATATATCCTTTAATGTTTTATGAGGTCAGATGCTAAGTTAAAAGAAAGATGCCCATCAAGTGTTGAGTGGATAATGAAAATGTGGTGTATATATACACAATGGAATTTTACTCATCCATAATGAACAACAAAATTATGCCATTTGCAGGAAAATGGATAGAACTAGAGAACATTATGCTAAGTTAGATCAGCCAGTCTCAGAAAGTCAAGAGTCTTATGTTTTCTCTCATCTGCAGAACATAGAGAGAAAATAGAAAAGAAAAGGGACTTCAGATACATGGGAGAGATGAGTAGAATAGTGGAAGGGGATTAGGGGAGGGAAGGAGGAAGGGAAGGAAAAAGGAGGCTTGATGAAGAAACATTTCAAACAATGCTATGTCCATACATGACTATTATATCACTATGAATTTTACTGATATATATGGAGAAGGGAGAACAGGTCGTGATCTGGAAGGAAATCACATCAAGTACTACATGCATGTATGTTTATATCACATTGAACCTCACTATGATGTATAATACACCAATAAACTGTTCTAAATACATTAAGGGAATGAAATAGATTATATTATTTTCATTCTCCAGATAAATGAACAGAGATATTATGCAGCTTGGCCAACTAGAAAATGGTAGCAGTAGGAATCCACACCTGGTTGTTGGCATTTGCCATCCACATTCTATCTATTATAGCAATAGTGGGGTTAACACCAATGGTGAACAGCCAGAGTTTTTTTATGTAAGAAACTCAGTAATTAAGTATTAATTATTGATGTAGTTAGAACTCTAGAATACAGAATAAGGATTAATGCTACAACTTTGGTAACATTCTATACTTAATTTCAAATTTTGATTTTGATAGATATTTTTCACATAGCATTGTGTCTCCAAGACTCAGTTTCACCATATGTAAAGGAAAGCTAAATAACCCTCCCTCATTGAGCTTCTGTCCTCATATTTAAAGTATTAAACACAGTGCTTGGTATATAATAAAAGCTCAAGAAATGATATATACAATTATATCTAAAAATGTACCAAAATGTAAAAACAAATATTGTTTTATCTAGCTTTTCTAGGATCTGTTGAAGATTTTTCAGAGTATCAACTCTGATATTTCAAAAAATGTGTACCTATAACTCATTGCCATATAGCTTCTATTCCACCTTCTTCACCAGAAATGTTGTGTGTGTGTGTGTGTGTGTGTGTGTGTGTGTGTGTGTGTTACTGGAGATGGAACCCCAGGACATTCTACCTCTGAGCTACACTCCCAGCCCTATTTCTTATTCATTTTATTTCAAACAGGGTCTCACTGAGTTGCAAAGAGCCTCACTAAGTAGTAGCTCAGGCTATCCTTGAACCGCAATCCTCCTGTCTCAGCCTCCCAAGGGCTGGGATTACTAGTGTGCGTCACCATGCCAGGCATCAGAACTATTTTTTATTTAATTTATTTATTTATTTTTTGGTGGTACTGGGGTTCCTGGAAACCCTTCTACCTCCAGGCTACACTACCAGACCTATTTTATACTTTTTATTTGGAAACAGAGTCTCTTAAGCCAACACGGCTGGCTTCGAACCTGTGCGATCCTCCTGTCTCTGCCTCCCAAGCGGGGGGATTACAAGTGTGTGCCACCATGCCTGGCCTCAGAACTCTTTTTTAAAGATCACTAACATCCAAGTATATAACAGTATCCAACAGACAGTTTTTGCATCCTACATAAATTTACAGTATGATTGACCCAGATTATTTTCCCTGCTTCCTTTTCTTTTTCTTTCTTTCTTTTTTTTTTTTTTTTGAAAGGGGCTGTGTTAAATTGCTGAGGCTGGCCTTGAACCCACAATTCTCCTGTCTCAGCTTCCCAAATACTGGGGTTACAGGTGCATGTCACCATGCCCAGCTGACCACTTTCTGCTTTTCTTTTCTTGACTTCCATAATGCCATCCCCTTCTAATTCATTTTCTTTTTTCTCCTTTTAACATTAGTCCTTTTTTTGTTCACTGCTGTCTCCTCCTAGACCTGACCCAAAGTGTCACTTATTTCTGAACTATCCTTTACTGTATATTTAATAAATAAAGTAAAGCTTCAGAATACTGGTAGAAATGTCTTCCCTGTGAGTACCATAGAGGCAGCTTAGTAGACTAAAAGTATTAATATTTATCTCCTAAAAATATTTTGGCAATAATAATAGGCAGAAATGTTTTGTATGCTTGAAGTCTCTGTTATTATCAAAGTACTAATGATAAGCAGACCTCTTCCAAGACACCAGTAAACTCATATTGAAGTAAATTCTTCCGACTGTAGGTATTACTTGAATCCTTCCAACTGTGTGTATCTTTTACAAAATATCAATTGATTCATACTTTCAAACGGGCTAGAGGAGAAGCAGCAAACTTGAAAATTTAGTTGCTTTAGGAAGCCTTGAGTACTTTTTTTTTTTTTTTTTGCAGATCTGGGAATGGAACCCAAGGGCATTCTTTCTCATTTGAAACAGAATCTCACTAAATTGTGGAGGGCCTCACTAAGTAGCTGAGGCTGTCTGTGAATCTCGATCCTCCTGTCTCAGCCTCCAGAATGCTAGGATTACAAGCGTGCGCCACCACGCTCCGCAACATCTTTTCTGCCACCTTTTACCTTCTTCAATCTGTGTTCTAAATTTCTTTTTACTGAAGGTACAGTTCCTTCCCAGCTCTTGGGAAAACCTGACTGAGACAGTAACCATTTCCGAAACTTTATAATTTCAGTGCTCTTCTTATTCCCACTTCTCGATTAAAAATTTAGTTGTCTGAAATCTGAAAATGTGAGGACTTATTTCCTACCACTATACTTCTAGGACAGGCTTTTCTGCCCTTCTCGCCTGCCTTTGCTCTGACTGCTTTGCAAATGTCTCCTCCCCCAACCTCCATAAAGGAATACTTACCAAAGACTGTGCGTGCAGGGACAGACTCTCTATTGAGCCAGAAAGACACTTGTGACAGAATGACAGTCATGATACATGGCAAGTAGGTCTGGATCACAAAGTAGCCAATTTTTCGCTTGAGATGAAAGTGGGTTGTCATGACAACATATTCTCCTGGAGAGAGTAAAATTAGGCAGTATGTAGTCATATAAACATTGTTAAAGCAAGTCGGGCCCTAATTCAGCTCAGGAAGCTCCTTAATATTAGAATTGAGACAAGCCTGCAACTCCCAAGCCCATGTAACCAGAGCACTTTAACAATCATGAAAAAGTATTTCTTGTATAAAAAAAGTATGCTAAAAGCATACCAATACAGCTTTCTCGGAGCAGTTTTGACACAAGTTCATTCAAATCAATGCATGTTCTTATTTAAACAATAATAAGAAATAACAATCTCTTTTTCAGCACTCACTATATGACAGGCACTCATCTAGCACTTTATTAAAATATTTGATCTCCACAATAACTCTCTTAGGTAGATATTGTTGTTATCCTCATTTAATACATCAAAGAAAGATCAAGCAGATTGCATGAGGATACCCAGCTAGTAAGTACTGGCTTCCACATTCAAGGCCAGATAGATTGGCTTCAGAGTTTGTTATTTTACCACTATGCTCTGCTGCTAAAATTGATTTATTTGGTTGGAGCCAAAAGTTTGCATAGCAGAATGTGGGCTGCCCTACATCATCTCACTCCCAAAATAAAAATGCTTCTTTTTTTTTTTTTTTTTTTTTTTTGCTTTTGCTATGTGCCAAACAGCAACAGCCTTATACTTATTACTCCTTGGTTAAATGCAGTCTTCAGTTCACAGGCTTCTGGATATGTCAGCAGCATCATAAAGAAGTGAGCCTTCCATTTTCCTGGAATCACTGTCTTCATGGAATTTCTAGGAAATGATGCTTTTTTGGTTTTCCTCACTGATTACTCCTCCCATTCTCCTTTGCTGATTCCCTTTAGTTTCTAAACACCAGAGGACATCAAGATTCAGAGCTCATATTTGTTTGTATCTCTACCCCAGCCTATGTTTTTCATACCTTTAAATATGATGCTTCCCCATTGTATAGCTTCTCCCTGGTATTACTACTTGTTATGGGTTGAATTGTCTCTCAAAAATGATCTGATTAATTCCTAACTCCTCATACCTCAAAATGTGAGCTTATCTGAAAATATGGTTCTTGAAGATATAACTAATTAACATGAGGCTATACCTGAATAAGATGGGCCCTTAATCTAACCTGAGTGATATTTTTATCGGAGAAAAGAGACACAGAGGCAGAGACTGGAATGTATACACCCACAAGTCAAGGAGTGGAATGTATACACCCACAAGTCAAGGAGAACTAAAGATTGCTGTGCATCAGCAGAAGCTGGGGATAGGCATGGGACACATTCTCCCTTAGGGTCTCCATAAAGAAATTTAAATTCTATCTTTCTTCTAATAAAGTCCCTTCACTTGTTTACCATCTCTCAAAGAGTACAAGCTCAATCTCCCCAAATTGCCCTTAAAGATCCATGAAATCTGACCACTGTGGTATTTCTCTTGCCAGAGCTTTTTATTTTTTCACCTCTCTTCCTCCACCCTTTGGTTTTGGCAGGTGTCCCAAGCGAGGTGCTTTCCACTTTCTTCACCTACCCACTCCCTTGCGCCTAAGCCTAGGAAGCACCATCTGGTTAGAAAAGTCTCGGCACACATTTTGTATTTTGTGTGTTTTCACATTTTAGCTTGTTATGTGGGCACAGAAAAAATACACACAGGCTTATTTTTAATTTAGAAATGAATCTCATACAAACTACGGCACACAACTTTGGACTTCCTCTTCTCTTTCTTTCTACTTCTTTTTCAATCTCTCTCTCTCTCTCTCTCTCTCTCTCTCTCTCTCTCTCTCTCTCTCTCTCTTGTTTGTGTCCATCTTTAGACCTCTTTCATTTTCTTTCCTACCACTCTCTCTCCACCATGAGAAACATTTAGGATTTCTTTTTCCTGAGAGTTGGGCTTTAATTAGCTTGGGCAATTTTTCCTCTTCCCATCTTAGTCTGGTACTCCTGAATACCTATATATTGATCCTATCTCTAATCATGTGAAATATATTAAATATAAGTATCATTTGTAAACTGGCTATATTCTGTGGATGTGAAAGGAAAAGCTTATTGAATTAACCACTTGTTTTGAATAACAGTATATTTTCTTCAATCCTCTCCATCCCCTTCTCATGTTCTCCTTCTTTCCTTCTTTTCTTTCTCTCTTTCTCTCTTCTTTCTTCTTTTCTTTTTTCCTTTCGTCTTGCTGTCTTTTTAGTGAGATCTGAAACCTTTTAACAGGTTGGAGGGATTTCCTGTTTCTGCCTTTTTATTGCATACTATATGGGTCCAGTAGAAACTCATCAAAAGAACAATGAAAAGCCACTTTTTCATATTCGCACTCTATAATGTTTTGTGGGTGAAAACTACAAGTGGACCTTTAGAAAGGTTAGCAAATTAATTCATTCTATCAGTTAACTGCATAGTTTTCTAATGCAACTCTGATAGTTTGTATCTCTCCACAACTTCACTGTTAAAGTGAGAAATGAGCTTTAATCAGACTGGAAGATTCTTCCAACTTCACTCATCCTGTTTCTGCCCTTGTGTCCCAGCTTATTAAGCTTATTAAGTACCATCTGTGTTTTGTGTGAAACATTCAAGGGTACAATATAAAAAAGAATGCATATGTATTCACAAATTAGTTATTATCTATGGATCAGAGATGCAGAATAGTTTAGCGAATTAATGCTTTGCATAACTGAATATATTTTCCTAAAATGAACTGTTGTATTCCTTACTGTCTTGTCTTTATTGCTGTCTCTCTGTATGTTTCTTATTATGAAGGATGACCCTTTAAGTAGTTTGGGGAATTTTCCCCTGCCTTTGCATCCCAGTCTATTAAGCTCCATCTGTGCTAGTATGAAATATTTGAAGATATAGTGTAAAACACCTTCTCTACTTAGTTTCTAAGGTTGTGAAACACACAGAGGAATAACTCATTATACAAAGTAAGTGAATACATTTTCTTAAATCCATCTTTGGTACTTTTCCATCTCTCTATCTCTATTCCTTGTATTTCATGGAGCCTTCTATATTTCTTTTACTTTCATCTCTCAGATTTCTCCTTGTGTCTTTTTCAGTCTCTCTTGTTTTTTGCTCTCTTTCTTATCCATGCATGGTATTCATCTAGAGACAGCATATACAGTAATAATAATAATAATAATAATAATAATAATAATAATGTCAATTTTAGCAAGTGATCACATTTCTAGGAAAGAAGAAAAAACAGGATCATGCATCTAAATTCTCCTCCCAAAAATGAATGCAATAATTTACCACGTGAGGAAAAATGAAATCAGTCCTGAAAGTAGGCAATTGTGTCAACAACTAGCCACAGATTTTGAAGTATTTAATTTACTTGTTAATACATATTTGAGTCTGAAGCAAAGAACAGAAGTTGACTGCTTGCAAGTACTTCATACTGAGGACTGATAGCATTTGAAAAGAAAGCCAGTCACACCAAACAGAACATCTGTATATTGGAGGTCTTTCTCTGGCTGAGCTTCCCATTCATATGCTGGACCTTGTATGGAGAAACATATCAAAATTCAGTAGGAAATGTTCATAATTTTTAGTAACCATGAAAACAGTATTCATATATGGTAAGGTGTGGTTTCTAAATAAAAAAGTGTTAGTGTGTGTAGAAAAAATTCTCCCATCCAGGACTTCCCGGGAAGATGGCGACCAAGAAAAGCGGGGCTTAAGAGCCCCGCTAACAACCAATCTCCATTACCACAAAATCAGCGCCTTTCATAGCCAGAAAACACCATCACCAGAGAAACAAAAAAATCACCAGGCTCCAGAGAGAAAGCTGACTGAGAACAGAGCTCAGAGCCACAGAGGAGATACACCGGCCTCAAGCCTGAGGACGGGGCAGCAGCGCCATACTGCCGGGGGCAGCGGCAAATTCACCGGATGGCTACAGCAAGCCGAGGTGAGCCGCTGCGGAACAGCTAGGCGGGATTTCTCACCGCAGGTAAAATCTAAAGCTCCCAGTGGCTGAGCTCAGCACACGCCACAGGGATTCAGGGTGGAAATCAAAACCAAGAAGAAATATGCCAGCATCACGGACGAGGGCATAGCAGCGGCGCCATATTGCCACCGGCCGCAGCAGCAGAGAATTCACCGAATCCAGTACAGCTACATCTGCGTACTCGAGAACAGTGAGTCAAATTGCGGGCCACAGAGGAGAAATCCCAGTACTGTACTCCCTGGGACTTGACCCAGTGGGGGAGTGGCGGTAGCAGAGATATTACACCATAGGAGAACTTGCAACCTGGCACCCCCCACAGTCTAAAGCAGCCTCTATCGACTCTCTGGGTCGGAGACTCTGTGATACAACCCAGTAAAGGAGTAGTGGGGTCTGAGATACTACTGACTCGAGATCCAGAACACCTTAAGTGAAGTCATAGTGACCCAAGGGAAGAACCCAGAGAAGGCACAAACTTCCGAAATCATGGGAAAGAGGAATAATACTGGAGCAATAAATGCCCACAACCCCACAACATCAGAACCTGATAAAACAGAAAATCAGAGATTTCTAGAAGATCAAATCAGGAAAATAACTGTAGAAATAATAGAGGTGCTTCGAAAAGAACTCAGAGAGAGCCAAAAAGAGATAAAGGATGCAATTAATGAAGTAAAGGCCTCAATTCAAAGCACAAACAACCGATTAGACCACATGGAGAACAGAATCTCGCTCTTAGAAGATGATCATTCCAAAAATGAACGCATAGTTTCTAATCTAGAAAAAAATATCCGACAGCAGGAATCTGATATTGAAGAAATATGGGCCCATTTTAAGAGAGCTAACCTAAGAATAATTGGAATAGAGGAGGGAAAAGAAAGTGAAACCAAAGGGATCAACAATCTCTTCAAGGAAGTAATAGCAGAAAATTTTCCAAACATAGAGCAAGAGGTCGATACACAGGTCCAGGAAACTTATAGAACTACCTTTAGACAGGATCGGAGAAGAGGATCCCCACGCCACATAATTGTCAAAATGACCAATGTGGAAGCCAAGCAGAGAATCTTAAAGGCAACAAAAACAAAGGGCCAAGTGACATTCAGAGGCAAACCAATTAGAATTACTCCAGACTTCCCAAACCAAGTCATGAGAGCCAGAAGGGCTTGGAGTAACATATTCCAAACTCTGAAAGAAAACAACTTCCAGCCAGAAATTTCCTACCCAGCAAAACTTTCTATCAAATTAGATGGAGAAATAAGAAGCTTCCATGACAAACAGAAACTGAAGGAATTTATGTCTTCAAAACCAGCACTAGAGAAAATACTCAAAGAGATTAACTACAAAGAAGAAATAGGTGACACACACCAGAACCAGAGAAACAAGAGTTTCCATCCAACAGTCAACTAAGATTGGTTATCTGTGGAGATTCATTACTTATGTTAGTCTTTTACCTATCTCTAAATGGTATTGTTTGTCTTTATTGTTGTTAATTTTTAGGATTTCTAGTTGGAATATTAATATACCTTCAGATATCGCATTTGGAAATATTTTATCCCATTCTATTAGTAACTGTTAACTCTGTTTACATTGTCTTTGGATATACAATATTTTTTTATTTTTTTTAGCGAGTTTGTATACTCTTCTGTTGCCTGTGCCATTGAAATCATATCCAAGAAATCACTGCCAATTTCAATGTTGTGAAGTTTTATGACCCAGATTTTCTCCTAAAAGTTTATAGTCTTAAGATTTATATTTAGGTCTTTTATCTATTTTGAGTTAATATTTGTATATGGGATTAGGTAAGGGTCCAACTTTATTCTTTTCCATGTAATTAGTATGTTTCAACAATATTTAGTTAAAAGATTATTATTTCTACCACCAAATGTTCGTGGAAATCTTGTCAAAAATAACTTGACAATATAGGGAAGAATTTAGCTCTAGGCTTTTATTTAACTCCAAGGGATTATATATCCGCCTTTAGAATAGTACTACACTGTTTCAATTATTGTAGCTTTATATGGTTTGAAATCAGAAAATATATATCTTCTAGCTTTGTTCTTTTTCAAGATCGTTTTGGGTATCTAGAGTCCATATTCCATATTAGGATAGATTTTTTTTCTGAAAAATAAATATATAAATATATGAGAGTTTCACCTAAAAAAATAGAAAAAATATTCTCTGGTAAGAAAGAAAGTAAAAAGAAATATTGAAATGTTATCTTTAAGTCATCAAAAGCTTGGTATCAGACAAATGAAACTGTTATGTGAGATTATCATCTTTAATTTAGGATAAATTGCTATAATACTAGATGTCAACCACTAAGCCAAGCATGGGAGGGAGGGATGGGGAGAGAATAGGGTAGGGATCGGGTGGGGGCTGACTGGGCGATGTGTGCATGTATGTCTACAAAAGTTTGTATCCCACTACGATGTATGAATACAGTGCACCAATAAAAAAAAAAATTCTCCCATCCATATCTGTTCCTAAACTACCCAACTTATTTCTCCTTCCTCTAGGTAATTATGGTTATAGTCTCTTGTATATAGAAATGGTATATATGTGTAGATATTATATATATGCAATATAACTTACTATATATACATATATGATATATATCATATATACTGGTTTCATAACTAATTTGAAAATATTTATCTACATTAATTAAAATGAGGTGATACAGATACATAATAGAAACAACCATGAAGGAAAATAAACAAATTTGGCTGGGGGTATAGCTCAGTGGTATAATGCTTGCTTAACTTGCCCTGGATTTTCCAAGAAAGAAAGAAAGAAAGAAAGAAAGAAAGAAAGAAAGAAAGAAAGAAAGAAAGATGTACCTATATATGCATATATCTATGTGTGTGCTTAATATCTGATAAATGAAGCACCTTAAATCAATGAGGAAAAACTAGATTATTCACTGGTGGATAATGATACAATAGGTGATCTGATCTCATAGTATAAGCCAAAACAAATTCCAGATGTATTTAAAATGTAAATTTAAAAAATTTAAACAACAAGCTCTTCCTGTTAATTGTTCAATAGAGCATACCCATTTGTCTCCTCTTCCTCTTAAGACTCCACAAATGACCAATGAAGACATTAGAAAGCCCACTCAGACATAAAAAGCCAACAGGAGAGGCATCAGTGAGTCAAAGAGCTCACCCAAGCTGTGGAATGCATAGAGTACCCATGGAGGATGCTGGCAGGCTGGCCACCTCAGCCAGAGTGTGAAGGTGATGAAGCACTGCTGACTGGGGGAGACAATGTTTGCAGTGTCCAGACAAGTCCTAGACCTGGAGGATGCAGGGTCAATAAAAGGGTGGCTCAAGAATAGAAGGGACAATAACTGAGTGAATGTTCATATAACAGTTACTTTTCCTACTTCCACAGTCACAATAACTATAGCAGGATGTTCACTCTCCAGCTAAAAGAAAGGATCTCCCTATAGAGAACTAGGGTAGTTTAAATGGATGGTGGGTCCTGAAGGTGGAGGTCTACCTTCCCCTTGAGGACTTCTGCAGAAACCTTATCCCAGTGACAAAATCATCTGACAAGAAAACATAATTCCATCTGCAACTTCATCTTTCCTTGCCATGTAACCTAACATGTTCACAGGTTCTCAAAGTAGGATGTTCACATCTTTGGAGGGCCATTATTATGCCTAGCACAAGAACTAAATGCATAGTTTAATCTGGTTTGAGAGCGGAAAGTCCTGTCTTAGCTCATAAACAAGGAGAGAAAGAAAGAAATGAGGCTATGTGGCAGAATGAGCCTGGTGGGGGAGAGGAGAGGTAGGGAATAATTATGTTAAGAATTCATGTACTTCACAGTAAGAAATAGCAGTATCAACATAATATTTATAACTATGGAGGGAACAACCAGAAGTGGTTAAGTGATTTAATCTGTGTGAGCCATGACTTCCTCATCTGTAAACCTGGAATGATAATACTGCCCACTTCAGAGTGATGTTAAAGGACAAAATGAGTCAATACATTTCCTCAGGGCATTGCTTGGCACATATTATATGCTTGAAATTGATCATTATTAATTTCTCACCTTGCTTAAGTATTAATTTGATCATCAGTAAAAAAAAATGATAATATTGCATTGCATTCATTTGCTAGTGCTGCCATAACAAAGTACCCCAAATTTATTCCCTCGCAGTTCTGGAGGTTGGAATTCTGAAATCAAAGTGTAAAATCAAGGGCCAGGCTCTGTCGAAATCCTGTAAGTGAATCCTTCCTGATCTCTCACTAGTTTCAAGTTTTTTCTTGCTAGCAATCTGGCATTTCTTGGCTTGTAGAAACATCCACACTATCACTGCCTTCACATTCGCATAGTGTTCTGTGTATGTGTGATTGGGTCCAAATTCTCCTTTTCATAAGGACACCAATCATATTAGATTAGTGACCCGCCTTACTGCAGAATGACCTCATCTTAACTAATTACATCTGCAGTGACGCTAGTTCCAAATAAGGTCACATTCTGAGGTATTGGGGTTAACACTTCAACACATCTCTTTGGGCAACATAATTCAATACATAATACCCATATTGCTGAAGAGAAAACTGGAATGCTTATACACTGATAATAGGAGTGTGAACTGTTTAACCTTTCCGAAAAGCAGTTTGTCAATATATATTAAAAATTTTAAAATGTGTCTGCTTTCTGAAATAGCAATCTCAATTTTCTGTTTGTAACCTAGGCAGATAATTACACAGGAGAAAAATGCTATATGAAAAATGAGGGTGTTCAAAGTATTGTTTACAGCACTGAAACACAGAACATAATAGTAGATAAGTGGTTAAAAAGATTATGGTCCATTTACATGAGGACATTAAAGGTGAAGATATTATTTTGCTGAGGATCACAATGAAATTTTTACTGCTGACAACACATATCACATGGTTGTTAAGAATTTTCTAGTCCTGAAGGAGGCTATTTTAATATTTATTTAAAGTAACCAAAGCAAGTAATAATAAAGATGTGTTCATTCTAATTGTTAACATATTGTTACCAAATTTTGTGTAGTTGTGTACATCTGGTGACATGAAAATATGCTCATAATATAAAATTAAGTTGCAACAGCATATAAACAATATCAATGGTATAGCTCCATTTATATAAATATATTTATGTATATATACACAAAAATGCAAAGGGAATGTTCTTAAATATCAGAATGTACCACAATGAGTAAAAGTATCAAATTATTCTAATAAGATTTTTCTATATAGTTGAATAATAAAGTGCAGTCATTCCTCTGTATTCCTGAATGATTGATTTCAGGACCCCATGTTGATACCAAAATCCATGGCTATTCAGGTTCCTTGTATAAAATTGCATGGTATTTGCATAGAACCTATGAATAACTTCCCCTATACTTTATCTCTAGATAATTTTAATATCTGATATAATGAATGGAAATGCTATGTAAGTAGTTGTCATACTATATTGTTTACAGAACACAAGAAAAATGTCTGTACATTTTCAGTTCACATGTAGTTTTAAAAAATGTTTGGTTGCATAAGTGAATACAGAATCCATTTCAAATGGTGCCTTTTTCAGGCCCCCTCCTTGGTCCTGAGCTGGAGGAGAACAGGGGATAGACAACATGACATGATATAGCATCTTGAGATAACAGTATACATCCAGATAATAAAACAAAAGTAGCCTACTTCATTTATAACTATGGAGTCACCAGAGGCAAGTGTTGCTTGAAAATTAATGTAGAAAGTCCCTATTTTTCACAGCAAAAATATTATGTGATAAGTGAGACCCATAATATACTACAGTTTTTCCAAATATTTTAAGGATAGTTGGAAATGGAAAAAATATATAAGTCTACAGAACAAGTCTCCCATTATATTTGTTAATATGCTAGAAATGGTTATTTAGAAAACCAGGCAGATTTTGCCAAATAAAAAAAATTATAAGGTGGCTGATCCACTTAGGAAAATATTCCATGACTGACTGACTGTTCCCTGGACCTGCTGGCTGGGTGCCTGACCTCTGCTGGGATTAACTTGCAACCTCAGCATTGGCTGAGTTAAGCAAGTGTCTTAATGAAACCTTCAGGATCAAATCTCAGCCCTCCCACCATCATGGCTTTTCTTCTCTACTCCTTTGACCTTCTGCCCAATTATCCAAAAGACAGCCAGGCATTGTGGGTAAGAGGTACTTAAGGGCCAATCTGCCTGTATTTAGATATTCACTCTGCTATTACATTACTATTACACAAGAGAAAACCCCAAACTTCTATATGCCTTAGCTTCTTCATTATAATAGAACATTTGTCTCACCATTATTTTGAAGAATAAGTTATAAGCACTTAGAATAATGGTACAAGTTGTACAAATATTTGTTAAGCAAAATAACACAAATACCTGTACTGGATCGGATTATCTCTGTCCCAACAACATGGCCCAGCAGGTCATACTGATTCAGGCGTGAGCCATCCTGTGCCACTTCCACTGATTTGTTTTTTCCAAGAGTCCAAGAATAAATTACTTCAGCCGTTGTATAGGCATCTAAGGCAGAGAACGATCAAGAAAAAGAAATTGAAGAAAAAGTAACTGATTATCTTTGATACTAATTTTTTGTGTGTTTGTGCATGTGGTGCTGGGGATTGAACCCAGGAGCATTTTACTTCTGAGCTACATCCCCAGCCCGATGTTTTATTCTTTATTTTGAAACAGCGTCTCACTAAGTTGTGGAGGGCCTCACTAAGTAGCTGAGGCTGGACACAAACCCGGATCCTTCAGTCTCAGCCTCCAAAGTACTGAGATTACAAGTGTGTGCCACCATGACTGGCTTGATACGAAATTTCTACGAGATTTAAATATAAGTTTCATCCTCAAAGAGTTCTGTGCATGTGTTTGTTCTGTCTTTAACTGAAGTAATGTATTCATCCACCCATCTAATAAACACTCTTTGAATAATTACTGTAGAATATTCCACATATATAGGAATTAACTCAAATTTCTCTTCCTTCAAATACTTGTACTTCAAAGACTTCCAATATCTTTTTTTTTCTTTTAGAGGGTAGAGTCTTAGGGGTAGGGAGAGGAATGAATCAAATGTTACCACATGTAGATGTCAAACACAAATGCCTTCAGGAGCCAAAAGGTACCTCACATGGGAGAATCAGGCTAGTTCTAAGAAAAATAATCTTCCACCAGAAAAGTAATAAAATTTTATTTAATTATGAGTTGAACATAGGGGATGAAGCACAAATTCATATTAGTGGTGGTAAATTAAAAGATACAAATCCAGATTAGAAATAGCAATAATTAATTATTACAATTTTGTTTCATAACTTATTTATTACCAGTTTGATGTACAAACCAGAAACCTGACATCTTTTCTTCAGTACCATGGTATTAATGTTAGGCGTTATATTTGGAATTCCAATGTCAAGTGCCAAATTCTGTACAGTTTAAAGGGGTGTGGGTAAGCAAAAATTAGATGAAGTTACTTAGTTGTAGTCAGTTTCTTAAAGGAATGAGTTGATTCCTTTCTGGACATAATTTTACTATTCACACAGTAGATTTTATTTTTGAGGTGAGGAACTTCTGCTAATTCAACTTGCCCGAGGCTCATAAAGGGAAACTAATCACCATGCTATTCACCCCTTTCCTCCAAGTTTTGAGCTTTCTGTTGTTCAGGTTAGCGAAGGGGAATGCCTCTAGTTCATGGTGGCCACTATTATGTACATATTATGCTCTATTTAAACATTATGGCACAAAGCAAATAATTTCTTGGAAATATGCTAGTGAAAAAATGAGTCCCTGCAGAACAATGTAACACTGGATATACATTTCATAACAAGCCTGACGTTAACATCTACTTAGGTGTCTTTGTTAGGTCAGAGGTGCATGGGGCCCTGATGGGTTCCACAACTATAGCTACATGGTTCTCCCAAGCATGGCTGCACCATGATAACTCAGGGTAGTCTGACCCAGTCTAAGAAGCAGTTACCAATAATAAGAAAATAGTCAGAAGGGGGTAATATTCCAACCCTGACCACCAAGGCCAGCCCTCATTACCCGTGAGCAACTGAGTCTAGCTGTTCCCAGGACCAGGCACTACTCCCTCTCTTGATCTCTCAGATATAAAAAGTTTCTTGTTTCCCCCTAGTGCTGCTGCTCTCCTGCCAGAGACAGCCCGGCAGCTAACCTCACCTACAATAAACATTCCCTAAATGGAGCAACCACTGGAGCCTTTTGTCTCTTGGGTTGTGCCAATCATCTTATAGTCCTAAATGTGACTTGTTATATATTGTAGGACTTTTCTCAATGTAACTAAGTAAACTATTTCTTGATTTTTTTGTGGGTCTGGGATGGAACCCAGGGGCATTTGACCTCTGAGCTACAGCCCCTGCCCTATTTTTTTTTTTTATTCTTTATTTTGAAACCGGGTCTCACTAAGTAGCTGAGGCTGTCTGCGTATCGCGATCCTCCGGTCTCAGCCTCCTAAATGCTGGGATTACAAGCATGCGCCACCACATCTGGCTCCTATTTCTTGAATATGAATGAACAATATTCCAGCAAATTCATTTACATAAAAATTCTCATAGGCATCATAAATATATGCACAGCTCTGGTTTATTTATTTATTTTTCATTCATTCATTCATTCATTCATTTTGTGGTACTAGCGACTGAACCCAGGGGTAGTCTACCACCAACCTAAATTCCACAGCCTTTTTCTTTTTATTTTGAGACAGGAGGGTCTTGCTAAGTTGCTGAGGCCGACCTCGGAATTGCAATCCACCAGCCTCAGCCTCCCAATTACTGGGAGTAGAGGCATGTGACACTATGTCTAGAACTATGGCATTTTATATATCTGTACCTTCATGAGCTGCAAAATAAAACCACACAAGAAAGATTTTCCATATAACTTGCCTTGTATATAGTCTCAGTCATTTCTTTAACACACTGACAGCAGTACTTCTACTTTGACACATAATTTCTACTGCAACTAACAGATAATTTTATAAGTTTACCATCGATAAAATAATTTGATACCTAGAAACGTTTATTGATGAAGGCATAACTACACTTTTTAATAACACTTAATGTGTGCATTCAAACAAAATCTGTTGAATTTTGGGCATGCATATATGTCACTATCACTCTGAACTATGTTATTACGTGAGGCTACAATGTACCAAAAAGTATATGTAAACAAAATAAGTATTTTAATTGCACATCTTTCCTATGATATAATTCCTCCTTATCTGAGTTTTGCTTTCCAAGGATTCAATTACCTGCAGTTAAAGTGGTCCAAAATATTGATAGAACATTCTAGAAATGAACAATCCATAAATTCTAAACTGCATACCATTCTGAGTAACATATAAAATATCATGGTATTCCATTCCTTCCTGCCCAGGACGTGAATCATTTCTTTGTTCAGCATATCTAAGCTGCTATGTTACCTGTCTATTAGTCACCAGATCAATTTGCAGCGCTTCTGCTTAAGAAATTCTTCCATAGTAGTCAAACACTTGATCATAAAACCTCCATCACTCAGCTCGCATCATCTCACTTGTAGGCATTGCATCACTTCACATCAGCATCACAAGAAGGATGAGTACTGTACAGTAAGATAGTATGTATGTGTTTGTGTGTGTATGTGTGTGTGAGAGAGAGCACATTTATATAATGTTCATACAGTATATTGGTATTTTGTTCTATTTCATTAGTTATTATTGTTAATCAATTACTGTCACTAATTTATAAACTGAACTATATCATAGGTAGGTGTAGGAAATAACACTGTATATATAGATAGGGTTTGGTACTATCTACAGATTTAGGCATTCACTGGAGGTCTTATATTACCCTCATTTAAGGGTGACTACAGTATATTAATCATAGTTTTCTATAATTGTTCAAAAATTGTATGTCTGAAGTTTTATCTCTTCAGCAGAAGATACTTAATACATAGTGAAGATGAGGCAGTATTTCTCATTTCTATAAGACAATGAAGACCCTCCCATCTGTTTTGAAACACAACCATCTCAGTCTTTTATTTTAAAAAATGATAATATGGGTATGGTGGCTCATGAGTATAATCCCAGTACTTGGGAGGCTCAGACAAAAGGATCACAGGTTTGAGGCCAGCCTCAGCAACTTAATGAGATCCTGTATCAAAAATACAAAATAAATAGGACTGGAGTATGGCTCAGAAGTAGAGCACCCCTGTGTTCAATGCCCAGAACCATGAAAAATTGATAAAACCATTTCATTTTCCTCTTAGTTCTTCTGGGAGCTCTTAATTATAAGTAAAATAAGCATGCAAGTGAGTTGACGAATGGCAATGATATTGGATCCTGTTTTCAGGGAGAAAGGAACACGTGGTAAGGATTATGAGAAGTGGTCAAGCATGGGCCCATCTATTCAGCCTTAGCTAACTGAGGTCATGTGAGATTTGAGCCAAATGTTGTCAGATCTCCTGATTTCATAAAATAAAAAACAAATCTGGAATTTTATATCTCATGTCTCTAATTGCAAATCTTGGCAAATAACTTAAACAGTGATTAGCACTGTATGAATCAAACATATTACATTTGTAATTTCAACCTCTGGCCAAGAGACATTCTCCTCCAGATGGCTATGGTCTCTTGTGACTCAGCCTTGAGAACAAAGCATCATTTGCTATTTATGGCGTATCTAAGATTCCCATGGAATTGGAGCTCTCTAAACTATTAACAACAAGAAGAAAGGAAAATATTCTCAAATGTTTACTTAAAATTTATTCTGATATTATGTGAGGACTGTTGCAGTGCTATTATTGAAATGTGATTTCATAAAATAATATCCTCTCATTTTCCCCAGTCAGGGAATATCCTGACCCTAAATCCTAAGCAGAGAACAACCTGTGTACATCTTTTTACCTTTGCTATTCACATTGTTATAACACTCCTTTAAAATGAGCAATGCAGTGTTCCATCTAATCTACCCAAGAGTTTTGACAATGTAAAACCTAACAGGCAAGCTGGGTGTGGTGGTGCTCACTTGTAACCCCAGCGCTTGGGAGACTGAGACAGGAGGATCACACAGGTTCGAAGCCAGCCTCAGCTACTTAGTGAGGCTATCAGCAACTTAGTGAGACCCTGTTTCCAAGTAAGGTATAAAATAGGTCTGGGAGTATAGCCAGAGGTAGAAAGCCCCTGGGTTCCACCCCCAGTACCACACACACACAAAAATAAAACCTAAAAGGTTTGTTCAGGGTAAATGATGAACGGGTTTTGTTTTCACTCTTAAAAAATTTCATGCTGAAATTCTTAAGTACCCAGAGCAAGCACTCCTGAATTTTAGCCCTCAAAATTCTAACAAACCCTACTGGTGATGTGATCATATATTTTGTAGCTACCAGTGCATTATGAACTTCACTGGACCCAGACTGGCAAGTTGCTTTATGCAAAAAAAAAAAAAAAGTTTTAACTTATTTGACACTAAAATGTGGAAAAAGAAGCATTTAGGGGAGACAATATTATATTTTCATAATATTGAGATAAAAGCAGGAAACATATGAACTATTGAAGAAAGAGAAGGAAGTAAATTGAAAGACATAATTGAGAGCTGAAGATGTAGACCATTAGTAGAAAACATGCTTTGAGTGCACAAGACCTTGGCCTCCATCTCTGATGTGAAACAAAGAAGAATAAAAGGAAGGAAGGGAGGGAAAGAGAAACAAAATGAAAGATACTTAATTGTCCACTTGAAGCTTGACCCTGTACTGGTAAACAAAGAAACAAAGGTTAATAAGGCAGAGTAACCATCATTAGGTAGCCCAAAATCTGTTGCGGGAAATAGAGCATAACAGTTATAGTGCAAGTCTAAGAATGAAACATGTGCACACTAGTGAAGTAAAAACAATTGTTAAGTGAAACCAGAGATAAGGGGTGTTGATTCTGCTTAGAGATAGATGGTAGAGAAGGATTCATGAAGTAGATGATACTCAGAAGGTGAGGCTACTTTGAAGAGGTGAAAGGAGCATTACTAGCAAAACAACAGCATGTTAAATGAAATATCCCAATTACACTTCTGAAGAAATACATTTTTCCATAATCTACAAGAAATTGTGGACATCCTTGAAGGAGAGAGGTCACATGGATAGATAAATATGCCTTGGAAGGATCATCCCACCTACAACATAGATGGCTTTGGGGGGGGGGTGAAACTGAAGCTAAGACAGTATTTAAAAGGCCATTACTGCTAGGAATGGTGGCATACATGTGTAGTCCCAATACTTGGAAGGCTGAAACAGGAGGACTACAGGTTCAAGACCAGCCTCAGAAACTTAGTGAGGCTCTCTTCAACTTAGTAAAACCTAGTTTCAAAATAAAAAAAGGCTGAAGGTGTAGCTCAGTGGTAGAATACCCTTGGATTTAATCTCCAGTACCACAAAAAAGGGCCAGCACAGTTTGTTATAAAGTACTTAATGTTTGATAGTAGACAATGGGTTGAATTGAGTGATACAAAGAGGAAATTTCAGAAGTGGAACAGATACCTGATAGCATTTTCAGGAAAATTAAAAAAAAGGAAAGAACTTAAAAGAAGGACCCCAGATGAGCCTCAGAGTATAGCTTTTGTATGCAGTTGGATAATGATAGAGTTCGTTCACTTTCTCTTTCTTCTCTTTTTCCTCTGGTGCCCTTGGGCTCCTTTAGCACTTCATATTTCCTTCAATAGAGTCCTGCCCCTTCTGCTCAGTTACAGTCATTCTACTGTCATGGGGGAAATGGGTATGACATGGAATGATTGGATAACTAAGCCAGGATATAAATCAGATAATTAGAACTTTTACACTCTCAGAGTATTTCTTTCAATATATTTGGTATGATCTATGATGCCACAAGCATCTTTTGTTTGTGGTTGTTTTGCCAAATGCTTCCTTCTGTTACCTGAGCTTTGGTGTATGATTCATGCCAGGAAAACGGGAAATAAACAACTATTCTGTTGTAGTATTAATGGAATATATTCTCTTTAAGCTCATATTGTCAGAGCCTCATTGATTATTTACTTGATTGATTCAGACATTCATTCAACAAATGTTAAGACATGATATTATATAGTTATGACTAAAGAAATAGTCCTGTTTTTTCTATATATATGACAATGCCCTTAGTGATCTCACCCAGCCTTCTGGATAACACTTGGATTAAAGAGTCAATCCAAATGTCTTTCTGGACATCAGAATTAAAGACCCATGTAATTAGCACCAAGTCCTGATTAATATTTCTATGTAGAAATTCTTTCTTAGCATTATATTTGGAAATTCAGTATTTAAATACTGAATCCTGAGAAAATTTAGAAATGAACAACAATTTTAAAACAATTTTTAAAAATGTATAGTTCTCCTGTGAGAATTAAAGCTTAAAAATAGATATGGAGACATGGCTAAGTTGAATAAATCTATTCATGTGTAGTCAAAATCAAGAGCAGAAAACACTGACACATGAAGTCAGAGGTTTTAAAAGTTTCAGGTATCCAGAACAAGACACAATCTGATCAGCTGATTTTGCTTAAAATTACTGTGTTAGTAGCCCTATCTGTTGTTAAAGCTGTCAGTTTTGAAAATTAAAGTTTATATGCATAATATATTATAAACTCTTTCCATACACTCACACACACACACACACACACACACACACATCAACTTAATTAAGTCTATTTTACTTATCAAAGCTATTATTTCTTCAAAAAATAATGTGTGTGTGTGTGTGTGTGTGTGTGTCTGTCTGGGGACTGAACCCAGGGGGCATTGTATCTCCAAACCACACCTCCAGTCCTATTTTATTTTTTATTTTGAAACAGAGTCTCACTAAGTTATGGAGGGTCTTGCTAAGTTGCTGAAGCTGAACTCAACCCTGCTATCCTCCTTTCTCAGCTTCCTAAGTACTGGGATTATAGATGTATGCTCCACCTGTCTTATATGTAAGTTTGATCGGTGACTCTCTGTAGTTATAGTCAATGTGCTAAGAGATTGAAATATTGTTATTCAAGAAAGTATTACTGATACTTTCCAGTGTCTAAATATCCTCCATATATTATTGGACTTTAAAAATACTCCTAAATTTGCTATTTCTTAATTAACCAGTTAGATATCCATAAGAATGACTGAAGAGCATTAAAATGGCTAGGAATAATATATGACTAATGTGTAATTTACAAAATTCCTGAGAATTCCACTGTCGTGCTTATGAATCATATAGTTTAATGTATCAGGAATTTAGAAATAGCAATGATATATTATTAAAGACTTCAAACACCTATAGATTCATTTAACCTGTTTTTGTATACGACACACATTGAATCACACTTTCTGTATATTTTGTATCTAGCTTTTGCTCAGTGTTGTATCTGGGAACTCAGTTATGTTGTTGAGTAGAATTGTGATTGCTGTATAATATTTAATTGTGTGAATATAATGCAGGTTTTTAATCCATTCCAATAGACATTAGAGCAGTTACCAAATGTGAGTCTATTAAAATTAGCTCAGCTATAAGCATCATTTGTATGCCTTTTAGTATACATTAACTTTTATTTGTATGCCAAAATATACTCAGGACTAGAGATTCAAAGTTATGTGATATGTGTATGTTAAGTACTATTAGATGCTACTAAACAACTTCCTAAAAACTTTGTACAAATTTATGTTCTTAGTAGTATGTTCTACATCCTCAATATGTGGTATTTTCTGTCTTTTTCATGTTAGTTGTTTTCATAAGTATGTACTGGTATATTTTGAATTTCCATTGACATTTCTCTGCTAATATAATGAGAGAGGAGAGGAGAGGAGAGGAGAGGAGAGGAGAGAGAGAGAGAGAGAGAGAGAGAGAGAGAGAGAGAGAGAGAGAGAGAGGAATGGAGAAAGAAAAATTGAGAAACTATTGTATATGGTACCCTTTTAAGGCTTTGACTCTTTTTACTGAAGTTTCTGAAACCTCTTATAAAGAAGTAGGGTTACTTGTCTCATGCACAATACAAATATTTTATTCCATCCTGTGGCTTCTTTTCCACTATTTTAATAATAAAGACAGTTCTTTAACTTTTTTTATGTGGTACTGTGGATTGAACCCTTCTACCTCCAGGCTACATTCCCAGAACGATTTTATATTTTATTTGGAAACAGGGTCTCTTAAGCCAGCTAGGCTGGTTTCAAACCTGCGCAATCCTCCTGTCTCCACCTCCCAAGCATGGGGATTATAAGTGTGCACCACCATGCCCAGCTAACTTTTAATCTCTCCCAAGTTATTCTCTTTTAGCATTTATTCTATGTAGTGTTTAAGTAATCCCTGCCTCTTTTAAGATCATGAAAATGTTATCTGATGTTTTCTTCTAACAGTTTAATTGTATTGGGTTTTTTTTTGAGTGTGTGTGTGTGTGTATGTGTCCCATGCCCCTGGGGATGGAAACCAGGGGCATTCTACCTCCAAGATACACCCCCAGCCCTATTTTTATTCTTTATTTTAAAACAGTCTCACTGAGTTGCAAAGGGCCTTACTAAATATTAGCTAAGGCTATCCACAAATCACAATCCTATCTCAGCCTCCCCAAATGCTGGGATTACAAGTGTGTGCCACCATGCCCTGCTTGGCTTTACAGTTTTAAATTTCACCCATTTAGATTTATAATCTCTCTGATATTTACTTTTGTGTATTGTGTGAAATAAGAGTCATAGTCTGTTCCTTTCTCTCTTCTATGCTGTCCCACTAGTATAACTGCTTATACAATGATAATACCTTTTCTAAATTATTGTAGCTTTAAAATATGTGTAGATAAAAGACAGTGGATTATGTTTGTAAATTGTGTCACCATCAAGATTTTTTTTAACTATTCATGACATGTTAATATTTTCTTTTTGAATTTTTTTATTGGTGCATTGTATTCATACATCATAATGGGGTAAAAAGTACTTGTATAGACATACATGCACACATCACCCATTTATCCCCTACCCAATCCCCATCCCATTCCCTCCCCATCCCTCCTTCCCATGCTTGGCTTAGTGGTTGACTTTGATATGTTTAAGGACATTGTGTGCTTTAGAGAGTTTTGAATCACCATTTTTTTCTTTATGTTGTTCTTGTTTGGTGTTTGCATGCTTCTTGGCTTTCTGAATTAATTTTCATCATTTTAAAGTGATTGGCCTTAGCTGGTTTAAGATTGCTTTGCTCCTTTTTCAGTCTATTTTTCTTCTATAAAACTATATACTATAAGTTGTGCATGGTGGCGCACGCTTGTAATCCCACCATTTGGGAAGCTGAGACAGGAGGATTGCAGTTTGAGGACAGCCTCAGGTACTTAGTGAGGGCCTTTGCAAATCAGTTAGACCCTGTTTCAAAATAAAGAATAAACAATAGGGCTGGGAGTGTTGCCTGGAGTTAGAATGGCCCTGGGTTCCATCCCCAGTACCAAAAAATTACATATTATAATTTTTCTATTTCCTACATTATTCTTTTCTCTTTTATTCTTTTCTTTTTTCTTCCTTCCTTCTCTCCTTCCTTTCTGCCTTTTAGTGATGAGGATAGAATTCAGGGCCTCACACATGCTAAACAAGTGTTCTACCCCTGAGCCATACCCTCAGTCCTGTCCCACATGCTTCTTACTTTTCTTCTGTAATTTATCTTTCTGTTCTTCAGTTCTGCTATTTTCAATTTATTTCTTTTATAGTTATCTAATTCTGTATTTTTAAATCTGTGAAATATGAACTTTAGATATTGTCCTTTCTTATAAGTAATTTCCAACTTATACTTCTTTATAGATTCTTATTTTCTGTTAAGATTATCTGTTGTTTGCCTGCTTTATTCATTTTTCTTTTTTCATGAACATATTAGCAAGATTTTTAAAAATTATTACTTATAAACTGTGATACCTGGAAGACCTGTATGCTTATTTTCTATGTTTTGTGGTTTTGTTTTTAAATCTAGGTTTTAGGTCAGAGTATTCCCTGCTTATTCATATAATCAGTAATTTTTAATGAATTCCAAAGGTATATAAAGTGGTCAAATTTTCAGATGGGAATTTTTCTTCTGAAGCTATATTCTTCCCTTGCTATGCAGGTAGTATGTCTGAATTATCACCAGAGCTGGGATTATGACGCACACTTGTAATCTCAGCATTTGGGAATCTAGAACGGGAGAATCCAGGTTTGCGGACAGCCTCAGCTACTTAGGCCCTTTGCAACTCAGTGAGACCCTGTTTCAAAATAAAGAATAAAAAATAAGGCTGGGGGGATAGCTTGGAAGTAGAATGCCTCTGAGTTCCATCCCTAGTAACACACACACACACACACACACACACACACACACACACACACACATACACACACACACACACACACACACACACACAGAATTATCACCAGAATCCCATAAGAAACTCTTATTGTTATACAGTGCCCCTGAAGAGATAATAAGTTGGTGTTCAGAGTTGATAAAGTTGACAGTTGTAATCTCATCACTAGATAAATCCATTGTGGCCAGGGCTGATAGATAGGATGTGGCTAGAGAAGGTAGTTTCCTGACAGTGTGGCCTTGAGGATTATATATGGTCTTTGATCCCCTTGCTTGCTTGCTCTCTTGCTTCTGATCTCCCTGATTTGAGAAGTAGAGCCCTTGTTCTCTTCCTTTCTCTGCTTCTCTCCACCATGCCCTAAGCTCAACCCTAGTCTCACATGGACTGAATATGGAATCTACATAAAACTGTGAGGAAATAAATTTCCTTCCTCTAAATTATGTGATCAGGTTTTGGATTATAGCAGTAAGATTGCTAAGACAGGGACTAAGCTGCATTGTAGTTTTGGTTAAATCTGGTGTATCTCTACTGTTCCTTTGCAACTAGGACAGAGTTCTCTAATATTTTACACTGATAGCCTGGCATATCTTCTTTTAAGCACTGGGAAACTACAAGAAAGGCAGCTCTGCTTTTCAAAGATTTCATGTTAGTTCTTGGCCTCATGTTCTATTCATGGGGCCAAACTTAAACCCATCTGCAAACCAGAGCCAAAATTAGCAAGTTCCCCCAGAGATGTGAGAACAATAGGTCACAATTGAATATGTGAGGTTCCCTTCCTTTTTCCAGGATTTTAGTCTTGGTTAGTTACCACTTCTATACTTCTAGGTTTTCTACCAGTTTATGATAAATGAACAGTGATCACCAACAAACAACTCTATCCTACCCAGAATGGAATCAATATTCATCTCATCTGATAACATTAGGAAAAAATCTGCAAGTCTCCATTGAATTCTTCCTGTTTTAATGTTACAAGTCTAATTCATCAGGAGGTCCTGTTGAATCACTCTTTACACTGTATTCAGAATCAGGCCACTTCTCATCATTTCCACCATGATGACTGTGAGTTGAACCAGCATCATTTTTCACCTGATAATAACCTCCATTATTCCTCCATCATTATATCTCACCTGAAATATTACAATAATCACTTAATTAGATCCCCTGCTTCTACCCTTCTCTGCTTATTTTGAAAACCCCTATTTAAAAAGAAATAAGTCAGACGATGTCACTTTTGTCCAAAATATTCTAATCACTCCCCACTTTAGCTCAGCATATCATCCAATGTCCTTTAATTCCCTACAAGGATCTAGATTATCTAACCCCCTCTTTAACCTTGTACTTTTCCTTTGCATTTTTTTCTCACTCTAGACAGGCACATTGGTTACTCTGATGCCTACTGAACAGGCCAGACACTTTTCTGGCTTAAGATATTATCCCTGGGTTGTTCCTATTATGTTGAAAAGTAGTTCCTTAAATATCTGCATTGTTAACTCCTTTACTTCATAAAACTGTCACTTTTTGAAGAATTTTAACTTCTACATATAATTCTCCACCTTTATGGGATATAGGGTGATATTTTCATACATGTATACAATTGTGATGATTACATCAGAGTAATTAGCACATCCATCACTTCAAACACTCATTTCATTGTGTTGAGATCATGCAAAATCCTCTCTTCTATCAGAAAGTATACAGAAAGTTATTGCTAACTATGATCACCCAACTATGCTATAGAATAGTAGAATTTATTCTTAATTGAATTTTAGTATGTTTTATCCATCTTGGTACCTATCCTCCCCATTCCTATACCTTTTTCTAATAAAATAAATTCCACTTATTCTGAAGTACCTTTATATTTTTCTGTGGTTTTTATCACTTTACAACCTACTTCATACTTTACTTTTTATTAATTGTTTATCTTTCACCATAACTGTCTTCTATCACAAGGAAAATGAAGGGTTTTGTTTTATTTGTGGATGTGTTCCAAACTTACTAGAATAGAGGCTGACACCCAGGAGACAATCTATAAATATTTGAGAAACTAATGATTGAAAAATATGTCATACATAATTATATGGGGTTTTTCATATGCACTTTACATTTCAAAGCACAGAGCTAAAACTAATATAGATGTGATCAACACAGATCTTAATATATCACTCCCAGTACTCCCCACATAATTTATTCTGAAATTATTAGATTAAGGAACTATCTCAAATTGTATTCAATTGTAATTTTTCTAACTCATTTATGTAATTACTCTCTTTTTACAATTTACAGATACTCGAAAAGATAATACTCGCCGGGCTTGGTGGCGCACGCTTGCAATCCCCACACTTGAGAGGGGGAGACGGGAGGATCGTGCAGGTTCGAAGCCAGCCGCGCTGGCTTAAGAGACCCTGTTTCCAAACAAAAAAAATATAAAAATAGGTTTGGGAGTGTAGCCCGGAGGTAGAAGGGTAGAAGGTAGAAGGGTTTCCAGAAACCCCAGTACCACCAAAAATAAATAAATAAATAAATAAATAAATAAGAGAAAGAGAGAGAGAGAGAGAGAGAGAGAGAGAGAGAGAGAGAGAGAGAGAGAGAAGGTAATACTCTAAAAATGACCAAATCTCTAGAGTCTCTTCTGCTTACCATTTACTGTAAAGAACTAGAGAGAGGTATTATGAAGATGTAGGTAGAATGGACATTTCAAAAATTCTAAACACATTCTATTAGTGAGATCTTGTCCTTAGGAAACTGCTACTGTATTAAATATTAGTTTTGTCCTCTCTCTAGTTTAGGACATAAATGTTTCAAACTGATAGAGAAATTAGTTTGAAATGGTGATATAAGGTTTGTTGTTAGGAAATAAAACTCTAAAAGAAATCTTAAAGATTAAGTCTCTTTAGTGTTGTTTTAAAATTCTTTCTATATTTACAAATGGCCAATAAATAAATGAATAAAATGTTCAACATCATTAGCAATCAGGCAAATGCAAATCAAAACTACACTGAGATTCCATTTAACCCACTAGAATAGCAATCATCAAGAATACAAATAATAAATGCTGTCCAGGATGTGGGAAAATAGAAGCTCTTACATATACTATTGGTAGGAGTACAAATTAGTACAACCACAATGGAGATGAGTCAGGAGAATCCTTAAAGGCTAGGAATGGAATTACCATATGACCCCAGCTATAGCACTCCTCGGTGTCTTTCCAAGGGAATTCAAGTCAGAATAGCCAAATCATGGAACCCAACTTAGGTGCCTGTCAACAGATGAATGCATAAAAATGTGGTATATTCATACAGTGCAGTTTTACTCAGCCATAAAGAGGAAAATTAGGTTATTCTCAGGAAAATGAATACAACCAGAAAATATTATGCAAAGTGAGATCAGCTAGCCTCAGAAAATCAATGGTCATAGGATTTTTCTCATATGTGGAAGCTAGAGAGAAAATTGAAAACAGAAGTGGGCCGCTGGGCGTGGTGGCGCATGCTTGTAATCCCCATGCTTGGGAGGCAGAGACAGGAGGATCGTGCTGGTTTGAAGCCAGCCTTGCTGGCTTAAGAGACCCTGTTTTCAAATAAAAAAAAAATATAAAAATAGGTCTGGGAGTGTAACCCGGAGGTAGAAAGGTTTCCAGGAACCTTTCTACCACCACCACCAAGAAAGAAAGAAAACAGAAGTGGGCCTTAGATAAATGAAGAAAAGGACCAGTACAATAGTGTAATTAAAAGAGGAAGGTGAGGAAGGGGAAAGGCGACATTTCAAATAATACTATATACACATATTAAGGTTTCACTATCAATCTCAGTAATGTGTATGGGGAGGGTAGGAGAAGGGAGCAGGGAGGGATCCAGAGGAAAACATGACAAGTGATACAAACATATATCTGTATCGCTTTGAACACTACAATAATATATTATTACTACACAACAATAAAATATAAAAAATATTCCCTATCAGTTAGTACTATTTAAGATCAGTCTCCTGACCCACTCCTACAGAAGCCAGGATTAAAGGCCTCAGCTTTAGAAACTCCTGGGAAACAAAATAGGATACATTAAGTTTCTTTGGGAAGAAAATCAGGAAAACAACTTAGAAAATACATACAGCTTCCAAACTTCAGTGGGCAGGCATGCACATCCATGGGGAAATCTTCCAAATGCATGGGACACTCAGCATGAATTGTTAACCTAAAAGAAAGAAGAGCAGAAAATAAAATAAAGACCAAATAAATGTTACTAAACATGAGGTTCACTTCTCACTCAAAAGCAATGGAGTGCTCCTGAGAATAACAAGGGATTTTGCTTATTTAGGTTCAAATTTTTATGAACACAAAAGGTGAATTAAATGAACTCAATAGCCTCTCAAAACAAATTTGGTATTTGTTATTTTAAATCAGATCTGAACCCCATCTTATCACCTTCAGAAAAACAAGTATAATTTATATGGCCTAATAGTACTTCCTTAGCCACCCTCCAAGAAGCCTAGAAGTACCAGGTTCTGATTCATTCAATCCTGATAACAGTTTAATTATTTCTGAAATAATTTGTCTCAGCAGGCTATTATGTGAATTATCCAATTTAAGGTTTGCATGGGAGATGCATAGAAAGAATATCTACCCTGATAATGAACAGACATACACAAAAGATGACTCTGCTGATCACAGGAAGGAACTACTACATCTTTCTTGAGATAGCTATTGGAGAGCCATCTACCTCCAATTAACCACTTTATAAAAAAATGAAAAAGTCAGAAGCCTTAGAGGTCAAGTCTAAAGAGCTCATACGCCCTTAACAGAAGCAACATATAGAAGAGATTTTGCACAGATCTCTCAATGGAAATCTTGTTGAGGTATGATTTTCCATGTCAACATACTCATTTCCCTGAATCAATTTTTCTAAATAATCTACACCATGGTTTACCCTCTGAATTCTTTCAAGTTTTTTTTAAGGCTCAGCTTTACTGGCCCTAGATAGTAGTCTCTTGTATAGAAATGAGAACTACAGAGCCAAGATTTAGAGTTGTTTGGAATTTAGCCCTGGCATTATTTCTGCCTAACTTCTATATATATTTCACTTGATCCCTGCAACCCTCTTGAAGTCTTAATAAGTTGAGAAAGTGGATATCAATTTTAGTGTTTTTAATTCCTCAAGTAGCTTTCTTCCTTAGGCAGGTACTTCTCTTTAAAATTTTCAGGACCCCAATACTCACTGGTACCAGAATTCCTGATTAATAAAATAAATCAGCATATCAGAGGACTTTGTGTCACTTCTAGGAGTTACCAAAGTAAGGAAATGCTAATGTTCAGAATCTACCTCTCCTCAATTGTAGTGCTACTGATTCTTCTTGTTTGAGTAGTTAGCTAACAGAAGATATTTATTGTCAAAAATATATGTGTGTGTGTGTGTGTGTGTGTGTGTGTGTGTGTGTGTGTGTGTGTCTAGGTAAGCACAGGAGGATCAATGAGTAATTATTATTATTAAAAATCATTTTACTAAGTAATGACATGTTCATAGCATGGCACTACTTCTAAAGCATATTCACATTCAGTAATCCCATTCAGATCTGCTTTTAACACTTGTGACACAGGCATCCTTATTCCATTTGCTTTTGTGGTAGCCCTGTGAGGGATATATTGCAAGAATTATTATCATCTCTATTTCAGAGGCAAGAATTCATGGAGTAAAGTTATTTTCTCCAAGTCACATAACCTAGAGGAATGGAATACAAATCCATTTTTTTCTATATCAACTGTCTTCTGTTCAGCTGATGTTAAATGTCTAGGCTCCTTAGGAATCTCTGTCATGTGAGAGATACTGTAATTATCTATGGTTACCTTTAAGTAAACATTTCCTATGTGTTAGCCAGTTGTGGGGAAAAATACCAGGAATAGAAGGAAGAACTAGAGAACAGAGGAAATGCTATGTGGAAAAGATAACCCATTAACACAGGGTAGGAGTAAAGTGCATTAGCCTGGATGCATTTTCTGTTGCAGATAATGCTTGAAGGGGTCTTAAAAGTCATCATAAGGTAGAAGGAGAGAAGGAGAAGAAGGGAATACAGTATGATTCAGGAGGTCAGAGAGCATTACTCTCTAAGAACCAAGGAAAAGAACCTAGAATTTGGCTTATAGATTTGGCTTATAGAGCCCCCTACCCCCACGAACATCTGCTTTGTTTGCTCTGCTCTGTTCTTTGGTGGAGTGAACGAGAAGTGGATGAAAAGGTAGATAGGAACGTTATTATGAATCAGTTCTTCTCCTAATCAGAAATCAGTACCTTTGCATCCTGCCTTTGTAATCTATTTGCTGTGGTCTTATTTTCCACATCCCAAAGACTGCTGGTAGACATAAAGTAATTTCCCCTTGACATTACTCATAAGAGGCAGTGTCTTGGAAATAATAATGTAAGTGGAGCAAGAGAACACAATTTTCTTTATTAAACCCTCATAGAATCTTTTCAGTATCTAGCACAAGGAGCAGGTTTCTTGGTGAAATACATTTTGCTTGCATCTGGCTCTTTGAGTCATGAAAACCCATTTATGCCCTTAGAATAAAGGTCAGATTGGTGGGGATATTGCAGACTGGCTTGAGAACTGAGCTTTTGTCTAAGACACATGGAAAATTTTGTAAACATCCAAAGGATTAGTTGGAGTTGCAGGGCCACTTGTCATCTAGTTCCAACCTCTTACGGAAAATAAGAGATGGGTAGATATTTGCTGAATGGCACACACTTGCTTTCTGCTTTTCAGCCCAGAGCTCTTGTTAATGCACACCTGGGTATATTTTCTCTCGTTAGCCTACTTTGAGCAATGTCTATTATTACTGCTCTGGTCATGTGTGAAGTTGTTTCATATTTATCAGCTCTAGCAATCAAATAGGACTGGAGAAGCTGAACAGTTAGCTAGTTAGCGGCTAGCAGGGTGGAATGCAATTCAGCTTGATTTTCCTGCTAGTTCCTCCCAGAGCTATGTTTGTTAGCCTTGATTTTGCCATTTATACAAAGACTGACAATATTTGAGTTTTTTTCTTTCAAATTGTCCATTTTATAACCTCTCTAAAGTAATTCACTTCCCTAGTCAAAAAGTCCAATCAGGTCACAGATAGAAAGCTTTGACATTCAGAATAAATGGAAATTGCCATTTAAATTATGGGCGTATGGAATGGAGGGTCAGCGAAGTGGTTATTATTGCAGTCCAGTTAAGACAAAGGGCTGTAGACTAAGATTGAATTGCTTCAACTTTAGTTCCCTCAACTGCAAAAAGAATAGAAACTATAACTCCTTCCTCGCCATAACCCAGACCTTTATTCATTCAGCAGCCTCATGCACTTACATGTTTTTTAACATCATGGCTTGTGCACTCACTATGTCCTTAGTTCAGAATATTCTTCTTACAAATATCTAGATGACTATTTCCTACATTTATTTCCAATCTTTCTTTAATTACTAAATCTTCTACATGAGCGCTTCTCTATCCTTTTCTCAATTTTCTACCCACTCCATTTGCAACAAAACTTACCATGTTCTTTCTTTTCTTATAGCATCTAACATACAACATGCCATATAATGTATTTTTATATTTATCATCTATATCTTCTTTCCTTATTATGAGGTTAAGGAAGGTTTTTTATCTTGTTTTCCTTTTGGCATGGGTCAAGAGCCTACTGCAATACCTAGCACATTGTAAGTGTTCAAGGAATATCCACTAAATGAATGACTGACAGGATGACTTTTCTTTCCTTAACTTGTATATTTATATTGGAAGTTTGCAGAAAAATAGTGTAGGTTGAGCAAGAGAGGATTCAGGTATTCCTGGAGTTCTGAAAAAATAGTATCTTAACATGATTAATTAATAGCATAATATCTATTTTTTGTTGTTGGGGTTTTTTTGTGTGTGTGGTACTGGGGTTCCTGGAAGCCCTTCTATGTCTGAGCTACACTCCCAGACATATTTTATATTTTATTTGGAAACAGGGTCTCTTAAGCCAGAGCGGCTGGCTTCGAACCTGCATGATCCTCCTGTCTCCGCCTCCCAAGCGTGGGGATTACGAACATGCACCACCATGCCCGGCATAGCATAATATCTTAATCCAGTTTTTTTTTTTTTAACTAGGCATATAGTCTCTTCCCTAGAATTGCAGATCTGGGAGAGCCTGACAAAAGGCATTTAGTTTTGAACTCCCTCATATATTTTACCTATGAGAAAGAAGGGAAAGGACTTGCCCCAAATAATCCATTATGTCGAGGACAGAGCTGACTAAAAATTTCCTGACTCACTAGTATATTCAATAAATATTTACTGATCACCTACTATGTACAGAGGTATTGTTCTAAACAATATAGGCACATCCTGGAACTTACTAAGATTATTGCCCACTCAGAGCTTATATTTGAGTTGGGGCAGACGAAACTAAGCAATATAAGTTAATCATTTGGCACATTAAAAGCTGAGGGATCTGGGGAGAAAAATAGATACAGATAAAAAATACTGAGAAAGGAAAGAAGTCTCTGATAGGGTATTGAGTTGATGACATGTGGGGAATGACTTGAAGAAAATGAGAGGATAAGCCTATGGCAAATGGAGAATTACTGCATTATGTGTCTGTATGTTAATATCACACTGAACCTCACTATGATATATAATTACGATTCACGAATAAATGTACATGAATAATATATATTTAAATATTTTAAAAAGTAGAAAGACTAGCAAATTCAAAGGCCCAGAGGTAGAAGTATCCCCAGTATGTTCAAGAAATAGCAAGTAGACTGCTGTAGCTATAGTCGAGAGAAAAGAGTTAAGATGAATAGAAATGAGTTCTAAGAGGAAAGTGACTAAAATTTTTCTAAGCTTAAATAGTGATAATCTGAACAATTTCAAGTATATTAAAAACCATTTAATCATATACTATGAAAGGATCAATTGTATGACATGTGAATCATGGAAAGGTGCTTAAAATTAGGGAAGCCAAAAATTTTTAAAAATCTAGGAATAAAGGCAACATTTTCAATTGATAAAAGGCACTTACAAAAATGACATATAGTATTGTAATTAATAGATAAAAACTGTTACTTACTCCTAATGTGAAGAAAGGATGTATTATCTCTCTTATTCAACGATTAGAGATTTTTAGCTAATCCAAGAAAGAAAGAAATGAGTGATTGTTGTGATTATGGAGTATCTTTTTCAGATAATTAAATTTTTCTGAGCCTTAGTAGATATTGGTATTGTTTTCACAATTGTAAATATGTTGAAAATCATTTAATTGTGTACTTTGAAGGGTGCATTGCATGACATATGAATAATGTTTAGGTAAAGCTGCCTAAAATAGTCAGGCAAAAATATAAGAAAAATTGGAAAGCAAAAATCAAAACTAGCTTTATTTACAGGTGATATGTTCATGCATTCCATGTATATAGATTTAGCAGGCTTAATATTATTAAGATGTCAGTTCTCAACAAATTGTTCTATAAAGTCAAGACACTTCCTTTCAAAATCCCAGAAGTTTTACTTTTATAAAACTGGTAAATTGATTCTAAAATTTCTATAGGAATATAAAGGAACTAGACTAGCCAACACATCAAACTAAAAGCTTCTATGCAGCAAAGTAAACACTCAAGAGTGAAGAGACAACCTAAATAAAGGGGAAAATATTTGCAAACTGTATATATGATGAGCAGTTAATATCTAGAATTTATAACTCATAAAACTCAAAGCTGGGCATGGTGATACATGCATGTAACCCCAGTATTTGGGAGGCTAAGACTGAAGAAAGTAGGTTGAGACCAGCCTCAGCAATTTAGTGAGATCCTGTTTCAAAATACAAAATACAAAGGTCAGGGGTATAGCTCAGAGACAGAATGCCTATGAATTCAATCATCAACACACAAAAAAGCAAAAAAAATCCAATTTAAATATGAGCAACTGATCTGAATAGACACTTCTCAAAAGGAGAAAATAGCCAACAATTATATGAAAAATGGTCAATATCATGAGTCGTCAGTAAACTGCAAACAAAAACTACAGTAAGATGTCATGTTACCCCAGTAAGAATGGCTATTATAAATAAAATCAGTGCTGCTGAGGATGTGGAGAAAAAGGGGTTCCTATAAACTGTTGATAGAAATGTAAGCTACTGCAGGTTTTAAAACAGTATGGATGTTCCTCAATTTAAAATAAACACAAAAAATTGAATCCAGTTATACCACTTCTGGGTATATATTCAAAGAAAATGAGACCATCGTGTCAAAGAAATGCCCACATGCCCATGTATATTATTTTCCATCCAGCAGACAACTAAGCAGAGAAGGATAAACAGTATTTCAAATAGAAATAAAATCTTAACTTGTTAGGAATTAAAAGTTATCTCTCAATAATCACACTGAATGTAAATGGCCTCAATTTCCCAATAAAAAGACATAAAGTGGCAAAATGGATTAAAAACCAGAATCCATCCACCTGCTGCTTACAAGAAACACACTTTACAATAGAGTAACAAATTCAAGGTAAAGGGCTGAAGCAAGGTAATTCATGTTAAGTAGCCATTCTAACAAATGTGAAGTAGTATTTCATTATAGTTTTTATTTGTATTTCCTTAATGATTAGTTATATTATGATAATAATGAGTGATATTCATGTGTTTATTGGTCATATAAAAATCTTTGGAGATTCATTACCTATTTTAGTCTTTTCCTATTTCTAAATTGTATTGTTTACTTTTATTGTTGCTAATTATTAGGATTTCTATTTGGAATATTAATATACCTTCAAATATAGCATTTGGAAATATTTTATCCCATTCTATCAGTAACTTTTAACTCTGTTTACATTGTCTTTGGATGTACAATATTTTTTTATTTTTAGGAAGTTTGTTTGTTTATTCTTTTGTTCCCTGTGCCTTTGAAATCATATCCAAGAAATCATTGCCAATTTCAATGTTGTGAAGTGTTATGACCCAGGTTTTCTTCTAAAAGTTTATAGTCTTAAGATTTATATTTAGGTCTTTTATCTATTTTGAGTTAATATTTGTATATGGTGTTAGGTAAGGGTCCAAATTTATGCTTTTTCATTTTTCAACAATATTTAGTGAAAGGATCATTATTTCCTTCACCAAATGTTCTTGGAAACCTTGTCAAAAATAACTTGACCATATATGGAAGAATTTATTTCTAGGCTTTTATTTCATTCCACTGGTTTATATATCTGCCTTTATAGAAGTACTACACTGTTTCAATTAATGTAGCTTTATAAGGTTTGAAATCAGTAAATGTACATCTTCTAGCTGTGTTCTTTTTCGAGATTGTTTTAGGTATTTAGAGTTCATATTTCATGTTAGGATAGATTTTTTCTAAAATAAAAAATTAATACATGTATGATAGTTTCACCTTAAAAGAAAGAAAAATAATCCTCTGGTAAGAAAGAAAGCAAAACGAAATATTAAAATGTTATCTCTAAGTGATCAAAAGTTTGATATCAGACAAATGAATCTATTATGTGAGATTATCATTGTTAATTTTGGATAAATTGCTATAATATTAGATGTCAACCACTAAGCCAACCATGGGAAGGAGGGAAGGGGAGGGAATGGTGTGGGGATTGGATAGGGGCTAACTGGGTGATGTGTGCATGTATGTCTACACAAATATTTTATCCCATTATGATGTATGAATACAGTGCACCAATAAAAATATTAAAAATAAATAAATAACATAAAATTGCTAAGACATGGAATCAGCCTCAGTGCTCATCAAAAGATGAGTAAATAAAGAAAATGTGGTATATACCCAATGGAATATTATTCAGTCATAAAGAGGAATGTAACCCTTGCATTGAGAGCAAAATGGATGATTCCAGAGAATATTAAATAAAATAAGCCATTTCACAGTAATGAGCCATTTTCACAGAAATACAAGTACTGATTGTTTATCTATTTCATTATGACATTCATACAAAAGCCAAGCATTTGCTTTTTATTTATATATACAGTTCTTTGAATTTTAAGAATTTTTGGAGGGTATATAAGTCTCGTCTTCTGAATTAGACTATCACATGGAAGCCATTTTCTTTTAGATGGAAACCTAACCAATGCACGAACACAGTGAGAAAAATATTTCCAACTTAGAAGCTATAATATCCATGTCTTTAGTACCTACTAATGTGTGAGCATTTATGTCCCTCTAAAATTCCTGTGTTGAAGCATAATACTCAATTAGACGGACTTGGGTTGTAGGCCTTTGGGAGATGATTAGAGCATGAGGGTTCTGCCTTTATGAGTAGGATTAGATCCCTTCTAAAGGAGGTCCAAGGGAGCTTGTTAGTCTCTTTTGCCATATGAGGATATAACAAGAAGCCACCACCTCTGAAGCAGCAGTGAATTTGTTAGTCTTAATCTTGGACTTTTAATTCTTCAGAAGTTTAATCAATAAATTTGGCTGCTTAAAAACTACTTAGCCTATGGTATTTTGTTCTTAGAGTCTGAGTGGACTAAGATTGCGCTCATTTGCCTTTCACCTAGGGAACGCGATTCTCCTAAAAAATGAGTATGCTTTGCATACTCATTTTAGTATGCAAAGCATACTAAAAAAGTATGCTTTGCATACTTTTTGAAGAACTCTCACCTTACTAAGCCATGTTCCCATTTCTTTACCCTTTTTGTACTGAAACCTCTAGCATACATTCTTTAGAGGAAGAATATTGTAAAGTTATACATATAATATTTATATAACTTATGATATGCATGCTCACTTCAATTAAAGAGTTTTAAAAACTGTAATATTAATATGAACAGAAATGAGTCACCTAGATATTAACAATGACTTCACATAAAAATTCATAGAGGATGAGGGTCTCTGGAGCTCAGTGTGAGCCCCACTGTAGATCATCTGTCACTCAGGCCTTTTAAAAGTGGAATAATCTGCTCTGTACTCTGAGGAATGTTCTTTCTACAACCTGAAGTACAGAAAATACTACTTCGAGAGCAGTTGAGGTGCCAGGCAGGCTATTTCTATAATCATGGAGTAAAGGGCAGAATCTGAGATTTATGGTGCAAAGGAAAGGCAAGTAAATCACCAATAGCCATTATCAGTGCCGGATGACTCACTTGAAATATACCACCATTGAACACCAAACCAAGCAGCGCATTAGTCACAAGAATCCCAGTTGTCTGCAGGCTTCCTATTAAATCCTTGAGCTATAGACAAGAGGCTCAGCACTTAGCCTTTAGAGGGAGCACATTTGAGTTTTAACCATTACCAGAGAGGTGTAGCTCCATCATTTTCTGACACTCACATTTTCACCCATTCTCTCTCCATTTGCAAATACTTGTGATTTCACAAAATAAAGCTCTCAGGTATCTGTCTTTGTATACATTGACTTTCCCCATACCTGAATATAGTTTCCTCTTTATATGTTCCATATCTTTCCTTCAAGTCTTTGCTAAAATATTATCACTTTCATGATGATTTGTCTGTGCCTTATAGATAGTGATTTCCTTCGGCTCACGGAAATTCTAAAGCACTTTGTACAGACACACTAGTCCTTCCCACATGGAATTGTGAGTATCTGTGTGTCTGTGTTTTGTGCAGACTGTGAACCATTTGGATGCTGTTTGGCACTAAGCAGATTGTTGATCAATGCTCTGTTTTTTTCTTTTTTTTGTGGTACTGGGGATGGAACCCTTCTACCTACGGGCTACACTCTCAGACCTATTTTATTTGGAAACAGGGTCTCTTAAACCAGCTGAGGCTGGCTTTGAACCTGCGTAATCCTCCTGTCTCCGCCTCCCAAGCATGGGGATTACAAGTGTGTGCCACCACGCCTGGCTGATCAATGTTTCTTGATCTAATAAATATGTCTGTAAGACAGGCAGAAGAGGTATGTTCAGCCCCCCAAAAGTGAGATCCAGACCGAGGAAATGCCTTGCCCAGGGTTACATTGCTAATCCATGCCAGAGTTGGAACTTCTAGGCAGATCTACTGATTCCCACTGTACTGTTCATTCCACTGCAGCATAAGGTCTCCACTCTATGTAGGAAGAGCATCTAAAATATCTGCAATTTTTTGGAACACAAGAGACCCTTCTATTTATCTGTAAACACGCCTTCTCTTCACATGAGATTTTTAGCAGATTTGATCTGCCTAGAATCCTGCTTCTTGCTTTTGAGAAAAGAGGCAGTCCTTGTTATTTTATGGTCCCAATTTCCACTTGCAACTGGCATAAATGAAGCAAATGTAAGAAGATCTCCCAGGAATACTTTCTACTCCCACTCTTCAGTTGCAAAGACTGTCTCCCTGTGAAGCCCTCCTATATCTGGGCCCATGCCCCCAAGTATTAGTTAATCCTGTAATTTTTAGCTTATAATTCTCCATCATTGGCTTTTCCTGAAACTTCCATTAGAGTGTTGTGAGTGATGTGCTTAATCTTTCCTCCTAGGATTTGAGCTTCTGGAGGGCAGAGGTTGATGTCACTGCACACAGCACACCAAATAATTTGTGATTGACGTACACATTTCTTGCTTTTCACCTCATCCCAAGCTTTCTCAGAGTCCAAAATGAACCACTCCATCTTTTCTATGCTCTCACTTTTGTTCCTTAGATTGAGGTTCGCTAAGTGTGGCTCTGTGAGTCAGTTAATAGTTCAATGAATAAAGAACTGCAGGTGGAATCCCCTAGAAGATAAGCTACCACAAAAGGGGGTAGGACTTAGAGAAAGAGAGATATCAATGCTTGGTTAGTCTGATTACATTAAATCCTATACAACTAACAAATTGTCCCAGTGCTTTCCCTGGTTCCTGGTCATTTCAGAGGCAGTCTCTATAATGAAAACTCAAGTGCAAGCTATTTGTAACTCACCTAGGAGAAAAAAGCTTTACTGTTAAAGTTTCAGGAAAAAGGTTTCTTCCATCCTGTAGAATTCATTCTTTAAATAATTTGACTTTGAAATATCCCAAGTATATCAGAAAAACCAACCCAATAATACAATCAAAGCATAAAGGAAGGCACCATGGTCTCGATGTAATAGAAACCCTCTTAATTGGTTCAGAGCACCATTTTCCTCCTGATTATTCGAACATTCAGAAACTAGTGCTTATTTCCTTTGATTTTCAACTAAATATAGGACATCATTACCATGTGGCATAACACATAGAAGACACTTTTACACAGTGTATTTAATTTTACAAAATCCCACTCTGTCAAATTTTTCATGGGTTTCAGACCTGCATTTTCACCTGCAGCTTGTCATGTCCACCTTAGGCTCATTACTTAGAACTGAGAGTCTAATAATTTCCTTATTAAAGTAAGTGGTATATTGAAGAAAAATTTGCTTTAACCACAATTTGGGTCTATATATTAGCTCTTCCATTTATTAGTGCTGTGATTAAATACATCATTCACAACACTATAATGGAAGTTTCAGGCAAATCCAATGATGGAGAGTTATGAGCTAAAAATTACAGAATTCACTCACACTTGGGGAAATGAGCCCAGATATGGGAGGGCTTCACAGGGAAACAGGCTTTGCAGTTGAAGGAGGAGAGTATTCCTGGGAGGTCTTCTCATATTTACTTCATTTTTGCCAGTTGCAAGTGGGTATCAACAACAAAACAAAAAACTCCAGACAGTGGCCACGTGTAATTATAAATGTCACATTATTCATGTATCTTATTGAATTTATTCCCTTCAATGGCCTTAAAAGGTAGGGATTATCTGGTCATGGTGGTGCACACTTGTAATTCCAGTATTTGGGAGGCCGAGACAGTAGGATTTCAGTTCACGAACAGCCTCAGCTACTTAGTGAGGCCTTCTGCAAGTTGGTGAGATCTTGTTTCAAAAGTGAAAATTAAAAAATAGAGCTGGGGGTGTAGCTCAGAGGCAGAATGTCCCTGGGTACCATCCTCAATACTGCAAATAAAAAGACAGTTATTGTCATGATTCACCTCAGTCATATAGGAAGAACAGGAGCAATCTTGCTCTGGAACCCACCTTCTTAATCACAATGCTGTACTATGCCTCAGAGCTATATATAAATGATCAATGTGTTGACAATTAAGTGAGATAAATATAAATCCTCAAGAAGTATAAATTTTTAAAAAGAAGCATAAATTCTCCAACCATCTTCTGCACTCTCCAAAGTATCTGCTTCCTCTGCAATACTGAGCATTTTCATTATTGTTTTTGTTGTTAAACCATTCAGTATCCAGGCAGGATATCCAGGGACACTCTCAATGCTACTTTTTCAAAACTATTTCCATTGGATTCCAAGTTCTATTGAAAAACTCACTCTGGAGAGGGCAAGAGAGCACAGGAAGGGGGATAGATATGATCAAAGCACAATAATATGCATGTCTAGAAATGTCACAGTGAAAACTGCTACTTTGCCCAATTACTATAGGTATTATTCTCATATGGGGAAGCTAGAGAAAAGGTATGATTTACATTATTATGTGAGACTATAATGTACCAAAAAGTATATAAAAAAGAAGAATCCAGCTGTGGTGGCACAGGCTTGTAATCCCAGCATTTGGGAGGCTGAGACCATCGGATCGTGTTTCATGGACAGCCTCAGCTATTTAGTGGGGCCCTCCACATCTCAGTGAGATCCTGTTTCAAAATAAAGAATGAAAAATAGGGCTGAGGTTGTAGCTCGGAGGTAGAATGCCCCTGGATACTATCTCCAGTACCACACACACACACAAAGAAAAAAATATTGCAGAGAAAGACACATATAACAGTGAAAGGGGGTTGGGAGAAAGAGATAGGGAGGAAAGGAGGGAGAATTGAGGTAGGAAACTGTTCAAATAATACTATGACAATATGTGACGATATTACTCCGAATCTCCCTAACTTGTGTGGGAAGGAATGGAGGAGAGAAGAGTAGGATATGAAATAAGATACACCAAAAATATGTGCATATATGTTTGTAGCACATTGAACCTCACTTTGATATATAATTGCAATGTACTAATAAAATACTTTTAAATCAATGTGTTAATAATTTTAATAAAGCATCATAGCATACACCTGTAATACTAATACTTGAGAGGCTTAGACAGGAGGATTCCAAGTTTGTAGCCAGTGTCAGCAACTTAATGAAGAGTGAGACCCTGTTTCAAAAATTAAAAAAAAATTAAATAGGGCTGAGAGTGTAGCTCAGATGCAGAATTCCCCTGAGTTCAATTCCCAATATCAAATATTATAGTTATAATAAAAATAGAAAAGAAAAATGTTTCTCATACTTGCTATTTCTTCTCTACTCTTAATTCAAACTTTTTGCTCAGGCCTTTATCATTTTTTTCTAACTGTGAAATGGTCTACTCACTGGTATCCTTACTCCTGATTAATTCTTTAAGACTCAACTAGAGGTTTAAATTGAAATATGGAACAAAACTGGAATTATTGGAAACTCCATTTCTTTTATTTTTCTTGGCCCCTAGCAATATTTCGTTCCCCAGCTTGCCTTCTATTAAAGCATGTACATATGAGCTAATTCTAGATAAAGAAAGGTTAGAAGAATAGAAGCATGCTGCTCAAGACCTGAAGTATAATCCCCTCACACAGTCAATCCCCCATGCTCCTTCCTCTTTTACTTTATACAAACCAGCACGGTGGCCTTGGAAGCCAAGTTAAATATGGAAGAGTCACTAGACGAGAGGGTCCCTGAAAATACCACTTGAAAATGAGCCAGATGTCATAAAAAATATCTGCTTCAAACTGTAAGGAGCAATAAATACACTTCTATTACACTTGAATAATTAAGTATTTGAGGGGGGTTCAGCAACTTTTGTTAGAACAAATGATATCATTATAATAACATTTACTTTGAAAAAACCAATACTTCCATGGAAGTACAGGATACATGCATTCTTTCTTTTTTTTTTTTTTTTTTTTGGTGGTACTGGGGTTCCTGGAAATCCTTCTACCTCCAGGCTACACTCCCAGACCTATTTTATTCTTTTTTCTTTGGAAACAGGGTCTCACTATGTTGTCTATGTTGCCTAGGCTGGTGTGAATTTGTAATCCTACTGCTTCAGCCTCCCCAGTACCTGTGATTACAGACATGCCCAGATCAATGTTACTTTTTAATACATTGTATATTCGTATCCTTCCTCAAAACCATACTAGAAAAAATAGTAGCTTGAAGCCAGACAGGCCTGTATTTACCTAATAATAATATCAACTTGGGCAATTCATTTTTCTTTTTAAAGCTTTGTTCCAAAGCAGTTCAATAAGGATAACAAATATAATAAAGAATTATTGTGAATATTATAGATGTTTTACATAATGGGCCCAGTACCTAGTAGGTGTTCAATATTTACTTATTGATGCTATTGCTCAAGTATTGTGGTAGCTTCCTCACTAAGCATCTCATCTTCAGCCTGGACTTCTGCCAGTCCTTTTTTTTTACCCTTTTCCCAGACTCACCTATCTAAAATCCATTTGACTCTTTCCTCTGCCATCAACTCTTCAGTGGGCCTGCATCATTTTTATACTAACACAGCTTGTAAGTACCCCTCTCCATAAGAGACATTTCTCTGAACTGTTGTCTCGTCCAGTTACATTGACCTTCATTTAGTTCCTTCAATGTTTCTTCACTATCTCTCTCCTTTACTTTCCAAGTCTACATACCTGTTGGACTCTCTCTGGAATGTTTCCATCCTATTGTTCACCTTCTTTATGTATACACGTCTTTTACATCTCTGTTTAAAGGTGATTTCCTCATGAATGTCCCTGTAGAATCATTTCTTTGTCCCTGCAATATGTTCTCATTGTACTTTCTATTTCCCTTGTCACATCTCACAAAAGACATGAATTTTATGATGGATTATATCAATTCATGCATATTTGGTTTTGTACATGCTATTCTTTGCCTAGAATATGCACCTATACCTCAGTTTGATAGTTGCCTACATTCCTTTCAAATACAAGATAAGTATCACCTTCTTTGCAGTTTTCCTTGATGCTTCAAGGTAATTTTGCTTCCTTCTTATCCTGTGATTCCATTACATTTTCTACTTCCCTCTATTTAGGGGATTTTGCATTATTGTACAGCTAAATATGCACATCTCTTTAACACTAGACTAGAAGGACATTAAAAGAATAGGTTTTGCATTATTTATCACTACAGAACAGCACATATCACTGAGATTTATTTATTTATTTATTTATTTATTTATTTATTTATTTATTTATTGGTGGTACTGGGGATGGAACCCAGGGGCCTTCTACCTCCAGGATACACCCCCAGACCTATTTTATATTTTTTATTTGGAAACAGGGTCTCTTAATCCAGCAGAGGCTGACTTCGAACCTGCGTGATCCTCCTGTCTCAGCCTCCCAAGCGTGGGGATTACAAGTGTGCGCCACCACACCTGGCTTTATCACTGAGATTTAAACATGATGAGTACTTGTAAATGTATTAGATAAATTATTCTAGTCAATTAAACTTAAAGAGTATTTGTCTCTTCTATTCAGATAGCCAGTGGAGCATGTTTATATTATGCATCATACAACATTTATATATAATACATATAAAGAATAATACAATGAAACATGTTCATCTATATCCTCATCAATAAGTATGATGTCATTAATAGAGACTTAAAGTTCCCTATGCATGAACAATTGAATAGTAGAACATATTATACAGATAAGTACACTATGTTGGGTTGGACTCTGTTAATATTCTATGTATTGACCCAATTTTAGTTTGTGTTCTGCTGAAGTAAGCAGCAGGTAATGGGCTTTGGCCTGCATTTTTATGGTTGTCCCAAGGTCCCAAGATGAGACAATGCAAAGATTCTTTCTCAACTGCCCTAGTTATATACCCGTGCAACATTTGGTAAGATTTTTCTAGGCAGCTGGCCTTCTGTAATATTCCCCTGGAACCTAGATAAGATATCTGTGGGTCAAAATAATAATGGGGATGCTGCAGAATAACAGTTCCTGGAAAAGTCTAAGTGTTCTGCAGACCTTTCACAATTTGCGCTTTTCATGTCCCTGTAAGACCGCAGCTACAGCATTATCAGAATGAGGGCCCGGAGAAAGCAAACAGTTTGTGCATTGCAAAAGGTCACTAGATGAATCAATTGTGGAGCCATAAAAAGAGCTAAGCTTTTATCCTGCAGTTTTGAGCCTGGTTCTCCCTCCAGATCCACCTTCCTGGATCCAAGGTGAACTCTCTACTGTGTAAGGGAAACAATGGTTTCATTATGCTTCTGTACTTTAGAATAAGCACATCGACTCCCACATCATCAAATTTCACTTTCTGGTCCAATTCAGACTAAAATGGAGGGCTCAATTATTATCATCTTCCTATTCATTCAGCTATATTTTCAGATGACTAATCATTTGCTCTGCTCCATCCTTTGCCCTCCTAGGTCTGCAGCTTCATCTTCTCTTTTTTATTATTCAGCTTCTCTTTTATCCTTTTTCCCTCATTCATTCACTATTCTTTCTCTTTTACTATTTTCTTTTGTGTTTATGGTAGTGGGGATTAAAACCAGGGGCATTCTGCCTCTGAGCTACACCCCCAGCCCTTTTTACTTTTGTGAAGCAGAGATTCACTGAATTACCATATGTTGGCCTCATACTTGGCAATCCTCCTGTCTCACCTTCCCAAGTACTGATATTACAGGCATGTGCCCCACTGTTCCCGGCTTCTACTCTTTTCAATCCCTACTGTGTTCATTTTCATTTATGATAACCACCATCTTCTCCTTCTAGGTTCTCTTTCTTTTACTTACTTCTTGATCACCCATTCATATATCCTCCTACTCATCTCATTCCTCCAGCCACCTCATCCCATAACTATTCAACTGTTCACATCTACTCTATTCTTTCAATAATTATGTGAACTTTTTTTGTGGTACTGGGGATAGAATCCAGGGGTATTCTAACTCCAAGTTGCAACCCTTTTATTCTTTATGTTGAACAAGATCTCACTAACTTGCAGAAGGTCTCACTATGTAGCTGAGGCTGTCTGTGAACCACGGTCCTCCTGTCTCAGCCTCCCAAATGCTGGGATTACAAGTGTGCACAACCACACCCAGGTTATGTGAACTTCTATCTCCTCTCCAATCACTTTTTATTTCTGCACTTCAGTATAAGAATGCCTCTCTTTCATCTACTTCTCTACTAATGCTTTATTCTCTCCAAACTCTTTTTCACACATTATATCTACTCATACTTCTCCCCTATCCTATACATTCTATCTCCTCTTCAACATTCATATCCTTCTATGCAGGCAGGTCCCCCTTTCTTTACAAGTAAATTTCTATATGTAGTTTTGATACCTTCCCTTATTGATTTCACTAGAAACTTTCTGTCAGCAAAACATTTCTAACGTATCTTCAACCTATATTTTTCTGAGTTCCTTTGTACTACTTGACACTGCATATAAAGGCACCTTTCCTTTTATCCCCAAAAGTAGCTATCATATATCCCTCCATTTCATTTTCAAGCAAGATTTAAAAAAAATTATATCCATGTTCTCAAGTACCTGTACTCCAACTCCTAAAAATTCTCATATTATCCACACCACTGAAACAGTGTAATGTGAAGCACACCAGTACCCTCCAATGTTACCAAACCTATCACATACTTTTACATGTCTATGTCACTTGATCTTGCAGTAACAGCCAATGATGTTGTAAACATGAACATATAATAGTACCAAGCATATACTTGCTGCTAAAATGGGTGGGGCTCAATCGCCTATTACCTAGGTGAATCTGGAAAGTTTTATTACTCACTTTGTGACACTTTCATCTCTTAAGTAGAGAAAATAGAACCTGTTCTATGGAGTTTTATGAAGATTATAAAAGTAGAGTGATTATAAACACTGTCAGAGCTGGGCTCGATGGTGCATGCTTGTAATCCCAGCATTTAGGTGGCTGAGACCCGAGGATTGTGGCTTGTGGACAGCCTCAGCTATTTAGTGAGGCCCTCCACAACTTAGTGAGACCCTGTTTCAAAATAAAGAATAAAAAATAGGGCAGGAGGTGGAGCTCGGAGGTTGAATGCCCTTGGATTCCATCCCCAGACCCACAAAAAAAAAAAAGAAAGAAAATAGTGTCAGGAACATCATAAGTACTATACTGATGTTAACTATTAAACTTATGCTATTCTTGGTGTTTCTGTTGATCATTCTCATCTTTTTGAAACTTTACTCCTTCAATATATCAATGAAGATGGGTTAGATTACTATGCAGTAAGAAACAATCCTAAAACCTCAGTATCTTAAAGAAATAAAAGTTTATTTCTCTATAAAACTGTTTATTTGGAACTGGTGGGGGCAAATTGTTTCTATGTCAGCCTCAGTAAAGGACATAGAATGATGGAATCAAGACCACCTAGCATAATGCTAACAACTGTGGCCAGGAGAAGGCAACATGGCAAATTACGTATTGACTCCTTCCTTTCTTTTTGTTGCCTTTTCTTTTTTTCTTTTATTTGTGTGGAACTTTCAGTACTTTTTATTTTTTTACTTTTTATCAATGCCCTCACTGAGTTGTGGAAGGCTTTGCCAAATTGCTGAGGCTGGCTGCAAACCTGCGATCTTCCTGTCTCAGTCTTTCAAGCGCTGAAATTAAAGGCATGTGCCACCATTCCTGGCTATGTACTGGTTCTTAAAAGCTTCCCATTTCTTCTCAGAACTGACATGTTTTATTTACACTCACATTTGTTTAACCCCAAACAAGTCATTCATTCAGGCCTAACTTTAAGGCTCAAAAGAAATAAAATCTTACTATGTTTCCAGAGGTTGAAATGGGAAATATTGGAAAATAGCAGTAGTGACTACAACACTTAGCATTCTGACAGCATGCTAGTGGTTCTATTAAAACCCTCCCTGGCTGCTTCTGGGTATCCTTTTGTGCATTCTTCATTTTTATGCAGAATAGTTTTATTAAGCCTGTATTGATTCTTTGGTTCTGAATTTTGTTTTAATTATATAATTTATCATTAATGATCTTTAAAGCATTTGGCATCTCTTAATCTCCATAGTTTTTTAAATTTTTTATTGGTGCATTGTATTTATACACCATAATGAAGTAAAAAACTTGTGTAGATATAAATGCACACATCACCCAGCCAGCCCCCACCCAGTCCCCACCACACTCTCTCCCCATCATTCCCACCTATGCTTGGCTTAGTGGTTGAATATGATATGAATAAGTACATCATTTGCTTTAAAGGGTTTCCTTCTTTCCCTCTCCCATCCCCACAGTTAGGTTGCCTTATTTGCTCCTCTATAGGATCTCCTTTTTAACCTGGAATTCCTCCTATGACCCATTTCACCTTAGCTTTCACATATTAAGGAAAGCACCCAATTTCTAACTTTTTGTGGCTGACTAATCTCACTTAGCATATGTCTTCTAGTTCCACCCATTTCCCTGTAAATGCTGCAATTGTGTTTTTATGGCTTAGTAAAATTCCATTGGGTACATATCCAATAGTTTCAAAATCCATTCATCTGTTGATGGACATCTTGGCTGGTTCCATACTTTGGCTATGGTGAATTGTGCAGCTATGAACATAGATACATATGTATTAGTTTGGTAGTTTCGTTTCCTTTCTTTTGGGTAGATACCCAGAAGTGGTATTACTGGATCAAATGGCAAATTTGTTCCCATTCTTCTGAGGATTCTCCATACTGTTTTCCAAAGTGGTTGCACTAATTTGCAATCCCACCAACAATGTTTTGGAGTTCAGAAAATCAACAAAACCAAAAGGTGGTTTCTCAAAAAACTTAACAAGATAGATAAACCACTAGCCAACCTAAATAAAATATGAGAAAATCAACCCAAATTATGAAGATAAGCAATGAAAAAGGAGATATTACTAATGACAGTGTAGAAATCCAGAGGATTATCAGAAACTACTTTAAAAAAACTATACTCCAACAAAATGGAAAATCTGGAGGAAAATGACAACTTTCTAGATAAATACAACCTTCCTAAACTGAGTCAAGAAGATATAGAACACTTAAACCAACCAATAACAATCAAAGAGATTGAAACAGCAATAAAGAGCTTACCATCAAAGAAAAGCCCAAGACCAGATGTTTTCCTAAATGAATTCTATAAAACCTTTATAGAAGAGCTAATCCCAATACTCCTCAATCTATTTCATGAAATAGAAAAAAAACTGGACTCTCCCAAATACATTTTATGAAGCCAACATCACACTAAAACCAAACCCAAATAAAGACAGTTCAAGGAAGGAAAACTAGAGGCCTATATCTTTGATGAACTTTGATGCAAAACTGCTAAACAAAATACTAGCAACACACATTCAAAACCACATAAGGAAAATCATACACCATGACCAGGTAGGGTTCATCCCAGGGATGCAAGGCTAGTTCAACATACGAAAATCAATCCATGTAATTCATCATATAAACAGAATCAAAGATAAAAATCACATGATCATTTCAATAGATACTGAAAAAGCATTTGATAAAATCCAACATCCATTTGTAGGTTCTTCTTTATCCCCTTCTCACTTAAAGGGAATAGTATTCCATAGCTACATCCATGGCATGTTTTTTTTCTCACTCTGCTCCCTTTCCAAAATTGATCACATCTATTCTCCTGGTCTCACCTTGTCCCAACATATTCTAAACTCTATCTCTAGTTAGTATTTCTCTTCTGATCTTAAGATCTCCTCTGTTATTTGAACATGTTTGTATTTACTGCCTATTTTTTCAATGCAATTTCCCTTCTCCATTTTAATTTCTTTCTCTGTAGTAGAACTTCATTACTTCTCATCTCGGCAATTTCAGCTGTCTCTTGTTTTCCCAAAATCCCAGTCTTGTTTCCTTATAATGCATTCTTTACACAATAAGTACACCACATTGGCATATAAACAATAAAAAATCATCACCTCATTTTCTTGATCACAATGCATTCTATTTCTTGCAACTGCTCACTTGGTTTCCTGTCTAGAATGTCCTTTATTCTTCCTTTAGCTCCTACCTACAGTTTTATTGATTACATTCTACATATATAATAATATAAAGACTAATATAATACTGATGATTAGGAATTTAGGTGCTACTTTATGTTCATCCTGACCTGAAAGAATGTTCTCCCATAATTAACTATAAATTTAGCATTTTGAGGTAGTATTATTTGTGATTGTCTTCTTAGTCCATCTGTATTATTTTACTGTAATTGTAGTAAGGCAGAGATTATGTCTTACGAATGTTTGTATGCCCAGAACTTAGTCCAGGGCTTTGCCTGTATTAGGAAGTCAAACTTATTTGGTGGATGAAATATAAATAAATAACTTTCTTCCATCTAAAATTTCCTTCCCTCCAGGGTCTCTTCCTACTTCTCTGTCTTCTCTTTATTCCCATATATTTCATTTACTCCACCAAATTATCCTAACCGTTTATAATATTGTAATATTTATTTTGTCTCTTTATTTCACTCCATCTTCTCCATTATCTTCTGAACTTTACTATATCTTTCTCTCTTCATATATATATATATATATATATATACAAACATGCATATATAAAATGTATATATAGTTTTCACTTCCCCTCTCCACCTTATTCTTTTCATTTCTTCATCCATTTTTCTTTTTTTCTTCTAGAATTTCTCCTCTACTTTATGATCATTTCTTTTTTCCCCATCTCCTCTACTCACATACAACTTTTTACATATCCATTAGTTATGCATTTTCCTTACTTCTGTCTTCCAAAATTTTACAAAAGAAACACCAACAAATAGAAAATTTGAAGTAACGAGGAACTAATATACAGATAAACACACTTAATTCATTCACTGATTATACACCTGACATTCCGTAAGTTGCACTGCATAAAATAAATACACAAATTTGAAATACCATAGAACCTGAACTGAAGGACTTCATTTATCCATTCAATAAACATTCACTCTGTTACACAAAACCAACACTCATTAATGTGGGAGAAGACTTCAGGAAGTGACATCTAATAGCAGAGGAGCTAGCAAAAGCATAAAAAGCACATGTAATAACCAAGAAAGTTTTTAGTTGTTGGAATAAGGAATCTTACTGCATTCCAAATGCTTTCAAAGAGTCTTTTTGACAGCAAAGTTCAAATAACTGTAATGACAATAGTGACTTATGCAATACAAAAAAATTGTGATTCTTTTTATGCTTTGGGAGGTAAAAAGTATAAAATACATATTATATTTTATAAATATTTCAATAAGATTTAGTGTGAAGTTCTTTGAAAACCATTCATATAAAATTCCTCAGCACCCCCAGACAATGTGACATAAAACAAATGTTGCTGTGTGTATATGTATGTATATATACACATATATTGTATAAATGTACAAATATATGTGTATGTATACATGTACATATACATATAGCAACAGATATGTTTCAGAAAATATCAATCATTTTATTTGATTTTTGCAACTCTTCATCATAGGGGGCTTTTTTTTGCTGCAGTTAGGCAGCACATTCTGATGATCACAGTGTTGATGCCTGTATATATATTTTTTTTTTGTAAGTTTATATGTTTAAGTATCTTTGAATATGCATGTATCTGGTTATTAGTCCACATGTATCTTTTAGTATGCATACATTTATACAACATGAACATAAAACTCTCTCTCAGAATGTTCATATGAAAAATTAGCTATTTATGTGCAAACAGAATATGTATGTATATATGCAAATGTGTTAGGAAAATATATAAACATAGATAAATGTATTTCTAATCTGTGAATTTGAAAGAATTTTCAGTGGATACCCTAAAATGTGCTGCTTTCAACCCTTTGATCTCCAACATACTGTGGGTGGGATCTCCCACTCTCTGACCTCATTGTATAGAGGAGGGTCCCATTGTCCACCAGTCTGAGCAACTTGTTGGGTGTGGTCATATTATGTGCCACTGATTTCTTTCCATTATGGAAGAAGGTGTCAGGAGTCCATATTTTACTAGCCAGGAGATTGTTCAGCGGAAGTATCTTCATGGGTCCATCAAATTTCAGTCTTTCATCATGCCATGTTTGTCGAAAAAATACATCAATAGTGTACTCCTATGGGCAGAAAAGAGAGAAAACAATGTTTTCGAAGAGTTCCTGTGAGAGCCCACAGTACCCCTAGCAATATTAATTACCTTGCAATGTTTCCTCTGATGTAGAGGCAAAGCACTCTACTAACAGTAGTTACTAGTGAAAAAGGAAAATGTTTATTAGCTGAAAATTGATGTAATGGTGAATGGGAAATATAGGAATAATATTTCTGATGAGACTTTTGTTAAGAAGATCACTGTCAATGCTGTCCCACACAGCATACAACCTGACTACAAAATTTTGCCTTATGAAAAGACAAGTGCTTCCTTCTCTATGCTGACATTTCCAGTAAGATTGAACTTCTTACCTAATCTTTGTCTTTGAATGATGCCAAATGAACATCAGAAGTCAATACGAAAAACAAGCCTTACATTTTAAAACATTTCATCGGAGCCTCAAAATAACAGTATGCCCTATGTGTTAAAGTCTTATATCCAATAGATAATTAAACCTTACAGATAAATATGACACAAACAAAAAATAGAAAAATGGCTAAATGAATAGAAAATTAATGAAATGAATACAAACTTTTAATGAGGGAAATTATTTAAATTTGCTGTTAATTTGAACATAAAGTAAACAACAATAAATGCTCTGGGTTTTGGTAACAGTAGAATAAATTCTTTGAGCACATATTCATGCAACTATTAATTATAAAATCTTAAAGATGACTGTATATTACTAGAAAGTAATGGGAGTGACTGAAAGCAAACAGAAATGTAAAGTGAGTTTACACTTAGAAGATGGCAACAGCAATGAGTTAAAATTTTTTACAAGGTGTTTATCAGTGTTTATTATAGTATAAACAGATTAAAACATACAAACAAGACTGAGATACATAAATAAGATTTTTATCTTACAATAGGGGATTGGTTAAATAAATCACAAAGTATTATATCATAGAATACACTGCAAAATTTATGAATTTCTAGTTTTTCTTTCCTGAAGGTGATTCTCCAGACTTAGAATTCTTCTGGCCTTCCTCACTCATGGTGGTATTGAATCTAGAATATTAGGGGTGAGAGTCCTGGAAGCAAGAGAATCGCTGAAATTATAGATCCCCAGATCTCTAAACACAAATGTGATCACTAAACACAAATGGGGGAGATCATAGGGCCCAGTAAAAATCGAAAGAGTAGGAGTCCCCCAAATAAAATAACTGCTGGGTGATATTTGTGAGTTTTCTGCTGTTTAGTCTGAAGGAATTTCTCAATCTGTCACAACTCAGGTAGCAGAAGCCTGAAAACATATTAGATCTCTGTATTGGAGGAAGTACTCAGCACTCGAAGGCAAGCTGAAAATACTTGGGGGGGAGGGTTCTGGAAGCAAGAGAATAACTGAAAGGGTGAATCTCAAAATCTGAGCACACACTATGCTCTGATCATCAACTGATCATTGAAATACAAAAGGCACAGAGGACACCTATAGGTAGTAAATATTTAACAAATAGGATCACTAGGTTACAGGGAGGAAGAAAGGAGAGTGGAATGAAATGAGGAAAATACATTAAGTAATACATGTGTGCATGTGTATTTGTATCACTCTGTACCTCACTATGATGCATAACTACAATAAAATTATTAAAAAAGGATTAGCCAGAAGTTGATTAAAATCCTTTGGTTTATAGATCCCCTAATGACTTCTGATCATACCTTGAATAACCTCTTTTCTGACATGGGCTGGTCTTTACCTTACACTATGAGATCTTCTCCACTAGACCCTTTATAAATTAGCCAGTCTGGATTTTCTCTTCCTCTGCATGCTATTTGTGGTTAGATATAGAATGTTCCCTGAAGAGCTCATGTGTTAATGTTCAGATTTTATATAACTAAATCACGAATGTTCAGATTTTATATAACTAAATCATGAGGATTGCAATGGATTTACTGGTGATAAACTTAGTAGGTAAGGTATGACTGGAGGAGATTGGTCCCTGGGGTTGTGGCCCTGAGGACTGTGCTTGTGGCTTTGAATTCCCTTGCTTGCTCTCTTACTATCAACCACCATGACATGAGAACAGAGCATCTGCTCTCTTCTTCTTTCTGCTTCTACTTAACATGCCCTGAGCTCTGCAGTCCTGACCTGATATAGACTTAATGCTGAAATTTTCAAAACTGTAAATAAATAAATCTTCCTTCTTCTAAGTTGTATGTTGTCAGGCATGTTGAGTCACAGCAGTAAGAAAGTTGACAGAAACACCAAGTACATCCTTGCCTTAGAATTGAACGATCACATAATGTATTAACAAGAACACTTTTGAGAAGGAGAAGATCCTTCAGATATAGATGGAATATTCTTCAGTGAATGAATGTAATATGATGATGATGATGATGATGACGACAACGACGACACAACTATGAGCTGCTACTCTATGTCAGGCATTCTGGTCTCTTTACATATGTTACTTTATTTAATCCTTACAACAATCTTATGAGGCAACTGATATTCAATCTGATGAGGCAGCTGATATTATAACAGAGAATTAAGAGCTACTTTTGCTAAAAAAAAGAAAAAACCTGACTCTTCATTTGATCCTGAAGTTACCCCATGTGTAACTAAAAGCAGAATACGGCTTGGCATTTCTGACTTCATCTTGTATCTGTAGCCTTTATTACCTTAAATTTGGCTCTGCATGTAGACATGTTAGTCATTTAAGAAATTTAAAACTAGGTGTTTTATCCCTAAATTTACGTAACCTATCTTGTCCCCCTCCAAAGCTGATGACACCAAAATAAGAGTAGGCATGATGGATCACAGATTCCAGGAGAGCCTTAGCAACTTGGTGGGACCCTCAACAATTTAGTGAGACCCTGTTTCAAAGTAAAAGGTAAAGTGGAACTGGAAGTATGGCTCAGAGGTAGAACATGCCTGGGTTCTATTCCCAACACACACACACACACACACACACACACACACACACACACACTGAAGTATTTTAGTCCAGGTCCTAAGGTAGAGCCTAGAGGTCTTTAGGCATTTCCCCATACCTGAAACACAGCAGAGCCTTGAAGCCACATCACCCAGGATGAGATTGCCCTATAAACAAAATCAGTCATTTCATGGAAACTAAATCATAGTATTCCAGGACCTCAGCTGTTTACTTGACAGATAAACATCCTTAGCAGCAAGGAAAAGTGCCCTTGGAAATATCAGCACTTCTCTGGGGTCTCCTCAGAGAAATAGAAATGAGATAATAATCCACAGACCACAGTGTGATCAAAACTGTCTAACTATGCACATCTCTCTCCCCTGCCTCAATTCTCCCTCTGCTTACCCCCAAAGTTTCTGTCTGTACCCCAAGACAAGGCTAAAATGCTGGCCTTCATGTTACCTTCCCAATAAGGCCACTTTGATGAATGGTTCCTTTTTACTGAGAGAGGAGAGCGAGAGCGGAAGCGGGAGCAGGAACAGGAGTGGGAGCGGAGCAGGAGCAAGAGCGAAAGGAGGGAGAAAGAAAGGGGAAAAGGAAGCACAAATTATAGAGACCCTATTTGAAAACAGAAAATAGAAAAAGCTGGGGAGGTATTTCAGTGGTAAAGCACCCCTAGGTTCCATCCTCATTACTGCAAAAAAAAAAAGGAAATAAAGGAAAAAACATGAATGAAAAGGGAAGTAAATGGATAAAAGTATAAAGAGACAGCAGGGTGGCCTGAGCCTGTAATCCCAGTGCTAATGAATTTGATACAGAAAGATTACAGGTTCAAGGCCAGCCTGGGCAATGTAGGGAGAATCTATCTCAAAAATGGGGAGAAAGCTGGGAGTATAGCTCAGTGATAGAGCACCTCAGAGTTCAACCCATAGTACCACAAGAACAAAGAAAGAAAGAAAGAAAGAAAGAAAGAAAGAAAGAAAGAAAGAAAAAGAAAGGAAGAAAGAAAGAAGAAATAGCAAACCTGTGTGACCTTAAGCAAGTAATTTACCCACCTTAGAGAGTTTAGTTCAATTAAGCAATGTCTTCAAAGGTGTTTGTCATACAGTTGCTTCTTATAAGTAGAAGCCATCATTGCTACTACTTCTTTTCATTATCATCACTACATATACTCCTATAACTTAGCTTGCACCTGGTAAAGCTTGCAGTTTATCCAAGGTACAACCAACAGCCTTAGGTCTGCTCATAGAATTCTCTGGCTCCAAGTATCTCAGACTTTGTAAACACATGCCTTTGTTTAAAAAAAATATAAAAATCTTAAGTTTATCTCAAGTTGAAATCACTAGGAAGAAGATATTATATACTAACAATGTGCTTACTAAGTGCTTAAAAATTAAATTTGAGAGAGCAAAATTTTTCCAAAACATGAAATTCTCTTGTAATATCAAACACTTTAAAATTGCATGTAATTCAAACATGATTGTCTTGTATACATTGTTTTCTACACACTTGACATAAAGAAGAAAAAAATGAGGAGAATGGAGGTTTTTTAAAAGCATTTATACCATAAACTCATACCACAAAGATAATTTAATATTTCTGAGTGAGGGGCACATGCCTGTAATCCTAATACTTAGAAGGTTGAGATAAGGGGATTGCAGGTTCAAAACATACCTTAACAATTTAGTGAGGCCCTATTTCAAACTGAGAAAAAGGGAGGAAGAAGCTGGAGTATTCAGAGATATAATCCTCAGTACCAAAAAAGGTAACTTAATATCTGTTTTAAATCTTGACTACTCTCATTTAGAATTCTAGTTTCTATAGAAAATCCAGTATCTCCTCTCACATAAATTTTTCCCTATCTGAATAAAACTTTTCTTCCTTGTATCCTTCCTATTATCTGAGTCCTTTGTTTTCATAAAATTCATTTAAACCTCTCAAAATGTCCCTTGTTCTCCTCACTGATCATATTCTTCAGCTCAACAAAGGTTAGTAAACTAGATCCTAGCTTAGGTTTTCAAAGTTGAGGCATTATAATGCCTATTTAGTCATTAGTTATAACAATAACAGCAAGAAAATAAATTGATTTACAAGCATCTCAGAAGCCTAACAATATTTCTGCATATACAATTTTGTTACTGTTTTGATTATTAATGTGTTACTAGGCATCTATACTTGGTATTTGGTACATGCCTATAATATCCTTAGTTAATATTTATGGAACAGATAAATAAATTTGAGAGGTAACATTTCAAGTAAAAATAATAGCCAGAAAAATAGATATAAAAAGGCTATGCCAGATTAAAAAAAAAACTGGAAGTGAAGATTCTAAAAGTCTCAAACATAAGCAAAAGGGTGAACAAGATTAAATTCACTAGCCAAAATCATCCCATACCACAAAGATTAAAAAAACAGAGAAGGAGGCCAGAAGAGGAGAGCATTTCTATGACAATTTAGAAACCCAAACTTCATATTCTGTGCTGCTTGATGTTCAAGTGTATACTGTTTACTTGATCTGAAGCTTTTAAACTGAAGAATTAACATAAAAATTGATCCCAGGCTGGGAATATCACCAAATTAACTTACAAAGGCACAAAAAGCTCTGGAGGGACATAACCACAAATAAATGCTTGCTGAAAATAAACTTACAATCAACAGCAAAACACCTAAAAGACACAGTCATGAGCAAGAGGCAGATGATGCAACATATAGCCAAATTAGACTCCCTTCTAGGACTTTATGTAATAGAATTAAATAGAGATTAAAATGAAGTACAATTCAAATTGCAAAGGTTATAGGAGAGGGAGAAAAAACAGATTTGTGAAGGGTCTATTTGAAGTTGATCTTCTGTAAAAGAAAAATAGTCACTGGAAATAAAATCTTAAGGATTGTGTCATACAATAGATTAGATATTGCTGAAAAGTAATTAATGAACTGGAAAAAATATATGAGAAAAATTGCTCAGTTTGCATTTCAGACAAATAAATTATGAAAATAATTAAAGAGAAGATAAATCTCTCTTATTCTTTATGGAGGATAAAAAGAAAGCATTCAGCATATTTCTATTGAGTTCTAAATGAGAGAGAATAGAGAAAATGGGGGAGGAACAACACTCAAATTACTAATGAATGATGTTTCCCAGAAATGTTGAAATATATACATTGCTAACTTTGAGACCATAATGAGCTGCAAGCTTAACAAGTTAAAATACACAGAGCCAATCCAGCACATAGCAGATTTAAAGAACACCAAGCAGGAGATATAAAAACAAGATATAAAAGACATACCACCTACAAAGAAATATCATTTTGATTGATAGCAGACTTCTTAAAAGCAACAACAGAAACCAAAAAGACAATGAAAATGCTAAGAAAAAAGTAACCATTAACCCAGAATTCTATAGCTCCACTAAATTATCATTTAAGAGCAAGGTCACACAAAAATAATGTAAGAAAAATAAAATAAAGAATTTTCCCCTAACAAGTCTTCATTCTTACCCCATATTTCCTCATGGCTGGGTGGCTCAGTTCTCTCAAGTCTCATTTGAAAGTCACCACATCAGAGAGGATTCCTGGACCCTTCTATCAGAAATAGTAATCCCTCTTCCCATTATCATGTGTTTTCTTCTTCATAGCACTGACAAAACATATGTTTATTTTTTCACTCCAAAAACCTAGAAATTCTAGAGAGTTTGCTTTGTTTGTTGCTTTACTCTCAGCACCTAAAATTCTGCCTAATATAAATTAGATTCTCTCTACACATAATTTGAATAAATAAATGGTTAAATGAAGCCTCATGCAAAACACTACTAAAAGAATTTCTTCATGTGGTCTAAGATAAAGGTATCAGCAATTATCAAGAAATGGTGAGATTAAGTAATGACAAAATATATGTATAAACTATACAAATAACAATAATAAAAGCTAATAAAATATGATTAAACAAAACTAGAGTAAATGAAAGGTGGATTAGAAGCATGAAAGTTAATATATTCTTGTATTATTTAGGATGAGAATGGAGATACTGAGTATCATTAAACATTATATTGAGTATGTATGGCAACATTTAAGGTAATCCATCATGAATATAACTGTAACAGTATGTAAGATACAAAACAATAGAGAAAATAAATGGGAATATAGAATATGTTTCAGTCATATAGAAGGCATGAATAAAGATAATGAAACAGAAAAAAATGAGGAAAAGTAATTCATAAAATCAGATAGTATAAATAAACTTATAAATATAACCAAATGATTAATAAGCAATGTAGCTATATACTATGTATGTACAAGAGGCATATCTAAAGATGGATAAAAAGATAAACAGTTTCAAAGTAAAGTTATGAAATAAATATACATTGGTAAATCCTAATCAAAATAAAAGATAAATACAGATAAAATGAGTTATAGAAAAACATTTTTTCTTTGGGGTAAAATATCATTACACTAAAGAATGAAATATCTAGAGTGTAAAACTGTTCATGCACTAATATGATGCAATTGAAATACATAAGTTAAAGTTGAATTACAAGGAGAAATCAACAACTTCACAGACTCTCAATAAGTGAAGGACAATTCAGATTAACAGCTGAATAAGATAAAAAAGATTAAAACAACCCCAATGACAACCATGAACTAATGAACCAACATAAATTTGTTGATTAAACACCTAGCAAAAATATATAGAATGTTAATTAAAAAATAATAAAGGCAATGTTCTAAGCCATAAGCCAAATCTCAAAAAACACAAAAATATTTCATATTTTAGAGATCATCTTCATTCAACTCATGAATAAAATTAGGAATTAATAAGATGTTTCAATTGAGAAATTGAAAGAATACTACAAAATTTTCAAGAAACTAAGAAGACACCAGAAAGGATGTTATAAAATACTTAGTACTGAAAAGCAGTGAAAATGTTTACATATGAAGCCTTGTTTTGGCCTCCTGAAATAGTACTTGGAGAAAAATTGATAGTCACAAAGAAGTCTTAAAGATAGTCTTAAGAAAAAGAAAAGCAGCAAGCTAATCTATCTTAACAAACCAGAAGGACCACTGAGTATTTCCTAGGAAAGTGAAGGAAGGGACAATCCTTATAAGAACAAACATCAGTAAAATATAAAACAAAAAGAAATAATGTAGATGCTAGATGATGAAAAAAGCTAAAGTACAGGAGCTTTGAAAACACCAACAATATTTTAAAAATCTGATATATTTAATCAAGAAAAAGAGACAAAGTGGGAAGAGTAATGAGAAGGCTGGAAATATAGATTAAAATTAGTAAAATAGCTGATAATTTTAATTGGGTGTTGGACACATCATTAGCAAGTTGGAGTCTTCCAAGAAATGTAAAGATGGTCTAATATTAGAAAAATCTACTAATATAATTTACCACAATATCAGATTAGAAGATAAAAATAACACAGTAATTTAAAAGCAGCCAAAAGACAAGGTGAAAAACTTCAAATCCACTCATGAATGAACACAAAGACACACACACATATATATCACTTAGAAATCTAATAATGAAGCATGTAATGTATATCTTTCATATCCATTACAGCTCACTGTTGTCATTTGGCCTTGATAGGATGTCTTGTGAATTATTTTGTATTATGAATCCTACTTTCTTAAATTAAAAGTCAAACTCAAATTTGTAACATTTCTTGGAGCTAAAATCAGTCTAGGTACATAATAAATACCAATCATACACACACACACACACACACACACACACACACACACACACACACGAACATCTCACAGTAAACTGAAATTCAAAAGTGACAACATGAGGAATTTATTTTCCTGATGCAGGTGGTAACAAAAGCATCTTTCTCTTTTTTTGTGGGACTGAGGATGGAACCCGGGGGCATTCTACTTTCAAGCTACCCCCCCCTGCCAAATTTTTTATTCTTTATTTTGAAACCGGGTCTCACTGAGTTGCAGGGGGCCTCACTAAGTAGCTGAGGCTGTCTGTGAACCATGATCCTCCAGTCTCAGCCTTCCAAATGCTGGGATTACAAGTATGCGCCACCACGCCCAGAAAAAAAAAAAAGCATCTTTCTTAAGTAGCATATATTTGCCACTAAACACAAAAAGATTATTAATCTCAAAGATAATCAAGAAAATGCAAGTAAGTTCAATCACATACCATTTCATACCCATCAGCATTAAAAAAACTCAGTAAGGGCTAATTGGGTGATGTGTGCATCACCATCTTGTATCCTATTAAGATGTATGACTACAATGCACCAATAAAAATTTTAAAAACATAAAGTATTAGCAAAAATGTAAAGAAATGGAACTTCTATACTGCTGGTGGGATTAAAAATGATATAACTCATCATATAATTATTTGGATTTACCTGAATAAAGGTAAAAGTGTGCAAACCCCATGACTCACACATTTCTGTATAAGTATAAAAACTATAAAAACTCAAACATGTTAACTATGAGATTAATACAGGAATGTTTGTTGTATCATTGTTTTTTTTTTTTTTTTCTGTTCGATACTGGGGATTGAATCCAGGGTCATTCTATCACTGAGCTACACTCCCAATTTTTTTTTAATTTATTTTTTATTGGTGCAATGTATTCATACATCATAGTGGTATAAAGAAAATACTTTTGTGGACATACATGCACATCTCGCCCAGTTAGCCCCTACCCGATCCCCACCCCATTCCCTCCCCATCCCTCCTTCCCACGCTTGGCTTACTGGTTGACATCTAGTATTATAGCAATTTATACAATATTAACATTGATAATCTCACATAACAGTTTCATTTGTCTGGTACCAAACTTTTGATGACTTAAAGATAACATTTCAATATTTCTTTTTGCTTTCTTTCTTACCAGAGAATATTTTTTTTCTTTTTTTTTTTTTAGGTGAAACTATCATACATTTATTTATTTATTTTTCAGAAAAAAATCTATCCTGATATGGAATATGGACTCTAGATACCCAAAACAGTCTCAAAGAAGAACAAAGCTAGAAGATGTATATTTTCTGATTTCAAACCATATAAAGCTACAATAATTGAAACAGTGTAGTACTGTTATAAAGGCAGATATATAAACCATTGGAGCTAATTAAAAGCCTAGAGATAAATTCTTCCATACATTGTCAAGTTATTTTTGACAAGGTTTCCATGAACTTTTGGTGGAGGAAATACTAGTCTTTTAACTAAATATTGTTGAAAAATAATAATAAATGAAAAAGAATAAAATTGGACCCTTACCTAACACATATACAAATATTAACTCAAAATAGATAAAAGACCTAAATATAAATCTTAATACTATAAGCTTTTAGAAGAAAATCTGGGTCATAAAACCTCACAACATTGAAATTGGAAGTGATTTCTTGGATATGATTTCAATGGCACAGGCAACAAAAGAGTAAATAAATTCCCTAAAAAATAAAAAAATATTGTATATCCAAAGACAATGTAAATAGAGTTAAAAGTTACTGATCCTCTTCCAAGAGTTCCTCCTATGACCCATTTCTCCCTAACTCTCACATATTAGGGAAAGCATCTGATTTCTTATTTTTTGTGCCTGACTGATCTCACTTAGCATAATGTCCTCCAGTTCCATCCATTTCCCTGAAAATGGTGTAATTGAGTTTTTTTTGATGGCTGAGTAAAATTCCATTGTGTACATATCCCACAGTTTTGTAATCCATTCATCTGTTGATGGACATCTTGGCTGCTTCCATAGTTTGGCTATGGTGAATTGTGCAGCTATGAACATAGATACACATGCATTAGTTTGGTAGTTTGGTTTCTTTTCTTTTGGGTAGATACCCAACAGTGGTATTGCTGGATCAAATGGAAGATTTGTTCCCATTCTTCTGAGGATTCTCCATACTGTTTTCCAAAGTGGTTGCACTAATTTGCAATCCCACCAACAATGTCTTAGAGTTCCCACTTCTCCACATCCTCGCCAGCATCTGTTGTTGTTTGTGTTTTGAATGATGGCCATTCTAGTTGGAGTTAGGTGAAATCTCAGGGTAGTTTTGATTTGCATCTCTCTGATTGCCAGTGATGTTGAGCATTTTTTCATGCATTTATTGGCCATTTGAATTTCTTCTTTTGTGAAGTGTCTATTTAGTTCATTTGCCCAATTTGTTATTGGATGCTTTGTTTTCTTAGTGTTGAGTTTCTTGAGTTCTCTGTATATTCTAGATATTAGTCCTCTATCGGTGGTGTAGGTGGAAAAAATCTTCTCCCATTCTGTTGGCTCTCGATTGAGATTCTTGATAGTTTCCTTTGCTGAACAGAAGCTCTTCAGTTTCATGCAATCCCATGTATTGATTCTCCTTTTAATTTGTTGTGCCTTTGGGGTCTTGTTGAGGAAATGTTTGTCTGTACCTATGTGTTGTAGTGTTGGACCTATGCCCTCTTCAAGGAGCTTCAAGGTCTCTGGTTTAATTTCCAAGTCTTTGATCCATCGTGAGTTGACTCTTGTACAGGGTGAAAAAGTGGGATTAACATCCAATTTTCTGCATATGGTTAACCAATTTTGCCAACACCATTTGTTGAAGAGGCTATCTTTTTTCCAGTGTATGTTTTTGGCCCCTTTGTCAAAAATCAATTGGCTGAAAGTGTGTGGACTTGTTTCTGGGTCTTCTATTCTGCTCCATTGGTCTATATATCTGTTCTTTTGCCAGTACCATGCTGTTTTTATTACAATGGCTTTGTAGTATAGTTTAAAGTCAGGTATTGTGATTCCTCCTGCGTGGTTTTTGTTGCTGAGAACTACCTTAGCTATTCTGGGCTTTTTGTTATTCCAGATAAATTTAAGGACTGATTTTTCTATGTCTGTGAGGAATGATCTTGGTAGTTTAATGGGCATTGCATTAAATCTGTAGATCACTTTTGGGAGGATGGCCATTTTAATGATATTAATTCTGCCAATCCATGAACATGGAAGGTCTTTCCATCTTCTAAGATCTTCTTCGATTTCTTTTTTCAGTGTTTTATAATTTTCTTTGTAGAGATCTTTTACTTCCTTGGTCAAGTTTATTCCTAGGTATTTTATTTTTTTGTGGGAGATCCTGAGTGGAAGTGTTTTCTGAATTTCTTTTTCAGTGGATTTATGGTTGGTGTACAGGAAAGCTTCTGATTTTTTAAGATTGATTTTGTATCCAGATACCTTGCTGAATTTGTTGATCAGTTCTATAAGCCTTTTGGTTGAGTTTGTTGGGTTTTCTAAGTATAGTATCATGTCATCTGCAAATAGTGAAAGCTTAAGTTCTTCTTTTCCTATTTGTACTCCTTTGATTTCCTTTTCTTGCCTTATTGCTCTGGCTAGAGTCTCTAGTACTATATTGAAGAGAAGTGGTGATAGTGGACATCCTTGTCTCGTTCCAGTTTTTAGGGGAAATTCTTGAAGTTTTTCCCCATTTAATATGATGTTGGCAGTGGGCTTATTGTAGATTGCCTTAATAATGTTGAGATATGTTCCTTCTATTCCAATTCTCTGCAGTGTTTTTATCATAAATGGATGTTGAATTTTATCAAATGCTTTTTCAGCATCTATTGAGATGATCATGTGGTTTTTGTCTTTGATTCTGTTTATATGATGAATTACATGGATTGTTTTTCGTATATTGAACCAGCCTTGCATCCCTGGGATGAACCCTACCTGGTCATGGTGAATGATTTTCTTGATGTAGTTTTGAATGCGTGTTGCTAGTATTTTGTTTAATAGTTTTGCATCCAAGTTCATCAGAGATATAGGCCTGTAGTTTTCCTTCCTTGAACTGTCTTTATTCGGTTTGGGTATTAGTGTGATGTTGGCTTCATAGAATGTATTTGGGAGAGTCCCGGTTTTTTCTATTTCCCGAAATAGTTTGAGTAGTATTGGGATTAGTTCTCCTATAAAGGTTTTATAGAATTCACTTGGGAAACCATCTGGTCCTGGGCTTTTCTTTGATGGTAAGCTCTTTATTGCTATTTCAATCTCTTTGATTGTTATTGGTTGGTTTAAGTGTTCTGTATCTTCTTGACTCAGTTTAGGAAGGTTGTATTTATCTAGGAAGTTGTCGATTTCCTCCAGATTTTCCATTTTGTTGGAGTATAGTTTTTCAAAGTAGTTTCTGATAATCCTCTGGATTTCTATGCTGTCAGTAGTAATGTCTCCTTTTTCATCCCGTATCTTCATAATTTGGGTTGATTCTCTCTTTTTTTTAGTTAGGTTGGCTAGTGGTTTATCAATCTTGTTAATTTTTTCAAGAAACCAGCTTTTGATTTTGTTGATTTTCTGTATTGTTTTTTTATTCTCTATTTCGTTAATTTCTGCTCTAATTTTAATAATTTCCCGTCTTCTGCTGGCTTTGGGGTCCAATTGTTCCTGCTTTTCAAGGGCTTTGAGGTGTGTCATAAGGCTATTTATTTGAAGATTTTCTGTTTTTCTTATGTGAGCACTCAGTGCTATAAATTTTCCTCTTAATACTGCCTTCAAAGTGTCCCAGAGGTTTTGATATGTTGTTTCTTTATTTTCATTTGTTTCTAGAAATTTCTTGATTTCACCTCTTACATCTTCTATGACCCATTCTTCATTCAGAAGTGTGGTGTTCAGTCTCCACATGTTTATGTTGTTTCTCTGGGTCTTCTTATAGTTGATTTCTAGTTTCATTCCATTATGGTCTGAAATGACACAGGGAAGTATGTAACATTTTTTAAATTTGCTAGTGCTCATTTTGTGTCCCAGGATGTGATCTATTTTGGAGAAGGTTCCATGAGCTGCTGAGAAAAATGTAAACTCTGCTGTAGTTGGGTGAAATATTCTATATGTGTCCAAAAGGTCCATTTGGTTAATGGTGTTCTTTAGTTCTGAGACATCTTTACTGACCCTTTGTCTGGAAGATCGGTCTAGTATTGTGAGAGGTATGTTGAAGTCTCCCAGTATTATTGTGTTGGGATTTATGTGTGGCTTCATGTCACAAAGAGTTTGATTTATGAAAGTAGCTGCCCCTACGTTTGGGGCATAGATGTTGATTATTGTTATTTCCTCTTGCTGGACTATTCCTTTTACCAGTAAAATGTGACCTTCTTTGTCTCTTCTAATAAGTTTGGGTTTGAAGTCTAACTTGTCTGATATCATAGTTGCTACTCCTGCTTGTCTTCGAGTACCATTAGCATGGATTACCTTGCTCCAGCCCTTTACCTTGAGTTTGTTCCTATCTTTACTTGTGAGGTGTGTTTCTTGTAAGCAGCAGATGGATGGATTCTGGCTTTTAATCCATTTTGCCACTTTATGTCTTTTTATTGGGGAGTTGAGGCCGTTTACATTTAGTGTGATTATAGAGAGATAATTTTTAATTCCCAACATGTTAAGATCTTATTTCTGTTTGAGATACTGTTTATTCTTCTTTGCTTAGTTGTCCGCTGGATGGGAATTCTTGTTTCTTTGGTTCTGGCGTGAATTACCCATTTCCTCTTTGCAGTTAATCTCCTTGAGTATTTTCTCTAGCGCTGGTTTTGAAGACATAAATTCCTTCAGTTGCTGTTTGTCATGGAAGCTTCTTATTTCCCCATCTAATTTGATGGATAGTTTTGCTGGGTAGTAAATTTTTGGCTGGAAGTTGTTTTCTTTCAGAGTTTGGAATATGTTACTCCAAGCCCTTCTGGCTTTCATAACTTGGTTTGGGAAGTCTGGAGTGATTCTAATTGGTTTGCCTCTGTATGTCACATGGCCTTTTGTTTTTGTTGCCTTTAAGATTCTCTCCTTGGCTTCCACATTAGTCATTTTGACAATTATGTGGCGTGGGGATCCTCTTCTCTGATCCTGTCTAAAGGGAGTTCTATAAGTTTCCTGGACCTGTGTATCGACCTCTTGCTCTATGTTTGGAAAATTTTCCACTATTACTTCCTTGAAGAGATTGTTGATCCCTTTGGTTTCACCTTCTTTTCCCTCCTCTATTCCAATTATTCTTAGGTTAGCTCTCTTGAAATGGGCCCATATTTCTTCAATGTCAGATTCCTGCTGTCGGGTTTTTTTTTCTAAATTAGAAACTATGCGTTCATTTTTAGCATGATCATCTTCAAGAAGCGAGATTCTATTCTCCATGTGGTCTAATCTGTTGTTTATACTTTGAATTGAGGCCTTTACTTCATTAATTGCATCCTTTATCTCTTTTTGACTCTCTCTAAATTCTTTTCGAAAGTCCTCTATTATTTCTAAAGTTATTTTCCTAATTTGATCTTCTAGAGATCTTTGGGTTTCTGTGTTATCAGATTCTGATGTTGTGGTGTTGTTGGCATTCACTGCTCCATTGTTATTTCTCTTTCCCATGATTTTGGAAGTTTGTGCCTTCTCTGGGTTCTTCCCTGAGTCACTACGAGTTCACTTAAGATGCTCTGGATCTCTAGTCTATGGTATCTCAGTCACCACTACTCCTTTACTGTGTTGTATCACAAAGTCTCAGACCCAGGGAGTCAATCAAGGCTGCTTAGACCGTGGGGGGTGCCAAGTTGGGCGTTCTCCAGTGGGGAGTTGTGACTATGGTATGATATCTCTGCCACTGCCACTCCCCCACTGGGCTGCACTGCTAAAATCTCCGACCCAGGGAGACTATCTGCGCAAGTCCCTGGGAGTGCAGTACTGGGATTTCTCCCCTAGGGGCCGCAATTTGACTCACGGTTGTTGAGTGCGCTGATGGAGCTGTAGTGAACTCGGTGGATTCGCTGCTGCCGCCACTGGCAATATGGCACCACTGCCAGGCCTTCGGCCGTGATGCGGCGTATTTCTTCTCTGGTTTTGAACTCTGCTCTGAGTCCTTGCCAGTTGTGCTGCGCCCAGCCCTTGGGAGCTTTAGATGTTCCCTGCACCAACAAAACTGCTGACTGCCGCCCAGCTGTTCAGCACCTGCTCACCTCGGCTCGCTGTCCACCCCTCCTCTCAGGCGCCTGGTGGCTGGTTGAGTGGGTTGGTCTAGGGCCATCCAGTGAACTCGCCGCTGCCGCCAGCAGTAAGACGCTGCTTCTGCATCCTAGGCCGCGAGGCCAGAGTACCTCCTCTCTGGATTTGAGCTCTGTTTTGAGTCTCCCTCCTCTCTGGAGCCTGGTGTTGCTAGGGGAGATGTAGGCCGCGCCGCTCCGGCCGCTCTGCACCGCGGCTCTGGCTGCTCTGCACCGTGGGTCTGGCCACTCCGGCCGCTCCGGCCGTTCCGCGACGTGGCTCTGGCTGCTCCGGCTGTTCTGGCCACTCCGCTCCGGCTGCTCTGGCCGCTCCGCTCAGCTGTTCTGGCCACTCTGCTCCAGCTGCTCCGGCCTCTCCACTCCGCGGCTCCGGCCACTCCGCGCCGCCGCTCCAGCCAATCCGCGCTGCAGCTCTGACTGCTCCGGCTGTTCTGGCCGCTCTGCTCGGCTGCTCTGGCCGCTCTGCTCAGCTGCTCGGAACCGCGACTCCAGCTGCTCTGTACCGCGGGTCTGGCCACTCTGGCCGCTCCGGCCGTTCCGCGCCGCGGCTCTGGCTGCTCCAGCTGCTCAGGCCACTCCGCTCCGTGGCTCCCCCCAATCCGTGCTGCGGCTCTGGCCGCTCCGGCTGCTCAGGCCGCTCTGCGCCGCGCGGGCGCAGCACTTCGGGCTGGTTTTTTTCCGGTGTCTTGTTTTTCCAGCCCTTTTTTCTCTGTCCCTTGTATTTACCGTTTTTATTTCTTTGCTGTGGTGTTTTCTGGCTCTGAAAGGCGCTGGTTTTGAGGTAGTAGAGTTGGATTGTTAGCGGGACTTGTAAGTGCCGCTTTCCTCCGTCGCCATCTTCCCGGAAGTCCCAATTTTTTTTTAAAACAGGGTCTCACTAAATTGCTGAGGGTGGCCTTGAACCTGCAATCCTCCCATCTCAGCTTCCATGTACTGGTATTACAGGAGTGATTCACCATGCCCAGATATCATTGTTTTTAAAAGCAAAAAATAAAATCAACTGGAAACAGCCTAAATGCATATTGACAGAAAAATAGAGAAATTATGAAACATATATACTATGATAATCTATAGAAGTTAAAATAGATGAATTAGATATAGTTAAATGCATCCAAAAACAGCTTTCAATCCATGGGTAAAAAATTAAGCCACAAAATGATACCCACACTATAGCATATTTTATATGAAAGTTTACCAATGTATAAAACAATATTTGTTATTTATGCATGCATGTGATAGCTATATCCTTATCTAAAGTATATATAAAACATCAAAAAGTAAAAGAGTAAATTTATAGTTATGATTATCAATAAGGAGGGAGAAAGAGCAGAAAGAAATCAAGGTGAGATACACAGGTAACATCACCTGTTACTTTAAAGGTTATATTTTATTTATTTTTTATTTTTTTATTTTTGTTGGCACCGGGGGTAGAACCCAGGGGCTTTTCTACCTCCAGTCTATACTCCAGACCTATTTTATATTTTATTTGGATACAGGGTGTCAGTAAGTTGCTGAGAGCCTCACTAAGTAGCTGAGGCTGGCTTCGAACCTGTGCAATCCTCCTGTCTCAGCCTCCCAAGTGCTGGGATTACAAGCATGTGCCACCACGCCCTGCTTAAAGGCTATATTTTAAGATATGAAAAAATACGTCATATTTTCAAGAATACTTTTGCTAATTCACTTAATAATTTGTAAAATTTGGGTGACAGGTATGTGTTTTTATATTTTATTCTCTAAATGGTCAAACTACTTGGGAAATTACATAGTGACTTTATGCCCCATAAATATCCCATGACCTCCATCCAAAAGCAATCAGATTTTGACTTGACCATTTCATAAACAAAACCAATTCCTTCCTTGAAAATTGAGCCCTTTTATATTCTCCAAGGATTATTTCCTCCAAATTGACAAATGAATTCTGGTTTTTGTGAGACATTTAAACTAAATCTTCCAGATAATAAGCCTAAATCTGCCTCAAGGGAAAGGCTCTTAATATGTTTGCTACACGGAACAGAGATGACACTTAACTTGTGGGGAACACTTAGCTTGTCTTGGTGTTGGAACTTGAATGATCCCAACTCTCCAACAATACTTTGTATGCCAAAGAAGTTCGGGGAAAAGCCTATAAGTCTTACTTATTTTCTGGAGAGTGTGATATACTTAACAATTGCATCACAATGAAAGCCATGTTATTGTCCTATTTTTCAAGACATTTACCTTTATTTTGGTCATCCTCTCCTCCCTCAGCTCTTTGCTGCCTATCTACCATTTTCCATTTCTATTTTTATCATTAAGCTAGATGATCAGTCCTTTAATTGTATAATCTGCTGTTATCATTACTTTGTTGTTCTCTGTTGACAAGTTATAGCTGGTATTTTTACCTTAGCATGATATAACTAAAGTGTCCCTGGAGAGAAGGTGAGGTTAACAATATCAAAAATTGGTGGACTTCTGGGAAGATGGAGACCTAGAGAAACAGTGCTTATGAGGCCTGCTGACACTCGATCTCCATTGCCTCAAAAACAATGCTCTACAAAGCCAGAAAATACTATCAGTAGAGGAATAAAAATTATAAATACAAGGGTCAGAGAAAAAGAAGGTTAGAAATCAGACCACAGAGCAGAAAAGAAACCCATTAGCCTTGCTACAGAGGGCACTGCACTGGCACCATCTTGCCTCACAGCACCAGATTTCAAAGACAAAAAGGAAAACAAGGACCTGAAGTGAACAGCTGCAGATCAGTCAGTTGTAACTGAACAGTTCTTCCTATGCAAAGACCAGTTACAACTTCCAGAGGCTAGCTCACCACACCCTCCAGGGATTCAGAGTAGAGTTCAATACTAGGAAAGAAACTCACATGCCTCTCAGCTGAGGGTGCCATGGCTGTGCCATCTTGCCAGCAGCGGCCAAACTCACCACACCCGCCAGAGACCTAGACCATTGCGCACCAAAATCATAAGTGAAACTGTGATCCCCACAGGAGAAATCCCAGCGATGTGCCCCCAGGGACTTGCGCAGTCTCACTAAACTCCCTGGGTCTGAGATATTGTGGTTCAACCCAATGAAGGAGAAGTGACGGCAGAGATTACCACACCCTTCAGAGATCAAGAGCAGTGCTCAATAACACCATACGTGAAGTCACAGTTCCCATGGGAAAACACCCAGCATGGAGTCCCCAGGGACTTGTGCAGCCCCGATAAACTCCCTGGATCTGAGACACCAGAGAAGGTGAGAGGGAGGTCTGCTGTTGGACATAGCAGAGGCTCAGACAGAATCAGGTTCTGATCAGTGGAAAGTTTAGGGGGAGAAATGTGCTTAGCATTAAACCCAACTAGTAGGATGTCCAGGATCACCACAGAGCTACCAATTGTGATGAATGAGAAGTCAGACCAGCCCTAGTTGTGGAGAACAGCGACTCCTACATTGAGTTTGGTCTCAGAGGCATACACCACCAATGAAGGCAGAAAGAGACCAAGACTCCAAATGTATAGAAAGTGTGGAGGGTAACCTGTGCTTAATGCTAAATCCAGCCCCACTGAGACCATCTGCATATACTGAGAAAGACTCAGAGAACCAGACTCACAGTGGGAAAGGTACCGGTGGCACTTGGTATCTGCAGAGAGAGAGAGACTGCAGAGGATCTATCTGCTGAATAGTCATTTATTTGTAGAGTTGTATTAATTAGTTGTTGGGGTTGTTTTGCTTTTGGTCTCTTTTGTGTGTGAGTGTGTATGCATGATTTTTTTAACCTTCTTCCCAAATCCTCTCGCAAGCCTCTTCCCTTGTACATACATGCTCTCTTTTTTCTATCCCTTTTCTTTCTTCTTCTTTTTCTCTCTCATTTGTCTTGTATTAAATCCACTGCATATTACTATACCAGAAACTTTACATTGGTTACTAGAATACTACTACATATTTACTATCTATAATCTCTAGTAAATACTACCTTACCAAACTCATACTCTCCTTCTATTTAACCCTATCTGAGACTTTCCCCTATTCTTCCATTTACTCCTTCACTTCCCTCCTTACTCAACCTTCACTGTTAAATACAATACATATTGCCCTTGGATATACCCACTGACACCTAGAGACTGAGAGAAATCTATTGGGAACAACAGATACAAACTTCTGTAATCATAAGATGGAGGAATAACAAAGGAGCAATGAGCTCCCACAGCCCCACAGCCCCACAATAACAGAACCTGATAACACAGAATTGTAGGGATCTCCAGAAGATCAAATCAGTAATGTAACTGTAGAAATAATACAGGACTTTAGAAAAGAATTTAGAGGGAGTCTGAAAGAAATAAAGACTGCAATAATTGAAGTAAAGGCATCAATTAATCTATAAACAATAGATTAGACCACATGGAGAATAGAATCTCACCCCTAGAAGATGATCACTCTAAAAACAAATGCATAGTTTATATCTTAGAAAAAACAATCCAACAGAAAGAACTGGACATTGAAGAAATGTGAGCCCATAATAAAAGAGCTGACCTAAGAATAATTAGCATAAAGAAGGGAAAAAGAAGATGAAGCCAAAGGGATGAACAATCTTTTCAAAGAAGTAATAACAGAAAATTTTCCAAAAATTAATCAAGAGGTTGATACACAGGTCCAGGAAACATAGAACTCCCTTTAGACAGTATCAGAGAAGAGGTTCCCCATGCCACATAATAGTCAAAATGACCAATGTAGAAGACAAGGAGAGAATCTTAAAGGCAACAAAAACAAAAGGCCAAGTGACATTCAGAGGCAAACCAATTAGAATCACTCCAGACTTCCCAAACCAAGTCATGAAAGCCAGAAAAACCTGTAGTAACATATTACAAACTCAGAAAGAAAACAATTTGCAGCTAAAAAATTCCTACCCAGCAAAACTATCTCACAAATTAGATGGGGAAATAAATTTTTTATGACAAACAAAAGCTAAAGGAATTTATGTCTTCAAAACCAGCACTAGAGAAAATACTCAAAGAAATGAACTGCAAAGAAAAAATAAGTAATACACACCATAACCAGAGAAACAAGGATTTCTATCCAGCAGACAACTAAGAAGAGAAGAACAAACAGTAGTTCAAACAGAAGTAAAATCTCAACACGTTAGGAATTAAAAATCATCTCTCAATAATGACGCTGAATGTAAATGGCCTCAACTCCCCAATAAAAAGACATAAATTGGCAAAATGGATTAAAAATCCATCTAGCTGCTGCTTGAAAGAAACACACTTTATGAGTAAAGATAGTAACAAATTTAAGGTAAAGGGCTGGAGCAAGGTAGTCCATGCCAATGGAACTCGAAGACAAGCAAGAGTAGAAACTATGATATCAGACAATTTAGACTTCACACCCAAGCTTATTAGAAGAGACAAAGAAGGTCACTTTTTACTGGTAATATTAACAATCCAGAAAGAGGAAATAATGATAATCAACATTTATAACCCAAACATAGGTACAGCTACTTTCATAAAACAAACTGTGACATTAAGTAACACATAAATCCCAATACAATAACACTGGGAGACTTTTAACACCCCTCTCACACCATTATACCAATCTTCTAGACAAAAGGTCAAAAAAGGTGCCTCAGACCTAAAGAACACCATTAATCAAATGGACTTGTTGGACACATAGAGTATTTCACCCAACTACAACCAGAGTTGACATTTTTCTCAGCTCCTCACAGAAGCTTCTCCAAAATAGATCACATCCTGGGTCACAAAGTGAGCACTAGCAAATTCACAAAACGTGACATCCTTCCGTGTTTCTTTTCAGACCACAATGGAGTGAAATTAGAAATCAACTATAAGAAGACCCAGAGAAACCACATAAACATGTGGAGACTGAACACTACACTTCTAAATAAAGAATGGATCATAGAAGTAAAGAGTGACATCAAGAAATTTATAGAAACAAATGAAAATAGAGATATATCAAAACCTCTGGGACACTTTGAAGGTATATTAAGAGAAAAATTTATAGCACTGAGTGCTCACATAAGAAAAACAGAATATCATCAAATAAATAACCTAACAACACACCTCAAAACCCTTGAAAAACAGAAACAATCTAGCCCCAAAGCCAGCAGAAGAAAGGAAATTATTAAAATCAGAGCAGAAATCAGCAAAATAGAGAATAAAAAAATACCGAATATCAACAAACCCAAAAGTTGGTTTCTCAAAAAAATTAACAAGATAGATAAACCACTAGCCAACCTAAATAAAAATTGTCAAGAAGACATAGAAAATTTAAACCAATTAATAGCAATCAAAGAGATTGAAACAGCAATAAAGAGGCTACCATAAAAGAAAAGCCCAGGACCAGATGGTTTTCCTAGTGAATTTTATAAAACCTTTATAGAAGAGATAATCCCAATACTCCTCAATCTATTTTGTGAAATAAAAAATGGGACTCTCCCAAATACATTCTAGGAAGCCAACATCATATTAATACCAAAAACCAAATAAAGACAGTTCAAAGAAGAAAAACTACAGGCCTATATATTTGATGAACTTGGATGCAAAACTGCTAAACAAAATACTAGCAACATGCATTCAAAACCACATCAAGAAAATCATACACCATGACTAGGTAGGGTTCATCCCAGGGATGCAAGGCTGGTTCAACATATGAAAATCAATCCATGTAATTCATCATATAAACAGAACCAAAGACAAAAATCACATGATCATTTCAACAAATGCTGAAAAAGCATATGGTTAAATCCAACATCCATTTATGCTAAAAGCACTGCAGATAATTTGAATATAAGGAACATACCTCACCATCATAAAGATAATCTACAATAAGCCCACAACCAACATCATATTAAATGAGGAAAAACTTCAAGATTTTCCCCTGAAAACAGGAACAAGGAAAGGATGTCCATCTTCACCACTTCTCTTCAATATACTACTTGAGACTCTAGCCAGAGCAATAAGGCAAGAAAAGGAAATCAAAGGAGTACAAATAGGAAAAGAAGAACTCAAACTTTCATTATTTGCAGATGACATGATACTATACTTAGAAGACTGAACAAACTCAACCAAAAGACTTATAGAACTGATCGACAATTCAGTAAAGTGTTTGGATGCAAAATTAATCTTAAAAATCAGAAGCTTTCCTGTACATCAACCATAAATCCACTGAAAAATAAATTCAGAAAACACTTCCACTTAGGATTTCCTACAAGAAATAAAATGCTTAGGAATAAACTTAACCAAGGAGGTAAAAAACCTCTACAAAGAAAATTATAAGACATTGAAAAAAGAAATTTAAGAAGATCTTAGAAGATGGAAAGATCTTCCACATCCATGGATAGGCAGAAAGAATATCATTAAATGCCCATACTTCCAAAAATTGATCTACAGATTTAATGCAATGCCCATTAAATCACCAAGATCATTCCTCACAGACATAGAAAAATCAGTCTTTAAGTTAATTTAGAAAAACAAAAATTCCAGAATAGCCAACGTAGTTCTCAGCAACAAAAAACATGCAGGACGAATCACAATACCTGACTTTAAACTATACTACAAAGCCATTATAATAAAACATCATGATAGTGGCACAAAAAACAGATAGATAGACCAAGGGAGCCGAATAGAAGACTCAGAAACAAATCCACAAGCATACAGCCAATTGATTTGTGACAAAGGGGCCAAAAACATACACTGGAAGAAAGATAGTCTGCTCAACAAATGGTGTTGGCAAAACTGGTTAACCATATGCAGAAAAATGGAAATTAATCCTACTTTCTCACCCTGCACAAGAGTCAATTCAAGATGGATCAAAGACTTGGAAATTAGATCAGATACCTTGAGGCTCCTTGAAGAGGACATAGGTCCAACAGTGTAACACATAAGCACAGATAAAATACTTTCTCAACAAGACCCCAAAGGCACAAGAAACTAAAAGGAGGATCAATATGTGCCCTTGCATTAAACTGAAGAGCTTCAGTACAGCAAATGAAACTATCAAGAACCTCAAGAGAGAGCTGGCCAAAAGAATGGGAGAAAACTTTGCCACCTACTCCTCTGATAGAGGACTAATGTCTAGAATATACAGAGAACTCAAGAAACTCAGCACTAAGAAAACAAATAACCCAATCAAAAAATGAGCAAGAGAATTAAATAGAAACTTCACAAAAGAAAAAAATCAAATAGCCAATAAATGCGTGAAAAAATGCTCAACATCTTTGGCAATCAGAGATTGCCTGAGATTTCACCTAACTTCAATTAGAATACAATCATTCAAAACACAAACAACAATATTTGCTGGTGAGGATGTGGAGAAGTGGGAACTCTAAAACATTGTTGGTGGAATTGCAAATTAGTGCAAGCACTTTGGAAAACAATATGGAGGATCCTCAGAAGAATGGGGATGAACCTACTATATGATCCAGCAATACCACTTCTGGGTATCTACCCAAAAGAAAGGAAACCAAACTACCAAACTAATGCATGCATATCTATGTTCCTAGCTGCACAATTCACCATTGTCAAACTATGGAACCAGCCAATATGTCCATCAGCAGATGAATAGATTACAAAACTGTGGGATATGTACACAATGGAATTTTATTCAGCCATAAAGAAAACCACAATTACATCATTTACAGGGAAATGGATGGAACTGGAGGACATTATCCTAAGTGAGATTAGTCAGTCACAAAACGGAAGAAATTGGATGCTTTCCCTAATATGCTAAAGTTAGGGAGAAATGGGTAACAGAAATAACTCTTGATGAAGAAGAAAATCCTATAGAGGAGCACATAAGGCGACCTAACTGAGGAGATGGGAGGAGGAAGAGGGAAACTCTCTATAGCACATAATGTATTTAAACATATCAAAGTCAATCACTAAGCCAAGCTTGGGAAAGAGGGATGGGGAGGGAATGGGATGGGGATCGGGTATGGGCTAATTGGACGGTGTATGCATGTATGTCTTCACAAGCTTTTTATCCCATTAAGATGTATGACTACAACGCACCAATAAAAGATTAAAATAAAAATGAAAAAAGAATTGGCATTTGAAGTTTCCTTGTTTTCTATTCTGAACTCTACTAACATTATTCCTCGTTGTGCTATTTATTTTTCTCACTAGTTTTATTGGTGCATTCAGATAGATATTTTTAATGCCTAACCTAGGACACTGGGTCTCTATACATGTGCATGCTGAAGGTCCAGAAAAAAAGGTAGAACAGTAGGTGTTAGCATCCTGATAGCCAAAATGGAAGCTGAGAAAGTTTTTCTCAGCTGTTACATTGGCTATTTGTGTATAATGCTGTCTCTTAGCCCGTTACTCACATTTTACGTTACAAGTCAAAGGATCTTGGGAAACCATAGGAAACTCTCCACTTGCCAAGAGCCACTTTGCACTGTTAAATGATGGACAGGCCCAATTTGAGAGAGAAGTGATAACGCAGCTTTCTTTGCACTAAATCCTTCATTGCCTTCCTGACTCATTGCCACCCCTCAACCACATATATTGTTGATAAGAGTCTGAACTTCCCTAATAGATAATTATGGGTCATATGGTCTCAGCTAATTCAAATTGGGATAGTATCTGTTTCAGTCAGCATTCTCACCACTGTCACTCCAAAAACCTGATGGCAACAACTTAGAGGAAGTACATTTATTTGTTCTTAGGGGTATAAGAATTTCATAGGGATTCAGTCTATGGTAGACCAGGTGAAGTCTGAGCAGCTCAGAGCATGGTGTGGGGAGCAGAGAGAGAGCACACACGAGCTCTGTTATAACATCATGAAGACCAGAAACAAGAAAGGGGAGGGACCATATATAATCTCTAAGGTCACACCCCAAGAAACCCCTCCTCAGCAACCAAGCTTTGCCTCCAGCATGGCTGACTTGTCACCATGAGGTCTAGGAGGACATTTAAAGTCCAAACCATAGCTGGGCGTGGTGGTGCATGCTTGTAATCCCAGCATCCGGAAGGCTGAGACCGGAGGATGATGGTTCGCGGACAGCCTCAGCTACTTAGTGAGGCCCTCCTCAACTTAGTGAGACCCAGTTTCAAATTAAATAATAAAATAAACTATGGCAGGGGATGTAGCTCAGAGGTCAAATGCTCCCAGGTTCCATCGACAGACCCCCCCAAAAAAGTCCAAACCATAACAGTCTCTCTTATTGTTTCTTTCTTTAGGAAGATCATGGACTCAGGATTGGTATTACTATTGAGGAACCATGTAATATTTGAATGTCTAGCAGTGTTCATTCCAAATGGTTGACACAATCTTTCATTTATGATTTTTATAAAATTCCTATTGCAGCCAGTTTCCAACTCACTTATTATACGTGGAATTAATTTTTTCTCTGACTCTCCCCATAGATCCATCTAGTACTGTTCATCTTTCATCTCTGCTGAGTTCCCTTAGTGTCATAGACAAAGAAAATCCCAAAACAAGTAGGCTGAAACTTGGAGTCATAAATCATGGACTCAACAGTCTTACTACTCCACAGTGCCTCCTAAGGAAAGCTATTTTCACTCTTTATCTCAAGGGTTCATTACTAATGTTTCATGTCACTTCAACTTGACACATATATAGGGGACTTCTGCCAGGTTCTGTGTGTGGACCTGAAGATACAGAAATATATCTGACATGTATTTCTGCCTCTGAAGAACTTTAAGTAGAATAAAGGGGCACAGTCACAATCTTTTCCTCAAATTGAATTTGTTTCATCCCATTTATTTTCACACTTAACAGTTGGGATTCTATCCTGTGCCAAATACTGAGTCAGGCATTGATGGTACTAAGAAGAATAAAATAGACATGGCCCATAATTTCAGGGTGCTTTCTGTCAATTAAGAATCTGTATCTTTGGGGGTTAGTGATCAATGAGTGAAATAGACAAAGATTGTGGGTGGTTACTGATTTGTTCCTCAAACTGGCACTACAATCCTCCCCCCTTTGTGAACAAAATATAGCCTCTACTTCCCAAGGAAAATATTTTGGATCAAAACGCTATGTTTGGCTAGAAAGGAATCAAGAACACAGACAGGCCTAATTTTCATCTACTTTTCAAGCTGTCTTTGGTCCTAGCTTTGGTTCTTGCTGCAACTGGTTGCTAATGTCAGACACTTGCCTGATGCTTCTTCCAAAGTCATCTCTGACCCTGGGATCAATTGCTGCGGATTACTAAGTATAGGAAGAAGAAAATTTTTAAAAGGCCAGAAAAGTGTTTCCCAGCCAGAGTAATTGTAGCTATTCTGCTTCATGAAAGGGTAGAAGTGCAGCTAAAAATAACGCACAATTTATTTGACCAAAGTCTATCCTCTTTACCGGAAAGAGTGATTCTGTAGCTTTGGCTTAATCATCAGGAATTAAAAAAAATATAAATGGAAGATGAAACTTCAAAAGAGAAAGAAAGAAAAATATAAATATTTAGAACTGTCTCCAAAACCTCTGTATATCCATGGAAAGTGAAGGATCAGGGAGAGGAGGTGTTTGGAATAGGGAATATGTGTGTGCGCTTTATTGACATCCCTGGGTTTATCTACCTGGGTTTGTTTTGTTTTGTTTTGTTTTTTGTTTTTGCAGTACTGGGGATAGAATCCAGGGACATTTACCCCCAAACTACACCCCCAGTCCTATTTTTATTCTTTATTTTGAAACAGTCTCACTGAATCGCAAAAGGCCTAAGTAACTGAGGCTGGCCACAAATCCGGATCCTCCTGTCTCAGCCTCCCAAATGCTGGGATTATAAGCGTGCACCACCATGCCCAGCAATCTACCTGTTTTCACATATGTGTCTACAGAATGTCCAAAATAGCATGTTTTCCATCTGTATTTTGTATTTGGCATATACATTTGTCTGAATATATGTGTGGATTTTAGTACATGAGTGAGTGAGTGGGGAGAGAGGGGAAGGGGAGGGGAGAGGAGAGGAGAGTAAGTTTAAAGTCAGGCATGGTAGTGAACAGCTGTAATCTTAGTACTTGGGAGGCTGAGACAAGAAGATATCAAGTTCAAAGTCAGCGTCAGCCAATCAGTGAGACTCTCAGCAACTTAGCAAGACTCTGCTTTCAAAAATTTTTTTTAAAAAGGGCTGAGGGTATAACTTGGAGGTAGAATGCCCCTGGATTCTTTCCTTGTTACAAAAAAATCAGCTTTGGGAACTTTATCTTTTTTAATTTATGTGTTTGGTACAAGAGATTGAACCTGAAGGCATTCTACATCTGAGCTACACTCTCAACCTTTTAATTTATTGTTTTTGTTTGTTTGTTTGTTGGTTGGTTGGTTGGTACTGGGTATGAAACCCAGGGGCCTTCTACCTTTGGACTACACTTCCAGACCTATTTTATATTTTTTATTTGGAAACAGGGTCTCTTAAGCCAGCTGAGGCTGGCTTTGAACCTGTGTGATCCTCCTGTCTCAGCCTCCCAAGCGTGGGGATTACAAGCATGCACCACCATGCCCAGTTTATTGTATTGTTTTGAAACAGGATCTCGCTAGGTTGCCTATAATCTTGCTGGTTGCTGAGGTAATTTTCTTATAAATATCTTAATTCATAATTAATTTCCAAAATACAAAGAGATAACTATACCCCTGGTGAATCTGGATATTTCTAATGGCATGTGAATTCTCTAAATACAGGGATTTCTAATACCTGTATTGCAGAATTGGGCTCCTAAAGAGTTCTTTTTGAAAGTCCACTGGCAACAATCATAGTGTGTGCTTGGATCTGAAGCTGTAGTCATTAATGAATTTGAAAGATATCCATCTTCTCCAGTCCCCGGTCATCAAATATGCCTCTTACTAATATCTCTGTTCAAGTGAGAAGGTTACAGTAGACCCCTGTGAACTTGAGGGCAAGTGTCAAGGGAAGCCTTGAAGACTTGGCACTCACTATACATATTGATAACTTCCTGTGCTGTGAATGAGCCAGCTTCTCCAACTGATTCCTAGACCCCACCCCTGATTGAATTGCTGTGTAATATTAACAGCAACATGCCTAAATCAACTCTCAGCCAACAGTTCACCCCATCTTTGTAACCCATTCTGCACAGACTACTAGATAAACCACCCTAAAAAGCACATATATAGTTTTTACTGTTCTCGTATCTACTCATTTGTTCTGCATTACCTACAGAACAAATTTCCACTTTTCCATCTCCCTTGGCAAGCAATAGTCATACTAAAAATAGACACATGGAAAGGAAATCTAAGTGTTAATATATTTTCTACACATTCAGATTTTTATTTTCAACAGTCAATAAAAAGATATTGAGTGTCTAATAACTGCTAAGCACAGAGATAAGATAATTGCTTCTTCATTTTTATGTATGATAATGATTCAAATACATAAACTCAGGCTGGGTGTGGTGGCGCATGCTTGTAATCCCAGCGCTTTGGAGGCTGAGACAGGAGGATCGCACAGGTTCAAAGCCATTCTCAGCTACTTAATGAGCCTCTCAGCAACTTAGTGAGACCCTGTTTCCAAATAAAAAATATATAAATAGGTCTGGTAGTATAGCCAAGAGGTAGAAGGCCTCTGAGTTCCACCCCCAGTACTACCAAAAAATACATGAACTCAGCAGGCATTGATAGATTATCTATTAGGGTAGACTCTATTTCCTTAAGTTTTCAGCACATCCTTTGCTTTGACAACAAGAATGATGGGAGAAGGAGCAATCATTGCAGGAAGCTCATGATTAGCCCCTTCACTAGCTCTGCTCTTCCCTGCTTAATTTCTTGAGTCTAACATGAAACTCTACCCTTTCCCAAATTGATAGAAGGACCAGTTTGCAGAAGTGGTTTAGACTCCAATCTCTGCACCACTCAAGTTAGTCCCATAGCCTCAGTGAATGGAAACCAGTTGCAAGGAACAAATTCCCTGTACACCATTGACTGCTTGGCTGAGAAGCCCCACCACAATGCTTTTCTCCTATAACCTATCTGTACCACTGTGTGTGTGTGTGTGTGTGTGTGTGTGTGTGTGTGTGTGTGTGTTATTGGTAAAGGATGAAGGAGAGGTCAGAGAAAGTTTCATCACAGACAAGGAGTCAAGCCAAATATTTAAAGTTGTGTTCTGGATAAATATAAGTATTCTTCTGATGGGGGTATGTAATTTATCTGTGAATAAGTGGGGACAGCATGGAAAACATGGATTTGGCCAGGCATGGTAACACATGCCTGTAATCCCAGTACTTGCAAGACTGAGATGGGGGACCTGCAGGTTCAAGGTCAGCCTCAGCAATTTAGCAAGGTCCTCATCAAATCAGCCAGACCCTGTTTCAAAATTTAAAAAATTAAAAATAGGATGTGTGTAACTCAAATGTAGAATGCCCTAGGGTTCAATCTCCAGTGCATGCACACACACACACACACACACACACACACACACACACACACAATGGATTTGTCTAAATCTAGAGTGGCACAGGTAGAGAATTTGTGTAAGACAGCACAGCTACAATGCCCCACTGTAATAAAATAGAAATTTGTTTTCTTTAATCTGTTGTATCTTCTTTCATTTCTCCTTTGTAAGAACTATACTTACCATGTCAGTGTCTGACACAGGGCCAAAACTGGTCACATAGATGTCAGTCTTCACTTCAGTCACTGCATCTGAGTAAAATAAAGTAGAAAGGCAGTGTCATAAAGTAAAATTGCCTTAGCTCAGAGAGAGTACTTGCTACTTCTGAGAAAGGATATTTGACACCATTGTAGGAAACCCCTCAATAACTTCAGAGAGAACATGCTAGGTACAGGTATGAATTAGGTATCCTCTCTGATAACACTGATAATGACACCAGAGTTCCCAAACAACAAAGCTTATAGAAGGTTCTTAGAGAGCTCTGGCATTCACATGTGCTGGGCTCTCTGCTGGATTTTACCTTACCTGCAGTCAATGTTGTAGGAAATGTTGAAAATCCAACTCTATTCCTTTCCCTTGTTCACTTTGTGTAGGGAGGAGCCATGTTGCCACTTCTAGTTGTGGGAAGATGTATCATGTTCCTTTGTGTTTAGAAAATTAATGTCTAATGCAAGACCCCCCCTATGCCATGGTTATGATGGAAACAAGTGTATGTTAATTTGATGTTACCAGAAGATTGGAAATCTGGAATGATAAGTTAACACATGGAGGACAACTGCCATGGAGAATTGTCAGGAGCCAGGATAGACTTGGCAAAAATGAGAAATAAACATCTTTTAAGTGACTGAGATTTAGAGAAGTTCATATCACTTGATACATTCTTTGCATTTATTTTCCTTTACTGTTATGTTTACATGGTTGTGATCTCAATAAATCTGAGAGCTTCTGAAGGGTGGAATACCTGTTTTATATCTGTCTCCTCAGCACAAAGAATAGGAACTTGGTTCTGAGATGGTGCTCATTAAACTGGTTTATTAGTGGACTAACTTCATCATATATTTACCAAGTTGGGAAATGATGCTGCCTTAGTCCATTTGCACTGCTCGAAAAAAACGCCTTGGACTGGGTAATTTATTTATTTATTTTTTTAAGATTTTTTTAAATTGGTGCACTGTATTCATACATCATAGTGGGATACATACTTTTGTAGACATACATGCACACATTGCCCAGTCAGCCACCACCCGATCCCCACCCCGTTCTCTCCCTATCCCTCCCTCCCATGCTTGGCTTAGTGATTGACATCTAGTATTATAGCAATTTATCAAAAATTTAAAATGATAATCTCACATAACAGTTTCATTTGTCTGATACCAAGCTTTTGATGACTTAAAGATAACATTTCAATATTTCTTTTTGCTTTCTTTCTTACCAGAGAATCTATTTTTTCTATTTCTTAGGTGAAACTATCATATATTTATATATTTATTTTTCAGAAAAAAATTCTATCCTAATATGGAATATGGACTCTAGGTACCCACAACGATCTTGAAAAAGAACAAAGCAAGAAGATATATATTTTCTGATTTCAAAACATATAAAGCTACAATAATTGAAACAGTGTAGTACTATTCTAAAGGCAGATATGTAAACCATTGGAGTTAAATAAAAGCCTAGAGCTAAATTCTTCCCTATATTGTCAAGTTATTTTTGACAAGGTTTCCACGAACATTTGGTGGTAGAAATAATAATCTTTTAACTAAATATTGTTGAAAAATAATAATTACATGGAAAAGAATAAAATTGGACCCTTACCTAATCCCATATACAAATATTAACTCAAAATAGATAATAGACCTAAATATAAATCTTAAGACGATAAACTTTTAGGAGAAAATCTGGGTCATAAAACCTCACAACATTGAAATTGGCAGTGATTTCTTGGTTATGATTTCAATGGCACAGGCAACAGAAGAGTATACAAACTCCCTAAAAAATAAAAAACATATTGTATATCCAAAGACAATGTAAACAGAGTTAACAGTTACTAATAGAATGGGATAAAATATTTCCAAATGCTATATCTGAAGGTATATTAATATTCCAACTAGAAATCCTAAAAATTAACAACAATAAAGGCAAACAATACCCTTTAGAGATAGGTAAAAGACTATCATAAATAATGAATCTCCACAGATAACCAATCTTAGTTGTCTGTTGGATGGAAAATCTTGTTTCTCTAGTTCTGGAGTGTGTTACCTATTTCTTCTTTGTAGTTAATCTCTTTGAGTATTTTCTCTAGTGCTGGTTTTGAAGACATAAATTCTTTCAGTTTCTGTTTGTCATGGAAGCTTCTTATTTCTCCATCTAATTTGATAGAAAGTTTTTCTGGGTAGGAAATTTTTGGCTGGAAGTTGTTTTCTTTCAGAGTGTGGAATATGTTACTCCAAGCCCTTCTGGCTCTCATGACTTGGTTTGGGAAGTCTGGAGTGATTCTAATTGGTTTGCCTCTGAATGTCACTTGGCCCTTTGCTTTTGTTGCCTTTAAGATTCTCTGCTTGGCTTCCACATTGGTCATTTTGACAATTATGTGGCGTGGGGATCCTCTTCTCTGATCCTGTCTAAAGGGAGTTCTATAAGTTTCCTGGACCTGCATATTGACCTCTTGCTCTATGTCTGGAAAATTTTCTGCTATTACTTCCTTGAAGAGATTGTTGATCCCTTTGGTTTCACTTTCTTTTCCCTCCTCTATTCCAATTATTCTTAGGTTAGCTCTCTTAAAATGGGCCCATATTTCTTCAATATCAGATTCCTGCTGTCGGATATTTTTTTCTAGATTAGAAACTATGCGTTCATTTTTGGAATGATCATCTTCTAAGAGCGAGATTCTGTTCTCCATGTGGTCTAATCGGTTGTTTGTGCTTTGAATTGAGGCCTTTACTTCATTAATTGCATCCTTTATCTCTTTTTGGCTCTCTCTGAGTTCTTTTCGAAGCACCTCTATTATTTCTACAGTTATTTTCCTGATTTGATCTTCTAGAAATCTCTGATTTTCTGTTTTATTGGGTTCTGATGTTGTGGGGTTGTGAGCATTCATTGCTCCAGTATTATTCCTCTTTCCCATGATTTTGGAAGTTTGTGCCTTCTCTGGGTTCTTTCCTTGGGTAATTTATAAACAACAGAAATGTATGGCTAACAGTTTTGGAGGATGCAAGATCAAGGCACCAGCATATCGGATGTTTCGTGAGGACAATTCCTCATAAATGGTGTTCTCTGTATTCTCACACAATTGAAGAGGCTAGGAAGCTTATTTAAATTTCTTTTATAGAAAATGTAGAAGATGGTGGCAGCCACAGTCTCAGTGGCAACTGCAGCCACAGCGATATCCGCTACTGTAGCGACCACTGTGGCCACAGCGATGATAGCTGGCAGCAGCCAAATAGGTTATGTGTTCCCCTGAGATATCCCGGACAACAGATTTTGGTATAGTATATGATTGGAACAACATATAGAGACATTTATAGTCATGACTTCCTACCTAAAATATAAGAGAGAAGAGACAGACCTAGATGGCGGAGATGTGGTGGCAGTGGTGGTGGTGATGGCAGTGGCAGTGGCAGCCAGTATTCGGGAAAGGTAGATAAATCCAATCCAAAATCTCCCCTAAAAAACTGCTCCTGCCCCACATGCTCAGGAATTCTGGACAATATACTATGTAAGAAAAATGCTTGGGAGGAGGGCCAAGATGGCAGCGGCAGCAGCAGCCAATGTCAGGGAGAGGCAGATAGATTCATTATAATCCACTCTGATCTTTTGAGGAATCTCCCCAAAAGTAGACTGCACCTGCCCCACATGCCCAGGAACTCTGGACAACATACTATGTAAGAAAAATGTTCGGGGCGCGTCAGATGGGCACCTTGCATCCTGGGAGCCAAGGGCCCCTCTGCACAGTGCTGGGTCTGGGTGCACTCGGAGCAGCAAAACCCGCTCTCTGTGGTGAAGCTGTGGGCCTCCGCTCTTGACAGGGAGATAAAACACATTGCTACTAAGTACTTGGGCCCCCAACTCCTGCAAAAGATATGTACTGTTTTCTTTTATTAAAAAATATTGAAGAGGGAGGAAGATGGTGGCAGCTGTGGCTGCAGCGGCGACCATGGCCAGAGCGCTGTAGGTTGGCAGTGGCTGAATAGGACATGCATCCCTCTGAGAAACCCTGGACAACAGATTTTTACTTAATAGCTGATTGGGACAACACACAGAAACATTTCCAGTCATGACTTCCTATCTGAAATATAGGAGAGAGAGTGGATAATGGCGGAATTAGAGGCAAGACTATAGCACGGCACTCGCCACTGCAAGAAAAGTGATTTTTGGAGGGATATCCCAGAAGAGATCAGAAACAAGACTGATACTGCCACACATGCACAGCAATACTTAACAAGAACATACTCTAGGAGAAACCAAGAAGGCAGCAGCAGCCAGTATTCAGGAGAGGCAGACAAATCCAACCAAATCTACCTTGAAGTTTTGAAGAAATATCTCCAAAAGTAGACTGTTCCTGCCCCACATGCTCAAGAACTCTGGACAACATACTATGTAAGAAAAAATTTTGCGGAGATGGACCATGATGGCAGCAGCAGCGTTGGCCAGTATTCGGGAGAAGCAGACAGATCCAATCCAATCCACCTTGAATTTTTGAAGAAATCTTCCCAAAAGTAGACAGTTTCTGCTGCACATGTGCAGGAATTCTAGACAACATACTATGTAAGAAAAATGTCTGGGGCAAGTCAGAGGGAGACCTGCCCATATTGTTGGGCCAGCTCGCTATACCAGGTGTCCTAGGAGACCTCAGCTCATGGCTGCCGCACTCATCTGCACTGCACTGGGGGCCAGGGTGTGCTTGGAGCAGCATATACTGCTCTACATAGTGAAGCTGTGAGCCTCCACTTTCAGTGTTGAAATAAAATCCATTGCTGCTAGGGAATTGGGCTCCCAGCTTCTGCAAATGACACGTGCTGTTATCTCCTACTTAAAGAAATATATATAAATATGAAGGGGAAAATGGGAACCTCTGTAAACATCCAGCCCACAGTGACAGGGACTGGAGCCCGCCGCATGCCGAGGCCAGCTCTGGAGCCAGTGAGGCTAAGCTTGGAGCCCGCCGCAGGGCAAGGCTGGGACTAGAGCCAGCAATGATAGGTCCACTGCCTGACGCAGGGCGAGGCCAGGCCCAGAGCCTGCCACGTGGCTAGGCCGGGTCTGGAGCCAGTGAGGCCAGGCCCAGAGACTGTTGTGCAGCAGGCCTGGAACTGGGGTCTGCTCCACAGCAAAGGGCCAGCGGGTTCTTCAGCTGTGTGGCCAGGAAGCACTAGAACCTGCCACTGCCTTACCTAATCTCACAGCAGATTTCCAAATCAAAGTGACCTCTATTAAAAAAATTGGCTGTGAGTGAATTGTCTTGTCAAAGTTACTCACCTTTTGGCTTTCAGGTTTTCAGTAAGTGGGAATAAGTGTGGAGAAATAGAAGTTCTAATATATTGTTAGTGGATTGCAAGTTGGTGCAACCACTTTGGAGAACAGTATAGAAGATCCTCAGAGGAAGGAAAATAAACTTACCATATGATCCAGAAATACCACCTTTGGGTATCTACCAAAAAGAATGAAAACCCAAATACCAAACTAATGCATGAGCAACAACCATGTTCATAGCTGCATAGTTCACCATTGCCAAACTGTGGAACCAGCCACGATGTCTTTCAATGGATGAGTAGATTTCAAAACTATGGGATATGTACACAATGGAATTTTGCCCAGCCATAAGAGAGAACAAAATTATGGCATTTACAGTGAAATGTCACAAAAATAAGAAAACAGATGCTGTTCTTAATGTGCAAAATATTAGGGAGAAATGGGCAACAGGAGGAACTCTAGATGAAGAAGGGACCCTATAGAGGAGCAGTGAAGGTGACATATCTGAGGGGATAAGAGGGAGGATAAGGGAACCTCTTTAAAGCACATGATGTACTTAAACATATCAAAGTCAATCAGGAAGCCAAGCAGGAGTAGGAGGTAGGGGGAGGGAAGGGGTTAGAGATTGGGTAGGGGCTGATTGGGTGATGTGTGCATGTATATCTCCACATATTTCTTATCCCACTGAGATGTATGACTACAGTGCATCAATAAAAATTATAAATTTCTTTTATAAAAGTTATAATCCCATTCATAGTCTAATCATCTCTGGAAGATCCTTCTTCCTAGTACTATCATTTGGGGCATTAAGTTTAAATATATGAATATTAGAGATAAACAAACATTCAAATCATAACTTATACCCAGAAAGTGAAGTTTTCCCACGATTGGGTTTCTTTGTCCCAGTTTCTGTCAGCCTTGTTTATGTCAGTATAGTCCAGTTCGCTCACCCACACCAGCATTTCTTAAACAGAACACAAGTTCAATCTACCCTAGTGAAGCCCATTTAAGCCTAACAAAAACTTCATCATTACAGCAAAGCAAAATCCCACTCCAGCCCAGCATACCTGACCCCACTTGAGCATACTAGTAACATAGATAATAATAAAAAAGCCCACACAATTTTTTTTGTGTGTGTGGGTCTGGGGATGGAACCCAGGCGCATTCGACCTCTGAGCTACACCCCCTGCCCTATTTTTTATTCTTTATTTTGAAACAGGGTCTCACTAAGTTTCAGAGGGTCTCACTAAGTAGCTGAGGCTGTCCGTGAACTGTGATCCTCTGGTTTCAGCCTCCTGAATGCTGGGATTACAAGCGTGCGCCACCATACCCAGCTCCACACAAGTTTTGATGTATGTATATAATTAGGCAAGTGACTGTAGTCTGTGGCACTATTTCTTTTCTTTCTTGTTCCTTATTTACTGTACTCATCCATCTCCAGGTTCTAGCCCAGGGTACTTCATTTCTTGTTGATTTTTCACTTTGCAAAACTACCTCTAAGGCCCAATATACTGTGCTTCTACTAAGGCAATGATGTGGTCAATATACCTGAGGGCACTGCATTCATCCATAAACGTTCCATCTTCAGAAAAGATAAGTATCATTCAGAAGTAGTTGTCACTATAATCTTCACTAAAAGGCATGATTTTTTCCAGGGTTAATCAGAAAATAAAGTATTTCTGAAACTAGAACTGTGTTTTAAGTAGTTGAAAGCATCGATATTTCCTAAAGTTATTTCTGTACTTGAAGAGGAAAAGACCATACCTCATGACCTATGATATTAACCCTGCATGTGTATCCCCTCACAAATACTGCCAGACATATTGGCTGATGAAGCAAATGACCATGTACCTACTGTTTGGAATAATAATCTCCAGTTACCCTGGCCTCAAACAATTAAAACAATATAAATGAATTGATGGAAGAGATCACAATTATATTAGAATCCAACATCCCAGGAAGGACATCTCAGGCATAAAACAACTTTATCCATCAATGTAATTTTAAATGTATAAGTCATTCAAGCAGGTTTCCAACAGGAGATCTGGCCTACATAAAACAATGAGAAGACAGATCACAAGAAAAGTCTACCAAAGTGAAGGGTACTGTAAGATTGGAGAGTTAATGGGTTGTATTGCCCAATAGCAATCTCAACTGTGAAGTAACAAAGAAAGATGTCCTGTTAACATTCCATCTTTCTCTTGCTCCCAAGCCCAGCCCAGTAGCTAATAATGGTAGTAGAAAACTCAAATGGCAGGGGGCTTCTTTTAATTCTGAGGGAAAATGGAATCACTATGGATAGAAAAGGAAGTGGACAAAATTAAGATCCTTGGGCTAGAAGGAAAGGCTTAGATTCTAGATTTCTGACTTGTTGACTGCCTTACACAAGATTGTTTTCCTTTTGGTTACATTTTTGCAGCAGGAAAGAGATTGAAGGACTCTGATCTAGTAATTGGTCTGGTATCCTGATTACCAAACCCCTCCTTCCATTTCTATAACATTTAGAGGGAGTCCAGCAGATAATAGAATTAGACAAATAATTAAGGGAGGGGAGAAAGATAGAGGAGAAAGATAATTAGAATAGATTTTGAGGAAAAGCTGGAAATAGATGATGAGTGGAGAGAATATTGAATAAAGAATAAGAAAGAAAATTATAAGAGGAAATAAAACTAACTACATAGAGATCCAGGAGCAAAAGTTAGCATGAGCGAAGTGTAAAGTAAAAGGGAGAATAATGCTAAAAGATAAAAATAAAGGTGATGTTCTTTTTACCAGAGGAGCCCCAAATCCCTCATGCAGTGGAGTATGAAGAAGGGATTTTATTTGTATGCTGGCAGCCCAGTTCTATACACAATTCCATTAGACACATGATCCTGGGATGCCTCAAGAGCTTATCTCATTTTCTAGCTATGAAATCCAACAGTCTTGAAGCAAAGTACCTGAGAACACACAGATAAGTACCCTGCAGAAGAATGACACAGTGGTGAAAGCATGACTAACTAGATTTAGGCTCTGCTACTGTTCTTAACTTTTACCACTTAACTCTTCTACACATGTTTCTTCGTCTAGAAAATTAGGATAATGATAGCACCTACTTGAGAGGGTTTAAGAAGATGATATTTAGACCAATATTTAGAACACAGTTGGTGCTCGGAGTATGTTAGTTATTGCTGCTAGTTAATACTATTCCAGAGGCTTGCCCACATGAACCATTCATCAGACCAGGTGGGCAGAATTCCAGGCCCCAGGCATAGATGACAATTTCTCTTTTAGCACCCTAGCTCCTCTGTTTGAAGGGATAATGAGGAATTTGCAATATAACTTAACTTCATGTAAAAACTAGTGAATTATACTAAAACTGATGAGGGCCACAGTCCAGAACTTTGTTCCCTGGCTCGCTCTTCATTTGTGGTGGGGATACAATTTCCTTCAAAAGTCAACTTCTGAAACAAAAGTTTTATTCTTTTCCCCTTGCAAATTTACTTCAGTATTAGAAATGCTTCAAGCTTGGAGTAGTGGTGCACACTTGTAATCCCAGCATTTGGGAGGCTGAGACAGGAGGATCGTGGTTCACGGACAGCCTCAGCTACTTAATGAGGCCCTTTGCAACTCAGTGAAACCCGGTTTCAAAATAAATAAAATAGAGAATAAAAAATAGGGCTAGGAGTGCAGCTTGGAGGTATAAATGCCACTTGGTTCCATTCAAGGTGTCTTAAAAAAAGAAATGTGTTAATGGTCCTGAAGTGAACCACACATATATGCATACATAAGATCACACATATTTTCAGACTAAGTGTCCTAACTTCTGTACACTGTGTCTCTTTTTTGACACATGTTTTGGGCACCCTTTCTGTCCTACATTAACTTTCTTCTGGCTTGGATCTGGTTTGTTACTGAAATGTTTTATGGTAATGTTTACCCTTAGTGGACTCTTCAAATTCTTAAGAAGAGTGAAGCTTTCAAAATTAGGATTCTGGCCAAGATAAGAACTTTCCTGTTTTCTCATTTCCAGATCAAGGAGGATTTGAGGAAATAATTGCTTACTGTTGTATATATTTCTCATCTTGAATAAAGGGACAGTGTTCCTGGAAATGAGCTTCCATGCAACTAGCTATCTGGGTCTGCTATTTATGTGAACTTAGGGACTGTGGGCTATAGAAATGAAAACTAGATTGTACTATTAAAGACTAATAGCCTTTCCATTTGTCTTTGATAATCCTTGAGGACTGAGATACTCGAATCCTTCCCCCACAAATTGCATTTAATCACAGATAAGCTCTGGAAGAACAAAAACAAGTCATTTAGGGAAACAGAAATGACAAGTGTATAGACAAACTCCCAAGATCCATTATAATTTCTGCAGCTGACTCATACCTATCCTTTGTAGGCTTGACTTTGCAGCTTTGGAGATTTCAAAGTCCTGAGGTTTAACATTGTCTTGTCTATACCACTCCATCTAACAGCCAGCTACTTTCTTTTTGAAGACTTTAAATGAGAAGTGCATATAATATGTGCTTACAACAGAACCAGGAAGGGATTCCTCAAGATTTAAGAGGCTTCAGTAATCACTGCCTCAGCTTTTCAACTCAACTTTTTTTTTTACTCAGCTCTATTACAGCTAGAATCATGACTCTCACAAAGATAACATAGAATAAATCTCACCAACTGGAGCCAGGTACAGCTGACTGGTGGACAGTACACTCCATATGGATTACTCCATTTCATTTTCTGATCCTACAAAAATATTGATTCCTGCCAGGCGTGGTGGCGCATGTTTGTAATCCCCCCACTTGGGAGGCGGAGACAGGAGGATCGCACAGGTTCGAAGCCAGTCGTGCTGGCTTTAGAGACCCTGTTTCCAAAAATAAAATAGGTCTGGGAGTGTAGCCCAGAGGTAGAAGGGCTTCCAGGAACCCCAGTAACACCAAAAAAAATATTGATTCCTGGGCCATTATATTCAGCATTATTCCATTCCCCAATAGAATCTAGCTCTGAATACTTATAGAGCAAAAACACATATTTAAATTGTCATTTCAACAGGTTTTATTAGTTCTCACTCTCTCTAGATTTTTAATGCTTTAACCATTCTTTTAGATTTTTTACTTGCATCTATATTTATCATTTAACCAAATGCTTAGCCATAATATAATAAAGAAATCAGTAAATCCAACTTTAGAAAGCCTTATTACACCCTGGGGCAGTTCTGATGGCAAGCTTTATGGCTTTGACTAATACCTAGCTGAGCTTCAGTTTAATTATCTAGAAAAGAAAAACTTTCAGCACAGACATTCATTTCAAAAATACAATTCTATAAATCTATGGTTCACTGGACCAAGACTAGATTAGAAGCTCCAAATAAGAATTAAAGAGAAAACTTCAAAAGCAGAGACAAAAAACAAGCACTAATATAGTAACTGAGTAGGCAGAAAAAATAATAATATTGAGGCTTTGGTGCATGAGTAGAAAATAAATAGCTGTTATGACTTTTCTCAGAAATGGTTGATGTGCTTAATGCTCTCTGTGACATTAATATAGGTGTACAGAAGCACCTTCCTGGAATAGCTCTGCCCTAAGACCTTTCTGGTGACATTTTTCCTTATAAAACTGATATTCAGTGGAGACCAAAGAAAAATATTTGGATTTGTAGCTCTAGAGAAAAAGAAAGATGTGTGCAACTAGCCACCTACTTAGAAAAAATGTCAATAACACGTGTGGAAGAAATAAAAACATTGAAGATCAGCCTCTTCAGAAGTTCATAGAATCCACTCCCAAAGCTAATAAAATTTCCTTTGAGCAACATTATAATATTATTAAAAACAATTAGTTGAAGCAATATAAAATGATGACCAAAAATTCACTCAGAGGTTCACTACCCAGTCTTCTCCACTCTAGAGGCAGAGGAAGCAGAAGCCAGGAAAAAAAGCCATAAAATCTTTAGAACAACCAAAATATTCCAAAATGTTACAAGAGCGTGGGTATTTCTCCTGGGCTTACAGATTCTTAGCTTAAACATAAAATTAATTACTGTAAAGAACACTAGTATATGAATGTGAAGATTTCGTTAGTCCTGGCCATACTTCAAGTTAACTATGCTGTGGTTTTCTTATCTGTGAAAAGATAATTTGATATTGTAATGATTCCAATATTAAAATGTTACAGTTTCCAAAGCCATAATAAACTAGAATAGACTACCAGCAGCAGATATACTGCCATTCTCTCTCCCTTTCTCACTCTCTCTCTCTCTCTCTCTCTCTCTCTCTCTCTCTCTCTCTCTCTCTCTCTCCCCACTCTCTCATACTGGGTATTTAACAGAAGCATTCTACCTCCAAACTACACTCGGAGCTCTTTTTTATTTTAAAACAGGGTCTCTCTAGGTTAGTAAGGCTGGCCTAGAACCTGCAATGTATCTGTGTCAACCTTCCAAGTACTGAGATTACAGGCATGTGCCACCATGCCTAGGTATACTCTCATTCTTATGAAGTCAAGTGGCTTGCTGGGCCAAGAGTGGATCAGCAATGTTACAAGGTGAATAAATTTCAAAGTACAATTATGAGTCAGTTTTTGAATGGAAATCAGGTTACGAGCAATCACAATACCATTTGACAGTGAGAACATTAGGGTGAAAAATTAAATTTAAAATAGAACTAAACTGGTTTCTGTCATTGTGGGAGCCTTACTCTCCCACTGACTATGAATAAAATCTCTGAACAAAATATTAAAAGCAGCTACTAAGGCTGAAAGGCAAATAAAAGCAAGTAAATTGTGGAGGAAAGTTACAACTTCAAGAAGCAGTACACAAGGGAGGTTTCCTGTATTTTTTAAATTTTTTTTTCTTACAGTTTTGATTCAAAGGAAAAACTGCAAAGTTAAACAGTGGCACAGGTGGAAAAAGATTCATAAAAACCTCAAATACCTTACCAGAAAAACAAGCAAAGTCTCCTACATGCCATAGAATTTGAGGGAATCCCAGAGTAGAAAGGGTTACAGAAACGAGTCCATGAATTCTTTGTAAAAACTTCCACTTCATAGGTTTACCCTTGAGCTGGACCAAACCCAAAGCAGCATACCAAAAGCTTTGAGAATTACACCTAAATTCCAGGTTAATGTCTGAATAGTGCAGGTATGTGAAATACCCAAGGCTGCAAAGCAAAGACTTTAGATTTAAAACATGGCCCAAATCCTAGATCATCTCCTAAGTGTTACATATGTGAGATAAACCAATTCAGCATAGAAAAGTTATAAAAGATATAACAGCTAAAGTCTACTAGCCACAGAAAATAAAAGTTCTAGACCACCCTTTCCTGAGTTGATTATCTGCTAAAACAAATAAGAATGAGCAATAAACATTCTCCAGAGCATTACAGCAGGGCCCAGTATCTACATAATATAATATTCAAAATGACCTGGATATAATCTGGTATCACTACTTAGCAAGAACCAGGATGCAGTTGCCAATTATTGAAGGAAAAGATACAATAAACAAATGTCAAATACAAGCCGATCCAGATGTTGGATGGGTCAGAGGCTTTACAGTAACCATTAAAACCATGTTCCATGAGGTAAATGAAAAAATATTTGAAATAAGTGGAAACACAGAACTTCTCGGCAGAGACATAAGAAAATATAAAATAATCAACCTGGAAGTTGAGAAATGAAAAATGCAATTGCCAAAATAAAAGGCTGGGTGACCTCAACAGCAGATTTGAGGTAAGCAAGAAAAGTGTCAGTGAACTTGAGGGGGTTGATAAAATTTGTGGATAACATACAGAACACTGGAGTCCCATAAGGACAGGAGAAAAAAAATTAGTGCAGAAAAATATTTTCATTTTGTTATTAGTGTTCTGTAGTTTCACATCATAATGCAATTGATAGTTATAGTGATAATGATGCACATCCACACAGCACTAAGTGGGCTTTTTCCCATCTCTCTCCCTATTCCCCCCTCTTCCCAGTACAAGGCACTGAGATTGACATTGGTATTGTCACATATGTACATAACATCAATGATAACTTTTAAGAAGTAGTACTGGAAAACTTCCCGATTTTGATAGGAAACATAAATTTGCAGAGTAAAGTTCCAGAGCTGAAATGTAGTTCAGTGGCAAAGTGCTTCCCTTGCAAGCGCACCATCCTGTGTAGGATCCCCAGTTCCCAAAAGAAAGTAAAAAAACACCCAAGGAAAAAGAAAGTAAGAACGAAAAAAAACAAAACCTTTTGTTGGGCATGGTGGCATACACCTGTAATCCCAATACTTGACATGCTGAGATAGGAGGATCACAGGTTTGAGACCAGCCTCAGAATCTTCTGAAGGCCCTGTTTCCAAATAAAAATAAAAAGGGTTTGGGTGCAAAAGAAGAATGCTGGGGTGCAGGAGGAGGAAGAGGAGAAATTCTACAGACACCAAACAAAAGAATTAAAAGAAAATCATGCCGAGCCAGGTGTAGTAGCACACACTTATAAATGAGTACTTGGGAGGCAGAGACAGGAGGACTGCAGGATCACAGTTCACAGCCAGCTTCACATACTTAGTGAGGCCCTCTCTGCAATGTAGTGAGACCCTGTTTCAAAATTAAAAATAGGACTGGAGGTGTAGCTCAAAGGTAGAATGACCCTAGGTTCAATCCCCCAGTACCACCAAAAAAGAAAGAAAAGAAGAAAGAAAGAAAGAAAGAAAGAAAGAAAGAAAGAAAGAAAGAAGAAAGAAAGAAAAGAAAGATCATGCCTAGACATAACATAATCATATATAAGTACTAATATTAAAACACTAAGAATCCAGAAAGAAGGTATTGAAAAATAGCATATTTTACTTTTGAAAGACTTAGATATATCAACTTCTATGACACAAGAGAGAAGACAGTGGAAAAATGTCCCTCAACCCCAGAATTCTCTATCCAACAAAATTATGCTTTAGGAAAGAAGTTGAAATAAAAACATCCTCAGAGTGAGAAAGACTAAGAGAATTTGTCACCAGAAAAATTGTTCTATAAGAAATTCTAAAGAGACTTCTTTGAGTTCAAGGTAATTGTGCCAGGGAAGAGTAGGCTTTTTGTGAGTGTTTGGTAATAGGGATTAAACTCAAGGGCATTCTATCTCTGAGCTACAGCCCCCAGCCATTTTTATTTTTTCTTTACCAAGCAGGTCTCACTATGTTGCTCATGGTCTTGCTAAATTACTAAGGCTGTCTAGGAATCTTTGATCCTCCTGTCTCAACCTTACTTTGTGGGCTGAGCCTGGAAGATTCTAGATTCGAGGCCAAACTCAGGAACTCAGGTCTCACTATGTTGCTCATGGTCTTGCTAAATTACTAAGGCTGTCTTGGAATCTTTGATCCTCCTGTCTCAACCTTACTTTGTGGGCTGAGCCTGGAAGATTCTAGATTCGAGGCCAAACTCAGGAACTTAATGAAGATCCTCAGCAACTTAATGAGACCCTATTAAAAATGAAAAGTAAAATAGGGATGGGGATGTGGTTTGGAGGTAGAAGGCCTCTGCGTTCAACATCCATACCCCCCCCAATTTTAAAGAGTAAAAATGAACAACAAAGGTGGTAATTCTGTGGAAATGTAAATATAAGTTTCCCTTCTTAAGTTCATTAAAAGAGTTATGACTGCTGAAATGAATACCACATTATCGTGTGTGTGTGTGTGTGTGTGTGTGTGTGTGTGTGTGTGTGTGTGTTTATTTTTTGTTTTGCAGTACTGGGGATTGATCTCAGGGGCATTCTTTCTCTGAGCTACACCCCCAGCCCTATATTTTTTATTCTTTATTTTGAAACAAGGTTTCAATAAGTTCCAGAGGGTCTCACTAAGTATCTGAGGCTGGCCATGAACCTGCAATCTTCCTGTTTTAGCCTCTCAAGTACTGGGATTACAAGAGTGTGCCACCATGCCTGGATCTATGCGTGTTTTATTTTTTAAATTTAAAAGCATTTTATTTTGAAAAATTTTTAATACAAAATTGTATTGAAAATAAATGATATACATATAAACTGTGCTTGGTGCCCTCTCTCCCCCGCCCCCATTTTCTCTCCCCCCACACCACTGATTGTCCAGGGTAACCATGCCATATTCATATTTTACACATATTCGGATGTAGACCCTCAATAATCACGTTCAGCCTTCCTCCTCTCCTATCTTTCCACAATTCATAATAGCCAAAATATGGAACCAACCCAGGTCCCCATCAACAGATGAATGGACTGCAAAATTATGGGAAATACACACAATGGAATTCTATTCAGCTATAAAGAAGAACAAAATCATGTCATTTGCAAGAAGATGGAAAGTCCTGGAGAGCATTATGTTAAGTGAGATCAGCCAAGCACAGAAGGAGAAGGGACATATGTTACGGCTAATATGCCCAAACTAGGGAGCATTGGGGATACCAGAGGGACTCCAGATAATGGAGGGGAAATCTCAGCAAAGTTTGAATGCATCTATGCGTGTTTTAATACATGTGGATATAATAGATCTGAAGCAACTGCATCATTAAGGTCATTCAGTGATAAATCGATTTATCAATTTGATGATTGTCAGGCTATTAAACTTTACTGCAAATGGAATAATGTGAACATTGATAAGACTTTCAAAGGCTACATATAAAGACTGCAATTGTTAGAGCAACTGAGAAAACTCATGAAGAAAATTTTCTAAGAAAGCATTTGATAAACTGAAATAAAATAATAAAAATATTCAAATATTCCAAAATGAGGCAGGAAAGGGGAAGCAGATAAACACTTAAACACAGGGGAAAGGGGAAAATAATAAAATGATGAAATTAAGCACAACCATGTAAATAATATATTAAATATAGATAGTTAAATGTACCAATAAAGCATAAATTGTCAAGTTGGGAAAAAAACAACTATACTATGTGTAAAAGACATGTACATTAGATCTAAATATACAAAAGTAAGGCCATTGAAATGTATAAAACTGTAAAATATGTAAGTGTGCACAATTGTAAAGATGTAAACATTAATCAAAAGAGAGATGTGCCTATATTAATATCAATAAAATAAACATTAGAACAAGGAAAATTGCTAAAGATAAAGAGAAGTCTATATAATTGATTCACAGGTAAGGCATCATAAAGCTAAATGTGTATCCATCTAACAAAGAAGCCTCAGAATACAGGAGACAAAAACAAACAATTCAAGGTAGTGATAGACGAATCCAAAATTATTGTCAGACACTTTAGTGTTCCTCTCAGCAATTGATAGTGTGCAGACATGATTATTAAATATATTGCAGATGTGAACATTATCAACCAACATTTCCCAATTAACGTTAATAGAACATTCTACCTGTAACAGAAAAATATTTAGTCTTTTACAGTGCAAAATAACATGCACCAACATAGGCTATGTAAGAAATCATAACAAATTTAAAAGAATTGAAATACCGGGCTGGTAAAAAAAAAGAAATGGCTAGTCAAGGATGGGGTTTTAACTCAGTGAATTATTTGTGCTTCTCTTTGCTTAATTGTAGAAGATTAGGGAGCTTTTACTAACACCAGATTAAACCTAAGGTACCTTCTAGGTCAAGCATCCTGCATAGATAACCTATTTATCAGTAGAATAATTAAAATCATAAGAAATATACAAACACGATGTTGACTTTTTCATCAAAGAAAATGTCTATGTTTGTGGCTTGTGGAATGAAAAAAAGTGGGACATACTCATCCCTCTTCATCCTTGGAAAAAAGATTATACTTAAGTTTCCTTCCGATATGAAGGAAAGACCGTTCAAGGGAAGATTATTAAAATCTTTGAAAAATAAAGAAGTGATATCATGAAACAAAACAAAACAACAAAAAACAAGAATTGAAATAACGATCTATGATTTGTGGCCATAAAAGAATGAAAATAGTAATCAGTTCCAGAATAAAAAAAAAAAAACTTGGTACATCTGCAACTGTTTGCAAATTAATAAACTCTTCCAAATAAAAATGGAAATAAAGAAAGAAAACACAAGGGAAATTACAAAATATAATGCTGAAGAAACAAAAAACATAATATAATTGTGGGATGCATATAATGAAATACTTTAGGGCAGTTTCTACCTTAAAACTATTACATAAACTACAGTCTCAAATCAACAGTATAACTGGGTGCTATGTCCCATGTCTGATATCCCAGTTACTCAGAAGTTGAGGCAGGAGGATCACAAGTTCACAGCCAGCCTGGGAAACTTAGTGAGACTCTGCTTCAAAATACCTAAAATATTAGATTTGAATAAAAATATTAAAAATAAAATAATTTCCTTTGTAAAAAAAACTGGCCGGGGATGTGACTTGGTGGTAGAGTACCCTTAGGTCCTATCTCCAGTACTGGGAAATAAAGTCAATAATCTGAACTATCATCTTAAAAACTGGAACGATTGAAGAAATAAAATCATGATGTATATTAACAAACATATCAATGTTAATCTCTAAACCAAACATAAGAAGGAGGGAGGAGGAGGCAATGGGTGGGAATTGGGTAGGGACTAATTGGGTGATGTGTGCATGTATGCCTCCACCATCTTGTACCCCATTAAGATGTATGACTACAACGCATCAATTAAAATTATTTAAAAATAAATTAAATAAAGCTGGTATAAAATTTTTAAAAATAATAGAAAGTAGAAAAAAAGAAAACAGTAGAAATAAAACTGAAAAGAGGAACAGAGAAAGTTAGTGAAATTAAACCTTGTTCTTTGATATATGCTTATATTACAATCAAATTAAGCTTATTAAAAAATCTATTATTTTACATATTTATCATTGTTGTGGTGAGAACTTTTTTTTAGGTATTGAGAATAGAATCAGGGGCATTCTACCTCTGAGCTACATCCGCATCCCTATTTTTTATTCATTATTTTAAAACAGGGTCTCACTTAGTTGAAGAAGATCTCACTAAGTAGCTGAGACTGGCTATAATTCCATGATCCTCTGTCTCAGCCTCCCAAGTACTAGGATTACAGCGTGCGCCAAAATGCCTGGTTTGGTGAAACATTTAAAATCTACTCTTTTAGTGATTAAAATAATATTAAATATATCTACATTTGAATATTTGAATACATGTGAACATAACATTGTTAACCTGGACACTCAGTATTGGGAGGGAGGGGAAGGGGAAGCAGAGGTGGCGGGCACCAAGTTCTGTGTGAATATTTGCCATTGTGAATATGATCCACACCATGATATGAGACTATACTGCACCAATAAAATAAAATACAAAATAATATTAAATATGTATCTATAAAATAAAAACCAGATTTGCTCTTGTGAAAAAAAAACAGAAAAAAGAAATTATTAAAACTCTAGCCAAGCTAATTGGAAAACAAAAGGAAAAAACAATCATTAATATCAAGAAAAAAGGATGTGTCCCCAATTGGTAGAGTAGAAAACTTTAGGGTTATATTGCTCCATAAAAAAACATATATGCTGCCGGGCGTGGTGACGCACGCTTGTAAACCCCGTGCTTGGGAGGTGGAGACAGGAGGATCACGCTGGTTCGGAGCCAGACTCGCTGGCTTAAGAGACCCTGTTTCCAAATAAAAAATATAAAATAGGTCTGAGAGTGTAGCCCAGAGGTAGAAGAGCTTCCAGGAACCCCAGTACCACAAAAAAAAAAAAAAAAACATATATGCTTGGAAAACTGCCAGAGTCAACTTCCATAGATATCTAAATCTAGTCAAAACAACCATGAGAAGATACCAGGAAGAAACCACCTGCTCTCTGTAAATAAAAATGCACTCTGGCATTTTGCATTTGCTACCTCCTATCTGCCATGCCTCAGATCAGCTGCAGCTCCCAACTTTGTAGTCTGGGTGCAGGCTGCTAGTGCCAGTGAGAACAATACAGGTCTTATTCCCAAAGAATAGTCATTGAGTATTTCAACCTGAATGGTGGCTTCCACAACTACCAGTGCAATGTCTTGCCTTTATTTCTCCCAACTTGAAGCATTCCCAGTTACTAGGACCACGTTCTGGGATGCATTTGCCAATATATTTGAAGTACTGGTGGTGGCGGCCTGGTAGGGCAGGAAGAAAATGTAAAAGGAAAGTATTTGTGACTTTGAGTCAAGCAAAGACTTTCTTAACTATGATAGAAGAGAAAGAAAATATAGACCAGATTATTTACTTACACTTCATCAAAATTGAAAGACTCTCTTTCTCTTCAAAGAAACTTTTTCTTGCAGTCCTGGGAATTGAACCCAGGAGCATTCTATCTCTGAGCACCATCTCTGGCCCTATTTCAGTTTATATTTTGAAACAGGGTCTCACTAAGTTGGCGAGAGCCTCACTAAGTTGCTGAGGCTGGCCTTAAACCTACAATCCTCCTGTCTCAGACTTCCAAGTCCTGGGATTACAGATGTGCACCATCACACCTGAAAAAATAGACTTTTTTAAATGTAAAAAGATAAGTCAAAGATTGGGAGACATATTTTTATATTACAAAGGCCTTTTATCCAGGATATATAAATTTCAAAATTCAATAAGTGACCAAGAAACCTAATAAAAAGTTTGCAAAAATCAAAACAGATGCTTTATTAAAAAATATATAGGTGAAATATAAGTACATAAAATATTCAGAAGATTGGAATTTTAACGACAGTATGATACTATTAGTAGCCTATTAGAAGATACAACTCTATTTAATTTATTATTAAATAATATATATGCTTTACTGGCTTATATTTTAAATACTTAGTACCAAGTGCTTACAAAGATTTGAAGCAACAAAATTATCATATATTACTAGTGGGAATGCAAAATGATATGTCCACCTTGAAAAACAATTTAATGGTGACTCTAAAGCTAAACATACTCTTAACCATGCAACTCAGCAGTCCTACCCCAAGGTACTTACCCAAAATAAATGTAAATTATGTCACACAAAAAATTTGATGTGTGTTTATAAAGTTTTTACTTATAATTACCCAAACTAAAATATCTTTAACAATATCTTCAACTGGTAGATCAATAAATTATAATATTCCCATGCAATGAAATACTAATCAATAAAATTTAAATTAACTACTGATGCCGGGCGTGGTGGAGCACGCTTGTAATCCCCATGCTTGGGAGGCGGAGACAGGAGGATTGATCGCGCAGGTTCAAAGCCAGCCACACTGGCTTAAGAGACCCTGTTTCCAAATAAAAATATAAAATAGGTCTGGGAGTGTAGCCTGGAGGTAGAAGGGTTTTTAGGAACCCCAGTACCACCAAAAAAAATAATAAATTAACTACTGATAAATGGAACAACATGAGTACATTTTAAATGCATATTACTCAGTGAAAGAAGCCAGACAAACATTTCTGTGCCATGTGATTTCATTTGTATGGCATTTCATAAAATTTAAAGAGAGAAAACATATCAGTTCTGCCAGTTTCCAGGGACTAGTGTTGAAGAGAATAAACAACAATAAAAAAGCATAAGGGAAGTATTCTATACCTTGATTGTCTTAATACTTATATGCTTTATGCCAAAAAGAATGAACCATGCTGTGCATGTTATACATTCATTTTTAATACAAAACTTAAATGTTAACTTTTATGCAGTACTGGAGATTGAACTCAGAGGCATCTACCTCTAAGCTATAACCCTAACCCTATTTTTATTCTTTATTTTGAAACAGAATCTCATTAAGTTGCAGAGGTACTCACAAAGTAACTGAGGCTGGCCACAAACCTGTGATCCTCCTGTCTCAGCCTCCCAAGTACTGGGATTATAAGTGTGTGCCACTACGCCCAGCTAAATAATTACCTTTTAAAGTAGAACCAAGCATAAACACTACTATTCAAACAAGCCTACACATCAAAATCAATGAAACAGAATATTATACCCAGAAACTGTTCTGTGAATATACAGAAGTAATATATGCCAGGACAGGTATTACTTATCAATGAGAAAACAATGGACTATTAAAATATGCTGGGATAGTGATTGATATTGATATGTTTGTTAATGTACATAATGTGCATTAGAGAATTTCTCTCTTCCTCCCTCCCATCCCTTCAATTAGGTTGCCTTATGGAGAAGGAGGGATGGGGATGGAATGGGGCAGTAACTGGAAAAAGGGCTAAATGAGTGATGTGTGCATGTATGCCTCCACCATCTTGTACCCCATTAAGATGTATGACTACAATGCACCAATAAAATTTTTTTAAATAAAAAATAAATAAAATGTGCTGGGACCACAGATGATCCATGTGTAAAGTATAAATTCCTACCTCATACCACAGATAAATATTAAATACAAATATATTAAAAACCTTGACTACGAAATGTAATTATGAAAGAAGGAATATGAATACCCAATGTGCATAAGAAGTCCAATATGTCCAGACCATCAAGGAAATGAAAATTAAAAGAATGTAAGGGCTGGTGATGTAGCTTGGTAGCAGAGTGCTTTAGGCACTGGGTTCAATCTCCAGGAGTGCACAATTAAATAAATCAATGGGAAAAAAGAAGTTAGCATTTCACAGGTATACCTTGGCAAAGATCTACATGCATGATCATGCCAAAAGTTGGCAAGAAAGTGAAACAACAATTTTTGGCGAGTACTTGGGCAATATCTGCTGAAGTTTTGAAGTGTGTACTGTATGACTCAGCTGTTCCACTGATTGGTCTGTATTCAACACAAACACTTGCACATGTGCTCAAGGAGAATTCGAAATGTGGTTCTGTTTAGACTTATTGACAGTAATCAGTATCTTTCAACAAATTGGATTCTGTTTACCTAAGAAATCTTCAGTAGAGATTCCGTTGCAATCAGTGTAGGTTAATGTGTTGCAAGTGAGATCCGATCTCATTCTCTCTTTCATGGAATAAGTTAATGTGAGCCCAGGTTTTTTCCCTAGAATTTGACATACCCACTTTTTGGCTCAAAATAAGTCGTTATTCCTACCCATGTCTTTGTTACAGTTTTCTTATTGCTTTTCCAGAGCTGGGAAGAATTTTATCTTCCAGAATCTCCCTGCCAAGCTGTCCTTCCTTAACCTCAGTGGTAAAACAGAAAACTCTCACATTTTCCCCTCACACACATTAATACTAGCCAGTATCTGCTCTTTTACTTTTCTGATGAGGAACCATTTTCTAAGCATAGACCTATAGTGCCCCATTTTTACCTGCTCCATCTTTGCATTGGCTATGTCCTGTACCATCTGATAGAAAATAACTACCTGCCTCAAACATTGATATTCAGATACTGGTAAACTAGACTTTTTGTGGAGGTACACTAATTACTCTTAATCCTTCTTCACTTTTTTCTTTGATGTTAAACTACAATGCATCAACAAAAATGTTTTGATAGGTGGGCTGGTTAGCTGAGACCCAGTGCTTGGTTACTACATCCAGTCTTGGAAGGCTGAGACAGGAGAATTGCAGGTTCAAGTACAGCCTTAGAAACATAGCAAGAATCTCAGCAACCTAGTGAGACCCTGTTTCAAAATTAAAAATAAAATGCAGATGGGCGTGTATAGCTCAGCAGTGGAATGCTCTTTGGTTCGATCTCCAGAACCACAAATATTTTTTAAGTAAAGAAACATTAAGCAACACAATTAACCTTATCCAGGAAGATGGCCATTAATACTATTTAGGATTCTTGCAGGGAACACAAGGCCATCAGACCAAAGCTCCTTTCCCAGGCTTGAATGACTCCAAAAAAAGAGACATCATGAGGTAAATACAATGGTTGAATTTGTCTCAGTGACCTGGCCACAACCAAGGACATTGGAACTCCTCCAGTACATGAAATCCAGCCTCACCACCTACGAAAACCATCAAAGTAAACATCCAAATGGGGCACTCATGACTGCACTGCATGAAAGATAAGTTAATATTGGTACTACCTACCTAAGTGGATTAGTACCTATTTCCTGCCTTGGGCCATAGTTCAGTCTGCATACTGAAAGCATATTTTCCATTCAATTGTGAATTTTTCATTCAAGTCAAATAAGTGACAGACTGAGAAAAATTAGGAGACTTCATTTACTTACCAAACCTGCTCCCCATCTGACTTAAAGTTACCTCTCTAGCAGTGACTGCTGATAGCCACACACATTAAGAGATGAGGGGATAACCAAAGAAGACAAAAATACTGGGGAGACACTATCATCTGTCATTTGTTTATTTAGTGTGTGTGTGTGTGTGTGTGTGTGTGTGTGTGTGTGTGTTGCTAGGGATTGAACCCAGGGGCATTCTACCTCAGAGCTACACCCCTAGTCTGATGTTTTATTCTTTATTTTGAAACAGAGTCTCACTAAGTAGCTGAGGCTGGCCACAAACCCAGATCTTCCTGTCTCAGCCTCTCAAGTACTGGGATAACAAGTGTGCACCACCACACCCAGCTTCATCTGTTATTTAACATCTATGTTTCTTCTTTATTTTGTGGTACTGGTGATGGAACCCAGGAGCATTTACTTCCAAACTACACCCCCAGCCCTATTTATTTTTTATTTTAAAAGGAGGTCCACTAAGTTGCAGAAGGCCTTACTAAGTAACCTAGGCTGTCTGCAATCTGTGGTCCTCCTGTCTCAGCCTCCCAGTACTGAGATTACAAGCGAGCGCCATCATGCCCAGATTGCTATGTTTCTTCTTAGTCCTGGCCTTTTTTGGCTGCAAGGCCTAGAAGTCCTATATCTTTCTACTTCACTTCAGGCTTCTTCTACCAACAATTTTTTCTTCCTATACTAGGCTGGCTATGCCTATTAATCTATTGCAAAGGAATACATACTTATTTGCTATTAAGGAAGAAATATTAAGAGATTTGAGCCAGGCCTGGTGGCGCACTCTTGTAACCCCACCATTCGGGAGGCTGAGACTGGAGGATCGCTGTTCATGGACAGTCTCAGCTACTTAGTGAGGTCCTCTGCAACTCAGTGAGACCCTGTTTCAAAATAAAGAATAAAATATTGGGCGGGGGGTGTAGCTCGGAGGTCAAATGCCTCTGGGTTCCATCCCCAGACCCACACACACACACACACACACACACACACTAAAAAGAGATTTGAAACATAAAACCTGTTTTCTGGCTCCCATCCCCTCTCATTTTCTCACTTCCTAATTCACATCATAAATAAGACTTTGCAATAGTTATGTATCTGATGCTCAAATTCCTTCCAAGCAGATTAGCAAATACCCCTGAAGCCGAGAGCCTCTCCAATAATCTAATCCTCACTTAGGCCCCAGGGTTCAATATTCTTCTACCTTCTTGATGCTTAATATGCAGTTAACTCCACTTCTACTAATAATTCTGTGATCTCATATCTCCAAATGACTGTGTTAGGTACTGTCCTTGACAGAATTGAACTTCTATGTACTTACTACCATCTTATACCTAAGAGAAGTGAAATTAGGATGCAGCCTTTTACATAGGCCTTCACCAAGAGAATTGTGCTTACCATAATCCATGTAGTACTCTGGCTATTTTTTGCCCTTGATAAACTCATTTTAAAAAGGTCAATTGACCAGTGATGGAATTTTCTACTTGAATAGCTCCTATTTGTTGTTTCAATCCCCAAATCCCTTGAATACTTTATTCAGGTTATTTTTTTACAGCATTTTTTTCTGGGCCACCCACAGGAAATGCTATCTGCTGGTTCCAAAATCAGATTTCTGAGCCACATATCATCTGTCACAGCATCTGTGTGATGTGGAACCAGGTGTCAGTAGTTCTAAAAAAGATTTCTATCACTAGTCAATTGAATATACACAGCAATTCTTGAGTCTGACTGATATTACTGATGGATGATGCAAGATTTACTTTTCTCCACTAACTACCTCCCTAATGTCCACTCCTGAAAGTTTGAAAATAATCAGATGAACTATGTGATTCAGACAAAGAAAAATTTAAGGTTGTCCAAATGTGTATGTTTACTTAAAGTGGCCTAGCATGCATAAGAAGTGATGTCATTGCAGAGTAGAATTAACTAGATATTCATGTTCCATGAGAGACAGTACTTGGAGTGATATAATGCCAATAACAGTCAATCAATGTGTATTTTGAAAGAGGAAGTGGATGTCTAAGTATTTCACAATAACATTCTAGCATGTCAATGAATCTCATTTATAAAAATGACTATGGGCTCTTGGGGCTTTTGATGACCACAAATCACAAATTTCCGTGACAACTCTGTGGTCTAAGAGGTTACTAACTGGCTTTTAATCTCTGAATTCTTATTCTAATAGGGGTAGGATACTATTCATTGCTACATACTCTCTAATCCTATTTGTCAAGGTCATTTCCTACCTCCACGTACAGGGTACAAGTAAGCTACCTCATTTTTGTGCATGTTATCCTCCTGTTTTTTGGATTTCAGTGGCCATTGCTGGAACCTCTTTTTTTCTTTTGTTTGATACCAGGAATAGAACCCAGGGACATTCTACCTCTGAGCTAGCCCCAGCCCTATTTTTTATTCTTTATTTTGAAATAGAGTTTCACTGAGTTGCAAAGGGCTTCACTAAGTAGCTGAGCCTGTCAGCAATCCTGCGATACTCCTGTCTCAGCTTCCCAAATGCTGGGATTACAAGCGTGCACCATCACACCTGGCTCTATCCTTTGGTTTTTAATATGTCAACTAAGCCCTTGGTGACTCTTTATACTGTTATAATCCCAGTGATATTGCCACTGAATAATTCTCATAGAACAACTTGTTATACTTATCTATATAGACTACAAACTTTCATTTTAAATCAGCTTCTACTTTCACAATTTCCTAAAAATGATGACTACAAATGATATGATGGTGGCTTGTCATTCACTAAACAAACCAAGTTAATCAGAGGACTTCTATTATATCATTAAGGCAATATATTGTAAACCCAAAGCCAACATTATATTGCATGGGGAAAAACTGCAAGAATTTCCTCTAAAATCAAGAACAAGACAAGGCTGCCCACTATCACCACTCCTTTTCAATATAGTCCTTGAGACTCTCGCTGCAGCAATAAGACAAGAGAAGGAAATCAAAGGAATTCACATAGGAAGAGAGGAATTAAAATTATCCTTATTTGCATATGACATGATCCTTTATCTGGATGACCCAAAGAACTCAACCAAAAGACTTCTGGAGCTGATTAACCAATTCAGTTGCAGGATACAAAATCAACCTAAAGAAATCAGTGGCTTTTCTTTACGCCAACAATGAATCCACAATGAAAGAAATAAAGAAAAAATTCCATTCACTATAACCTCAAAACCAATAAAATACCTAGGAATAAACCTAACCAAAGATGTAAAAGACCTCTACAACAAAAACTATAAAAATTAAAGAAATAAATTGAAGAAGACCTTGGAAGATGGAAAGATCTCCCGTGCTCTTGGATAGGCAGAATAAATATCATCAAAATGACCATTCTGCCAAAAGTGATCTATAGATTCACTGTAATTCCCATTAAAATACCAATAACATTCTTCATCAACCTAGAAAAATCAATCATGAACTTTATATGGAGAAATTAAAGTCCCCAAATAAGCAAAGAATTATCAGTAATAAGAATCACACAGGAGGCATCACAGTCCCAGACTTCAAATTATACTATAGAGCAATAGTAGTAAAAACAGCATGGTACTAGCACAATGACAGGTATACTGACCAGTGGAACAGAATAGAAGATACAGAAACAAATCCACACACCTATAGTCAATTAATTTTTGACAAAGGGGCCAAACTCATACGCTGCAGAAAAGACAGCTTTTTCATCAAATGGTGCTGGGAGAACTGGCTATCCATTTGTAGAAAGATGGAACTAAATCCTTACTTCTCACCACGCATAGGAATCAACTAAAGATGGATCAAAGACCAGAGACTGTGAAGTTACTAGAGAAAGGCATAGGATCAACACTCCAATATATAGGCACAGGCAGTAACTTTCTCAATAAGACTTCCACAGTGCAGAGAATTAAAGCAAGAATTAACAAGTGGGATCTCATCAAAATAAAATGTTTCTTCTCATCAAAGGATACCATCAAGAACCTAAAGAGGAAGCCTACAAAATGGGAGAAAATATTTACCAGCCATCACTCTGATAGGGGACTAATATTCAGAATATACAAAGAGCTCAAAAGACTCTACACTAGCAAAACAAACAACTCAATCAAGAAATGGGCAACTGAAAATGAATAAACACTTCACAAAAGAAGAGATACAAATGGCCAATAGATACATGAAAAGATGTTCTACATCATTAGCCATCAGGGAGATGCAAATCAAAACTACACTGAGATTCCATCTAACCCCAATCAGAGTGGCAAGCATAAAGAAATCAAATAACAAATGCTAGTGAGGATGTGGGGAAAGAGGAACTCTTTTACACTGTTGATGGGAGTGCAAAGTAGTTCATCCACTATGGAGATCAGTATGGAGCTTCCTTAGAAAACTGGGAATAGATCCACCATATGATCCAGCTATACCACTCTTGGATATTTTACCAAACGGGCTGAAATCAGAGAACTACAGCAACATATGCATACCTATGTTCATAGCAACAAAATATGGAACCAGCCCAGGTCCCCATCAACAGATAAATGGATTACAAAATTATGGGAAATACACACAATGGAATTCTATTCAGCTATAAAGAAACAAAATCATGTCATTTGCAAGAAGATGGAAAGTCCTGGAGAGCATTATGTTAAGTGAAATCAGCCAAGCACAGAAAGTGAAGGGACATATCTTTCCTCTAATATGCCCAAAGTAGGGAGCACTGGGAATATCAGAGGGACTCCAGATAATGAAAGGGAAACCTCAGCAAAGTTTGAATGGAAAGATAGGAGAGGATGAAGGCTGAACTTGATTGATGAGGGTCTACATCTGAATACGTGTAAAAATATGAATATAGCATGGTTACCCTGGACAATAATTGTTGGAAGAGGTGAAGGTAAAACAGGGGTGGGGGGAGAGGGCACCAATCACAGTTTAAATGTATACCATTTATTTTCAGTAAAAAAATATGTATAAAAAAGAAACCATCAATCTGTATTTTGTCTCTCTAGATTTGTCTGTTCTGGATATTCATATAAATACATAAAATGTAGCCTATTGTGACTACCTTATTTCACTTAGCATGATATTTTGGAGAACTAGAAATTTTTAGGTGGATTGAAATTATTAGAGTGAACCACAGAAGATGAAATATAATAGGGATAAATATAATTTTTTGTGTTTTAAAAAATAAATGCTATGATACATAGGATTGAGGAGACTGGCTGGTAAACAGTCATGAGATAAATATCTGCTAGATTTTAGTTGATCAAAAAGCACAACGTAGCCAGATGTGATAGTGGACTCCTGTAATCCCAGTAATTGGGAAACTGAGATAGGAAGATCAAAAAGGCACAAAGTATGCCATGAAGCTAATGTCATCACCAAACAGCCTAATCCGCTAAACCCTATTCTAAAATACATTAATGAAAGTATTATGCATACAGTGGAACAAGTAATAAAATATGTTAGGCTGTGAGGTAACTAGAAATCATCAAAAGTACTGTTTGGTACTACATAACGTACTTTAGGGTGAATATTAATAAACCAGGCATCAAGTGTTATGTACATAAATGTTTATATCACTTTGAATCTCACTACGTGTAATTACAATGCACTGCTTTGATAAAAGTATTAAAATAAACCAGGAAGTCTCCAGAGTAGTATTTTCTAAGCTGGTCTATTGATCACTTGTATCCCAAGTGAGATATTAACAAGTATCTGAAGGAAAAAAAGCCCCATGGTCACAAAAGCCTACATATGAAAACTGTTCCCTAGTTACTTATAAACATTAGCAGGTGCAGGAACCTGTGTAGTCCTGAATTAAATTCAAGTTGACTTTGTTAAACTTCTCAAGTACTAGAGAAAATAAAATATTTTAAGAAGTCTGTATCACGTGAGTTTCTCACAGGATATTAACAATCAACAGAATACATTTTGAGCAATACTGACTGAGAGACAGTGATCAGGATTGTGAAAGACAATATGAAAAACACTTGAAGTTAATGAAGATAAAATTCCCTTCAAATTTCCAGAGGCTTATTATGAAAAAAAGGAAATACCTTTCAAGGACAAGGAAATGAGTCAATTCCCTCATAATTAAATCTGACCAACCATGGACAGGACTTCCTAGCAAGATTTAAAATGGGAACACTACCCCATTTACTGGAATTATTCAAGGAATAGCAACCATCAAAGACACTAAAGTAGGGAATTATTGTCCTGAAAAGAGGCTGTTCCAGAAAAAGTTAGAAGTACTTTCAGAAGTTAATATTCTGTACTTCACTAACCAGCTCACAGATATCCCATGGTTTAGTAGTAACTTAACCTGCAATGTTCCTGTAGTATACAGGGTAATGGTATTTTCTCAGAGATACACAGAGTGCACTCCTTGGTAGAGTAAATATCAAGTGCCACACTTAATTCCCACTAGCCAGCTATTGCACACTAAAAGACCAAGTACAGCCTTAAGACAATATGTTTAGCACTTTAGAATCCTTACACTGAAGAATGAAAAAGCTAGAATCTAAACTCATTTATGGGTCATCAAGCAAAAGGGATTTGACCAAAGCTGATAAGGAAATATCAATGGTGTTTCCACTGAAATTAGGTCATACGCAAGAATGCCTGCTACTACCTCTTCTGTTCTATTATAATTGAAGATAACATAAAACTAGACATAAAAACCTAAAAGAAATGAAAAAAATATTACAATTAATAATACAATACAAGAAGTCCTCTAAACACAATTTCAATATATAAAGACAGTCATATTTCTAAATAGCCACACTAGATTAAAAAATCAGATCTCAAGCCATAAGGTCAAAGAAAAATATGCAAAACCTCTAATTTGAAAATGCCAAATCATTACTGAAACAAATTGAAGGACAAACTAAATGAAATATATCAGGTCCATGAATTAGAATGATCTTTTGTGGCAATGAGGATTGAACCCAGGGGCAGACTACCTATAAACTACACTCTCAGCCCTATTTTATTTTTATTTTGAAACAAGTTCTCTCTAGGTAATGAGAGTCTCACTATTTGCCGAGGCTTTCATCGAACCTGCAATCCTCCTGTTTTAGCCTCACAGGTATTGAGATTTACAAGAATTAGCCACAATGCCTGGATTAGAATGATATTTAAAAAAAAAACCCTTCCCCCCAAAAATCTAGATATTCAATGCAATGTCATCCCTCCCAATTATTTTTTCTCAAAATGTTAAGCAGATTGTAAACTTATCTTAGAAATACAAAAGACTGTGAATTAAGGCAATCTTGAAGAAAAAAGTTAAAGGAAGTATAATACCACATATTAAACTTATTATAAGTATACTGTGCAGAAATTAATATAGAAGTAGCATTAACATGAATATGATGGTTGATTTATGTATTTGAAAATCAACCAATATTATTTACCATATCAACACACTAAACAAATGCATCATCAAAAAATTGACACAAAAAGAGCATTTGAAAAATCCCATGCTGGGTGTGGTGGCGCATGCTTGTAATCCCCATGCTTGGGAGACTGAAACAGAAGGATTGCACGGGTTCGAAGCCAGCCTCAGCTACTCAGTGAGGCTTCTAGCAATTTAGTGAGACCCTGTTTCCAAATCAAATATAAAAAAGGTCTGGGAGTATAGCCCGGAGGTAGAAAGCCTCTGGGTTCCGCACCCAGTACTACAAAAAAAAAAAAAAAAGAAAAGAAAAGAAAAGAAAAATCCCAACACCCCTGTTAAAAACTTTCAGAAGAAATGTTCTTTATAGTCTACTAGGGGGAGGTGTGTGAGATTTGTCAGTCACCTCTCCTTCTACTCTAGCCTATTTCTAATTCAGAATCCACACTCTGCCCAACTTCTTTCCCACTTCAAAGGCCAAAATGCCAGATATGAATTCAAAATGGGTGGTTTCTTTATTGTAGAAAGAAGAGGAGAGGAGGAAGAAGAAGAAAAAAAAGAGAAAGACTTTCCTTTGGATTTCTTTTTTACTGTTGCCTGTGGGCTGAGATTCAGATGGAAATATACCTACTGCTATGTGCATGTATGTCCATATCACTACAAACCTCACTATGATCTATTACATTGAATCAATAAAAGTGTATTTTAATATTTTTCAGAGAACTAGGAGTAGAAGAGAACACTGTGAAACTAAAATTTGTGTCTAGGAATAACCTACACCAAACAAATATGTGTGTTGAAGATTGAACCCAGGGACATTTTACCTCTGAGCTATACCCCAGACCTATTTTATTTCTTATTTTGAAACAGGACCTCACTAATTTGCTAAGGCTGGCATCCAACCTGTGAGCCTCCTGTCTTATCTTCCCAAGTACTGCGATTATATAACTGTGCCACCACACCTGGCTTAAACACAATATTTATAGTGAAAGATAGAGGTTTTGTCTAAGAGCAGAAACAAGACCATTATGTGTGCTCTTATCATTTGCATTCAGAATGCTGTGTGAAGTCTACATGCAATAAAGCAGGATCAAAATCAATAAGTATCCAAATTCCATAAGAAGAATTAAAATTGTCATTCTCATATGACATAACTATCTCTATATATAATATAAAAAATCTACAAAAAAGATGCTAGAAGTTCTACTCCTGGAAGGAAAGCCTAAGGAGTTTTCAGACATGATCTTCAGTGAAACTGAAATTTATTTTAAAATATTGAAATTCTGGAAATGATTCCAATGGTATATAGAAGTAAAATGTATTAAAAATCTACTAAAACTCATTAAGGAAAGCAAAAGCCCCAAAATTTTAAACCAAAAACCATTCCTGCCTCCCCACTACTAATGCACAATGACAGAACCTATCCTGGTCCAATGCAGTCAGGAACACAGGACTCTGTCTTACTCCAGTTCCCAGTTGGAGTTCTGTTTTTTCTGGGAAGAATAGATGCCAGTATTTCTTATTCTGGAATATGTTACCTGTTGCTGAGACTATATTCAGGGCAACTTTGGCTGAGAAATGAGGGTTGCCTTCTTCCTTCTAGCTCCCACTCATGCGATGGAGAGTCTGACTCGGATGTGGCCCTGCTGAGAATAATATAGTACCAGGTACCCTTGATAAGGCTACTGAGATAGTGTTGAAAAATTCAAGCTGCAACGACCTGGACCATGTCCTACAATCCTCCATCAGGCACTCAACACTGACATGAGATGTCCCTCAGAGAAAAGTGTGCCATTGCTCACATCTCTATAATGAGAGCCACAGCTTAGAGAACTTGTCCAAAGAAGAACAAAAGCATCAAATCTTATTTCAAAAGAATTGACTTAATTCCTCCCCAAAATATGGAAATTTCAAGCCTAAGTGTGCTCTCAAAAATGGTAGAGATTGTGGTGAAAGGCAATTTGATGAAAACTGAAATATTTTCTATATTAGAAATGTTGGCTGTATACACAATAGGCTTGTCAGACTAGCTGGGAGAAACCAAGTAAACAGCAGCTAGGAGGAGCCCTCCTATAGTGATAAGAAATCATAAACAAATCATTCACCTCTATAACTATGAAAACCCTCAAAAGTTTTTTTTTGTTTGTTTGCGGGTCTGAGGATGGAACACATGGTCATTCTACCTCTGAGCTACATCCTCTGCCCTATTTTTTATTCTTTAGTTTGAAACAGAATCTCACTAAATTGCAGAGGGCCTCACTAAGTAGCTGAGGCTGTCCGTGAACCGCGATCCTTCGTTCTCAGCCTCCCGAATTCTGGGATTACAAGTGTGCATCACCAGGCCCGGATCAACCCTCAAAAGTTTTTGAAGTGCATATTCATAAATAATTCAGCACTGAGGTCCGGAAAGAAGAGCAACTATTGTCCCCAAAAGGGCAGTTGACGAAACCTGTGTTAAACATTTTTCCTACCCTACCTTACTACATACTTTTGTTCTTTAATATGTTACCTTTTTTTGTTAATCCTTTGCTCCTGCCAATGACACATATAGTCAAGATTTAGCTCCAGTGATGGGCCCCAAGGAGAGTAATTTCAACATAGCCAATGACCCAATTATCCTAGCAAACTACTCCTCTGTCAGTTCATAATGCCCTTATGCCTCCATTTCAACCTTAATGAATATGCAAGTTGAATTGTATATAATTTGAATCTAATTTTTGTTGTAATATAACTAAGTAAATTCCTGTTAGCCATGAAGTATATACATCTTCACTACCAACCATGGTTTTCTATTCTTTGTTTGACAAGCACCCCTCCCATCTCAGAAGTTCAACAGTGCAAGAGGTCAATGAGCAATGTTTCCCTTAGACACATACATATCTAAGAATACAAATTTTGTGGTGCTTCTCAGCCTCTCAACCAATGCCAAATTTAGGAATACCAGGAAACAAACATATGCAATGGATCTTAACTTTTCAGGATTAGCTAATTAATGAAGAAAAAAGCAGTTAAATTAACTCCTAGAAAGACCCAAGTTTTCTAGTCATACTCTCCAGAGCATTATGATTACTCTGCACTGCAATTTTTAAAAGCTAGTTTCAAGAAGGCTCTTTTTGAAAAATGTTATAAAGAAAATTATGTTTAGGAGCCAAGGAATAGTATATCTCACAAGAGACCTCAAATGGCTCCCACTTGTCTAGTAAGCACCCTTAATAAGAGAACAACTCAGTCACAGATGTTCCATAATTCCCCTTGCTGATCAATTCTTATTTGAATAATCCACTCATTAATAAGAAACAAGGAAAAAACAACTTCAAAGTATGGTGGCAGAGTGATGTGGTTATGCAGACTCCCCAGACATAATATAGAATTTAAACAAAATATCTAAAAATAAAATCATCTTGATAGATGTAGAAAAAAAGGCATTTGAAGATATAAGATTCTGCCTACTTTGTCTATGTTTAGGGCTCTGTCTTGTCATCAAAGCATTTATATTCCTCACTAAGGAATTTAGACCATATTGTACTTGGGTTTAAAATTATAATTGCTAGAACTCACTTATTGTTCAATTCTATGATTCTCCTCAAGAGCATTGACCTCCAAAAATCTTAGAATAATCATTGAACATTTTTTTTCTAGCCTATATGGTGTTCTTGTACACTTTTTCTTTGACTTGTCTTATACTCATGTAGCACTATCATCCTATATCACATCTATCATTTTACTATCCAAGCAACCATATATACAAATGAACAAAAATATATATGGTAAAAAAGAAAAAAGGAGCTGGCATGGTGGCGCATGCTTGTAATCCCCGCTCTTGGGAGGCGGAGACAGGAGGATCACACAGGCTCGAAGCTAGCCTCTCTGGCTTAAGAGACCCTGTTTCCAAATAAAAATATAAAAACTAGGTGTCTGGGAGCATAGCCTGGAGCTAGAAGGGTTTCCAGGAACCCCAGTACCACCAAAAAATAAAAGGCATCTGATAAAATTCAATATCCCTAAACTAAAAGTTAACATCATACAGAATAGAGAAAACCTGAAATCTTTCTCTGTTAAGATATGGAACATATGAAAGATGCCAAATTTTATCACTTTTATTCAACATAGTCCTTACCATATTAACCAGGAAACAGAAATAAAGGGTATACAAATTGGAAAGGAGGAAGTCAAATTGTCACTGCTTGTAGATGACATGATTTTTTTTTTTTTGGTGGTACTGGGGTTCCTGGAAACCCTTATACCTCCAGGCTACACTCCCAATACCTATTTTTATATTTCTTTTTATTTGGAAACAGGGTCTCTTAAGCCAGTGCAGCTGGCTTCGAACCTGCACAATCCTCCTGTCTCTGCTTCCCAAGCGCAGGGATTACAAGCGTTCGCCACCACGCCCGGCGTTAGATGACATAATTTATATATATAAAAAAATCAAAGACTCCACCAAAAACTATTAAAACAAATAAATGAATTCAACAAACTTGCAGGATACAAATCAAATGCATTGCTATATGCAAATAGGGAATAATCTGATAAAGAAATAAAAATTCTGTTTGCAATAACTGCAAAAAACTGGGAATTTAACAAAAGAGTTAAAATATCTGTACAACAAAATTATAAAACACTAATGAAGCCAGGCTTGGTGGTGCATACTTGTAATCCCCGTGCTTGGGAGGCTGAGACAGGAGGATCGTGCAGGTTTGAAGCCAGCCTCAGCTGGTTTAAGAGACCCTGTCTCCAAATAAAATATAAAATAGGTCTGGGATTTTAGCCTGGAGGTAGAAGGTCCCTGGGTTCCATTCCCAGTACCACCAAAAAAAAAAAAAAAAAAAAAAAAAAAAAAACACTAATGAAAGAAATTGAAGAGAACATAACAGAAATTCAAAAGTTCATAGATGGCAAGAATCAGTATTATCAAAATGTTCATATGACTGAAAGTGATTTTCAGATTCAATGTAATCTCTGTCAAAATTCCAATGATATTCTTTACAAAACTAGAAATATTCCTAAAACTCATATGGATGAAAAAAAATCCCAAGTAGTTAAAGCAATTTTATGCAAAATGAATAACTCAGGAGATATTATATTACTTGACTTAAAAATATACATCAAACAAGCTGGGTATGGTGGTAGACATCTGTAATTATATATAATTTGGAGCCAAGGAAGGAAGATCACAAGTTTGTTGCTACCCTCATCAACTTAGTGAGACCTATCTCAAAGCAAAATTTAAAAGGACTGGAGATATAGCTCCATGGTAGAATGTTTGCCTAGTAAGTGTTATGCCCTGGGTAAAAGAAACATAACCAAAACATACTACAAAACTATAGCAATCAAAACATCATAGTACTTGCATAAAAACAGAACACAAACCACAGAAAAGAGCACCTAGTGTAAACCTGCTTAGTTTCAGCCAACTGATTTTCAATAAAGATGCTGAAAATACACTTTACAAAAAAGAAAATTCTTTTCAATAAATGGTGTGGGCAAAATTGGATATATACACCATACCAGTTACAAAGCTCAATTCAAAATCAATTAAAGACTTAAATGTAAAATCAGAAAATATAGAACAGTTAGGAAAAAAAACAGGTAAAATGCTCTAGGACATTGAGAAGGAGTTTTAATAAGATTTCAAAGCACAGGAAACAAAAGCAAAAAGAGACAAATAGGGTGACATAAAACTAAAAAGCTTCTACACAACAAAGAAAATAGTCAACAGAGTGAATAAACAACCTACAGAATGAGAGAAAATATTTGCAAGCAAAGAGTCAAAATATATAAGGGACTTTCTGGGCGTGGTGGCGCACGCTTGTAATCCCAGCATTTGGAACACTGAGACTGGAGGATCACAGTTCGCGAACAGCCTCAGCTACTAAATGAGACCCTCCGCAACTCAGTGCGAAACTATTTCAATATAAAGAATAAAAAATTGGGAGGGGAAGATGGCGACCGAGAAAAGCGGGGCTTAAGAGTCCCGCTAACAACCAATCTCCATTACCACAAAAAGAGCGCCTTTCATAGCCAGAAAACACCATCACCAGAAAAACAAAAAAAACCACCAGGCTCCAGAGAGAAAGCGGACTGAGAACAGAGCTCAGGGCCACAGAGGAGACACACGCGCCCGAGGACGAGGCAGCAGCGCCATACTGCCGGCGGCAGCGGCGAACTCAACGGACAGCTACAGCAAGCCAGGTGAGCCGCTGCGGAACAGCCAGGCGGGATCTTTCAGTGCAGACAGCATTTAAAGCTCCCAGTGGCTGAGCTCAGCACACGCTGCAGGGATTCAGAGTGGAAATCAAAACCAGAGAAGAAAAAATACGCCAGCCTCATGGCCGAGGGCGTGGCAGAGGCGCCATATTGCCACCGGCGGCGGCAGCAGCAGTGAATTCACCGAGTCCAGTACAGCTACATCTGCGTACTCAAGAACAGTGAGTCAAATTGCGGGCAACAGAGGAGAAATCACAGTATTGGGCCTCCTGGGACTTGACCCAGTGAGGGAGTGGTGGTGGCAGAGATATCACACCATAGGAGAACGTGCAACCTGGCACCCCCCATAGTTTAAAGCAGCCTCTATCGACTCCCTGGGTCGGAGACTCTGTGATACAACCCAGTAAAGGAGTAGTGGGGTCTGAGATAATACAGACTCGAGATCCAGAGCACCTTAAGTGAAGCCATAGTGACCCAAGGGAAGAACCCAGAGAAGGCACAAACCTCCGAAATCATGGGAAAGAGGAATAACACTGGAGTAATGAATGTGCACAACCCCACAACATCAGAACCTGATAAAACAGAAAATCAGAGATTTCTAGAAGATCAAATCAGGAAAATAACTGTAGAAATAATAGAGGTGCTTCGAAAAGAACTCAGAGAGAGCCAAAAAGAGATAAAGGATGCAATTAATGAAGTAAAGGCCTCAATTCAAAGCACAAACAACCGATTAGACCACATGGAGAACAGAATCTCGCTCTTAGAAGATGAGCAATCCAAAAATGAATGCATAGTTTCTAATCTAGAAAAAAATATCCAACAGCAGGAATCTGACATTGAAGAAATATGGGCCCATCTTAAGAGAGCTAACCTAAGAATAATTGGAATAGAGGAGGGAAAAGAAAGTGATACCAAAGGGATCAACAATCTCTTCAAGGAAGTAATAGCAGAAAATTTTCCAAATATAGAGCAAGAGGTTGATACACAGATCCAGGAAACTTATAGAACTCCCTTTAGACAGGATCGGAGAAGAGGATCCCCACGCCACATAATTGTCAAAATGACCAATGTGGAAGCCAAGCAGAGAATCTTAAAGGCAACAAAAACAAAGGGCCAACTGACATTCAGAGGCAAACCAATTAGAATCACTCCAGACTTCCCAAACCAAGTCATGAGAGCCAGAAGGGCTTGGAGTAACATATTCCAAACTCTGAAAGAAAACAACTTCCAGCCAAAAATTTCCTATCCAGCAAAACTTTCTATCAAATTAGATGGAGAAATAAGAAGCTTCCATGACAAACAGAAACTGAAGGAATTTATGTCTTCAAAACCAGCGCTAGAGAAAATACTCAAAGAGATTAACTACAAAGAAGAAATAGGTAACACTCACCAGAACCAGAGAAACAAGAGTTTCCATCCAACAGACAAATAAGATTGGTTATCTGTGGAGATTCAATATTTATGTTAGTCTTTTACCTATCTCTAAGTTGTATTGTTTGCCTTTATTGTTGTTAATTTTTAGGATTTCTAGTTGGAATATTAATATACCTTCAGATATAGCATTTGGGAATATTTTATCCAATTCTATTAGTAACTTTTAACTCTGTTTACATTGTCTTTGGATATACAATATTTTATTTTTTAGGGAGTTTGTATATTCTTCTGTTGCCTGTGCCATTGAAATCATATCCAAGAAATCACTGCCAATTTCAATGTTGTGAGGTTTTATGACCCAGATTTTCTCCTAAAAGTTTATAGTCTTAAGATTTATATTTAGGTCTTTTATCTATTTTGAGTTAATATTTGTATATGGGATTTGGTAAAGGTCCAATTTTATTCTTTTCCATGTAATTATTATTTTTCAACAATATTTAGTTAAAAGATTATTATTTCCACCACCAAATGTTCGTGGAAACCTTGTCAAAAATAGCTTGACAATATAGGGAAGAATTTAGCTCTAGGCTTGTATTTAACTCCAATGGTCTATATATCTGCCTTTAGAACAGTACTACACTGTTTCAATTATTGTAGCTTTATATGGTTTGAAATCAGAAAATATATATCTGCTAGCTTTGTTCTTTTTCAAGATCGTTTTGGGTATCTAAAATTCATATTCCATATTAGGATAGATTTTTTTTCTGAAAAATAAATATATAAATATATGATAGTTTCACCTAAAAAAAACAGAAAAAATATGCTCTAGTAAGAAAGAAAGCAAAAAGAAATATTGAAATGCTATCTTTAAATCATCAAACGCTTGGTATCAGACAAATGAAACTGTTATGTGAGATTATCATTTTTAATTTTGGATAAATTGCTATAATACTAGATGTCAACTACTAAGCCAAGCATGGGAAGGAGGGATGGGGAGAGAATGGGGTGGGGATCGGGTGGGGGCTGACTGGGCGATGTGTGCATGTATGTCTACAAAAGTTTGTATCCCACTATGATGTATGAATACAGTGCACCAATAAAATAAAATTTAAAAAAAAAAAAAAAAAAAGAATAAAAAATTGGGAGGGGGTGTAGCTCAGAGGTCGAATGCCTCTGGGTTCCACCCTCAGACCTTAAAAAAAAAAAAAAATATATATATATATATATATATATATATATATATATATATATATGACTCAATTCAATAGCCAAAAATCCAATTAAGAAATAATCTTTGCCAGGCGAGGTGACACAGGCTTGTAATCCCAGCACTTGGGAGGCTGAGACAGGAGGATTGCACGGGTTCAAGGCCAGCCTCAGCTACTTAGTGAGTCTCTCAGCAACTTAGTGAGACCCGGTTTCCAAATAAAGCATAAAAGGTCTGGGAGTATAGCCCAGAGGTAGAAAAGCCCCTGGGTTCCATCCCAAGTACCACAAAAAAGAAAAGAAAAGAAAAGAAAAGAAATAGTTCTGCTGGGCGCGGTGGCACAAGCTTGTAATTCCAGCATTCAGAAGGTGGAGACTCTGGATTAATATATGGTTCATCATGGAAGGCATGGTTTATGCCCTTTGTAACTCTTCTCATTCTCCTTGACATGTTCCTTTTTTGGGGCCATGTCTTCTAAACTGTATTAAGAGTGTTGTCTCATAGGCTTGAAGCTTTCAGACTTCAGATAGTGTTACCAACGAGAGGAACATCTATTGAATCCCTTTGGACATCCATAGAGATATACTCACCCATCTGACTCCCTCCACGCCACCCTGCATGCATGTTACCCTAAAGCCAGGCCTCCCCGTAAGTCACCCCTGTTCAGCAAGAAGCAGTTAATGACTGAGTCGTTGTACTTATTGCTTTGCTAAGGGGTACATGCATGTAGTGAAAATGGGGGTAAATGGATGGGGATTGAGCTCATGTTAACAGTTAATAAGAATTGTAAAAGTCAAAATGTATTTTCTGTATTTACCTTTGGCCTGACAGGTATCAGAAAGGTACTAGACAGAGGGGGGAATGTATGAGTATTGGGAATGGCCTAGGAAGATTTGAGAAAGCTCAGATTATTAATAAATATATTTCAAAAATTCGGTGGGGGCAGATATGTGAAAGGACTTGGTTTCTGCCAAGAAGCTGGCAACTATTGCAATGTAAATTAACCTAGCTAAAGGTAATTAGCAAGTCTATAGGAGAGGGGAGCTAGGACTTCCTCATTCTAAAGGCAGGTTTACATGATAAGTGATTTGAGGTAAGAGGATGGGAGGAGGGGATCGACCTTTGTTAAAGGAGAAACCTGGGTGTAAACTAAGAGTTTGGCGGGAAAAGTAAGGGGAGGAACATTACAGGGACTTTTACTACATCAGTTACGTGGAACAAGATGGAGAATGTCATGTGTATAAAAAGTCTGTTCTGTGTTTTGTATTTTGGTGAATTCATTCGAACCACCCCCCATGACACTGGCATGGGGCTGTAACTGTCTTCTGTATTTCTATCTTTTTAATAAACTTCTTTAAATCTTAAAAAAAAAAAGGCAGAGACTGAAGGATCGCGGTTCAGGAACAGCCTCAGCTACTTCACGAGGCCCTTTGCAACTCAGTGAGAACTTGTTTGAAAAAATAAAAAAGACTAAAAAGATAGGGCTTGGGTGTAGCTCAGAGGTAAAATGTCCCTGGGTTCCATCCCCGGTACCGCAAAAAAGAAAAAAGAGAAGAAAAAAAATAGTTCCTATGTAGAAATAGGAACCTTGACTGCATCAATGCTGGCTGCAGCTCCCCAACAAGAACAGAAGCAGATGCTGGGAGAACGTTTGTTCCTGCTCATCCAAAGGAGGAATTCACACCGGCAAGATCACGGGGTTGCTGCTGGAAATTGACAATTCCAAGCTGCTGCACATAATGGAGTTCTGAGTGCCCTGAGTATTTCTGCTTCAAGGTGGATGAAGCTGTAACTGTTCTTCAAGCTCATCAGGCCAAGAAAGAAGTGCCCAGAAGGTGGGTTCTATGGCTGCTGCTGCTGCTGCTGCTACCTCATAACCAAGGGAAAACTGATTCAAGTGACAAACACCCCCTTACAGGATTCAGCCTAAGGCTTGAAGAATTCAAAGTCCAAGCTACAGACTTCAACATCAAGGACCACAAGTTGCAAATTTAATAGGTCATTTTGTTTCAAAAGGTCAATAATGAAGTGCCTATAAATTTTCAATTAAAAGAATATATTCTCTGGGTTCTGGTATGACCCAGACAGTGTTGACTTCTTTTTTTGTATTGTGAGTTTTGATGGTTTTCCCTGTCCAAAACCTGGTTTTATTTAAGGTACCCAAGTTTTAAGTTTCTCAATAAAGAAATATATTTCCTTTAAAAATAGGTAATACAAATAAGTAGACATTTCTCAAAAGGAGGCAGCAAATGATCAAGTATATGAAAAATGTTTAACATCACTAGTTATCAGGGACATGCAAATCAAAACCACTTTGAAATATCATCCAGTTAGGATGGGTCTTATCAAAAAGACAAAAGATAAGAAATGCAGGTGAGGGGTGGAGGAAAAGGAACTCTTGCACAATGTTGGTGGGAATGTAAATTAGCTCAGTCATTGTGGAAAACACTTCAGAAGTTTCTCAAAAAATAAAACTAAAAGAACTATCATAAGATCCAGATATCCTATTACTGTGTACATATCCAAAGGACCTGGAATAAGTATCCCAAAGAAACATCTGAACTCCCATGCTGAGTGTGGCACTAATCATAAGAGCCAGGATAGGTAATCAATGTAAGTGTCTGTCAAATTATGAACAGATAAAGAAAATGCAGGACATAGACACAATGGAATACTATATGCAGCTGTAAAAAGCATAAACTCCTGTCAATGCCAACAAGGTGGATGGAACTAGAGGGTATTAACTGAATTAAGCCAGGTAAAGAAGGACAAATTCTGCATGAACTCAGTCATATGTGGAATCTAATAACAATGATCTCATAGAAGCTGAAAGTAGAATAGTGGTTACCAGATATTGAAGAGAGTAGTTGGGGAAGACAGCAGGGCGAGTGGTTGATCAATGGCTGCTAATTTATATTTAAATAGGAAAAGTAGGTTCTGGTGTTTTACTGTATAGCAGAGTAACTGTAAATAACAATAATGTACTATATATTTCAAAAAATCTAGAATAAAACATTTTTAATATTTTCAATGCCAAGATAAATCTTTGAGGAGATAGGTTTTTCCTGGTTTGAGAATTTTACAATATTTACATGTATTTAATATCACATAATACTTCATACATATGTATGAATTTCTATATGAATTAAAAAATAACTAATAAAAGGAATAAAACTATTTAATGAGACTGAAAATGGAATAAAAGCAGATAAAAGCCATGAATATTACAACTGTAAAGGATAAGTTTGCAGCTTTCTTTTGGTATTGGTGAAAGCATCATTTGTTGAAAGATTATTTTTCACCACTGAATTGGCAGAAAACCTCTGCAGAAAATCAGTTAACCATATGTATATGTATCTATTTCTGGACTCTTTCCTATTTCATTGATGTATATGTGATATTTATGCCAAAGTCACACTGTCCTGATTACTGAAGCTAAAAAATAAGCCTTGAAACCAAGTACTATAAGTCTTCCAAGTTTTTTCAAAATTCAAAGGTGTTTTGACTATATTACCTGATTTTGTCCACTTAAGAATTAGTCCAACATTTTGCACAAGTCTGTTTAAAATTTTTATTGAGAATTTTTTATTATATATAATAATAAGTGAATTTATTATTCATCTCTAGATTAATAAGATAACCAACATCTTAAAATTTTTTAATTTTTATCTTTGAGCACAGTATCATATATTCCATCATTCATTTATGTAGACTTTTGCTTTAAAATCTTTCTGCAGAATTTTCTAAATTTTAGTGTAGAGGTCATGCATATATTTTTGAATTTTATTCATATATATATATATATGTATAGCAGGTCTGGGAATGGAACCCAGGGGCATTCGACCTCCGAGCTACACCCGCTGCCCTATTTTTTATCCTTTATTTTGAAACCGGGTCTCACTGAGTTGCAAAGATCCTCACTAAGTAGCTGAGGCTATCCTCGAACTGCGATCCTCCAGTCTCAGCCTCCCAAATACTGGGATTACAAGCGTGCGCCACCATGCCTGGCTTAATGTTTATAATTTTATTGGTATACAATTATATGTCATAATGAGTTTCAAAATGATATAAACATACAATGCATATAATCCTTGATATATTTTAATCTGAGTTCCACTGCCCTTCCTCCCCCAGCCATAAATAATATTAAAATTATTCATATATGAACATAGCATTATTTGAACTCTTTCTTTCACCAGCTCTCCCCATTCACACTCTCTCCTCCTTTCCCAAATCCTCTTCTATTATTCTACTAGCATCCTCTGTCATTTATTTGAATTTCTTTTGTTTCCCAATTTCTTTCTAGCTTCCACTTATGAATGAAAATATGTGGCCCTTCACTTTCTGAGACTGGCTAATTTCACTTAGCATAATATTCTCTAGTTCCAAGAGGATAAAAATATAAATAAAGCACCTATTATCATTTTATAAAAACTTTACAGAAGATCTTATTCCAATACTTTTCAAAATATTACATGAAATAGAGACAGGATTCTCCCAAACACATTCTATGAAGCCAGTATCACATTAATATCAAAACTGAAAAAATAAAGCTCAAGAAAAGAAAATTACAGACCAATAGCATTGATGAACTTAGATGCAAATCTAAACAAAATACTAGCGACACGCATTCAAAACCACGTCAAGAAAATTATACACCATGACCAAGTTGAGTTCATTCCAGGGATGCAAGGCTAGTTCAGCATACATAAAAACATTTCATGTAATTCACCAGGTAAGCAGAACTAAGGACAAAGATCAAATGATCATTTCAATAGATTCTGAAAAAAAATTTGACAAAATCCAATATCCATTCATGTTTAAAAAAAAATACCACCAGGCATGGTGGCACACACTTGTAATCCCAGCATTTGGAAGGCTGAGACAGGACGAGTACACAGGTTTGAAGCCAGCCTCAGCTACTTAGTGAGGTTCTCAGAAACTTAGTGAGACCCTGTTTCCAAATAAAGTATAAAATAGGTCTGGGAAAAATAGTATAAAGTATACAATAGGCCTAGAGGTAGAAAGGCTTTGGCTTCCACCCCCAGTACCACCAAAAAAAAAATAAAAAACCAAACAAACCTAGAGAGAATTGGGATAGAACTAACCTCAGATCATGAACGGAATACATAATAAACCCACAGCCAACATCATATTGAATGGAAAAAAAAAACCTGAGAATTCCATTTAAAATCAGGAACTAGACTAAGATGCCTGCTATCGCCATTCCTTTCTTTCTTTCTTTCTTTTAATTTTGCCATACAGGGGATGCAACCCAGGAGCATTCAACCTGCGAGTGACACCCACAGCCCTATTTTTTTTTTTTAGTCTTTTTTAACATTTTTAAACAGGGTCTCACTGAACTGCAAAGGGCCTTGCTAAGCAGCTGAGACTATCCATGAACCAAGATCCTCCCGTCTCAGCTTCCTGAATGCTGGGATTTTGAGCATGCACCACCACGCCTGGCTCACGACTCCTTTTCAATAGAGTACTCAAGATTCTAGCCAGAACAATAAGGCAAAAGAAGGAAATCAAAGGAATACAAATAGGAAAAGAACTGAAATTATACCTATTTGTAGAGGGCATAATCCTACATTTAGAAGACCCAATAAACACATCCAAAAGACTTCTAGAACTGATTAACAAATTCAGCCAAATATCAGAATACAAAATCAGTCTAAAAACTTAGAAGTTCTTCTATATACCAACCATAAATCCACTGAAAAAGAAATCCAGAAAACAGTTCCATTCACAAAAAGTGAAAAATTGGATATTTTCCCTTAGATGTGGACTCTAGGGACAAACCTGGACACAGAAGAGACTCCAGTCAAAGGAGGAGAAATCTTAGTGGAGTGAGGGAGAGACCATACCTGAGAGAGGCTGGAGAGGGGAGGAAGACTTGAAGATGGAAACACTTCAGTGGACATGATGTATATACACAAATGTATCTGTCAATTAGTGTCCTGCCCAGGAAGGTGGGGAGGGAGAAGTAGTGAGGTGGGAACTAGAGGAGGGCTCAATGAGTGCTGTGTGCATATATGCCTCTTCACCCACAACTTCATCAAGATGTATGATTACAATGTGCCAATAAGAAAAAAAAAAAAAACAGTCTTGCTAAGCTGTCAGGGCTGGCCTCAAACCAGCGAACCTCCTTTCTCAGACTCCCAAATACTGAGATTACAGGCACATGTCACCGCAGCTGACCTGGCCAGGTTACAGTTTTTTTAAAAAGATGTTTATTGCCAAGCATGGTAATGATCGCCTGGAAGTCCAATACTCGAGAGGCTGACACAGTAGGATCACAGGTTTGCAGCCAGTCTCAGCTACTTAGTGAGTGCCTCTGCAACTTAGTGAGACCCTGTTTCAAAATAAAAAGTAAAATAGGGCTGGGGGTATATTTCAGAGAAAGGATATCCCTGGGTTCAATCCCTAGTGTCAAAAGAAAAAAGAAAAAAAGAAAGATGCTGTCTACTGAGTGGAGAAAGTTGCCTTCTATTTCTACTTTGCTGAGAGTTTTTTTTTTAATAATTTGAGGTTGAATTTTGTGAAATGATTTATTTGCATCTACTGAAATGATTGTTTTTCTCTTTTAATACTGTAACTATAGTGAATTATATTGACTGATTTTTGAAAGTTAAATGAACCTTGTACTCCTAGGATAAACTTCATTTGGTCATGATGAACTCTAATATATCCAACTTTTAATATTTTGATGCAATATTTGTGCCTGGGTTGATGAGGGATATTGCCTGTGGTTTCCCCTACTTGTAATGTCTTTGTCCAATCTGGGTATGAGAATTATCTTGGACTCATAAAAATATATTAAGAAGTATTCTTGCCCCATCAATTCTCTATTTTTTTAAATTGGCACCATTTTGTCCTTTAATGTTTTTCAGAGTTCACCAGCAATAAAATATAAACCTGGAGATATTTTTATGAAAAAATTTCTCATTAAAAATAAAATTTCCAGCCAGATATGGTGGCACACACTTGTAATCCCAATGCTTGGGTGGGTGAGGGGGGGGGGGACTGAGACAGGAGGATCACACAGGTTCGAAGCCAGCCTCAGAGGAGCCAGCCTCAGTTACTTAGTGAGGTTCTCAGCAACTTAGTGAGACCCTGTTTCCAAACAAAGTATAAAATAGGTCTGGGAGTATAGCCTAGAGGTAGAAAAGCTCCTGGGTTCTACCCCCAGTACCACACACACAAAAGAAATCATCTGGGCATAGTGGCACATGCTTCTTCTTTTTTTTCCCCCGGTACTGGGGATGAAACTCAGGTACATTCTATCTCTGAGCTACACCCCCAGCCCTATTTTGTATTCTTTATTTTGAAACAGGGTCTCCCTGAGTTACAAAGGGCCTAAGTAGCTGAGGCTGGCCACGAACTCACGATCATCCTGTCTCAGCCTTCCAAATGCTAGGATTACAAAGCATGTACCACCACACCTGGCTTTAATGGCACATGATTTTAATCCTAGTACTTAGGAGGCTGGGACGGAGGATCACAGGTTCTCGGCCAGCCTCAGCTACTTAGTGAGGCCCTCTGCTGCCTAAACTACTTATGCCATCTACAACCTAGAAAGACCCGTTTAAGATAAAGAATAAAAAAAAATGGCTGGAGGTGGAGCTCAAAGGTAGAATGTCCCTGAGTTCCATCCCCAGTACTGCAATAATAAATAAATAAATAAATAAATAAATAAATAAATAAATAAATTTCCTTTTTTTTAGGGGTTAGGCTATTTCTTCTTGAGTGAACTTTGGTAGTCTGTCTTTCAAGAAACTTATCTATTTAAGTTTACTTGTCAAGTTTCTGGTATAATATTAGCATAAAACATCTCCTCATTACCTATTCAATATACTATGATCTGCCGATTGTGCCCTGTTTCATTTCAGATCTTGGCAATCTGCATTTTCTCTCTTCTTGATAATTCTGACTAAAAGTTTATTGATTCTATTAATCCTCCAGAAAACATTGTTTTCATTTTAATTGATATTCTCTTCATTTGTTTTCCATTTATATGTGGTATTTAGTATTTAAAAATTATTCAACATGCTTTAAATATGTAGAATAATAATAATATAGAATCATATAATAAATTTTTTGTCGGGCGTGGTGGTGCACACTTGTAATCCCTGTGCTTTCGAGGTGGAGACAGGAGGATTGCACAGGTTCGAAGCCAGCCTCGCTGGCTTTAAGAGACCCCGTTTCCAAATAAAAATATAAAATAGGTCTGGGAGTATAGCCCAGAGGTAGAAGGGTTTCCAGGAACCTCAGTACCATCAAAAAATATATATATGTATATATAAATAAATAATACATTTTATTGATAATACATATTATACGGCAATATTTCATCATAATATTCATTATATAATAATATAATATTTTATTTTCTATTTCAGTATTTATTAACATTTAACAATTAAAGATATGTGTAATGGCACACACCTGTAATCCAAGTATTTGGAAGGCTGAGACAGAAGGATCGCAGGTTCAAGGTGAGCCTCAGCAACTCAGTGAGTCCCTCAGTAACTTATTGAGACTCTATTTCAAACTAAAAAAAGGACCAAGGATGTATCAGAGATAGTCTATGCCCCTGGGTGCAATCCCTGGTACAAAAAATTAACAATAATATTTAATAATAAATTCATTATTATTTGTTTGTTTGTTTTTCTACGTTTTTGTAGTACTGGAGATTAAAATCATGGGCATTTTACCTTCAAGCTATATACCCAGCACTATTTTTTATTCTTTATTTTGAAATGGAATCTCTTGACCTGTAATCTAACTACCTCAGCTTCTCAAGTACTTGGCTTATAAGCATGCATCACCACTGCTGGCTTTTTTCCGCTTTAATCAGAGAGATGGTTTGGAGCATTGACTTGAGGTTTCTCCTTTCTAAGACAGCCTATTAGTGTTATAAAATTTCTTTTATGCACTGCTGTATGTCACTTATTGTACTTCAAAGAAAAATGTTTAAAATTTTCCTTTTGATTTGTTTTGATTCATATCTAGCTTATTCAAAATCATATAATTTCTCTTCCAAGTACTTGGAGATTATCCAGATATATTTCTATTACTAATTTCTAATTTACTTACATTTTTGCCAGAGAACATACTTTGTACATTGTGAATTATTTTCATTTTTTAACAAGCCAGAATATGGTCTATCTTGGTATATATTTTGGATCTACTTGAAAAAATGTGTATTGTCCTATTACTGGTTGGAATTTTCTATAAATGCCAATTAGGTCAAGTTGGCTAGTACTGTGACTTAATTTTCTATTGCCTCTACTAACTTTCTATGTATTCTATTACTTACTATTACTTACACAGAAAACTAGGTTGAGATTTGCAACTATAGTTAAAGATCATCTCTTTCTCCTTTCAATTCTGAGGTTTGCCTTATTTGTTTTCAATCTCTGATGTTAGGTGCATAAATATTTAAGATTGTTATGTTGTCTTGATGAGTTGACCCCTTTATTATTATGACATGATTTTCTTTACTGCTAGTAATATTTTTCTCTTGTATCTATAATTTCTTATACTAAAACAGCTGCTTCAAACTTTTTCTTTTCTTTTGTACTAGGAGTTGAACCCAGGGGCATTTTACTTCCGAGTTACGCTCAGTCCTATTTTATTTTTCACTTTAAAACAGCATCTCACTAAGTTACTGAGGCTGGCCTCCAACCTGCAATCCTCCTGTCTCAATCTCGCAAGTACTGGGATTATGGTACATATTTTTTCATCATTTTACTTTTAATCTACTACAGCTTTATCTTTAAAGTGCATTTCTCTCAGCCTGCAATTTTAGTTTAGGTACTGTATTTTTTCCAGTCTATCTGTACCTTTTAATATGAGTGTTTCCATGTATGTTAGCTTAGTGTTATTGTAAACAAAGCAACTTAAAAGATTTATTTTGGCTCCTGGGTTTGGAGGTTTCCATTCATGTTGGGTGCCCTGTTGTTTTTATCCTTTTGTTAATGCAGTACATCAAGGCAGGAACATGTGTGTGGAGCAAGTCTCTTTACTCATAAAGGGCTGTGAGGGAAACAAAGAGGAAGGGGCAGGACCCCACTGTCCCCTTCCAAGGCACCACTCCAGTGACTTGACTTTCTTAACTAGGCCTTGCCTCTTTAAATTTGTTTTCCACCTTCCAATTGTGCCACAGGTTGGCAATCAAGCCTTAAACGTGTGAGCCTTTGGAGACATTTCAGTTCCAAACTATGTTAAAATTATATTTAATTTGATTTATATTATTGAGTTTACATCTACAAACTTGCTCTTTTGTGTGTTTAATCTATACTTTGTCATATTTTCCTATTTTTCTGCATTCCTATGGGTTTAATATATGTATTATTCCATGTTTATATCCTTTGTTGCTTTGTTATCTATATTTTTATTTAAATTCTACAGTGCACATCTTGATATAGATGATCTACAAGTAATATTATATCACTTCATGTGTAGTTCAAAAATATTTTAACACTGTATTTCCACTTTATCTTCTTTGCGCTGTTTGTTAACTTGTGTTTTGCTTATACATATATTATAAGCCAAATAATACATTGTTAGAATTTTTGCTTTAAAATAATTTATCATTAAAAGAAATTTAGAAAATATGAATCTATTTTACATTTACTTATGTATTTTACATTTATGATGCTCTTCCTTTCTCTGTATACATCCTGATTTCTAGTTCCCATTATTTTCTTTATACCTGAAACATTTACCATAGCATTTCTTATAGTAGAGATATTCTGATGATAATTTATTTTCAGTACATATATATTTGGAGAAACTATTTGGCTTTTGTTTTTAAACAAGTTTATCTGTGTAAAGAATTCCAGTTTAGCCTTATTTTCTTTTAGTTCTTTAGGTTGTTGCCTCATTACATTCTGTCAAGAAGTCTCTGATATTTTAGCATTTTTCATTTGTATACAATGTCCTATATTACTTGATTTCCTTTTAATGTTTCTCCTTATCATTTGTTCATAGAAATGTGTTCATTTGCATGAATATAAATTTTTTCATGTCACTTACCCTTAGAATTTGCTGAGAATTTTGGTCTGGAGAGAAGACTTTTTTTTTTGTGGTACTGGAAATGGAAACCAGGGTCATTCTACCTCTGAGCTACACCCCCAGCCCTATTTTTTATTTTTTATTTTGAAACAGGATCTCACTAAGTTGCAGAAGGCCTCACTAAGTAGTTGAGGCTGGCCAAGAACCCAGATCCTCTTTTCTCAGCCTCCCAAATACTGAGATTACAAGCATGCACCACCACGCCCAGCTAAGGGAGAAGTCAATTTTTATCAAATCTAGAATATTTTTTACAAGTTTTTCTTCAAATACATTTTTGCCTCCTTAAGATAGTCCAACTATAAATTTATTTATTACATGGTACATTGATGTCATGTTGGGTTTTTTAAGTTTTTTTCTTTGTTTTTAATTTTTGTCTGCTGCCTATCTGTCTGTCTGTCTCTCTCATGTCCTCTTTTATCCATGCAGCCATATCTTCTAAATCTAGCTACCTTGGTCTCTCCAATTTCCTTTTTTTTCCATTGATGCACTGTAGTCATACATCTTAATGGGCTATAAGATGACAGAGTCATACATGCACACATTACTCATTTAGTCCTTCCCAGTTCCACCCCATCCCATCTCTCCCCTCCCTCTTTCTCATGAAGTTTTTCTCATCAACTAAGGGAACTTTCCAGGCACTATATCCTAAATATTCTCTCTAGGTAGTGCTCATTTTGCTTTCCTTTTCTTTAGTGTCAGTATACTTTGTCAAATATCTGAAAAACATTATAGAATGTTCATTTCTTGGTTGTTGTATAAGAGGAGAGGATAAATCTTCTCCTTGTTACTTTTGCCAGAAGCAAAAAATATCCATTCATATTTTAACAAATACCCAAATTCTACATATCTACAACTGAACTAATTTCTACATTCTGATCATACCTCCATTGTTCCAATCACAAAGGCAAGGCAAAAGAAACAAGGAAAACTAGGACTGGTTTTCCTCCAGTCCAGTATTCACTATTTCATTGTCCACCCAATCACACAAGCAGTAATTAGAATTCATCTTTTTCTGACCTCCCCTTTCTTTAACCAATCAGTCACTGAACTATCTCCTCAACAGTCATTATCTTCATCCTGGAAAAATCCATTTCATTTGTGACTGATTTCTTCTTCCAGTGCTTCCCTACTCTTATCCACTATTTGTATCCAAGGAAATGTCTTATAACCTTACTCTTAAAAAAAACAAAAATCCACAAATATATATTTCTTTTTACTGAGTAAGAGTGTTTGTGATAATAATTCCAATATCACTTGGGGTATAGTGTAAATTTGAGCTAATATTACATTGAAAAATACTCTTTTGAACTGCCATTGGTAGTCAGTAAAAACTTAGTACATATACATACATATATGCTTATATAAATGCTTGTAAATTCATATGCATGTATGTGTGTATATAAATTATATTAATATTGTACATATGTATATAACATTTTCTGTGTGTACATGTATACATGTATATGTTTACTATTTTACAATTTATATCCACTGAAAGGTCATAGGAACAATCATACCATTATAGCAATGAGAATACTAGCACCTAGAAGTTAGATTCTAAATATAATTCCCTAAAACATACCATTTCTTTCTGTAAAAATGACTGATTGCAAGGCTGAATAAGGGAAAGTATAAAATAAGTCTGGAAGGTACTGTTATGACATATATTAAGAAAGAACTCAAAAAATGAGGTGAATGTATCAAAAAGAAACAGAAACCAGATTGAATAGGTTCTCACTAGGGAAATATGAAAAACTATGACCAAAAGTTTAATCAAAATGAATAATTATATTAATGTTTTATAATCCATTGAATAAAATGAGAGCATATTCATAATGACAATTAATTAAAAGATTATTTGTTGCAATGGAATGCCACATAACAAATGTAGAGGCATAATAGATTTAGAGAATCACCATTTTTGCAGCTATAATTATTGTTATTCATGAAAGAATAATCAATAGTTGTTAAAACTATTTGATGCAGGTTGGGAGAGGAATGGAATAATCTCAAAGAATCTACTCATTAATTACCCATTAATTATAAGCTATAAAATAGTAATTTTAGAATGGAGTATCCTGGTGGATATCAAAATTTATATTTCCAATAATGAGGCAAATATAAATCATGTCTCCTTCTTGAGAAATGCACAGAGAAAGGCAGTACTTTCTTCTGTGGTTTTATTTACAAAAATGAAGAATGACAGTTTAATGGATATCATGAAACAAAAGCAATGCTGAATAAGGATACCAGATTATAAAGAGGCATGACAATAAATGCAATGCATAACCTTGTATTAGATCCAAAATCAAGGTTAATTGCTATAAAAGATAGTTTTGAAATCATTAGAGGAATGTAAATATAGGGGACAAATTTTATTTTAAGAATATTATGTTAAATTATATTTTCTTTTTTTTTTGTTTTGGTGGTACTGGGAATGGAACTCAGGGGCCTTCTACCTCCAGGCTACACACCCAGACCTTTTTTATATTTTATTTGGAAACAGGGTCTCTTAAGCCAGCTGAGTCTGGCTTCGAACCTGCGCGATCCTCCTGTCGCCACCATGCCTGGCAACATTTTCTAAATTTATAATTGTATTATAGTTTCTTAAAATAATTTATTTGTTCTATGGAAGTATGTTCTGAAGTACTTAGGGACAAAGGAAAATGGCATGTGTAACTAATTCTCAAATGATTCAGGAAATAATTAAAACATACATGTTTGCATACTTGCCATTTTGGCACAGCCCATGACATATTATAATGCACTGAAGGCACATAATGTGAAAGCACATTATGACTATTTTTTAGATGTCAGCGGCCAAGAAGAGGATCTCATAAGAATAACTTACCTCCAAGCCCAGGTCGTAGCCGGTTATCATAGCCATCAAGGAGACGATCCAAGATTCTGGTGAAAATAGTGATGTTGTCGGTACTGTCATCCGGAATATCTGGGGCATGCTTAGGAGAGAGTCTGATGCAACACAAGAAAAAGAAAAGGAAAACAAGATTTCTTAATAGGAAATATTACATCTAAAATTTTTCATTTAGAGAGATTTCAATCAATGGACCAGTCCAATTAAGTAGCCTATATCTTAACTTAAACAGCAAATACTTCCTATTCATCACAATGATTGCCTGTGTAGGAAGTGAATTTTATTCAACACTTTAGCTGTTACTCCAGCATTGGTGTGAAGTTTACTAGGTATTTGTCCTCTTCCATTTCATCAATGAAGAGACACAAGCAGAAATCTTGGACTGAATGTTGCTGAGAACAGTATCTGGCATACAGTTGATTGATGAAACTTAATTGCATGATTGTCTTTAAAATAAAAACAAAAATATTGTTACTGAGAACTTACCTCTCATCTGTCCAAGATAAACACAAGCTCACAGAATAACAGTAATATAAGTTCTTAAATTTCATTTAAGCATTTAAGTCTATCCCCATCCCCACTCTATTGAGATAAGACAACCAAGCAATAATAGTCAAATGTTAGAACTACCAGGACCCTAAAGAATCCCTAAATTTTCTGATTCCATACATGGGGAAACAATCTCAGAGAAGAAACCAAACTGTCTCACAACCTTATTGCTAGTAAAAGCAAAGATAGAATTATGGCATAAAATTTCTAATTTTCTAGTATCCTTCAGCTATCTCTCACTTCCCCAGTTTGAATGGCTTCTGCAAGCCTTTCTGAAAACCATCCACTTTACTAACCACCTGATCATGCCAGCACTGTAAATGATGCTTTGACTTTCTGAGGAAGAATTTATTATGCTTTGACAAGAATAGAATTTTTTTAATGTCCTGGGTAGTTAAGGGGGAAAAAGGCAATATGATGAAAAAAATGAGTGTTGCAGAGGATAAAGAAGGTATGGAACCAAGTAACTGACCAAGAGCTGGAAATTTTGGGTTCTAAATCCCACTGTTTTTGTGATTTGGGATATACCATTCAATGAGTTACTGTACTATGTATCTTTGGGTCTAAGTTTTCCCTATTTTTGTCTTTAACCCAGAAAGTTGATTTTAATAAATATATCATAATTTTTCTCAGAATCTACTTTATCAGGGCTTTAAAATCCTCAAGATACCAGTTAAAAAAGGAGCCCTAAGAGAGATTAAATATATATTTTCACCAATCTTTATCTCTAGAGGTGAACAGGGTTCCTGTTTTGAGAGTTAAAACATCTCAACTGAATAGTTATCACTCTAAACTGCCATTTTATTTTCAAATATGTGTTAGTACATTGTAATTATACAATATATTAAGGTTTAATGTGATAAGAACATACATCCACACAACACTTGGTGTGATTCCCATTTTCCACCTGACAAACTAGCAAGTCATCTTGAAACACAAATCTCTTATATGATAAATGTAATTTAATTCATTTAATCATTCAATGCAGGTATATTGAGTATTAATTATATTCTTATTACTGTTCTCAATTTTGCCAAATAGTAGGAAACAAAATAAACAAAGTAATTCTTACCTTGTTTAACTTACAGGGTTCCTCAGAAAATTAAATTATAAAACAGATATGCATGGAAAAGGAAAGTAGGCTTAAAGAATATAAAGAGATACATTTGGGTATATGAGTTGCATGACTTTAGGCAAGCCATATAATACCTGTCAAAATAGATTTAGCAAATGAAATAACTTTTATGTATTTTATTAACATTAAATAACATATTATAATTGACAGGATTAATTATTCATATCTAGAAAAATTCAAGACTTGTTTACTCTTTTATAGAAGAGTAGTTCATGTACTCAAATGCCATATTCAAATGCAAGAAGAAAGCCGGGCATGGTGGCGCACACTTGTAATCCCCGCGCTTAGGAGGTGGAGACAGGAGGATCGCACAGGTTCGAAGCCAGCTGCGCTGGCTTAAGAGACCCTATTTCCAAATAAAAATATAAAAATATGTCTGGGAGTGTAGCCCGGAGGTAGAAGGGTTTCCAGGAACCCCAGTACCACCAAAAAAAAAATGCAAGAAGAAGACATAGTTGAGCAAATAAGGCGATCTAACTTAGGGGGATGGGAAGAGAAGAGGGAACTTCCCTAATGTACATGATGTACATTCACAAACATATCAAAGTCAATCACTAAGCCAAAAATGAGAAAGACGGAGGGAGAGTTGGGGGCGTTGGGGAAGTTGGGGAAGGGTTAAATGAGTGATGTGTGCATGTATGCCTCTGCCATCTTATACCCCATTAAGTTGTATGACTACAATGCACCAATTTAAAAAAAGAAAGGAAGGGAAAATGAAAAAAAAATCCATGAAAAAATACAGAATCTCATTCTGAAAAATTAAAATATTAATAAAATTATTGGCATCTCCATCACCCAGAATCCATAAGGAAAACTTCATCCAGAGAGATACTCCTATAATCTAATCAAGAGGAGGATGAATGGCTAATGTTTGTGGACAGATCATGAAAAATGATACAAATGCTTCATTAGGAAAGGAGGGGGAGAAAACTGAAGTGCATTTAACCAACCAACATCAATATGCTGAAGAGAAAAATAGAGACATCTTGTTGGGTAACAGTCCACCCTTGGCACAATCCATGAATGTTTAGTCCACATGACATGGGCTGTGGAATTCATTTGATTTTGTAAAAATCTCTTTCTCATTATCCTTTGGCTCTCCCTGTGGGGCATTTTGACCATGAGTAGTGTAATTCATTTTCTGGAAAGTAGGTCTATGAATTGGAGAAAACACTTCATTTTTTCTTTCCCATTTCTTTTTATTTATTATTTTGCAACAGGGTCTTGCTAAGTTGCTGAGGACTTCATTAAGTTACTGAGGCTGGCCTTGAATGTGCAACCTTTCTGTCTCAGCCTCCCAACCACTGGTATTGCAGTTGTATATCACCCCTCCCAGCTTCTGAGAAACAATTTCTTAAATTACTAGAAAATAATAAAACAGAGAATTCTCATAGAGATATAGACACACTATAAAGGGCTTCAGAGATTATCTATTCCAGATGGATTTGTAGATACAAAATACAAAAGCCCCAAATATGTTTAATCAACTTGAGAGTTAGTGAGAAAGCTAAAATTTGTATAGCCAGCTTTCCTACTGAAATGCTAACTTCCATAAGAATGCAATTCCATCCCCTGCTGAATCTGTTGATATGCCAGCAGCATTCCTTACCAATAATTTAAAAACTGAAGTCAAAAGTCAATGCTAAATATTACCCCAAAACTATTTTCAGTAATTTCGCTATGATTTTACACTCGATTACTGCTGTATTTTTTTTCCTCCTGATGTGCACTAAATTGCTGCATGGGGAGCTGGAAGCTGGTTTACTCTTCAATAACTGAACTGCTCAAAGATACTGTAGTTGGTTTCAATCCAAAAGTAGTTTAGAAAAAGAGAAAGAATCATGGTATGTGAGAATTTGAGGACATTAAAGAATATAAAAATCTGTCGCTTCATTTTACAGATGACACACCTTAGATACCAATACCAATGAGAGATAAGTACTATTCAAAGTAACATGCTTATTAAGTTGATGAGATTAATGCAAAAAAACCATTCCTGTTGTATCTTGTATTTTTCACTATTTATTGCATCAAATATGATAATAAGCTAAGTATGGTGGCGCATGCTTATGATCCCAACATTTAGGAGGCTGAGACAGGAAGATCGCGGTTCGCAGACAGCCTCAGCTACTTAGCGAGGCCTTCTTCAACTTAGTGAGACCTTCTTTCGAAATAAAGAATAAAAAATAGGCCTGGGAGTGTAGCTCAGAGATAGAATGCCCCTGGGTTCCATCCCCAGTACCACAAATTTTTTTCGATAATAATAATTCCTATTAAAGAATAAAAATTATGTTACTAATACACCATCTGTAGGTTAAACAAGTTAATTTATTTAGTCCTAAAGAGGGATTGGTAGCAAATTCATAGGTTTGGAGTCAAATGACTAGAACTTTAATTCTGGTGTGTCACTTACTTGGTGACCTATTTCCTTACATGTAAAATAAAGATTATAATGCCCTTCTTTGGAATGATTTTCAAAGAAATATGTACATAAGATGATAAATACAAAATTGCTTTCTAAATGTGGGTTGTTCTTTAATTTTTCCCAAAACTCCTGAGAATGCAAATAAGAAACTTCTGAAAGATATACACTTTTAGGCTATGAGACAAAGTCAAACTCACTGATCATGTAAAGATTAAGTATAGAATGTTAGCAGTCACAGCATTAGTTCAACCTCATAAAGGCCCCTCGTGCATTTATGTTAGGTGAAAGCAGAAGAGGCACATCTATAGAACTGCTGATGCAGCTCATAAAACAACCCAAAGAGAAATTTACTTCATTAAAAGGATGACATTTTCCTAATACAGCATATCTCCTGGAGGCGAATATTTTTTAAAATAATGAAAATTCTAAATTACTGAGCAGACCATATCTCTACTGCTCCCAAGATGTCTATAACTCTTCATAGCTTGGTGAAAAGAATTCCATCTCCTTAGCCTGATATCCATGGCCTTGTGCAATTTGTTCCAAATATACTTCTACAGCTACAAATTCCAGTACTTTGCTTTTGGGCCAGAGACCATAGCTAAACCAGATTACTCAGCACTTCTTAATATCCCTGTTTTTGTTTTTCAAGCCTGATATTTCCCATGAGTGGAAAGGTCTAACTAAAGAATCACTACTAAGGCTGTCAGTTATATTCTGGGGGAAGGAATGAAAAATACCTGCAATCCAATAGCACATATTCTTATCTTTAATAGAGGCATTGAAGAAAAAACCTGATTTTTGGCTAGAATATGTCTAATCCATCTCAAAAAAACAGCTGATCTTTTCTTAAATAGTTTCTACAGTCTACTAATGAAACAAAAAGAAGGACTGGTTTAAGACATACCCACTCAACATGTGCCCCACCTGCTCACATTAATGTTCTTTGCTGATTTAAAGTAAAATAATGACCAAGACTTCATGACTTCTTAGGAACTGAAAGGCATTGCTTTGCAAATATACACAGGAATATTCAACTAGTATATGTTGTGAATGAGAAAATAACAAGGTACTAGACCTCAGAGATATAATTTCATAGATGAACATAGAAACCCCAACTTAAAATGATTCATAATTCAAAGTTTGCAAAGAAGTAAAGGTATATTCTTCCTTCAAAATGCTACCATAAAATGTAAGAAATCAGATGATATCCCTAGTATATAAAAGCTAGGGAGAAAAAGGTCATAGGAAGAACTCTAGATGAGAAGGAGAAACTATAGATGAGCAAATGAGGCGACCTAACTGAGGAGGGGAAGAGGAGGAAGAGGGATATTCCCTAATGTACATGATGTACATTCATAAACATATCAAATCAATCACTAATCCAAACATGAGAAGAAAGGAGGGGGAGGGAATGGAGTGGGAATTGGGGAAGGGCTAAATGAATGATGTGTGCATGTGTGCTTCCACCATCTTGTACTCCATTATGATATATATCTGCAATGCACCCAAAAAAATTAAGAAAGGAAAATAAGAAGAAAAAGAAACTAACATCACAGGAAGTCAGTAAATATTTCCTAAATGCCTAGTATGTACTGGACAATAAATGCCCTATTCTCACAGAAAAGAGTACCTACCTAGTCTTCCAGGGAGGACAATGCAAATCTATTTTTCATAATTCATCATTCATTCATACATAATTCATGTACAATTGTAACCATGGTGTTAATAGATAAGCCTTCTTTCAGCAGTGTTTTGGTAAGTCAACTTTCATACACCAACCTGAGAAGCATTTACAATGATATCTCTGTGGATGAAAGAATTTTGAAACAAAAGAAGGGAAGAGTAGAATACTAGAAATATCCTCTCCCTCTCTGTTCTTTGCTCTTTAACATACACCCACAGGTAAGATCAAAGCTGTGACTCTCATTCAATCCTGGTGGCTGACAGTCTTACAATGGACTGTCCTGACAGTCGTCACCTTAATCAAGTGATCAAACCTAACATCAGTAATACTGAGACAACATTGCTTCCTGACATGATACAATAAGAAGTGACAGTATCACCTTTGTAGTATGCTTGATCCTGCTTCAAATGTCCATCTTCACTTAAAAAGGTAAAATATTAGGATCAAATAATAGTTTTTATTCCTAACAGGAAAACTGTCCTTGCCCTATCAATTCTATGATCAATCTAGTTATGTGGCTGAGATATTAAGTATTTAGAGTTTAAGATATTACTTTCTAAAGTAAATGTTTGTGTAAAAAATGGGCATATATCTGCTTTTTAAAAATATGAAGGCCACCCAAAATAGCTAATATAAAAGCACTATTGAGTTCATAAACAGGTTAAAATACAGAATTCCTTTTCTCTTTTCCCAGCTATAGTTGCAAAACATATAAGGTATGAAAAACCATGCTTTATGCTCATTATATAAATTTTAAAGTATTTTACATAAATGTAGAGGATAATATAGTTAAACATAAGATTACTGTGGAGTGGTATTTAAATACCGAGAACAAAAGTGATGTTTGATAAAAAAATGAAATTTCTGTCTTGAAGCTCTTAATACTTTTCTATTTAGGGGAGCACTTTTGAAAAATCTGGTTCTGTATTTGTCTATACACAAAGAGGGAGACTAATATAAATAGCTATAGAGAATGCCACAATACAGTATTTGCATGTTAAGAAAAAGTAAAGTCAATCTGCAGAAAAATATAAAAGCAAAGTGGCCAAACTCATGGAAATCAATATACCATAGTTATTAACTTCATGAAAAGTACAAGACTTTTTGGAATTCATCCTTAGCTTTGCCATTTTCTAGCTGTGTGAGCCTTGGCAAGTTACTTGACTTCTCTGTCTCTACATTTATCTTTAAAACAAGGATCTCCATAGTGGTTGAACTGGTTTGCATTCCCACCAACAGTGTAAAAGAGTTCCTCTTTCCCCACATCCTCGCCAGCATTTGTTGTTGTTTGATTTCTTTATGCTTGCCACTCTGACTGGGGTTAGATGGACTCTCAGTGTAGTTTTGATTTGCATCTCCCTGATAGACAGTGATGAAGAACATCTTTTCATGTATCTATTGGCCCTTTGTATCTCTTCTTTTGTGAAGTGTCTATTTAGTTCATTTGTGCATTTCTTGATTGGGTTGTTTGTTTTCCTAGTGTAGAGTCTTTTGAGCTCTTTGTATATTCTGGATATTAGCCCCCTATCAGAATGGTGGCTGGTAAAGATCCTTTCCCATTCTGTAGGCTTCCTCTTCAGCTTATTGATAGTTTCCTTTGATGTTGGAGATCTGTGTGGAGATTCCTAAGAAAGGTGGGAATAGATCCACCATATGATCCAGCTATACCACTCCTGGGTATCTTTCCAAAGGGGCTGAATTCAGAGAAATACAGCAACATATGCATACCTATGTTCATAGCAGCACAATTTGTAATAGCCAAAATATGGAACCAACCCAGATCTCCATCAACAGATGAATGGATAGCAAAACTTTGGGAAATACACACAATGGAATTCTATTCAGCCATAAAGAAGAACAAAATTTTATCATTTGCAAGAAGATGGAAAGCCCTGGAGAACATTATGTTAAGTGAGATCAGCCAAGCACAGAAGGAGAAGGTACATATGTTTCCTCTAATATGCCCAAACTAGGAAACACAGAGGAAACCAGTGGGACTCCAGATAATGGAGGGGAAATATCAGCAAAGTTTAAATGGAAAGATAGGAGAGGAGGAAGGCTGACCTTGATTAATGAGGGTCTACATCTGAACATCTGTAAAATTATGAATAAGACATGGTTAACCTGGACAACCATTGGTGGGAGGTGGGAAGGGAAAACAGGAGTGGGGGGGAGAGGGCACCAAATATAGTTTAAATGTATACTATTTATGTTCAATAAAAATGAACACATAAAAATTTTAAAAATGCACAAAATTAAACAAACCAACAGCGCATTTTTGTATAAACACTTTTGAATAATTAACTTTTTTAAAAAAATGTTTGCCAGTGCTAAAAATCTTTAAAAGAAAAATCAATGTATAATCTTCTGAGTTGGTTATCACCGATGGGAGTGACAAAATTATTATTCAGTGCGCCAAATAAACGGCTTCAGATCTTTGAATTATTGAAAAAATAAAATAAAATAAATAAAGCAAGGATAATAGCATCCCATTGATAGCAAGTCTGTTTTAAGGATTGTATATGAATTAACATATATAACAGACTGGTAAGATCTCTGTAAATTCAAAGTTTAAACTAACATGGGGAATGTGAAAAAAGTATAGAATGTGAAAGAAGTATAAAGTCTTGAATTAAGTTTCAAAAATGTAATTAGAGAAAAAAGTGAAATGTCCAATTTGAAACAATGTCTAGAAAAAAACATTATGTCAGGAAAAAGTTTAGATAAGTGAGAGCATATAAATGCATTCTAGGTAGGTAGTCTTCGGCTCAATTTAGAAGCACTTTCCCACCACTTGAGCTATGCAGCTTATCACCAATTCAATCTGAAGCAGGGTTGGAACTGAGAGTTTCTTATGCCCCCCATTTGGTTCTGAAATTTTAAGATTTGGTTATTGATGATGAAAGTATTTATGTATTGTTTCCCTGGTTATGATTGCAACTAAGTGCACTTTTTATACTTCGAATCACACCAGTGCACTCTTAAATGTGCAAGTATGAGGCTTTGTTCGAATGAATTTAATGTGCACTGCAAATATCTTCCACTCATCGCCATCCTACTTTCTTTCCTAGAAAGCTGCAATGCATAAATTACATTAACAGAGCTAGCCTTGGCCTGGATTCAACTGGAATTTGGCCACCTTGGATGAAAATCAAAAGAAGAGCAGAATTCATGTGACACTTACTTGCTACTTAGGTACTTACCTGTTGCCCATTATAAAATTGTTGATTTCTCACCATGTGTACCCAGAAAAATACATTTTTATGATGGTTCAACCCAACACTATTCATGTATATAGTTCTCATTTGTTTATGGTCAAATACTGAATCAGGAAGCAGGAATATAGAAATGTATTATTACATGAATCTGAAATTGTTCTCTGTACCTTTTTCTTAATAATATGGGACTAGAAATAAGAGTGCTGTTCCCTGGCTCTACTATTTACTCACTGTAAGATTTTCGAAAAGTAAATGTAGTTTTCTGGGCCTTCGTTTCTTTTTTTTAACTGAAATTCATTTAATTCTGCAAGTAGGAAAATCTGAATTTTTTAATTTTTTTTTTATTTTTATGTGGATCATATTGAAAATGGCATACATTCAGACTGTTCTTGTGCCCTCTCCCCTCCCCTTTTCCTTTTCGCCCTCCCAATAATGAGTGTCCAGGTTAACTATGCTATATTCATACTTTTACACATATTCGGATGTAGCTCCTCCATTAATCAACCTCAGCAGCCTTTCTCTCCTTTCCTTCCTTTCTAACTTTGCTGAGGTTTCCCCTCTTTTATCTGGAGTCCCTCTGGTATTCCTAATACTTCCTAGTTGGGACATATTAGAGAAAACATATGTCCTTTCTCTTTCTGTGCTTGGCTGATCTCACTTAACATAAGTTCTCCAGGTATTTCCATCTTCTTGCAAATGATACGATTTTGTTCTTCTTTATAGCTGAGTAGAATTCCTTTGTGTTTATTTCCCATAATTTTGCAATCCAGTCATCTGTTGATGGAGACCTAGGTTGGTTCCATATTTTGGCAATTAAAAATTGTGCTGCTAAGAACCTAGATATGCATATGTTGCTGTAGTTCTCTGATTTCTACCCCTTTGGAAAAATACCCAGAAGTGGTATAGCCAGATCATATGATGGAGCTATTCCCAGTTTTCTAAGGAATCTCCACACTGATCTCCATAGAGGCTGAGCTTAATTTTTTCATGTATGAAGTGAAGGATCATATTAAATGCATTCAATGGATCTTTCCATGTCTACTGTTCTAAAGTTCCAGAATCTTATATCCTTCACTCTATTGTTGCTTCCTTGAAAATAGAAACTACTGCCCCAATGTATTGAACAAATATTTTATTTACTCTTTATTTTTAATTTTTATGTGGATCATATTAATATTGGCATACATTCAGACTGTGCTTGGTGAACAAATATTTTATATTAGAATCATCTGTTCAGAGCTTATTAATCACAGTCTTCAAGTGTGAATCTCAATTCTTTCTTAAACACATCAAACATTAATAATTCTTAAAACAAAATATTCTTTGAATAAACCATGTTGAGGTGGCTGGAGCAGCCACCCCAGGTGATTCAATAGAATAAACCACCTTCTGAAGGTGGGTAAAATAATACAGATGGATTTTTTCAACACAAAAATTACAATTAATAAAGTATGAACATAAACAAGACAAAATAGCAGCTCTATTAATTATCAGAAATATTAGCATATACTATATATTTCCAATGTTGAATTGGTTATTTTACTTCTTGTAAATACAAATAAAATGCCAACCCTAATATTCTGAGCCAAATTTTTAGTATTCTCATTCTTCCACAACATGAATTGTATTGGACTTAAAAGGATATTAAAAAAAATTTCTAAAACATTCAGTCATTTTGTCCCTGTAATAAAACCAATCACGGCAGTCTACTTTTTCAGGCAGGATTACTTGGTCTGCTCTGTAACATAATTGCAAAGGCTTGGATATCTGCTTTTCTAAGCTTTAACAGGATGTAAACAAACCCACATAAACAGGAAAGATGACAACTAACACAAAGGATGCAGGTAAAAATTAAAAAGCAGATGAAGAATGAATATAATGAATGTTCCTTATGAGGATCAAAAGTCACTAAGAAAAGAGACTATTCTGTTCAAAATCCTTGTTTAGGATTATAAGAAATTATGCAATATATTTTTAGAAAGCTATTCTCAAACTTAAAATTTTAAAAGATTTAACACTTACAGAAGTAAGGTTCTCTTATTTGGAAATGTTACACAATTTAGAACACCTGTCTAGGCCCAATGAAATCAGTTACATGACAAGTTAATAACAAAGAATTGGTTTGATTTTCCATATTGGAATAAATAAAAAGAGACTCATGCTAGGAATCTAAGGACTTGCAAGTCCAGTTCTGGAGCCCTTAGCCCCAGAGATTACAGTAAAAATGTTGATGAAAGAGATGTAGAGTATGTGTTAATCAGCTCTGCAAATATAATTAGGAACAAGTTCTACTTCAAAATGTATGCTTCCAAGAATATAGGACAATAAACAAATGTAGAACAAAACAAAAGGTGGCACTACCAGAGAATAAAATAGCCTGATGAAAAGCCGGACATGGTTGTGCACACTTGTAATCCCCGTGCTTGGGAGGCGGAGACAGGAGGATCGCACAAGTTCGAAGCCAGCTACGCTGGTTTAAGAGACCCTGTTTCCAAATAAAAATATAAAAAATAGGTCTGGAAGAGCAGAAATTAGGAAAGAAATGAAATTTTTGGAAATAAATGAAAACAGAGACACAACTTACCAAAATCTATGGGACATTATGAAGGCAATATTAAGAGGAAAGTTTATAGCATTGAGTGCCCACATAAGAAGGACTCAGAACCACCAACTTAAGATCCTATTGGCACAAATCAAGGACCTAGAAAGACTGCAACAGTCCAATCCCAAAGCCAGCAGAAGACAGGAAATTATTACAATTTGAGCAGAAATAAATGAAATAGAGAACAAAAAACAATTCAAAGAATCAACAAAACAAAAAGCTGGTTCTTTGAAAAGGTTAATAGAATTGATAAACCCCTGGCCAACCTAACTAAAAGAAAAAGAGAATCAATGCAAATTACTAAAATCAGAAATCCAAAAGGAGACATCACCACAGATAGTGAAAAAATTCAAAGGATTATCAGAAACTACTTTAAATATTTATATTCCAATAGACTTGAAAACATGGAAGAAATCGATAGATTCCTAAACACAGTTAACCTACCTAAACTGAACCAAGAGGACATAGCAAGCCTAAACCAACCAATAGCAAACAATGAAATAGAAATGGCAATAAAAATTCTTCCATCAAAGAAAAGCCCAGGCCCAGATGGGTTTCCAGCTGAATTCTACAAAACCTTTAGTAAAGAACTAATACCAATACTGCATAACTTATTCCAGGAAATTGAAAGAGATGGAACTCTCCCATATTCCTTCTATGAGGCCAGTATCACATTAATCCCCAAACCAAATAAAGATACCTCAAGAAAGGAAAACTACGACATAACTTTAATGAACATAGATGCAAAAATTCTAAACAAAATACTAGCCATATGCATTCAAAACCATATCAAGAGAATAATGCACCACAACCAAGTTGGTTTCATCCCAGAAAAACAAGGCTGGTTCAACATATGCAAATCAATACATGTCATTCACCACAGAGATAGAATCAAGAATAAAAACCACATCATCATAGCAATAGATGCTGAAAAAGCCTTCGACAAAATCCAACACCCATTCACATTAAAAACACTACAGAAAATTGGAATAAAAGGAACATACCTCAACATCATTAAGGCAATATACAACAAACCCAAAGCCAACATTATACTGAATGGGGAAAAACTGCAAGAATTTCCCCTAAAATCAAGAAAAAGACAAGGATGTCCACTATCACCACTCCTCTTCAATATAGTCCTTGAGACTCTTGCCACAGCAATAAGACAAGAGAAGGAAATCAAAGAAATTCAAATAGAAAGAGAGGAATTAAAATTATCCTTATTTGAAGATGACATGATTATTTACCTAGAACACCCTAAGAACTCAACCAAAAGACTTCTGGAGTTAATTAACAAATTCAGCAAAGTTGCAGGATACTCAACAAAAAGACTTCTGGAGTTAATTAACAAATTCAGCAAAGTTGCAGGATACAAGAAGAGAGGAATTAAAATTATCCTTATTTGAAGATGACATAATTATTTACCTAGAAGACCCTAAGAACTCAACCAAAAGACTTCTGGAGTTAATTAACAAATTCAGCAAAGTTGCAGGATACAAAATCAACCTAAAGAAATCAGTGGCTTTTCTTTACACCAACAATGAATGCACAATGAAAGAAATAAAACAATCAATTCCATTCACTATAACCTCAAAACCAATAAAATACCTAGGAATAAACCTAACCAAAGATATAAAAGACCTCTACAACAAAAACTATAAAACATTAAAGAAAGAAATTGAAGAAGACCTTGGAAGATGGAAAGACCTCCCATGCTTGTGAATAGGCAGAATAAATGTCACCAAAATGGCCATTCTGCCTAAAATGATTTATAGATTCAATGCAATTATCATTAAAATACCAACGACATTCTTCACAGACCTAGAAAAAGCAATCTTGAACTTTTATGGAGAAAGAAAAGACCCAGAATAGCCAAAGCAATTCTCAGCAATAAGAATCACGCAGGAAGCATCACAATCCCAGACTTCAAACTATACTATAGGTCAATAGTAGTAAAAACAGCATGGTACTGGCACAATAACAGGTACACTGACCAGTGGAACAGAATAGAAGATACAGAAACAAATCCACACACCTACAGTCAATTAATCTTTGACAAAGAGGCCAAACTCATATGCTGGAGAAAAGACAGCCTCTTCAACAAATGGTGCTGGGAGAACTGGCTATCCACTTGTAGAAAGATAGAACAAAACCCCTATATCTCACCATGCACAGGAATCAACTCAAGATGGATCAAAGACTTAGAAATTAGACCAGAGACAGTGAAGTTATTAGAGGAGAACATAGGCTCATCACTACAACATATAGGCACAGGCAGTAACTTCTCAACAAAGCCTCCAAAGCTCAGGAAATTAAAGCAAGAATCAACAAGTGGGATAGCATCAAACTAAAAAGCTTCTTCTCATCAAAGGAAACCATCAAGAACCTAAACAGGAAGCCTACAGAATGGGAGAAGATCTTTACCAGTCACCACTCCGATAGGGGACTAATATTCAGAATATACAAAGAGCTCAAAAGACTCTGCACTAGCAAAACAAATAACCCAATCAAGAAATGGGCAATCGAATTGAATATATACTTTACAAAAGAAGAGATACAATTGGCCAATAGATTCATGAAAAGATGTTCTTCATCATTAGCTATCAGGGAGATGCAAATCAAAACTACACTGAGATTCCATCTAACCCCAGTCAGATTGACAATCATAAAGAAATAAAACAACAACAAATGCTGACGAGGATGTGGGGAAAGAGGAACTCTTTTGCACTGTTGGTGGGAGTGCAAACTAGTTCAGCCGCTATGAATATCAGTGTGGAGATTCCTTAGAAAACTTGGAATAGATCTACCATATGATCTGGACATACCACTCCTGGGTATTTGGCCAAAGAGGTTGAAATCAGAGAAGTACATTAACATATGCATACCCATGTTCATAGCAGCACAATTTGTAATAGTCAAAATTTGGAAAAAACCTAGGCCCCCATCAATGGATGAATGGTTTGCAAAGTTATGGGAAATGCACACAATGGAATTCTATTCAGCTATAAAGAAGAACAAAATCACATCATTCGTAAGAAGATGGAAAGTTCTGGAAAGCATTATGTTAAGTGAGATCAGCCAAACACAGAAAGAGAAGGGACATATGTTTCCTCTAATATGCCCAAATGAGTGAGCATTGGGGATACTAGAGGGAACCCAGATAATGGAAGGGAAATCTCAGCAAAGTTTGAATGGAAAGCTAAGAGAGGAAGGAGGCTGAACTTGATTGATGAGCGGCTACTTCCAAATAGGTGTAAAAGTACGAATATAACAAGGTTAGCCTGAGTATTAATTGTCAGGAGGGGGGAAGGGAAAATGAGGGGGAGAGGGCACAAAATACAGATTAAATGTATAACATTTTCTTTCAATAAAATAATATATAAAATTAAAAATTAAAAAATTAAAAATAGGTCTGGGAGTGTAGCCCAAAGGTAGAAGGGCTTCCAGGAACCCTGGTACCACAAAAAAATTAAAAAATAGCCTGATGAAAATATTCCAAGCCCAAGAAGTCAGTTCTAGTAATGGTGTTCTTCAGATCGCATCCGATTTTAGTCATAACAAAGTTAAACAATGCTGAAGAAGATGTAGTTTGGTTACAGAAGGACCAGGAAAAAAGACTAACAAGGGAGGCAGATGTTATTCATTAATGAATCTTATAAAATTATGTCAAAGAGTATTGACTTTATTCTAGGAAAATAGAAAAATCATTAAAGGGCTTTGAATAGGGTACATATGAATAAACATGCACTGTGGAAGAAAAACTGGCAACAGAATGGAAGTTAGTTTAGATGGAAGCAAGACTTTAGGAAGTAAATCCAATTAGAGTCTCTTGCAGTCATCCATTTGGGTGCAGTGTGGTGCCATTAACTCAGTCAAAAATGGAATATAGGCCAGGCGTGGTGGCGCATGCTTGTAATTCCCACTTTTGGGAGGTGGAGACAGGAGGATCATGCAGGTTCAAAGCCAGCTGTGCTGGCTTAAGAGACCCTGTTTCCAAATAATTTAAAATAGGTCTGGGAGTGTAGCCCAGAGGTAGAAGGGTTCCATCCCCAGTACCACCAATTAAAAAAAAAGGAAAATAGTTTTTTGTCTTGTTTTTTTTGTTTGTTTCTTTTGGTGAGGAGAATGGGGATAATGAGCATACTTTGGATGTGCTTAGTTTAAAAATTTTTTGAATAACTAAGTGGACATGTCCTATAGAAAGTTGGATACAGAAGTGTGATACTCAAGATAAGTCAGGAATAGAAAGTGAGATGAGAATATAATGACCAATTGAGATGAGAAACCAAACTCCTAGTCCCCTGATCTTACGGTAGGACAATTCTATAGTGCCCTTTATATTTCACATCTTCCTGTGCGGTTAAATGGAGGCTACATTTTAAGTGAAATAATACCTTTGCATACCTTTCCCCTTTAACTTGCTGCTCATATTTCTTTAAAGTTTTCTCCTGAGAACATTCTCTCACTAAATCATCTGCTTGAGAATCTTTCTGGCATGCCCTGCTTCTAGAGAAGCAATCTAAGCACCCGGGAACCATATTTCTGAAGTCAAAGTGACAATTATACTTATATGTGTATAATTTATGTATGTTTTATTTTATGGTGAGAAAGAAGGTAAGTATGCAGAAGTGAGAGACACTGGAAATTCTATATACTACTAAAGAAATTGTATAGCATAAGGATAGGTAATTGTTTATTGTAGCAACAGAGCCAGACACTGGATATCCTAGTTACAGAAATGGCCTGAAAGACACAGAGTTAGAAGTCAGACCAGAGTGGCTGGAGGAATTAGTAAGAATGGGTAAGGAATGGGCAAGCACAAGCAATAAAACAGGCCACTACTTCAAGGAATATGGCTTTGAAAAGGAGCAAAGGCTTATAGTACTATCTGGAGGGGAAACTAAGTTTAAAATGGGATGCTTGTTATCAAGTTTAAATGTCAATGACATATGTAGAATAAAGAAAATAGGTCTCTATCTCTCACCCTGCACAAAAATTAACTTCAATGGAATGTTGACCTGGAAATTAAGCCATAAACTTTGCAGCTACTAGAAAAGTACATAACACCAATTCTCCAACATATAGGCAAGATTTCCTCAACATAAACTCTAAAGCTCAGAAAGTAAAATTGATAATTAATAAATTAGATGTCATCAAGTTCAAAAATTGTGCAGTGAAGGATATAATCAAGAATGTGAAGAAAAAGCTTACAGATTAGGGAAGAATATTTGCCAGCTATTGCTTTGAAAGGACTAATATCTAGAATATATAAAGAATTTTTAAAATCCCTGCCAGGTGTAGTGGCACAGGCTTGTAATACCAGTATTCGGGAGGCGGAGATGGGAGGATCGCAGTTCACAGACATCCTCAGCTACTTAGTGAGGCCCTTGGAAACTCAGTGAGACCCTGTTTCAAAAAAAATAAAAAGACTAAAATATAGGACCAGGGGTGTAGTTCGGAGGTGGAATGCCCCTGGGTTCCATCCCCAGTACCGCAAAACAAACAATCAAACAAACAAACAAACAAACAAAAACCTTAACACTAAAACAACTCTATCTAAAAATGGGTTATTGATATAAATAAAATTCCCAAAAATATATGAAAAATGTTCATCATCACTAGGAATCATGGAAATGCATATCAAAACTACACTGACTACACTGAGAGACCATCTAACTCCAATTAGAATGCCAATCATCATGAATGCAAATAATTTCTGGCAAGTATGTGGGGAAATAGGAACTTTTAGTCACTACTGGTAAAACTGTAAATTAATACAATCACTATGGAAATCATTGTGGAGGATTCTCAAAAGATAATAGAATCACAATATAGGGTCCTCAAAAGAGAATGGAACCCAGCCATGCCACTCCTCAGTATCTTTCCAAAGGGATTTGAATACTATAGTGATACATGTATGTTCATATTTATAGCAGCACAATTCACAATAGCAAATTTATGGACCCAAACTAGATGGTTATCAACAGTCAAGTGGATAAAAATGTACTATACATACACAATGGAATTTGACTCAGCCACAAAGAAGAATACAATTAGGTAATTTATAGTAAATGGATGGAAGTTGAACATATTTTGCTAAGTAAGATCAGGAAGTCTTTCTTAAACTGGTTTAGTTGCATATTTTCTCTCATATGTGGAAACTAGAACTAAAATACGAAGCAAAAGGGACTTCAGTCAAGTGAGGAGAGAAAAAAGTAAACAGTATAATAGTGGAAGGGAAATGAGGGGGGAGGTAGAAAAGGGAAAATGAGAATTGAAGAACAGAACTGTTCAAATAAGGTTATATCCTAGATGGGGCCCGGGTCGTGGGACTCTGGGCCCCGGCCGAACTGCGCATAGCACACCAGACCCCTGGAGAAACCAGGCCCAGTAAGACGCTGGGTTCTGGGCGGGGGTCGCGGGCTGGGCACGCCAGATGGGGCCCGGGTCGCGGGACTCTGGGCCCCAGGCAGAACTGCGCATAGCACGCCAGACCCCTGGAGAAACCAGGCCCAGTAAGACGCTGGGTTCTGGGCGGGGGTCGCGGGCGGGGCACGCCAGATGGGGCCCGGGTCGCGGGACTCTGGGCCCCGGCCGAACTGCGCATAGCACGCCAGACCCCTGGAGAAACCAGGCCCAGTAAGACGCTGGGTTCTGGGCGGGGGTCGCGGGCGGGGCACGCCAGATGGGGCCCGGGTCGCGGGACTCTGGGCTCCGGCCGAACTGCGCATAGCACGCCAGACCCCTGGAGAAACCAGGCCCAGTAAGACGCTGGGTTCTGGGCGGGGGTCGCGGGCTGGGCACGCCAGATGGGGCCCAGGTCGCGGGACTCTGGGCCCCAGGCAGAACTGCGCATAGCACGCCAGACCCCTGGAGAAACCAGGCCCAGTAAGACGCTGGGTTCTGGGCGGGGGTCACGGGCTGGGCACGCCAGATGGGGCCCGGGGCCCGGGACTCTGGGCCCCAGGCAGAACTGCGAGTAGCACGCCAGACCCCTGGAGAAACCAGGCCCAGTAAGATGCTGGGTTCTGGGCAGGGGGTCGAGCACAGGGCACGCCAGCTGGGGCCCGGATCGCGGGACTCTGGGTCCCGGCCGAACTGCGAGTAGCACGTCAGACCCCTGGAGAAACCGGGCCCAGAACAGAAAAAGATAAAGAAAAACATCGGAGAGGTGGTAAGAAAGCCGTCATGGATGCCAGGACACTGGAGATGCAGAAAAAACTTATCTAAATGCACTGGAACTTATGGAAAAATTCGCCATGAAAGAGGACTGCTATTTCTCTATATTGTTAAGAATCTCAGACATCACATATAAGGAGAGAGTTTAGCGGAGACCAAGGAGAAATGCGGTGTTGAAAGAGTTCTTCGCTATGGTGGTGGAGACTTGTATTCAGGAGAAGCAGAAACCGGATCTTACCAACTTTATTTTTTTGGAGAAATTACACCAAATGTCGAATGCTACCATCACGCATGCTTCGGAACACTGGACAACATTCAGAGTGGAAAAAGAGCCTGAGAAGGATTTGAAACGGTGGAGGCAGTGGCAATGCCAGTGGCCAATATTCGGGGGAGGCAGAGATCTGATACATTACAACTGGAACCTTTGAAATAATAACCACAGAGACAGTGATCGGAACCTGCTGAGGGGTTAGGCGGGCGCCGGGGCCAGTGGCCGACATCAGAGCTTGCTGTGAGGCAAGGCCACTACTGAGGCCTTCGTGGCCGGGATTGGAACCTGCAGAGGGGTTAGACCGATGCTGGGGCCAGCGAGGCCGGCATTGGAGCCTGCCATGATGCAAGGATTGTGCTAGGGCCTCCAAGGTCGGGTCCGGAACTTGCTGAGGGGTTAGGCCGGTGCTGGGGTCAGCGAGGCCGGCATCGGAGCCTGCCGTGAGGCAAGGCCAGTGTTGGGGCCCCCGAGGACGGGACCGGAGCCTGCTGAGGGGTTAGGCCGGTGCTGGGGCCAGCGAGGCTGGCATCAGAGCCTGCCATGAGGCAAGGCCGGTACTTGGGCCTCCGAGGCCAGGATAAGAGCCTGCCGAGGGGTTAGGCCGGTGCTGGGGACACCAAGGCCGGCATCGGAGCCTGCCTTGAGGCAAGGCCGGTACTGGGGCCTCCGAGGCCAGGATAAGAGCCTGCCGAGGGGTTAGGCTGGTGCTGGGGCTAGCGAGGCCGGCATCGGAGCCTGCCATGAGGCAAGGCCGGTACTGGGACCTCCGAGGCCGGGATAAGAGCCTGCCAAGGGGTTAGGCCGGTGCTGGGGCCAGCAAGGCCGGCATCGGAGCCTGCCGAGGGGTTAGGCCGGTGCTGGGGCCAGCGAGGCCGGCATCGGAGTCTGCCTTGAGGCAAGGCCGGTACTGGGGCCTCCGAGGCCAGGATAAGAGCCTGCTGAGGGGTTAGGCCGGTGCTGGGGCCAGCGAGGCCGGCATCGGAGCCTGCCTTGATGCAAAGCCAGTGCTGGGGCCTCCAAATCCGGGATCGGAGCCTGCTGAGGGGTTAGGCCGGTGCTGGGGCCAGCGAGGCCGGCATCGGAGCCTGCCTTGAGGCAAGGCCGTACTGGGGCCTCTGAGGCCGGGATCGGAGCCTGCCGAGGGGTTAGGCCGCTGCTGGGGCCAGTGAGGCCGGCATCGGAGCCTGCCGTGAGGCAAGGCCGGTACTGGGGCCTCCGAGGCCAGGATAAGAGCCTGCCGAGGGGTTAGGCCGGTGCTGGGGCCAGCGAGGCCGGCATCGGAGCCTGCCTTGAGGCAAGGCCGGTACTGTGGCCTCGAGGCCAGGATAAGAGCCTGCCGAGGGGTTAGGCCGCTGCTGGGGCCAGCGAGGCCGGCATCGGAGCCTGCCGTGAGGCAAGGCCGGTACTGGGGCCTCCAAGGCCAGGATAAGAGCTTGCCGAGGGGTTAGGCCGGTGCTGGGGCCAACGAGGCCGGCAGCGGAGCCTGCCGTGAGGCATGACCAGTGCTGGGGCCTTCGAGGCCAGGATCGGAGCCTGCCGTGAGGCAAGGCCGGTACTGGGGCCTCCGAGGCCAGGATAAGAGCCTGCTGAGGGGTTAGGCCGGTGCTGGGGCCAGTGAGGCCGGCATCGGAGCCTGCCTTGAGGCATGACCAGTGCTGGGGCCTCCGAGGCCGGGATCGGAGCCTGCCGAGGGGTTAGGCCGGTGCTGGGGCCAGCGAGGCCGGCATCGGAGCCTGCCTTGAGGCAAGGCTGGTACTGGGGCCTCAGAGGCTGGGATCGGAGCCTGCCGAGGGGTTAGGCCGCTGCTGGGGCCAGTGAGGCCGGCATCGGAGCCTGCCTTGAGGCAAGGCCGGTACTGGGGCCTCGAGGCCAGGATAAGAGCCTGCCGAGGGGTTAGGCCGGTGCTGGGGCCAGCGAGGCCGCCATCGGAGCCTGCCGTGAGGCAAGGCCGGTACTGCGGCCTCCAAGGCCAGGATAAGAGCTTGCCGAGGGGTTAGGCCGGTGCTGGGGCCAACGAGGCCGGCAGCACAGCCTGCCGTGAGGCATGACCAGTGCTGGGGCCTCCGAGGCCGGGATCGGAGCATGCCGAGGGGTTAGGCCGGTGCTGGGGCCAGCGAGGCCGGCATCGGAGCCTGCCATGAGGCAAGTCTGGTACTGGGGCCTCCGAGGCCAGGATAAGAGCCTGCTGAGGGGTTAGTCCGCTGCTGGGGCCAGTGAGGCCGGCATCGGAGCCTGCCGTGAGGCAAGGCCGGTACTGGGGCCTCCGAGGCCAGGATAAGAGCCTGCCGAGGGGTTAGGCCGGTGCTGGGGCCAGAGAGGCCGGCATCGGAGCCTGCCTTGAGGCATGACCAGTGCTGGGGCCTCCGAGGCCGGGATCGGAGCCTGCCGAGGGGTTAGGCCGGTGCTGGGGCCAGCGAGGCCGGCATCGGAACCTGCCTTGAGGCAAGGCCGGTACTGGGGCCTCAGAGGCCGGGATCGGAGCCTGCCGAGGGGTTAGGCCGCTGCTGGGGCCAGTGAGGCCGGCATCGGAGCCTGCCTTGAGGCAAGGCCGGTACTGGGGCCTCGAGGCCAGGATAAGAGCCTGCCGAGGGGTTAGGCCGGTGCTGGGGCCAGCGAGGCCGGCATCGGAGCCTGCCGTGAGGCAAGGCTGGTACTGGGGCCTCCGAGGCCAGGATAAGAGCCTGCTGAGGGGTTAGGCCGCTGCTGGGGCCAGTGAGGCCGGCATCGGAGCCTGCCGTGAGGCAAGGCCGGTACTGGGGCCTCCGAGGCCAGGATAAGAGCCTGCCGAGGGGTTAGGCCGGTGCTGGGGCCAGAGAGGCCGGCATCGGAGCCTGCCTTGAGGCATGACCAGTGCTGGGGCCTCCGAGGCCGGGATCGGAGCCTGCCGAGGGGTTAGGCCGGTGCTGGGGCCAGCGAGGCCGGCATCGGAGCCTGCCTTGAGGCAAGGCCGGTACTGGCGCCTCGAGGCCAGGATAAGAGCCTGCCGAGGGGTTAGGCCGGTGCTGGGGCCAGCGAGGCCGGCATCGGAGCCTGCCGTGAGGCAAGGCCGGTACTGGGGCCTCCAAGGCCAGGATAAGAGTTTGCCGAGGGGTTAGGCCGGTGCTGGGGCCAGCGAGGCCGGCATCGGAGCCTGACTTGAGGCAAGGCCGGTACTGGGGCCTCGAGGCCAGGATAAGAGCCTGCCGAGGGGTTAGGCCGGTGCTGGGGCCAGCGAGGCCGGCATCGGAGCCTGCCGTGAGGCAAGGCCAGTACTGGGGCCTCCAAGGCCAGGATAAGAGCTTGCCGAGGGGTTAGGCCAGTGCTGGGGCCAACGAGGCCGGCAGCGGAGCCTGCCGTGAGGCATGACCAGTGCTGGGGCCTCCGAGGCCGGGATCGGAGCATGCCGAGGGGTTAGGCCGGTGCTGGGGCCAGCGAGGCCGGCATCGGAGCCTGCCGTGAGGCAAGGCCGGTACTGGGGCCTCCGAGGCCAGGATATTAGCCTGCCTAGGGGTTAGGCCGGTGCTGGGGCCAGCGAGGCCGGCATCGGAGCCTGCCTTGAGGCATGACCAGTGCTGGGGTCTCCGAGGCCGGGATCGGAGCCTGCCGAGGGATTAGGCCGGTGCTGGGGCCAGCTAGGCTGGGATCGGAGCCTGCCTTGAGGCAAGGCCCGTACTGGGGCCTCTGAGGCCAGGATAAGAGCCTGCCAAGGGGTTAAGCCGGTGCTGGGGCCAGTGAGGCCGTCATCGGAGCCTGCTGTGAGACATTACCAGTGTTGGGGCCTCCAAGGTCGGGACCAAAGCCAGCTTAGGGGTTTGACCGGTTCAGGGGCCAGTGAGACCAGAACTGGGGCCTCCCATGAGGCAAGGCCGCTGCTTGAGCCAGCGAGGTCTGGATCAGTCCACTGAGTAGCCAGGCCACTACTGGGACCATCAAGAGTGGGATTGGTACTTGCAACGCAGCATGCACAGAGAAATATCGCAGAAAATATAAATCAGACGCTTCTCTTAATCAGCAATAACTAGGAGGAAAAGGGCAACAGGAAGAGGTTGAGCTATAGAAAGGGCCCTATAGTGAAGCAACTAATGTGACCAATCAGAGGGTATGTAATACTGGAGGACGGAGCCTCTTTAAAACGCAGGAGGTACATAAACAAATGTATCAAAGTAAATCACCAAAGAAGTGTGGGATGGAGGGAGGGGGAGGGAATGGGACGGGGGCTGGAGGAGGGCTAATTGGATGATGTGTGCTTGTATATCCTCTCAAGTCTTGTACTCCAATGTGATTGATATATGACTACAATGCACCAATTTAAAAAATAAATTAATTAAATAAAAAAATAAGGTTATATCTTCACAAGCTTTCATTACCAATCTTTCTAATATGTATGGGGAGTAAGAAAGGGGGAATGAGTGTGGTATATGGAGGGAAACACAGCAAATGTTGTGTGCATGTAGGCTTGTATCATTTTGAATCTCACTATGATGTATAATTATAATGTACCAAGGAAATTATTAAAATGTCAAATGGCAAGATCCAATTGAAAATGGACAGGTTGAAAATCGAAAGAGAGAAAATTGACAGCAAAAAACTATAATTCATTATAATTATAAAAAATTTAAAATGAATTTTATTAATGCATTAAACACCAAGGTAGCACAAAAAAACACTATAAAGAACACCTGGAGACCAATAGGTTCAGTGAGATTAGCCAGTCACAGAAAGTGAAGGGGAATATGTTTTCTCTCTTATGTGGAAGCTATGGAGTAATTGGGATAAAAGAGAGACTTTAGATAATGGAAGAGAAACCCAATGAAGAAAGAGAGGTGGTGGTGGTAAGGTTAACAAAGGAAGTACTTCCATTGATGTTCTGTATGTATGTGAGAATGTCAATGCCAATCTTAATATCATGTATGGGGAAGGGGGCAGTGTGTTCATGCATGTCACTAACTCTATGAACTACATTATGATATGAGACTATAATGCACCAATAAAAGCATAAAATATATGCAGAGGGGAGATTGGACCTGGGGTAGAAATTTATTCATGAAAACCTTTGAGATCTCTTTTCACCTTCTGAGTCTGAGCTAATGATTTTTTCTAATACAATACATTGTGGAAGTATCACAGACCACAGTACTTGGATTTATCTGGGAAAAATATCTGAAATTTTTGTCTGAGACAAGCATTTATTATAGTCATCTTTTGTTCCGAGGCTTAAGTATTCTTACCCGCCAATATCTTGCTTCACAAAGTCCCCAGGCTCTTGTCGTCTTGTTTCTCCTTGGCCACTCGTTCCAGGGAGATTGTTAATCAGGAAAAGAACCCCCAGTCTTATCAGGTAGATGTGACACATTTGTGTGATCATCATCTTCTCAAGTACTAACTTGGAGAGACCTGTGGGATCCAGAGTACAGGAAAAGGGGAAGGAAGGAAAAGAGGACAGAAAACAGAGGAATGAGGAAGAGGTAAAAATATTTTATTAAACTCTATTAAAGCCATATATCTCCTCCAGTGCCCAATTACTCAGTGCTTGACAGCTTCTTTCCCCCAGCTTATCAATGCTAACAAAATTCATTCCCAAATATGCATCTCTTCTGAACACACCAGAAACCATCCAAAGAAGGAGGCACAGGTTAGTATAAACAGCTTGAGATCAATAATCAGGAGCCTTAAGTTAGTCTCATCTTTTCCAATTACCTCAGTAACCTCTTAAAATCCAAGAGTTTTATAGGTTTCTTTAAAATCCAAGAGTTTTAAAATGACCTTTCTTGTCTTTGAATCACACCAATACTCTTTGATTTGTAGTGTCACAAAGTCATTTTGCCTCAGTTAATTGTGTGACAATGTAAATTTCAAGTATATTAATACCTGGAGGGTTTTTTTTTATAGCTTCTTGGGTTTTAGTCTCATCTTGCCATAGTAAATTTTTCCCAGAATATCAAAAGGCCTGAAGTAAATAAACTGATCCCTTTGAATCAGGCTGAAAAATGCTGAATGAAAAGAAACCATAGCTCTTGAATAAGAAAAATATGTTTCCCTATTAATAGCTAATTGAGGGAAAAGCCAATTCCTTTATATAAGGGTCACAAAATAAAAAAAGAAACTCAAACCCAGCCTCCTGGCACACAAATTCCTAAAAACTTATACCAATGATAGAATTAATGATTTGGAAATGCTTATATGCAGGATTTTAATGAACTTGGGACTGGTAGGGATTTACCCAAAATATGGAGTTAAGAAACAACCAATAAAGTTACATTTACTTGCTGTTTATAACTGTGTGGCTTCTTCAAATTTGAGATACTAATCTTTTGAAGGAGACCTAAATTATCCAATAATACTCTTTTTCAGTTATATCAGTAAATTAATTTTCAGAAGGAATAGAGGGATATGAAGCATTTTTCCCAAGGAAAGATTATGCACTGGGGCACTCTGTTAGGTAGATAGAGTCTAGGAGGCTATTCTGATTGGTGGAAGATTAGGAAGACTTCTTCTAAATCTTTCCCATCCCCAGAGTCACTGGGTTCCATACTATACTGTCTTCATGAGTCTATTACAGGTATAAAAATAATCTATGATACTGGAAAAGAGGACTTCTGACATGATGAAATAGCCACATCAGAGAAAGAGATAAATACAGCATTAACTCACACACTGTGAAATTGCCAATATTTGACAATATTTGTTTTACAAAAGCAGAAATTCCAAGATTTAACAAAATATAGGTGCTATGACATTCATAATTCATGATCTATTTAAGAACTGTTGAACATTTTTCAGAAATAAATGGGAATGGTACAATTATGGAAACCATAGCATGTAAGTAATAAAATGTGATGGGGCAATATTGGGACATGTGCAAAATCCACTGTATGGGCAATAACCATGATATATGTTCAAACACACATAGTGCCTTAGCAGACACTAATCTGTATGATCTCATGACAAGTGATAATGCTCAAATAATCATTATATATGAGTCAACAACTTCCACAGAAACAGAGACCTGGTACTTAATATAAAGTATATTTTGTAGAAATAAACCATAAAATACAATATATAATTATGATCCACGCTTAGAAAACATGAACACATAACTAACATAGCCTGTAATTAAAGGTGATTTTTCAAGTAGCCATAGCATTGAAACAGAAAACTGTGACAGTGGACCAAAGTGCCTACCATCAAGTAGCCATGTAACTGGAGATAGCCAGGATATGTACATAGACAATCAGGATGCCTCTGAAGAGATGGTTAGTATGCTTAAATATAACATGTACACACAATGGTAAGCATTATACAGGAATTAAATTGTGTAGTCTAGGAGTAGCTGGCCATGCTGTAGGAGCAGATCACCATGATGCAGAAACAGAAGGTCATGGTAAGCAGACATGGTCAAAATGTTTTCACTGGAGTAGAGAGGTGAGATATAGGTAAAAGTTTCCTTAATAAAGAATAGACATCTTTTGGGCAGTAATGACTATGGTGAGTAAATAATTATATATTGTGTGTGAGCACACAAATATACTGTACACATTCATAATAAATAAGCTGGAAATTACAGCAATGGAACATTGTATAGTTACATTAATATTCAGGCAACTATGATACATGACAAAAACTAAAATCTAATACATGTTTTAAAGTTGGTATGAAGAAGCTAAATCACTCATATTACAAAAGTAGACATTCGTGGTGTATGTTCATATAAGTGTAGTACATGGAAAAATACCAGATGCCTGTGGTAGGAGCAGATTTGCTATGAAACAGGAAGACTCAGATAATCATGTTGGTTTAATGGATTATATATAATATATGGACATAATCACGACACATACTCAGGCCACCATAGTATGTTATTGCACATCTAAATTAGCACATGGTTACTCTACCCATCCACTCTACTTAAGAGCTAACAAAAGAGGCAACAAAGAAAGAAAGAAAGAAAAATATCATCTATAAAGCTGATAAATTACAAATGAATACCTCCATCCCACATCTCTCCTGTAACCCATATCTTTTCCTATTCACCAGGAGAGGATGTATATCATAAATCTCTATTTTTTGCAATACTGGGGGTGGAACCCAGGGACATCTACCTCCAAACTATACCCCCAGCCCTGTTTTTTATTCTTTATTTTGAAACAGGGTCTCACTGAGTTGCAAAGCACCTCACTAAGTAGATGAGGTTGTCTGTAAACCACTATCCTCCTGTGTCAGCCTCCCAAATGCTGGGATTACAAGTGTGCACCACCACACCCGGCATAAATCGTGGCATAAATCTCTATCTTAACTCATAGGTTAGACCAAGCATGTTCAAACTTGGTTTATATATTCACCCCAACACACATTCATAGACATTTCCTCCTGCAGTCTTTCCTTCCTTTAGTAATAGTAATTCTACCCTTCCATTTGCTCAGAGTAAAATTTTACCACTCCCAATCCAGAATAAAAATTTTAATGTCAATCTCGACTCTTCTTTTTCTCGCACACCCCATATTCAATTTATCAGCAATCCCTACCTGATGTTATCCCCAAAGTGCTGGCTAACATTATCCCCTATTGCCCGTCTCTCATACAGCCCACTTCAGCCACTATGCCTCCTTGTTGCTCATGAAATATATCAGGCATGCTCCTACCTCAGGTCATTTGCACCTGCTATAGCTGCTACTTAAAATTTTATACCATCTAATTTTCAGATGTTTTTCCCTCACTTCTTTCAGGATTTTATTCAAATACCAGCTTTGCATTTAAGCCTTCGCTGGTTAATCTATCTAAAAATTTCAACCATTACACACCTATATCTGTTACTTTTTTTTATTGGTGCATTGTAGTCATACATCTTAATGGAGTACAAGATGATAGAGGCATACATGCACACAGCACTTATTTAGAACTTTCCCACTTTGTACCCCATTCCCTCCCCCTCCCTCTTTCTCATGGTTGGCTTACTGATTGGCTTTGATATGTTTGTGAATGTACATCATGTATATTAGGGAATTTCCCTATTTCCCTCTCCCATCCCCCTCAGGTTGCCTTATTTACTCATCTATGGTTTCTCCTTCTTCATCTTGAGTTCTTCCTATGACTCTTTCTCCCTAACTTATGCATGTTTTGCAGTTGTTTGCTCATTCTTTTAATTTCTAATACACATTTTATATATTTTTTCAATTTTCTGCTTCCTTGTTTTCCTTCCTTGTTTTACTCAGATACATAGTTGTTCTTCATTATCTGTGTGGGTATTGATTAAAAAACAATAACCACACACATATCAGAATCTGCAAGTACTCCAAGTCCCATATATAAAGTGGTGCATGATTTGCATAAAATCTATGCACATCTTCTTATGTGTTTAATAATCTCTATATTACTTATAATACCTAATATAAGGTAAACAACATTATGTAAATAATTGTTATACTGTGATAAGAAGAAAATGTTGGTGTATATCCAACAAAGACATATTGATTTTTAATATTGTAACTATTTGATTTAATAAGTAGATATAGAACTTTCAGATATGGAGGGTTTGCTGTATGAACAATGCATAGAAAAATGCATTGGAAATACAGGTACTTTAAAAATGAAAAATAAGTTGGGCGTGGTGGTATACACTTGTAATTCTGGTACTTGAGAGGCTGAAACGGGAGGATTGAAGGCTCATGGCCATCAGCTACTTTGTGAAGCCCTCTGAAAAATAGTGAAACCCTGTTTCAAAATAAAGAATAAAATATAGGGCTGGAGGTATATCTCAGAGGTAGAATGCCTTTGGGTTCAATACTCACTACTACAAAAAATAGAAAATAAATTAATAAATGTGACAGTGAAAAGACATATATTTAAACAAAGGAAAATGGTTATAGAATAGGGAGTAGGGTAGAATTTGGAATGTGCCAGACCAAAAGGCTAATAGATGCTGTACCAAATGATAGATATTAGGCTTTGACGATCTCCTTTCTCAATTAAAATTGAGGATAATGATACAAGGAGGGGGAAGATTAAATAAGGTAGCACATATATAAAATGCCTAGCCAAAGAATGGCTATTGGGATGAGTCTGCTGACAAGTTCTATCCAGAGGCAAAATCATCTTATTACAAAGATTTGAGAACCTGCTCTGTACAATGCACTAATAGAGCAAATTCTTCTGCTGGAATTCCTAATATTCCTAACTTCTTCACCTCAGTACCAAGAAACCACCAAATTCTGGCATTCTATTTACATACTTTCTTGTTTGTATGATACGAGGCATTATCTACAAGAACTTTCCCTGGACAAAGGCACCTCAAGTGTTGATTCTACAAAGCAAACTATCATTTCTTTGCCTGAACTTCTAGCCAGAGTTTCATCCTTGGCCATAAAATTTCAACTGACCTCAAAGCACTGTAGTTCTTAAAAGGTTTCAGAGAGCCAGGAGCAGTGGTGCACACTTGTAATCCCAGCATTTGGGAGGCTGCAACAGGAGAATCATGGTTCTCAGACAGCCTCAGCTACTTAGTGAGTACCTTTGCAACTCAGTGAGACCCTGTTTCAAAATAAAGAATAAAAAACAGGGATGGGGGGTGTTGCTCAGAGGTAGAATGCCCCTAGGTTCCATCCCCAGTACCACACACAAAAAAAGGTTTCAGAGTCAGAAACATTTTAATTCCTCTTTCTGATAACATCACAGAAATTTGACACTGAGCAAGTTAGTTGATTCAGCATTGTAGCGTGTAAAATGTTGATAATTATAATACTATCATACAAGGTTTTATGAAAATTAAACTATCTAATGAATTATGCTTATCATATAGTTGTCCTTCACAACTGTAAACTACAGGTCAGTTCTTTGATTTCTCGATCTCCAGTGAACCTCAACTCCATGCAGTCCAGTCATCCATACCCAGGTTATATTTGAAAGCTTTGACAATCCAAATCCATGATCTCAAATTGACTCTCTAACAACATCTTTCCTTTTCATGAAGTAGCTTCATACTGTCAGGTCTTTTACATTCTACCTCCCAAATATCTGATCCTTCAAATAAAACTTTGAATTAAACACCATCTCTTTTGTGTTCTTACTTCCTTCCTTATTGTGATGGGATTATATACATTGACTCTAATTAAAACTAATACAATCATTCTGCAGTATGTACTTTCTAATCCATTGCTTCTGTCTTACTCTGTCATATCTCCATGAAAAAAAACATAAATCCTTGTTGAGTCCAACTCTTTATCTGCAAACTATCACCAGATATAGCTAAAGAAAAATGCATAAAATTCCCTATTGCTTATCTTCAAGTTTTCAACATACACCAAATATCCAACAATCTTTTAAAATTGCTAAACAAATTTACTCTCCCACCCTCTGTAATAATAATTTTTAAGTCTCCTCAAAGTATCAGCATTTCCACTCCCAGACTTTGAGAAAACTGCTTTGTTTAAACACATACGCTGGAAAAAAGACAGCCTTTTCAACAAGTGGTGATGGGAGAACTGGCTAACCATTTGTAAAAAGATGAATCTAAACCCCTATATCTCACCAAACACAGGAATCAACTCAAGATGGATCAAAGACTTAGAAATTAGGCCTGAGACTGTGAAGTTAGTAGAGGAGAGCACAGGTTCAACACTACAACATATTGGCACAGGCAGTAACTTTCTCAACAAAACCTCCAAAGCTCAGGAAATTAAAGCAAGAATAAACAAGTGGGATAACATCAAACTAAAAAGTTTCTTCTCATCAAAGGAAACTATCAATAAGCTGAAGAGGAAGCCTACAGAATGGGAAAGGATCTTTACCAGCCATCATTCTGATAGGGGGCTAATATCCAGAATTTACAAAGAGCTCAAAAGACTCTACACTAGCAAAACAAACAACCCAATCAAGAAATGGGCAAATGAACTAAATAGACACTTCACAAAAGAAAAGATACAAAGGGCCAATAGATACATGAAAAGATGTTCTTCATCACTGGCCATCAGGGAGATGCAAATCAAAACTACACTGAGATTCCATCTAACCCCAGTCAGAGTGGCAAGCATAAAGAAATCAAACAACAACAAATGCTGGCGAGGATGTGGAGAAAGAGGAACTCTTTTACACTGTTGGTGGGAATGCAAACTAGTTCAACCACTATGGAGATCTGTGTGGAGATTGCTAAGAAAGGTGGGAATAGACCCACCATATGATCCAGCTATACCACTCCTAGGTATCTTTCCAAAGGGTTCTTGAATTCAGAGAAATACAGCAACATATGCATACCTATGTTCATAGTAGCACAATTTGTAATAGCCAAAATATGGAACCAACCCAGATCACCATCAACAGATGAATGGATAGCAAAACTTTGGGAAATACACACAATGGAATTCTATTCAGCCATAAAGAAGAACAAAATTTTATCATTTGCAAGAAGATGGAAAGCCCTGGAGAACATTATGTTAAGTGAGATCAGCCAAGCACAGAAGGAGAAGATACATATGTTTCCTCTAATATGCCCAAACTAGGAAACACAAGGATACCAGTGGGACTCCAGATATTAGAGGGGAAATACTAGCTAAGTTTGAATGGAAAGATAGGAGAGGGGAAGGCCAATCTTGATTAATGAGGGTCTACACCTGAACATGTGTAAAATTATGAATAAGACATGGTTAACCTGGACAACCATTGGTGGGAGAGGGGAAGGGAAAATGGGGGCGGGGGGGAGAGGGCACCAAATATAGTTTAAATGTATACTATTTATGTTCAATAAAAAAATTGTTAGAAGAAAAAAAATTTTTTTAAAAGAAAAAGAGAAAAAATATTCTCTGGTAAGAAAGAAAGCAAAAAGAAATATTAAAATGTTATCTTTAAGTTAAAAATATATTAATTTAAAAAGATTTCATACTGTATAATTCCAATTAAATATTGTTATGGAAAATGTAAATCTATAAAACAATAAAAAATAGTGGTTGGTTTAGGGTGAAATAAATAAACCATGGGATTTTTAAGGCAAAAACAATTTCTTAATTCTGCACACTATTCTATCTGATTCAAATAATAATATATTGTGCTAATAAAAATTATAAAAATACTGGCACCTTTGTATATATCTACAGTTAATCTTGAGCTTAAACTGAGTAGGCATCTTAAAGAAGTTTTATGAAACTTGAAAATTACCTAATAAAAAGTAGTATAGAGGCCTTTCTAAAATGACACATTTTTCTTACTACCCCAAATCATTATGTAATTATTTTTATTTTATTAATAGTTTTGTTTGAAAATCAAATTTATAAAAATACTATTTAAAGACAAATAAATGGAATAATAGAAAAAAACAAAAATAACCAGAGGATAAGGCCTACATATTCCTAATATCAATTATATGAGTCTAGTCAACCAACTATCAGCTATGTCTGCACTGTTTTTGGCTGTTACAAGTGGTCTCTGTGCTTCAAACTCTCCCACATATGCCCTGCTTCCTATTCCCTGTCTCTGACTGAAGAACATTACCTCTGTGAGTATCTTATGTCTCCCACATTTATAAGTTTTTCTCTCTCTTGGCTCATTTCCTGCAGTATAAAATGGTGTAATTTCATCTATCATTTTTTAAACTGTCCTCTGACCTAATATTGCCCTCCAACTCTTGCCCACTTTCTCTGCTTCATTTTGATAATTTTCTATATCACTATTTCAACTTTCTCTCTGATTGTTCTGTAAAACCATCAACACCAATCAAGTATTTTCACCTATAACTCCACTGAAACCACTTTATGTATTTATTAGTTAAAAACTTTTGAAGCCGGGCGTGGTGTCGCACACTTGTAATTCCAGCATTTGGGGAGCTGAGCCAGGAGGATCACTGTTCATGAACAGCCTAAGCTACTACTTAATGAGGCCCTTTGCAACTCAGTGAGACACTGTTTCAAAATAAAGAATAAAAAGTAGGGCTGGGGGTGTCACTTGGAGATAGAATGCCCCTGAGTTCCAACCCCAGTAAAGCAAAATAAATAAATAAGCTTATAGAACACTATTTTATGTACCAGGCATCATTTTAAGAGCTGAGAATACAACAGTAAACAAAATAATCAAGGAGAGAACATATAAAGAAAGAGGAACAACAGGCTAAGAACTTATCTCTCACATTTTAAATCCACCAGTTATCCTGTTGACAAACATATTTTGATTTTTTCTTTCATAACCATATCCAAATTATCAGCTTATTTTGTTGACTTCAGAACAGATCCAGACTCTGAGCACTTCTTACCTCCTTTATTGTCCACCAAAACTCATGTTGCGGCTTGATCAGCAATGTGAGAGTATTAGGAGGTGGAGTGAGGGGGAGGTATTTGAGTTATTTGGAGTAGAGCCCTCATGAATGGACTAATGCCTTTTGTGGTGAGTTTTCACTCTCACAGGACTGATTTAGCAATTAAACCATGAGAGAAGGTTGCTATAAAGCAAGTGCACCCTTCATATTCTCCTTCGAATGGGCACACACTTTTTTGCCTTCTGTTTTCCTTTAGGAACTTAATAGCACAAGACCATCAAAAGCTGTGTAGATGCCACTGTTATGCCCTTGCCCTTCCCCAGCTCCAAAACCATGAGCCACAATAAGCCTCTTTCCTTCAGAGATTACTCAATCTCAGGTGTTCTGTTTCAGCAATAGAAAACAGGCTATTGTAACGGTCTATCTTGTCTCTCTGCTTCTATTTTTACCCCTATAGTTCATTCTTTGCACAGTAACCAGAGTGAGATTTTGTAAAATATAAGTTATATCACGCCTGTTATAGTTAGATGTAGAATGGCCCCTAAACAGACCCTAAATTGGTGCTTGATGGGTTGAAATTCCAGCAGTAGATAAATCCATTGTAATGGGCTTATCTGGGTGGTGGCCTAGGTTAGTAGCATGTGGTTGGAGAAGTTGGGCCCCTAGGGCTGCAGACTTGGGGATTATACATGATTCCTCTTTATCTATCATCTATCATCTATCATCTATCATCCATCCTTCATGATGTAAGAGTTAAGACTTGTGCTTTTCCTCTCCCTGATTCCTGCCACCATGCCCTGAGATCCACTCTCCCTAGCCTCACATGGATTAAACCCCAAAACAGTGAGTAAATAAATCTTCCTTCCTTTAAGTTTGATAATTAGTTCTTGGATTATAGTAATATGAATGCTGACTAAGCCCTTTTTTCAAAATTCTCAATGAATTTTCATTGGATCTAAAGTACTTGTCCTGATATTAATCAAATAGATTCTTAAGATTGAGTTGGGCGTGGTGGTGTACTCCCCGCACTTGGGAGGCTGAGACAGGAGGATCGCGCAGGTTCGAAGCCAGCCTCAGCTGGCTTAAGAGACCCTGTTTCCAAATAAAATATAAAAAATAGGTCTGGGAGTGTAGCCCGGAGGTAGAAGGCCCCTGGGTTCCATCCCCAGTTCCACAAAAAAAATAAAAAAATTGATTGAGACAAGTACTTGGGATCCAGTGAAAATCCTGAAGAAATCAAGTAGATTCTTAAAATCAGGGTGAATACTTTGGATACAGTGAAAAACCACTGGGAATTTTGAAAAAGGGGTGATATAATATGACATATTTTGTAAAATCTAGCTATGTTTACTATGCAGAGAATGAAGTACATGTGAAAAATTTAATACCTTTAGCAATCAGGGAAATATGAATCAAAACTACACTAAGAGTCTATCTATGTCCAGTGAGAATGACAATCATCAAGAATACAAAAAATGATAAATGCTGGCAAGGATATGAGGAAATAGGTACTCTCAGACACTACTGGTGGGACTGCAAATCAGTAAAGCCACTATGGAAACCAGTATGGAGGTTTCTCAAAAGATTAGGAATAGAACCAACATGATCCAGCTATACATCTCCTCTGTATTTTTCCAAAGCAATTAAGGTCAGAATACCATGGTGATACATGCATGCTACTGTCATGCCCTTGCCCTTCCCCAGCTCCAAAACCATGAGCCACAATAAGCCTCTTTCCTTCAGAGATTGCTCAATATTTATAGCGACACATTTCACAATAACCAAATTATAGAACCAACATAGGTATCTGTCAACAGATGAGTGAATGATGAAAATGTGGTATATAACACAAAAATTACTTATTCATAAAGAATAACAAGATTGTCATTTGCAGGAAAATGGATAGAACTAAAGATTATATGCTGAGATCAACCAGTCTCAGAAAGTCAAGGGTTTAATGTTTTCTTTCATATGTGGAAACTAGAAAGAAAATAAGAAAAAGGACTTTAGATAATTGAGATGTCATAGGATAGTGGGAAGGGGAGAAAAGGGAGGATTGATTAAAGAAATAACTCATTTTATGCTCTGCCCTTCAATGAAGTATCACTACCAATCTCACTCTTATATATGGAGAGTGATGGGGAGTGGAGTAGTACCTAAAGGCAAACATGCCAAAACCTGTATCCATGTTTTCCCATACGCTTTGAACCTTACTATGATGTATAATTACAATGCACCAATAAAAGTCGGGCATGGTGGTGCACGCTTGTAATCCTAGCATTTGGAAGGCTGAGACTGGAGGATGGTGGTTCCCGGACATCCTCAGCTACTTAGTGAGGCACTCAGTAACTCAGTGAGACCCGGTTTCAAAATGAAAAAGAATAAAACACAGGGCAGGGGGTGTAGCTCGGAGGTCGAATGCCTCTGGGTTTCATTCAAAGACCCACACAAAAAAAACAAATAAATAATAAATAAAATTATACAAATAGAATATGCTTGACTACTGGCTACCTCTTTCTATTCTCTTCTCCCCTACTCATACCAGGTCATGCTTCTTTTCCTGATTTTCCCTGAAAATATCCAAGGCTCCAGGCTTAGTGTTCCATTCTTAGGCTTTTGAGGATGCTCCATACTCATCTCCATAGTGCTTGTACTACTTTGTAGTCCAGCAGTTTTTAAGAGTTCTTATGTCCCCACATCCTCTCCATTTACTTCTTCTATAATAAATGCTTACCCATGTCATCACTAGTTTCATATCACCACTTCAGATAAATCTTCCCTGATTACTCTTATATAAAACTGTATTCTCTTCCCCTTTATTTCTCTTCCTCCTTATCCATTTGCATTTTACTTATAGGATATATAATTTAAAATTTCTTTATACACTTATTTATCATCTATTTCTCCCACTGGGTATAATATCCATTAGTGCAGGAACTTTATTTCAATCTCTGGACCATAGAACAGTGCCTGGCATACTCAATAAATATTGGCTAGAGAAAAAAAGTGAATGTTTTCCTGAGTTCATGCCTAGACTACTCTGGATATCCTTTCCTTCTAATAGCTACATCCCCAAGACTTTCTTTCTGTTTGACATCTTTTCTCCATGACTGTTCAGTCCTTCATGTTATGAAAAATAAACATTCCTATACTCTCAACCTCTTAACACAAAAGTCTCCCCATTCTTTGTCTTAAACAAATTGGGCTTTATGTCAAAGACACTGTTTCATCAAATTTACTGAGTTATAACATGTGCATATCCATGTACATTATGCAACTGAGAGGCAGGAACAAAATCATCTCAATGCCATTTGGAACCCATTTCTTCTTTATCCATGTGCCCACACTTCTCATTTGAGGTTAATGTCAACTATATGTGTGACTCTCTCTCTCTCTCTCTCTCCCCTCTTCTCTCTCTCCTCTCTCTCTCCTCTCTCTCTTCTCTCTCCTCTCTCTCCTCTCTCTCCTCTCTCTCCTCTCTCTCCTCTCTCTCCTCTCTCTCCTCTCTCTCCTCTCTCTCCTCTCTCTCCTCTCTCTCCTCTCTCTCCTCTCTCTCTTCTCTCTTCTCTCTTCTCTCTTCTCTCTTCTCTCTTCTCTCTTCTCTCTCTCTCTCTCTCTCTCTCTCTCTCTCTATCTCTCTCTCTCCATTAATATTATATTAATACCCTTGACACTTTCCCACAGTGATTCACATACAGGGCTTAGCTCACAATTTTATTGTTTGTTGTCATTTTCAGTAGTTTACTATTTGCAGAGATAACATATCTAGCATAGTTATTTGACCTGTAAAATCTCTATTACCTTATCTTCCATTCTGTGTTAGCAATACTCATAGCCACATCTTATACCTTAGGCAAAATTGTTACTATATCGCAAATACTAAACTACATTATCTTAATTTACATCTTTATTACATATTTATTATATTTTGGGGTTTTTTTGTACTGGGGATTGAACCCACGGGCTTCACCCTGAACACCCCCAACCCTTTTTGTTTTGTTTTGTTTTGAAACTGAGTATCACTAAGTTGCTGAGGCTAGCCTGGGACCTGTGATCCTCCTCTTTCAGCCTCTTGTGTACCACCATGCCCAAATCTTTTTTATTTTGGTTTTGTCTTGTTTTAAAACCTTACCAGAGACTGGGTGAGGTGCCACGTGCTTGTAATTCCAGCATTTGGGAGCAGAGATCAGAGGATCACAGTTCACACACAGCCTCAGCTACTTAGCTAGGCCCTTCACAACTCAGTAAGGCCCTGTTTCAAAAAAATAAAAAAGACTGAAAAATAGGATTGAGGGTGCATCTTGGAGGTAAAATGCCCCTGGGTTCTATCCCCAGTACCTCAAAAAAAAAAACTTTACTGGTATTCCACTCAGTCTGAAATTCGTGTTCTATTCATTCATTGTCTTGCCACTGTCTTTTAGTTTGTCTTAGGGTCTCTTGAGCTTGCCTGGTGTTATTTCCTTTCCTTACATGTCTAGATTCAATAGTAAATCACTTATAGTACTCTTTCACCAATAGCTTGCACAAGCAAACTTCTACTGTATTTATTTAGAAAGACCTTCTTGCATCAATTTATAAAAAGCCTATGTTCTAGCCAGGTGTGTTGACACACACTTGTAATCCCAGCATTCAGGAGGTTGAGACCAGAGGATCACGGTTAGTAGACAGCCTCAGCTACTTAATAAGGCCCTCTGCAACTTAGTGAGACCCTGTTTCAAAATAAAGGATAAATAATAGGGTAGGGGTGTGGCTCAGAGGTTGAATGCCCCTGGGTTCCATCCTCAGACCAGCAAAAAAAAAAAGTCCATGTTCTCTTACACTAATTAAGAGAATAATTTATTTAATTATTTAAATAATTCCACAATTATTTAAATCAGCAGTACAGAAAATTATTTGTCACTAATGCCAGAATCATTCAATGATGTTTAAATTAGTCATGAGCCGGTCGTGGTGGCGCACACTTGTAATTCCCGTGCTTGGGAGGCTGAGACAGGAGGATCGCACGGGTTCGAAGCCAGCCTCAGCTACTCAGTGAGGTTCTCAGCAACTTAGTGAGACCCTGTTTCCAAATAAAATATAAAAAAGGTCTTGGAGTATAGCCCGGAGGTAGAATGCCTCTGGGTTCCACCCCCAGTACCTCAAAAAATAAAATAAAATAAAATAAATTAGTCATGAAATTTCACCATCTTTCTTATTCCTTTCAACCGTTCTTAATATTTGTCATTTTTAAGCTGCCTATTTAAGGAAACTTAGATCTTTTTTGGCAAATTTTAAAGATAATGAGGAGAGACAAACCATTGAGAGCAGACACCAACAGGGAATTCCCTATATCCCCCTGGGCCTCTTCATAATTTTCCTGCACTCTGACTCCACCGTATCTTTCCTCCCAAAAGGCAGCTTCTGCATGAGGGCTGCCTTCAGGATTCAAGTTGCTTGAAACTAACTGTACACATTAAGAATCACAAATTACTTGTCTGGTGTAGAGCTCAGTGGAAGAGTACTTGTTTACAACATTTGCAGCCCGGCTTTCCATCCCCAGTACCACAAGAACTCACATATATTAATACATAGATACATACATGCACATATACACATGCACACACATACATCCTAAGTACTTGAGAAGTTGAGACACCCAACCTTGGGTAGCACTGAACCAGAAATGAAGACAGGAGCAAAGGTATGAATAGTACAGCTCATTAAAAGGGACAATGCTGATATGTGATCAGCATCATTTCCACGACATCTTCCTTGATATACTACCATCCTTGCGTGGCCTCCTTCACATCCTTGTCCAACTCTATTGCATTTTTCTGCAAATACTTCCAATAAGATACCTTTACATGAATCCTAATCTAAGAGTCTACATCTATGAAACTCAATACACTAACAATGCCCCCAAATTAACTCACTTTTTCTGTTTATCCTCACTTTCCTTCACTTCATTCTTCACTTCATCTCTTCACTTCATTCTTACCTCAATATGCTCCTTCAGCCTAAACTCCTGACCAGGAGACTGGGATTATGCCTATAATCTCATTACCTGCGAGGCTGACACAGGAGGATCACAGGTTCAACTATAGCCTCAGCAACTTTGCAAGGCCCTCTACATCTTAATGAGATCCTGTTTCAAAGTTAAAAAATGAGGGCGTGGTGGTGCACACGTAATCCCTGCACTTGAGAGGCGAAGACAGGAGGATCGCGCTGATTCGAAGCCAGCCTCACTGGCTTAAGAGACCCTATTTCCAAATAAAAATATAAAACAAAATAGGTCTGGGAGTGAAGCCCAGAGGTAGAGGGTTTCCAGGAACCCCAGTAGCACCAAAAATTTTAATAGGTTTGGGAGTGAGCTCAGAAGTATAATGCCCCTGGGTTCAATCCCTAGTACCACAAAGGAAAAAAGAAAGATATTCCATGCTTTAGAGAACTCACTGGGTTAAACTTCCTTTCTTCTTCTTCTTTTTTTTTTTTTTGATAGTACACAAACTCCTTCACTGAAATCTCTCAAATTCCATGTTACCATCCTACTTAAACCACACATCAGTTTTTTTACACTAAATCTCTGTTGTGGATTTCTATGTGGATACCTCTGTATTTGAGTTTCCCTCAATCTGAACAGATACAAAATATCTCCTCTTAGTTTCTCAATAAAAGGCATTGATAGCCAGGTGTGGTGGCACACACTTGTAATCCCAGCATTCAAGAGAATGAGACCTGAGGATCACCATTTGCAGACAACCTCAGCTACTTATGAGGCCCTTTGCTACTCTGTGAGACTCTGTTTCAAAATAAAGAATAAAAAATAGGGCTGGGGGTGTAACTTGGAGGTAGAATGTCCCTGGGTTCCATCCCCAGTACAGCAAAGAAAAAAAAACACAAAATAAATAAATAAAAGGCATTGGTAACAACAGAAACAGGGCGAAGGAAGGCTTGATTGTCAAGAGTAATGGGAAAAAGGCAAAACACCAAGGTCTAAAGAGGAATTTTATTACATGCATTGCTATTGGTAATGGATTAATAAAAATGTTTGGATTCCACAACACAAGTTTCCATCCTCTAAACCAAATCCAAACACTAATACAGATCCAAGCACTATTATAAAAAGATGAACCAATGTCATAGTAATATTATAACTTAGAAAATCAGGACTGGACTCACTAGAAATGCATGTGATCATACACTGATATACTCTGTTGTATTATACTGTTACTTTTCTTCAAGGCATACACAGGTTTAATTGCTATTTTTACCCCTTCCCACTATTAGCAGCGACTTAGAGAACTATCTGCTTTCAATAACACTACTAAAAATAGGTAAGACGAAAATTTAGAAATAAAATAAATAGAAGAAATTGAGTTGTTAAGGTAAATTAACACAATATTCACTAGGAAGCATATTAAAATGACAAAAATGAAAAGATTCAAATAATTATTGTGACTGAATAAAATATTTCTCTAAATAACACATATCCCAATAAAAACTGAGTCAGTGAAACTATAAGACAAACCTTTATAAATGAACCCAAAACTATATAGGTAAATATTGAACTGACATTATTAAATTTCATTATGATTAAACAAGACAGATGAGAAACTGCTCAAGGAAATAAAAGCAACAAACCATGAAAAATAAGAAAAAAAATACAGTGATAAAATCAAGCTGTGGTTTTGATAACCTCCTAGAGCAAGATGTACATGAACCAAAGCCTAGAATTTTCCAATTATGAATAATGTGACGACACACACACACAAATACATGTACATACACTCTCATGAAGTTCAATTGCCTCAAGTGCCATAATTTTAGGTTATAAATGTATCTGAAGTATTCTACCCCCAGGAGACTGTAATAGGGTTCCCTTAATTCAGACAGAGTATAGAGAAATGAAGACAGAAGCACAGTCAGAAAGATGCCCTCAAAAGGATTCAGACCATAAACAGTCTTCTCTCTCTATCCAGAAAAGAAATATGCCAGCCTCTCAGCCAAGTGCGTGGCAGCGGCGCCATATTGCCAGCAACTCCAGCCTTACAGCTGAGGTTGTGGCAGCAGTGCCATATTGCGTGTAGCTACAGGGAGTTCACCACGCCCTTGACAGCTCCCGATCAACACGCACAATAACCATGAGTGAAAGTGCAGCCCCTAAGGAGAAATCCCTATATTGCATGCCTAGGGACTTTGATAATCTCCCTGGGTCTGAAATTTTGCAGGCCAACCCAGTGAAGGAGTAGCAGTGGCAGAGATTACCACAGACTCGAGATACAGAGTACCCTAAGTGAAGTCATAGTGATCCAGGGAAGGCACAAACTTCTAAAATCATGGGAAAGAGGAACAACAATAGAGCAATGAATGCCCACAACCCCATATTATCAGAACCTGATAAGACAAAAATTCAGAGAGCTCCAGAATATCAAATCAGGAATATAACTGTAGAAATAATACAGGAACTTCAAAAAGAATTTAGAAAGTCTAAAAGAAATAAAGGAAGCAATCAGTGAAGTAAAGGCCTCAATTCAAAGTATAAACAATTGATTAGACCACATGGAGAATAGAATCTTGCTTCTAGAAGAGGATCACTCCAAAAACAAATGCATAATTTATAACTTAGAAAAAAAACAGACAGCAGGAATCTGACATTGAAGAAATATGGGCCCATTTTAAGAGAGCTAACCTAAGAATAATTGGAATAGAGGAGGGAAAAGAAGGTGAAACCAAAGGAATCAATAATATCTTCAAAGAAATAATAGCAGAAAATTTTCCAAACATAGAGCAAGAGGTCGATATGCAGGTCCAGGAAACTTATAGAACTCCCTTTAGACAGGATCAAATAAGAGGTTCCCCACGCCACATAATTGTCAAAACGACCAATGTGGAAGCCAAGCAGAGAATCTTAAAGGCAACAAAAACAAGAGGCCAAGTGACATTCAGAGGCAAACCAATTAGAATCACTCCAGACTTCCCAAACCAAGTCATGAAACCAGAAGGGCCTGGAGTAACATATTCTAAACTCTGAAAGAAAACAACTTCCAGCCAAAAATTTTCTACCCAGCACAACTATCTATCAAATTAGATGGGGAAATAAGAAGCTTCTATGACAAACAGAAACTGAAGGAATTTATGTCTTTAAAACCAGTGCTAGAGAAAATACTCAGAAATTAACTATAAAGAAGAAATAGGTAAAACACACCAGAACCAGAGAAACAAGATTTTCCATCCAGCAAACAACTAAGCAAAGAAGAATACATTCATGTGTTTATTGGTTAAAATCTTTGGAGATTAATTATTTATTTTAGTCTTTTACCTATTTCTAAATTGTATTGTTTGCTTTTATTGTTGCTAATTTTTAGGATTTCTATTGGAATATTAATATACCTTCAGATATAGCATTTGGAAATATTTTACCCCATTCTATCAGTAACTTTTAGCTCTGTTTACATTGTCTTTGGATGTACAATATTTTTTTTATTTTTTAGGAAGTTCGTTTGTTTATTCTGTTGTTGCCTGTGCCTTTGAAATCATATCCAAGAAATCACTGCCAATTTCAATGTTGTGAAGTTTATGACCCAGGTTTTCTTCTAAAAGTTTATAGTCTTAAGACTTACATTTAGGTCTTTTATCTATTTTGAGTTAATATTTGTATATGGTGTTAGGTAAGGGTCCAACTTTATTCTTTTTCATGTAATTATTTTTCAACAATATTTAGTGAAAAGATCATTATTTCCTTCACCAGTTGTTCTTGGAAACCTTGTCAAAAATAACTTGACCATATATAGAAGAATTTTAGGCTTTTTATTTTACTCCACTGGTTTATATATCTTCTTTTAAAGCAGTACTACACTGTTTCAATTAATGTAGCTTTATAAGATTTGAAATTAGAAAATGTACATCTTCTAGCTTTATTCTTTTTTGAGATTGTTTTGGGTACTTAGAGTTCATACTTCATGTTAGGATAGATTTTTTTCTGGAAAAAAATGTATGAGAGTTTCACCTTAAAAAATAAATGCTATTTATATGGTAAAAAAATAAAAAATGAAAAATAAATAAAATCTAGTCATTGATGTGGAAAAAAATGCAAAGGGCCAAGAATAGCTCTTAAAGTCTCAAAAGAGAGTAAGTGGAAAGGATATTCTCTATTAGATATCAAGATATATTTAACTTTCTCTTATTAATATTTTAATTGACAAATCATAATTGCATATATTTATGGAGTACAATGTGACCTTTTGATATATGTACACAGTATGACATGATTAAATAAAGTTGTTAAATATATATCACCCTATTTACTTATTATTTTTGTGGTAATTCATTTGAAATTTACTCTTAGTTACTTTAACACATGTAGTACACAATTATTGACTATAGTCATCCTGCTGCATAATCTTAAAACTTATTCTTCCTGTCTAAAACTTTGTATCCTTTGATCAACAATTTACCATCCTTTTCTTTTATCCTCCCAGCCTCTAGTAACTATTATTCTGCTCTGTACTTCTGAGTTCAACTTTTCTAGGGTCCACATATAAGTGAGATTATGCAGTATTTATCTTTTTATTCCTGGCTTATTTCAGATAGTATATTGTACACCAGATTCATCCATGTTGTCACAAATGATAACATTTCCTAAAGGATAACTAATATTCTGTTATGTATAATTATATATTTTCATCAATTCCTCCACTGATAGGCACTTTTATATCTTGGATATTGTGAAAAAGGGAATGCATATTTTCAGTTCCTTTGGATAATACTCAGAAGTGGGATTCATGTAGTAGTTCTATTTTTAGTTTTTTGAGAATCCTTTATACTGTTTTCCATAATAACTACTCATTTACATTCCAAACAGCAAGGTACAAGAGTTCTCATTTCTCCAAATACTTACAACACTTATTTTTTTATAAAACCCAGTCTAATAGGTGTGAGACAAAAAAATGGGGGAACATTTTTGCAAACTATTTCTTCAATAGAGGACTAATATCTAGAACATACAGAGAACTCAGGAAACTCACCGCTAAGAAAACAAATAACCCGATCAAAAATGGGCACGTGAACTCAATAGACACTTCACAAAAGAAGAAATTCAAATGGACAATAAATGTATGAAAAAATGTTCAACATCATTAGCCGTCAGAGAGGTACAGATCAAAACTACCCTGAGATTTCACTTAACTCTGATTAGAAGATTAGAGTGACAATCATTAAAAACATGAACAATAACAGTACTTGTGGGACGGCCCAATAGCCCTGAGGAACTGAGGTGGAGACAGTGTACAAAACCAATAGCTCGGTGGATTTATCCATTCTAGATCCATTTGTTTAAAGAAACTAAGGGGGAAAAAACCCCAAAACCAAAAATAAACCTGGACAGGTTAGAGAGTTCCTGCTGGAGGAAACTTTCTTAGCACTGAAGAAAAAACAATCCGCCAAAAACCTCATCCCCCACAGAATTGGAATATGATGAAGAGAAATGCAAGATTTATCAGTATGCCCTCCCCAGCCCTGCAGCCCCAGGTTGGAACACTGCTAGGAGTTACATTCCAAATGAGCAGGAGTCATTTTATTTCGCGCGCCTGCAGTCCCCATGCAGGGTGGCCTCCTGTCCGCAGTAATAGAAGTGGACTTCTTCATAAATTTGAAATAAGGATGTATTTCTTAAATATACACAAGATGCTAAGGAAGCATTAAAATTCAGAACTCAGTTCTTCAAAAGTAAACAATTGAAAACCAAAAACAGAATTGTAGATGCTTGTACTACAGCTATATTTGATAAATATTATGCAATATATAAAGAAATCCTACAGTGCCATAAGAACAAGAAAAAATATCTAATAGAAAATACCTAATAGAAAATATCTAGATCAAGAATGGACCCTCTAGGGGAGTAATTAAGTTGACATATCTGAGGGGATAAGAGGGAGGATAAGGGAAACTCTTTAAAGCGTATGATGTACTTAAACATTTCAAAGTCAATCTGGAAGCCAAGCAGGAGTAGGAGGTAGGGGGAGGGAAGGGGTTAGAGATTGGGTAAGGGGCTGATTGGGTGATGTGTGCATGTATATCTCCACAAGTTTCTTATCCCATTGAAATGTATGACTACAATGCACGAATAAAAATTGATTAAAATTAAAAAAGAAAAATGAACAAAAAGCTGTTGTGGTGGTGCACACTTGTAATTCCAGTACTTGGGAGGCTGAGACAGGAGGATTGCAAGTTTTTGGCCAGACTCAGCTATTTAGTGAGGCCCTCTACAACTTAGTGAGACCCTGTTCCAAATAAAAGAAAAAAATAGCGCTGAGGGTGTAGCTCGGAGTAAGAATGCTCTTGAGTTCAATCCTCAGTACTGAAATAAAAGCTGGGAATGGATACATCATATGATCCATATGATCCAGCTATACCACTGGATATCTTCCCAAAGAACTCGAAACCAGAGAACTAGAGTAATATATGCATACTCATGTTTATAGCAGCACAATTCACAATAGCCAAATTATGGAAGTAACCTAGGTGTCCATAAACAGATGAATGGATTACACAATTATGGGATATCCAGAACAATATCACTCTACTCAACAATGAAGAAGAACAAAATTATGTCATTTGCAAGAAAATTGAAGGACTTGGAGAATATTATGTTAAGTTGGGTTAGCCAATTACAGAGAGCAAAGAGCCATATGTTTCCTCTAATATGTGCAGGATAGGGAGTAATTGGGATACAAGAAAGGCTCTAGATTATAGAAAGGAAACCTCAGTGAAGCTAGGGAGTAGATCTAAGAGGAGGGGATGAGGAAGACTAAGGTTCATTAATGGAAATACTATCATTGACTATGTGTATACATGTGAATATACTAATTTCAATTTGGGTACTCTGTATTTGGAGGCAGGAAAATGGGGAGGGGGCACCCAGTGCTGTGTGCATGTATGTCATTGCCAACATGATTTACATTATGATATGAGATTAATGTACCAATAAAAGCACAAAAAGATTGAAGAAATTCAGTTAAACAATGAGACATCACTCCACCTTTCAAATTAACAAAACATTTTTTAAAATGTTAAACAACTCTATTGAAGAGAGCATAAGATAGGTATCCCATATATATGTACTAATGAATGTACAAATATATACGAGCTTCCTTGAAAACAATCTGGCAGCATGATTAAAAAAGCCCCCTTAAAAATCCATGCTCTGCTATCCCACTTGTTTATTCTTGATTTAATTTCCTGAGCTTTGGAAGTTTTGTTGAGAAAGTTACTGCTTGTGCCAATATGTTGTAGTGTTGAACCTATGCTCTCCTCTACTAACTTCACAGTCTCAGGCCTAATTTTTAAGTCTTTGATCCATCTTGAGTTGATTATTTGTTTGGTGAGATATAGGGGTTTAGATTCATCTTTTTACAAATGGTTAGCCAGTTCTCCCAGCACCACTTGTTGAAAAGGCTGTCTTTTTTCCAGCATATGAGATTGGCCCCTTGGTCAAATATTAATTGACTGTAGGTGTGTGGATTTGTTTTTGTATCTTCTAGTCTAATCCACTGGTCAGTATATCTGTTATTGTGCTAGTACCATGCTGTTTTTACTACTATTGCTCTATAGTATAGTTTGAAGTCTGGGATTGTAATGCCTCCTGCATTTTTCTTATTGCTGAGAATTTCTTTGGCTATTCTGGGTCTTTTCTTTCTCCATATAAAGTTCATGGTTGATTTTTTATCAACAACCTAAAGAGGAAGCCTACAGAATGAAAAAAAAGATCTTTACCAGCCATCATTCTGATAGGGGGCTAATATCTAGAATATACAAAGAGCTCAAAAGACTCCACCGGCGGCGGCAGCAGCAGTGAATTCGCCGAATCCAGTACAGCTACATCTGCGTACTCAAGAACAGTGAGTCAAATTGCGGGCCACAGAGGAGAAATCCCAGTACTGTACCTCACTGTACCCAGTGAGGGAGTGGTGGTGGCAGAGATATCACACCATAGGAGAACGTGCAACCTGGCACCCCCCATAGTTTAAAACAGCCTCTATTGACTCCCTGGGTCAGAGACTCTGTGATACAACCCAGTAAAGGAGTAGTGGGGTCTGAGATACTACTGACTCGAGATCCAGAACACCTTAAGTGAAGTCATAGTGACCCAAGGGAAGAACCCAGAGAAGGCACAAGCATCCGAAATCATGGGAAAGAGGAATAATACTGGAGCAATGAATACCGCCCACAACCCCACAACATCAGAACCTGATAAAACAGAAAATCAGAGATTTCTAGAAGATCAAATCAGGAAAATAACTGTAGAAATAATAGAGGTGCTTCGAAAAGAACTCAGAGAGAGCCAAAAAGAAATAAAGGATGCAATTAATAAAGTAAAGGCCTCAATTCAAAGCACAAACAACCGATTAGACCACATGGAGAACAGAATCTCGCTCTTAGAAGATGAGCAATCCAAAAATGAACGCATAGTTTCTAATCTAGAAAAAAATATCCAACAGCAGAAATCTGACATTGAAGAAATATGGGCCCATCTTAAGAGAGCTAACCTAAGAATAATTGGAATAGAGGAGGGAAAAGAAAGTGAAACCAAAGGGATCAACAATCTCTTCAAGGAAGTAATAGCAGAAAATTTTCCAAACATAGAGCAAGAGGTTGATACACAGGTCCAGGAAACTTATAGAACTCCCTTTAGACAGGATTGGAGAAGAGGATCCCCACGCCACATAATTGTCAAAATGACCAATGTGGAAGCCAAGCAGAGAATCTTAAAGGCAACAAAAACAAAGGGCCAAGTGACATTCAGAGGCAAACCAATTAGAATCACTCCAGACTTCCCAAACCAAGTCATGAGAGCCAGAAGGCCTTGGAGTAATATATTCCAAACTCTGAAAGAAAACAACTTCCAGCCAAAAATTTCCTATCCAGCAAAACTTTCTATCAAATTAAATGGAGAAATACGAAGCTTCCATGACAAACAGAAACTGAAGGAATTTATGTCTTCAAAACCAGCGCTAGAGAAAATACTCAAAGAGATTAACTACAAAGAAGAAATAGGTAACACTCACCAGAACCAGAGAAACAAGATTTTCCATCCAACAGACAACTAAGATTGGTTATCTGTGGAGATTCATTATTTATGTTAGTCTTTTACCTATCTCTAAATTGTATTGTTTGCCTTTATTGTTGTTAATTTTTAGGATTTCTAGTTGGGATATTAATATACCTTCAGTTATAGCATTTGGAAATATTTTATCCAATTCTATTAGTAACTTTTAACTCTGTTTACATTGTCTTTGGATATACAATATTTTTTTTATTTTTTAGGGAGTTTGTATATTCTTCTGTTGCCTGTGCCATTGAAATCATATCCAAGAAATCACTGCCAATTTCAATGTTGTGAGGTTTTATGACCCAGATTTTCTTCTAAAAGTTTATAGTCTTAAGATTTATATTTAGGTGTTTTATCTATTTTGAGTTAATACTTGTATGTGGGATTAGGTAAGGGTCCAATTTTATTCTTTTCCATGTAATTATTATTTTTCAACAATATTTAGTGAAAAGAATATTATTTCCACCACCAAATGTTCGTGGAAACCTTGTCAAAAATAACTTGACAATATAGGGAAGAATTTAGCTCTAGGCTTGTATTTAACTCCAATGGTTTATATATCTGCCTTTAGAACAGTACTACACTGTTTCAATTATTGTAGCTTTATATGGTTTGAAATCAGAAAATATATATCTGCTAGCTTTGTTCTTCTTCAAGATCGTTTTGGGTATCTAGAATTCATATTCCATATTAGGATAGATTTTTTTTCTGAAAAATAAATATATAAATATATGATAGTTTCACCAAAAAAAACAGAAAAAAATATGCTCTGGTAAGAAAGAAAGCAAAAAGAAATATTGAAATGTTATCTTTAAATCATCAAAAGCTTGGCATCAGACAAATGAAACTGTTATGTGAGATTATCATTTTTAATTTTGGATATTGCTATAATACTAGATGTCAACCACTAAGCCAAGCATGGGAGGGAGGGATGGGGAGAGAATGGGGTGGGGATCGGGTGGGGGCTGACTGGGCGATGTGTGCATGTATGTCTACAAAAGTTTGTATCCCACTATGATGTATGAATACAGTGCACCAATAAAATAAAATTTTAAAAAAAAGACTCTATACTAGCAAAACACACAACCCAATCAAGAAATGGGCAAATGAACTAAATAGACACTTCACAAAAGAAGAGATACAAAGGGCCAATAGATACATGTAAAGATGTTCTTCATCACTGGCCATCAGGGAGATGCAAATCAAAACTACACTGAGATTCCATCTAACCCCAGTCAGAGTGTCAAGCATAAAGAAAACAAATAACAACAAATGCTGGCGAGGATGTGGGGAAAGAGGAACTCTTTTACACTGTTGGTGGGAATGCAAACTAGTTCAACCACTATGGAGATCTGTGTGGAGATTCCTAAGAAAGGTGGGAATAGACCCACCATATGATCCAGCTATACCACTCCTGGGTATCTTTCCAAAGGGGCTGAATTCAGAGAACTACAGCAACATATGCATACCTATGTTCATAGCAGCACAATTTGTAATAGCCAAAATATGGAACCAACCCAGACCACCATCAACAGATGAATGGATAGCAAAACTTTGGGAAATACACACAATGGAATTCTATTCAGCCATAAAGAAGAACAAAATTATATCATTTGCAAGAAGATGGAAAGCCCTGGAGAACATTATGCTAAGTGAGATCAGCCAAGCACAGAAGGAGAAGGAATATATGTTTCCTCTAATATGCCCAAACTAGGAAACACAGAGGAAACCAGTGGAACTCCAGATAATGGAGGGGAAATATCAGCAAAGTTTGAATGGAAGGCTGATCTTGATTAATGAGGGTCTACATCTGAATATGTGTAAAATTATGAATATGACATGGTTAACCCGGACAACCATTGGTGGGAGGGGGGAAAGAGAAAACGGGGGTGGGGGGGAGAGGGCACCAAATATAGTTTAAATGTTCAATAAATTTTTTTTAAAAAAATGTAAGTAAAAAAAATCCATGCTCTGAATGAAGAACTATACTTCTAGGAATCTACCTGAAGAAAAAAAATCAAAGATGCAAAAACAAAATTTATATTCAAAAATATCTATCACAACATTATTTTGTGTTCTACAATAAAATTTTAAATTAAGTCCATACACATATTAAAAGAATGGTTCACTGGGCGTGGTGGCACACACTTGTAATCCCGGCACTTGGGAAGCGGAGTCAAGAGGGTTGCGCAGGTTCAAAGCCAGTCTCGCTGGCTTTAGAGACCCTGTTTCCAAATAAAAATATAAAATAGGTCTGGGAGTGTAGCCTGGAGGTAGAAGGGCTTCCAGGATCCCCAGTACCACCACCCAAAAAAAAGAATGTTTCAATAATGATTATTGATCATTTAAATATTATGTAGGTTAAAATTACATTTTAAAACTATTTTCATATGGAAATGATAAAATGTAAATTATGTGTTAATATGTAAATTATATATTAATATGTGTACAAATTAGGATATGTTACCCAGAAAGATAAAATTCCTCTCAGGGATATTGAGAAACTTGCCCAAGGTCACAGAGAATGGAACTGATCCAAAAAGTTCTCATAGTGAATACCTATAATATAGGTATGTAGAATCAGTGAGTACACACTTGATCATGGTATGCTGTTTGTGGTTATATAAGATAGCCACAGTGGATAAGTAGACATTACTAAGAACTTGTCATTAGGTCACAAAATTAGTAGTCTGTAATGATGATCATGAGTCACCTCTGGATTGTCAACTTACATGTTTAGATAACTCTGATGCAGAAATGAGCAGTTGCCCATAATGCATAAATTGCCAACCATTGTATGTGAAAAGACACCAATATTCCAAGAGCACTCATATAGAATGTATGTTAAAGTAATAATGCTAAATGAATAGAAAACTATGATGAAAGAAGAATCTAGGATATTATTATCAATAGTATGAAATCATTCAAAGGTAGAACAAGCCATGATAGTGCAGGGGACATACCTAGAGAATGGCGATTATTCAGGTAGATATATGAAGCAATATATCAGATGGTGATGATGTAAGAGGAGCCCCTGAACAACTTGTTATCACAATGCACTCTAAGGCAACTGTGGAAATGAGCTCTTTTCTATGATAAAGAAAGATGGTATAAGAGCAGACAGCAGTGATGGACTGGAAGAAAACAATCATGCATAAAAATGCATGGTCCAAGATACAGAATATGGCATTCTCAGTACAGGATCAAACTATAAATTGTTAATTTTCAGAAAACTGTGATTTCTATACTGCACAGAGAGGAAAGAATGCTAAGTTATCAAAAATTAGTAGCAGACAGACATTAGTTAGGGTTTGCTCAATGAATATTGTATGATACAAAAATAATGCATTAGAGAAACAAAAATTTTGAAACAGAAACAAATGGCAGTAGGAAAAAGCAAAGCATTATAGTATACGTTTAAATGGCAATGGGCTATGAACAAACATCATAGCCATTTGAGCTTCTAATATATAATCTTATGAACACAAAAATGTATGCTGATAGGATGTAGAAGCAAAAAGAAACTGATAGTTATGGTGGGAATAAAATAATAATATGGAAGATCAAGATGGAATAAACTTGATACATAAATATATTTCTATAATACAAAAGATGGCCATACAACAGTGGACATGATTATTCTATATGCAGAAAACTATATGGGAGTATATCAGACACCCACGATGATATATATACAGGTATGTTTTAGGAACAAGCAGAAACAGTAGGGAAAGTGCTCACCAAAATAGGCATGGTACAATATTCTTAAAATTACAAAACATGATGATATGAAATGGCCAGAAGCAGGTGACAATGATCTAGTATATGACATCATGGCGCATACCCAGGCTATATTTGTTTATTGTAAATCTCCCACCAGTGCTAAACCAGACGTGGTGGAGCACGCTTGTAGTCCCAGCATTTGGGAGGCTGATACAGAAGGATCAAGGTTCGAGGACAGCCTCAGCTACTTAGTGAGGCCCTCTGCAACTAAGTGAGACCCTGTTTCAAAATAAATAATAAAAAATAGGGCTGGGGATGGAGCTCGGAGGTAGAATGTCCCGGGTTCCATCCGCAGTAGTGCAAAATAACAACAACAAAAAAAAAACTTCCACCAGTGTTTAAGTATTTGACTATAGCACACATCAAAACATAGGCTGCCAGTCATAATAGAGAACAAAGGAAAACAGTTCTTGTGTAATGAAGATGATGATAATAATAGTTTATTTAGTAATTATTTTATACCAAGAACTTTACATATAAATGTTTTCTCTCACAACAAGCATATGAATTGGGCATTATTATTACAATTATTCTAAGAATAAGGAAACTATGGCAGAAAAATAAGAAGTAGCTTGTATATCAGAAAGTGTAATCTCACCATATATCGGTGCTTTCTCTGATGACAATAGATTTAGAAACAGACAAATACACAGTAGAAGAATGAATGGCTATATTATTGATATAGACATTAAATACTTGTTGCACAAGTAAATACATAGTCCATTCTCAATCAGGGTGTGTGAGCAAGCCACTGCAGTGCTCAGAACATTTGCCCACAGGCACACTCAGATGATTATGCAATATGAGTTTACATCCAAGATGACAGAGGCATAGGAAAAACAATGTTGCCATAATTAATAAACTATTGTGCATAATGCACATTTCATTCTTTCATTCTCAGTTCAAGAATAATTAATAATCATGTTTTGGCACAATCATAGTGTTTGAGTACAAGTATGTAATACAAGCTCAAACATGGTACATGAGCAAAATTAGCTTATATGTGCTCAATCTACCATGTAAAATGAGACCCTTATATGAAAGGGAAGACAGACAGATATAATGAAACAGTGAAGACTGCACAGAGGATCACAATGTATAGTCAAATGCCATAATACAGGAAGGAATACCTTTATCCAGGAACACATAGTGATGGTGGTAGACACTATGACATGCAATTAGATGACTGCATGCAAGAAAAACCATCACTGGTGTTTGAGTATTTGACCATTTTGCATGCCAACATACCTTAAAACATGAGCAATCAATTATGATACAGGTAAAGATGAAAATAGAATGGTATTCAACTATGGTTCTCCTCTTGCTCAGGGAGATGTCATCAGTAATGAAAATCACAATACAGCAAAGAATGGCTTTGAAAAAGGACTAAAAGACATTGGTGCAAAATAAGCAGCCAAGGCATAACATCAGATGATCATGTGGAATGGACAGCCATCAGCAGTAGTTTAGCATGTGGCTGAAATGCACAATCAGACAGTCTCAAGATGGAAGCTGATAATCAAATCAAACAAAGAGAATAATACACTTAATATAGTGTATCATCAAAAACACACTTACCATAAGCTGAACACTAATTGGAGCATTTACATTTGAATCCTCACAACAACCGAACGAGGTAGGTATTATCATTATTTTACAGTTGAGAAAACAGAGAGAGGTGAAATGACTTATTTATAGACATCAGAATACTAAGTGGCAGAACTAGGATTCAACCCGAGCAGGCTGGCTTCATAGCCACCACTGTGCACATACACTGATGGGGCCATACTTCCTCAGATGGATGTGGTACAAGATTTAGAACACAGAGCACAGGAACAAATGGCTTTGGTCCAGAAGTAGACGGCAATGTAGCAAAAGTAGACACCGTAGCACATGCTCAAACATCCGTGGTGCATGAGCAGCCACCACAGGAGTCTGAGCATTTGACCACGATGCACACTCAGAAGGTTCTGCGACATAAGCTGACATCCAGTATATAGGAGTAGATACTGAAGACGAAGGAGGAGGCAAACACATTGAAGTATTGAAGTAACAAATAATAACGGTGCACAAAATGATACTCATGGTACAGAAATTTCCATTTTTTATTACTAAACACAATGATGATGCAGTCTCACACAATAATGATGAATGAGAAAAAGATAATAGTAAAAGTTCAAACACAGTAAAATAGCAGAATGTATTTTTCATATTCATATAACCATAACAAATGAGCCAACACCTACTTAGAGCCAAGGAAAAAGTTAGGGCAAAAATAACCATGAGTGGAGAACTCATAAATGAATGTGGTACAAAGTTGACACATCTCAGGATATGAATCTTGATTTCTGAAGCAGGTGGCAATAATGCACAGAGAAACACCATGGAATATCAACAGTTGATGAATACCATCAGCAATGTTTGACCATTTGATAACGATGTATGCAAGTGCACAGTCTACAACATAGCATCATGCTATGGGAGTTAAAAAGAAATATATATGGTTTTCAAACTTGTTTTCTAAGAAGAAAGCCATGCTGTGGTGCCCACTCAGAAAGATACTGTTCCATATAAAAGAGCTATGGTACAAAAATGAGGAAAACTACTCCATGAGTAGATGGCAGGTATGCCAAAGGAGACTTGACACCATATGTTCAGATGACCATACTGCATGAAAAGCCACTGCTAGTGTTTATGCACTGCGCTAGACTATGATGCTTATCTATACCAGCCCATAATATGAATTGAAAGCGATAACAAACAGGCAGATATGATATTGTACATACTAAATGGATGTGATAGATGATTAATAAATCATAATTCTCCTTAGTCTAGAAGCAGATGGTAGCGACAATGCAGGTAAAATCATGGTACTTATTTAAACAGCCTCAGTGCATGTGTGGGATGCACAGACAGCTCAGTGACATGAAATAACATCTATCATTTTGGAACATATAGACATGGTGCAAGAAAAGGCAGAAATGATTCAGGAATAGTGAACCACAAAACTGGAATAAATAAACATAAACACAAAATTATATATACATGAAGCATAAAACACCATTTTCCTGTAGAGCAGTAGTCAATGAAGGTTGCTGCTCAGGAACCATGGGGTATGAGCAGACAAGCATGCTGCGTGCTCAGACAACCATGGTGCATGAGCAAAAACCTATATGGTACCACAAAGGCTGGTGGATGTGGTATAGAAGCAAACAACCTAATTAGGAATATGCTTAAAAAGATATTGTTAATAAAGGAAAGTTATTAAATGAAGACACTTTCTTTAGGCCAGACAGATATGGCAATGATGCTAGAAGGGATAACATGGTACATACTCAGACAATAGTGGTGCATGAATAACTACCACTGAAGTTTGAGCATTTCACCACGATGTAAATCCAAGAAAATAAACTGGTAACTACAATATAGGGATAGATGAACAAGAAGATTAGGAAAGATGGTGGTGATAGCAGATCAGGAAGCAATAGTGCAGGCACAAATAGAATATATAAATGGCAATGATTCAAAGGGAGATCTCTATAGCATACACTATCATGGTGCTCTAAACCCTATCACAATTATCAGCATTTGACCAAATGCCAACTTAGATAATTTCAGCATTTGAGTTGACAATCATGATATAGAATCAAGGGACACAGTATAATTATCTTCACCATCATCACCATCATCATTATCACCACATAATCTTACACCATGACAGCTAGGGTTCAAAGTACCTTATTGTAATATCTTAAATAATCTTCACAACAACCTAAAGAGGTGTTTTGCCATATTTCAGGAAACTGAAATGCAGAGGTATGAACTGATGTACCCAAGATCTAACAGCTACTGAGTAGTTCAAATCTAATCATTTGGGCTCTGCTATTCATTCTCCTAGGTATGACAATATATGTAATTTTTTTCTGACAGACATGATTCAGGATTTAAAAACAGAGTAGAGAAATGAGTGGCTTTTTTCCAGAAGCAGATGGCAATGTTGCAAAAGTAAACACCATAGCACATGCTCAATCATCCGTGGTGCATAAGCAGCCACCACAGGAGTCTGAGCATTTGACCACAATGCACACACAGAAGATTCTGTAACATAAGATAATAATAAGTTATAAGAGTAGACAATGATGACAAAGGAAAGAAAACGTTCATTTAAGTATCAAAAAACACAGTATACAAGCTAATAAATATGGTACACAATATTCATTCCAAATTAAAGAGTAGACAATGGCAGTGTATTTTCACACAAGTGAGGGGTTTAGGTGGAAATTCATAAGATAACCTCAAACACAGTACATGAGCAGGAATTCATTATACATGTTTATATTATCAAGGAGAATGTTTCAACTCACCAGTAAAAGATGGAATAGATTTAGTGTCTTAAGAAGGAATCAGAGTGAAAACAAATGATAGACAATCATAGATCAGTCTCAGACCTCAGTGGTGGATGAACAGCCAAATTGTAGTGTTTACTCATGGAGATTTGCATAATTTTAAAGCCAAAATACAAAAATGAGAGTTTTCAAGCAATAGATGCTATCATAGGTTGAATTGTGCCCTCCTCCCCTCCATTATGGTTTAGATGTGGAACACCCCCAGAAAAGCTTGTGTTGGCAATGCAGCAAGATTCAGAGGTGGGATATGGCTGGAGGAGGTGAGTCCCTGGGCCTTGAGAGCGAGATCTTTTTCTTGCCTCATCTTGTCTCTCTCTACTTCTTAGATGCCATAGTTTGAGAAGCTTCTCTCTACCACACCCTTCTGCCATATTTCAATCTTGGAAACAGGTGACTATGGACTGAATCTCTGAAACCATAAGCCAAAATGAACCTTTCTTCCCTGTAGTTGTTCTTGTTAGCTATTTTGGTCATTATGATGAAAAATCTAACTCTTCTCCCCCCCAAAAAAAAAAGAATGTTGAAGTTCTAACACCCATTCCTATAGATGTTCCCTTATTTGATAATGGTGTCTTTGTAAATGTAATCAAGTTAAGATGAGATCACAATAAGCAATGGTTTCAGTATTGTTTTGCCCCCACTGAAATCATGTTTAAATTGGATTGCAATTGTGATGGTGTTGGGAGATGAGGTCTTTGAGTAAGAGGGACTAATCTTTAGAAAGTTGGTTAATTCTCACAGGAGTGGGTTAGGCACTGCAAGGGTGGATTGTTATACTCTGAGTCTGCATTTATTTCTTCTGGATTTGTTCACTTACCCTTCTGCTTTTCCACCATATTACAATGCAGCAGGAGGCACTATCAGATTTGACTATTTGATCTTGGACTTTCAGCCTCCAGAACCATGAGCTATATAAGATTTTTTTCATTTATTAATCACCCACTCTCATGTATTTTATAGCAAAAGAAAATAGGCTAAATTGTTTGTGTGGCCGGGTACAGTGGTGCACACTTGTAATCCCAGAATTTGGGAGGCTGAGAAAGGAGGATCATGGTTTGAAGCCAGCCTCAGCTACATTGTGAGGTTCTTTGCAACTCAGTGAGACCCTGTTTCAAAAAATAAAGAATAAAAAACATAGAACCAAGAGTGTAGCTCGAATGTAGAATGCCTCTCGGTTCCACCCCCAGTATCACAAAAATTAAAAAAAAAATAGTTTATGTGCATCCTGAATCCATTCACTGGTGTTTTACTAAGAAAAGGAAAATTTAGTCACAGACAGACATGGAGAGAACACCATGTGACAACAGGGGTAGATATTGGAGCAATGCTGCCACAAACCAGGAAAATTTTAAAGCTAACAAAAGTTCGAAGAGAAAAGGATGGATGCAAGAGCTTAGCCCTGCCCATATTTTGATTCTGGGGTGATTTCTAGACTCCAGAACTGTGAAAAATAAATTTCTGTGGACTCATGCCACCCAATTTGTGATATTTTGCAATGGTGGCATTAGGAAACAAAAATAAATGGTACTGTTACAAAAGAAGATTTTATCATGCATGTTTAAATAACACTGTGCACATATTAATCTATTACAAATAGAAGGTTGTAATTTACAATAATCCATCTAAACCCATGCATCACTTAACAATCTAATCAAGAGACACAGTAAACACAAGATGTATGAGACTTCTGTCAGTGTAACACATATGTGGTTTTAAAATCAACTTTTTTTAGAAGTAGAAAAAGTACACTCGAATAATGATAGATGGGAGGGAGGGATGGAGAGAGGTAGATCAATGAATACTGAGCTACAGTTAGATAGGATTAAGTTCTATGTGCTGTTGCATAGTAAGATGACTATAGATAAGGATAATGTACAGTATATTTCAAGAAGCTAGAAGAAAGGATTTTGAATGTTTCACCATAAAAAAATGTTAAATGTCTGAGGAGACAGATATATTTAACTTGATTTTAACATTACACAGTGTGTAAATGTATCCAAATACCCATAGTTAAAAATTCTAAATAAGTGAAATAAATATTAACTTTAAAAATAAATAAGATAAAGACACATGGTAGTCCAATAATATGTATTTTATATTTTATGTATCCATTAAAATGTTTGAGTTAAATGATAAAATAAAGATAAATATAAAAATCATATGCCAGTGGCACAGTCATTTATTGTTATGTACTGTAAGTAATTGTATGTGCTGTACTTTTATAATGGCAGCACAGTAGGTTTGGTTACACCTGCATCACCACAAACATGTGAATGATGCATTATGCTAAGACTTACAATGGCTACAGCATCACTAAGCAATAGAAAGTTTTCAGCTCCATTATAATTTTATAGGACTACTATCATATATAGAAAGATATATAGATATATATGTCACATGGTTTTCTCTCTCTCTCTCTCTCTCTATATATATATATATATATATATATATATATATATATAGTCCAACATTGGCTGAAACATCAGTATGAAGTATATAACTGTATTTTGTCGCTATAGTCATCATGGTACATAGAGAATACTGCACTGATGTGCAAGTTTAAGTAATTCAGCATACCAAGAACATAATGATTTATGAACTAGATTTCATTATACATTTACCTCAATCTCTGGTATAGGTGCACACTGTCATGGTAAATGTTGAGATGAAGCACAAATAAGGTAAGTTGTACATAACATAGAATTAATTGACTATGCCTCTACTCAAAGAATCCTGATATTGAGAGAAGATGATCATGGTGAATGCTCAAATAACCATGATACATGGGTAGCCACAACTAAATTATGCTTTAAAAGGAGGCAATAGTTGAGGAGCAAACAGTCATATATATGTAAATTAAACATGGAATTAGTTGTCTATGATCTGTGCCATGATGACCATGAAATGTGCCCAGATGACTATGGCATAAAAACCTAAATTATCATTAGGTGCCAATAGTCCTGGAGTAGTAAATGTTCAAATAACCATAATGTATTAGCAATTGAGAATGCTACATAATCAAATGTGCCATTTGTTTGCTTTAATGGCCATGATGTAGCAATATAAAAGTTAATTATGACAATAACATGTTAAAAAATAGAAGGGAGTAAAGCAGACAATAAAGGTCATACTTTAGGTGCAGAATCAGATAATTATAATGACACATGAATCCAAGTCTACCATTTTATACAGAAAGCCATAATGCAGAAGTAAACAACCATGGTATTGGAATGAATTGTCTCTTTTTTTTTTTTTTTTGCAGGTTTGGGGATGGAACCCAGGGGCATTCGACCTCCGAGCTACACCCCCTGCCCTATTTTTTATTCTTTATTTTGAAACCAGGTCTCACTGAGTTGCAGAGGGCCACACTAAGTAGCTGAGAGCTACCCATAAACCGCGATCCTCCAGTCTCAGCCTCCCGAATGATGGGATTACAAGCGTGCGCCACCACGCCTGGCTGGAATGAATTGTCTTTAAGTGGAAGTATACAACATATATATATATATATATATATATATATATATATATATATATGGAGAGAGATAGATAGATATAGATATATAGATATAGATATAGATATATAGAGATATATAGAGATATATACATACTATATAGATATATATGTACAACATATATATATATATATATATAGTCTTAGCATATATATATATTTTGTTGTTGTTGTTGTTGTTGTTTGTTTTTTGGTGGTACTGGGGTTCCTGGAAACCCTTCTACCTCCGGGCTACACTCCCAGACCTATTTTTTATACTTTTTTTATTTGGAAAAAGGGTCTCCTAAGCCAGCACAGCTGGCTTCAAACCTGCGCGATCCTCCTGTCTCCACCTCCCAAGCGTGGGGATTACAAATGTGCGCCACCACACCTGGCCATAAATATTTTGAAAGAAACAAAGGTACATAAACAGGTGGCCAAAGCATCTGAAAATACAGCCACAGCTCAGTAAGGCATACAGAAAATAAGTAAACAATTATGGTGTAGGAACACATCTCTGTGATGTGTATGAAGACAATTATAATATATCAATATGCGATTATCTTACGAGAGAGAAAAAGAGCCATCAAAGTTTCAAGACACAAGGAGTTCAATGGTTGGCTTGAGAAGAACCAACCTCTAAAAATCAGGTCTGGGGTTAAGAAAAAAGTTATTCAGAATTAATTCTTGGAAGTTCCCCAAGAAAATAAAAACATGCCATCATAGCTACTCAGACTGGAGAGTAAATACTGAAAAAGACAAATGTTTTACTTATTTATTCATGTTCATAGTAAATATTTCACAATTGTGTTAAGTTCTGACAACACAATGTTTAACAAAATGGGCAAAATGCTCAATTTTAAAAAGTTGATAGTTTACAGGGAGGGTTGTGAATTTTTAATAAAGTCTGATTTGAGAAACTGTGGAAGAGGTTATGAAAGAAGTAACAACTGAACTGAGACCTGAATCATAAGTAGGAACTGGAGAAGCTCAGATTGAAAAATAAATAAGAGTAATACTTCTAGCCCATATGACCAAAAGGGGCAAGAGATCATGTTATGTTATGATAGAAAATGTGAAAGTAGTTAGGTTCTCCTGGAGCAAAAAAAGAGACGAGAGTAGGCAGAAATAAAGCCAGAGATATAAGCAGAAACATTTCAGGCATGGTCTTGTAAGATATTCAAACTTTTGATTTTTAGAGAAAAAAAAACTAAAAAAGAGTTGTCACACACAGAAATGTATTAAGAGAGCATTATGGCTGCTAGATGCAGATCAGACTTAAGAAGGGTAAAACTAAAGTAAAGATTAGTAGCAAAACTGATACTGGGTAATGGAGCAAAAAGTTTGACTCAAATATGTTGAAGTAACTCTGCAGTGGTTAGAAAGAAGATAGCAAAACACTACAGGAATGATATTGAAGCTCTGTGAAAATCCCTAGATCTATAGCTTGAGGGAACCCTGGTGGCTTACCTATTTGACCAATAGATCATTAGACAGCACAAAACCACACATTACTTTGAAATGTATAAAGTGCTGTCTCATGTTCATTAATTTATGTTTCATTAATATTATTTGGTTAAGAGCAAAGCCAATAAAATCAAAGTGACTCTATTAGTGTAGTCCCAATATTATGGCCCCTATGAGCTTCAACCCCTAGTATTATGACTGTGAATCTGTTAGCTTTAGTGGCCAAGGCATTTTGCAGATGGAATTAACTGACAATCAACTGACTTTAGGGAGATTTTTCTGGATTCCCCAGGTGGGCCCAGTGTAATCATGTAGGCCTTAAAGCAGAAGAGGAAGGTAGAAGGTCAGAGATTCAGCAGAAGTGGCAGGAGAGATTCAAACCATGAGAAGAACTCATTGTTCCTTTGCTGCTTTTGAAGATGAAAGGATCCGTGAGCCAGGGAATATGAGTGGCCTCAACTTTTAGAAAAGCTGAACAAAACATGTGGCCAACAGTCAGCAAAGAAACTGAGACCTCAGTTTAGAAGCCACACGAAACTGAAATCTGTCAAGCAGAGTAAGCTTAGAAGCAGATACATTCCCGGAGCGTCACCCCCAAAATAAAATGCAGTCTTGACAATATTTTGACTTTACAGAGCTTTAAGAGAAAGAATGTGTATTGTTTTAAACTGCTAGTTTTGTGGTAGTTTGTTACACCAGCAATAGAAAACTAACATGCTTGGTTTTGTCATCTCTAAAAACAGTATAATTCTTCTATTTCTTTTGGATTGTGTGATGATTTGATAAGGATACATGTATGTATGTATGTATGTATGTATATATATATGTATATATATATATATATATATATAATGGTTTACATCCATTATATATAATTGGAATGTAAAACTAGAGTATACAACACATAATGGCACCCAATAGACGGTTACAAATTATGTATTTTGCCACTCATTTGCAGATCACATCTTTATCACAGTTTTGATAGGTAAGCATGGGTAGAGAATTTTTCAACCTAGTTAATATGTAAGTATCTAAAACACCAAGAAATTTTCACTTGCTTAAGATCTAGTAAATACCAGAGAATGGACTAAACCCAAAACTTCAGCCTTTTGCCTAGTGTTGTTTCCATAGTTCACTTAAAATAGGAATACTTGCTGAAGAAACTGATATATTGTGGAGATTTCAGTTATACTATTGGGAAGGGGAGAGATTCTTCTTGGCTGAGTTGTTTGATTTCTCCCATGTAGCACAGGGCTGACCTGGACTCTGGGATTTAATCCTGAGCATTTTGCAAGAAAAACAATTTACCAACAGGTCTGCTGGTAGACTATTCTAGGAGAGTAGTGGAGACTGTAAGATTCAGATATTTGGATAAGGCCATGTAGAAACCAGCACTAAGGGATTTAAGAATCTGATATAGCTGTCTAAAGAACAAAAACCATGTAGTTCTTAAACCCAGAGAGCTCTGGTTTCAGCCAAAGCCATTAATCCTCTCTGCTTACTGCTTCTTCAGCTGACCCACACACCCCTCCCAGTGGTTTCACATTTCAGCTTTATTTCAAAGTTCAAAAGACTCAGATGTAAATTCAACATGCTACTTGAAGCTAGAAAGCAACCGCAGGTAACAAAAACAAAGACTATCCAAGGTACTTCCATATATCCAAATTGAGAAATGTGAAGGTACAAGATTCTCCACAAAGAATATTATTCATATATGGATAAATGGTGAACTAATGCAGAATCTGCTATTCCATAAGCTGATAGGAAATATCTTTTTTATTTTTATTGGTGCATTGTAGTCATACATCTTAATGGGATGCAAGATGTTAGAGACATACATGCACACATCTCCCATTTAGCCCTTACCCAGTCCCCACCCCATTCCTCCCCCTCCCTCCTTCTCATGATTGGCTTAGTGATTGATATTGGTATCTTTGTTAAAGTACATCATGTGCATTAGAGATTTTCCCTCTTTATCCCTCCCATCCTCTCAGTTAGGTTTCCTTATTTGGTCATCTATAGAATCTCCGTCTAGAGTTCTTCCTATGACCTATTTTCTCCCTAGTTTTTTCATATTAGCGATAGCATCTGATTTCTTATTTTTTGTGACTGACTAAATCTCATTTAGCATAATGTCTTCCAGTTCCATCCATTTCCCTATGAATGAAGTAATTGTGTTTTTATGGCTGAGTAAAATTCCATTGTGTACATATTCCAGAGTTTTGTAATCCATTCATCTGTTAATGGACATCTTGGCTGGTTCCATAGTTTGGCAAAAAAAATCTTTATCTTCTACAGATCATGCCAATACCTTAAACCAGTTCTGATCTAAAGCCATTACACACTATCTGTCAAGGCGCAAAAAAGCAATAGGGAAGCCATGGCAATTATCACACAACAAAGACAAAATTTTGTCTGTATGCCTCCATCTCTTTTTGATACACAGAAGAATTTATGAAACAAATGTTGAGAATGGAGCATTTCACTTCCTCTACTGGGTCTCAGTTTCATCATTTTTAGGTGAATAAGTTGTACCAAATGACAACTTAACTTCCAGATATTTATTCTATAATTCAGAGAAATATCAACTAAAAAAATGCAAGAGCATAATCAGGGCTGGGTCCTTATTTACCTCTTTTCCCTAGGCATAAGATTTTCTTAGAATTAGAAACTTCAAACTTTTTTCAATTCTGGAATCAAACTAAAGGAAAACATGTGATATGAATAATCAAATATTATAATAGAATTTAATGAGATAATTAATTTCATAAGACTATGTGTGTGTGTGTGTGTGTGTGTGTGTGTGTGTGTGTGTGTGTGATACTGTGTCAAGAATGGGGCTGATCCAGTGTGGTGGGACATGCTTGTAATCCAGTATTTGGGAGGCTGAGACAGGAGGATCGCCGGTTGGCATCCAACAACCTCAGCAACCTCATGAGGCCCTCTGTAACTTAGGAAGAAACTTATTCAAAATAAAAAATAAGCTGGGTGTGGTGGCACATTCTTGTAATCCCAGAATTTGGGAGGCTGATACCAGAGGATCATGGCTCGCAGCCAGCTTCAGCTACTTTTAGGACCTCTGTAACTTAGTGAGACCCTGTTTCAAAATAAAGAACAAAAATTAGGGCAGGGGTTGTAACTCAGATGTCGAATGCCCCTGGGTTCCATCCCCAGTACTGCAAAAAATAAAATTAAATAAAATATAAAATATAAAATATAAAAATTGGGCTGGGAGTGTAGCTCATAGATAAAACTTAGTTCAATCCCGAGCACCACAAACACACACACAAAAAAAAGGTGCTAAAGGTATATTTTTTCAAAAAGGCAAAATATACTCTGACAATAGACAAAAAACAAGTAACATCTACTTTAAGGCAGAATTAGGTAAGCAAAACAACATTTGATAACATTGTGTTGTTAGCCAAATGGAGACTAAATCAATCATGATAGGAAGACAAAAAAGTATAAAATTCGAGAAAGAAATTTGCATTTTAGAGATTGGAGGGGGAAGAGGGAATTTCCCTAATGTACATGATGTACATTCACAAACATAAAACCAATCACTAAACCAAACATGAGAAGGAGGGAGGTGGAGGGAATGGAGTGGAAACTGGAGAAGGGCTAAGTGAGTGATGTGTGCATGTATGCCTCTACTGTCTTATACCCCCATTAAGATGTATTAAGATGTATGACTACGAAAAAGCCGGGCGTGGTGGTGCATGCTTGTAATCCCCATGCTTGGGAGCTGGAGACAGGAGGATCACACAGGTTCGAAGCCAGCCATGCTGGCTTAAGAAACCCTGTTTCAAAAAAAGTATAAAATTGGTCTGGGATTGTATCCTGGAGGTAGAGATGTAGAAGGATTTCCAGGAACCCAGTAACCCAGTACCACCAAAAAAAAAAAAAAAGATAAAGATTTTAATTTAAAAGGAAATTGAATTAACATTATATAAGAGTTAATGCTTTTTAGCAAGGTGTTAAAGAAAATATTTTAAAAATGTAATTTTAAATGAATATTCTAGTTTGATAATAGATATGTATGTGATGCCCACAGAAAACTTCATATGTAATAGTGAAACATTAAAAGATTTTCATGAAAGTGAGGAAGGAGTTAGCACTCACTATTAACACTACCAGTATTCAATATAGTATTCTAAAATTCTAGCCAATTAGTTTAACAAAGAAAAATGAACAAATATTAAGAGAAGAAAAAGCTACCGGTTAACAATGGAAAAACAAAGAAATTGTTATAAGATTGACAAACTGGTGAATCAAAATACAACAATCAATATCCCTCTGTAGCCAGCTGTGGTAGCACATACACTTGTAATAACAGTACTTGGGAGGCTGAGACAGGAGGATCACAGGTTCGAGGACAGCCTCAGCTACTTAGTGAGGCCCTCTGTAACTCAGTGAAATCCTGTTTCAAAATGAAGAATAAATAAAGGTGTGGGGGTGTAGCTTAGAGGTAGAATGCTCCTGGGTTCCATTCCAAGTACTGCAAAAAAAAAAAACCCTCTGCAAACACCAGCACAACCAATTGGAGAATGTAATGAAATAGAAATACTATTCATATTAGCAAAAAACTACAAAAATTGATAAATATATTTGAATAAAACTAAACTTTATTAATAATTTCTACTTATGGTCGTGATGCCCAACAACAAGCCAACTCATTCACTAGAAAATGTAGAAAACTTCAGAAAAAAATTTGTATGTGCATTTTGTGTGTGCACACATATTTTATTCTATAAGAGATCCATTTATATAAACAGGATTCAAGAGATAAAGATCTTAGAGTGAAAAGAAATTTATAGAGTTGAGCCTGACACATTATAACTCTTGACCTCTCTAGGAATTAACTGTCTGGTAAAAAAAAAAAAATGACATCGGAAGAAAGGCTGAAAACCCAAGCTAACAATATTTACTAAGATAAAGAGGCTGAGCAGTGTTTGCTACAGTATCGTGGAAATAGACAAAAATCAAAGTTCAGATCTTCGAGTCCTAGATTAAAAAAACAAGATCTGAGAGAAAGAAGAAGAGTAGGGAAGCATAGTTAGTCTGAGCCACTTTTTATAGAGGCATTTATGGATTTTGAAATGGCTATGTTAGAAAACATAAGCAGGAAAAGATGCAAACTGATGGCAAGCTAAGCAGACCTATCAGCCATCTCATGAAGTTTGGTGGTCCAAAAAAGTGCAAAGTCCCTGATAAACAACCCAAATTTTATCTGAGACAAATTGTTTCTACAAGAAGTATGAGTAGACAAGAAATATATAACACCTTAGAGTAAAATCTGTATCTTTGAAGTGTCTCATCCCTGATTAGATCAAGATGATCTACTTTCACTTTGACTGCCTGCCAGAAACTAAATACTCTGTGCAACAACAGAGAACTCTAGGTTCTCATTTTCCCCTATTCTTCTGATCATTAGAACTAAAACCCTAGACACAATACAAAAGAAAATCCTAGGACACTAAGTGGTGTTTGAAAGAGAAAGGTTAGGGATATTGGGACTGTAGGAAAAACATAATAGTGTGTTCCCTGCATTTTCTTTTCACTTCCACTACAAATATCTCAAAGTATTTTCCCTGGTTCTTCAAAGCCTACAACTAAAAATCACTGAGAGAGCTGAACCAAACAAAGCCCTATGAAAAGTGTATTATCTCTAACCAAACGACTGAGAAAACATCAATATCAGAAGACAGAAAATTTACTGAAAATATCTGCCCTTTCTTAGTCAAATACCATAGACACTTTACCACCAACAGTGGCAAGGAAGACAAACTAGCAGTCTGAACTTCCAAGCACTATCCAGCTGTACAGATCCTGAGACTAAAATCCTCATTTCTGTGGACAGACCACTAACCAAGACAGAGTGGGGAAATTAGACTTCAAAAGTCTTTCATCTAGCCGGGCGTGGTGGCGCATGCTTGTAATCCCGCACTTGGGAGGCAGAGACAGGAGGATCGCGCAGGTTCGAAACCAGCCGCACTGGCTTAAGAGACCCTGTTTCAAAATATAAAATAGAGAACAAAATCACGTCATTCGTAAGAAGATGGAAAGGGCTGGAAAGCATTATGTTAAGTGAGATCAGCCAAACACAGAAAGAGAAGGGACATATGTTTCCTCTAATATGCTCAAACGAGTGAACATTGGGGATACCAGAGGGACTCCAGATAATGGAAGGGAAATATCAGCAAAGATTGAATGGAAAACTAAGAGAGGAAGGAGGCTGAACTTGATTGATGAGCGGCTATTTCCAAATAGGTGTAAAAGTACAAATATAGCAAGGTTAGCCTGGGTATTAAGTATCGGGAGTGGGGAAGGGAAACGAGGGCGGAGGGTAGAGGGCACCAAATACAGATTAAATGTATAACATTTACTTTCAATATATATATATATATATATATATATATATATATATGTATATATATATATATATATATATATATATATAGAGAGAGAGAGAGAGAGAGAGAGAGAGAGAGAGAGAGAGTCTGGGAGTGTAGCCCAGAGGTAGAAGGGCTTCCAGGAACCTCAGTACCACAAAAAAAAAAAAGTCTTCCATCTAGGGGAAGCAAGACAGTTGAAATCGTGTTTGTGTGTGTGTCTCTCTGTGTGTGTGTGTGTGTGTGTGTGTGTGTATGTGTGTGTGTGTTGTGTGAAATAATATCTTGGTTGTTTGTTTTGTGAACAAAATAAATTCACAGAACTAAAGGAAATTTGCAGAAATTTCTCTTCTGTGAATTCACAAGCCAACCATTAATGTAAGAAAACACTGATTTTAGGGACTGTTTCAGTCTGCACTCTTACTGATATAATTCAAAATAACTGACCACACAAAGTCAAGAACAGAAGATTTATTTGCTCACCGTTCTGGAGATTTTAAGGATTCAGTCCATGTCAGGCTGGATTCACCAGGGGAGTTCAGGGCATGGTGGTGAGAGGAAGAAAGAAGGAGAGAGCAAGTCCTCTGCTTTTATATGATAGAGGCCAGAAGTAAAAGAGAGAGCAAGGGGAGAAGAGGTCTAGGAGGATATTATAAATACAAACCATTAAAGAGACCATAAAATAAAAAGAATAGAGTCTTAAAACAGTTACAAAAGCAATAAAAAGCAACTAAACAAACAAAAATTACAACCCACAGAAAGAGAATAACAAAAATTCTTGAGAAAAGAGGAAAATTTAATGTCTAGAGTGAATGTGGTATACTATTTAGAATGCCCACTTTACGCAAGCTATTCCAAGATATCAGAAAGTACATTTAATTTATAGGAAAAATGAAAGAAGGTTAAACATTGGCTGTACTAGACAGAATTCAAATAAACTTTTAAATATACTCAAAGAATTAAAGGAAACCAGGCACAAGAATATTTGAACTCAATTTGAGCTCTATATTTAGATTATCCAGTCTGATTAACAAAAGAAAAAAGTAATAAAGAAAAATGATATGACATATACATGCGCAAGATGGATTTTGATTCTTTGTAATCACCATTTGCAAAAATTAATTTATAATGAAGGAAACACATCTAAAAGTTAAGACTATAAAAATCTTAAGGTGAAAAATATAGGTAAGTTCTCACAAATATAAATTGACAATGGGTTCTTAGACACAGTGCCAAAAGTGCAAGCAACAAAAGAAAATATAAGTAAATTAGACTCTATCAAATTTTAAAAATGTGCATCAAATGACAGAATCACTTCATTGTGAAAAGAGAACCCACATGTTGGAGAAAAAACTCTTACAACCTAACAAAAAAAACTCACCCAATTAAAAGATGAGCAAAAGTTACTTTTATTATACATAGATTACATCTCAATGAAGTGGTAAAATTTAAAAAGGATTGCATAAATGTTCTCTGCTCCTTGCCATTTAAAAAATTGCCAAAGGAGCCGGGCATGGTGACGCACTCTTAGAATCCCAGCAATCGAGACCGGAGGATCACGGTTCGCAAACAGCCTCAGGTATTTAGTGAGGCACTCCATAACTTAGTGAAACTTTGTTTCAAAATAAATAATAAAAAATAGGAGAGGGGATGTAGCTCAGAGATCAAATGCCCCTGGGTTCCATCCCCAGACCTACAAAAATTAAAAAAATAAATAAAAACTGGCAAAGGATTTGAAGAGCCATTTCTCCACAAAAGATATTCAATAATCAAAAAGCACCTGAAAAGATGCTCAATGTCATTATTCATTAGGGAAATGCAAAACAAAATCATAAGATATTGCTACCTCCCTACAAGTATGGTGATTTTTAAAATCTGAAAACTAGTGTTGGTAAGGATATAGGAAATGTGTATGTATTGCTGATATTAATGTAAAATGTTTCTGTATCCACAGAAAATGGTTTGTGAGTCCTCAACAAGTTAAACATAGGATTAGCATATGACTCATGAATTCTAATGCTGAGTATATACAAAAAATAATTCAAATGGATGTTAAAACAAAACCTGCATCTGGGTGTGGTGGAGCATGCCTGTAATCCCAGAATTTGGGAGGCTGAGACAGGAGGATTGAGGTTCAAGGACAGCCTCAGCTACTACTTAGTTAGGCCCTTTGCAACTCAGTGAGACCCTGTTTCAAAATAAAGAGTAGAAAATAGGGCTAGGGGTGTAGCTTGGAGGTAGAATGCCCCTGGGTTCCATCCCTAGTCCCGCAAAAAATACCCTGCATATGAATGTTCATAGAAGTCTTATCCCCATAGACAAAAGATGGAAACAACCAAAATATCTATCAACATAGGAATGGATAAACAAATTGTGCCATGTTTATGTAATGGATTATTATTCAGTCATAAAAATGAAGTACTGAAACATTCTATGGTGTGGACAAGCCCAAAAAACATTATTTTTTTGTGGTATTGGGAATGGACCCAGGGTCATTATACCTCTGAGCTATACCAGTCCTATTTTTTATTCCTTGTTTTTAAACAAGGTCTTACTAAGTTTAAAAAGGCCTCACTAAGTAGCTGAGGCTGGCCATGAACCTGAAATCCTCCTGTCTCAGCCTCCCAAATGTATTATAAGTGTGCACCACCATGCCCGGCTTATAAAACATTATTTTAATTAAACAAATAAGACACAAAAGGCCACATATTATATTATTCCACATATGAAATATTCAGAATAGGCAAATCCCTAAACACAGAAAGCATGTTAGGCGGCTTGGGAAATAGAATACTGGGGACCAACCGCTTCATTAATATAAAGATTCCTATTGTAGCAGTGAAGTATTCTGGAACTAGATAGTCATGATGATTGCACAACTATGTGAATATACTAAATGTCACTGAAGTGAACACTTTAAAATAATTTTAAAAATAAAACAAAACTCAAAATATCTGTGAGACATTTACATAATGAGAGTTCCAGAAGAACTGGAGAGAAAGAACACTGAAAGAATTAGAGAAATGAAGAAAAAAAGACATGAACCTACATATACAAGAAGCTCAACTCCAAATTTTTTAAATTAAAATAAACCCATATCAATATATTTTAACTACATTTTCTAAAGGAAAAACAAACAGAAGATCTTGTAAACCACACAAAAGAAGCAAATTTATCTCGCCATTATCTAACCAAAAACCTTAAGAAAAGAAATACTAGGACAGATGGCTTCACTACAGTATTTGCCAAATATTTTAAAAAAGAAATGGCACCAATTTGACAAAATCTCTTTTAGAAATTAGAAGAGAATGAAATAATAACAAATTAATTTTATGAGTCCAGTATTGACCTGATTCCAAGAAACAAACAAGAAAATTTTAACAATTATCTATTATAAATATAGACACATAGTGATCAAGAAAATATTAGTGAATTGGATCCAGCAACATATGAAACCAATTATACACTATGGCTAAGTAGGATTTATTCCAGTTATGCCAGGTTGGTTAAACATTAAATTTAATTAGCCAATTTAATCCACCATAACAACATGGGGTAAAAAAGCGACATCATATGATCATAGTCACTGATGCATAAAAATCATTTAACAAAATCAAACACACATTTATAATTTTTAAAAAATTGTCAGACAAATTGGTGTATACCTGAAATCTCAGGGATTTTGAGGCTGAGAGAAGAGGATAACAAGTTCAAGGTCACCTTTAGCAATTCAGTAAGACCCTGTTTCAAAAATAAATAAATAAAAGAGCTGTGGGTGTATCTCAGAGGTAGAATACCCCTAATTTCAATACCCAGTATCAATAAAAAAGACAAAAATAACTTCCAACAAAACTGAAATGAACAACATACTGAAGTTCATAAAGAATACCCAAAAAAGGTTGAGATAAAATCAAATTTAATGAAGTTCTGAGTTCTTTCCTTAAAACAGTACAAAATCAAAAGAAAATATTTAATTCTCACAATTCCTATGAAACATTAACACTGAAAATCTTATCCAGTAAAATAATACATAAAAAGTTAAATGAAATATATACAGAATGGAAAAGAACAAAACCATTCCTATTTGCACATGACATAATTTTATGTGTAGAAAATCCCCCCGAATCATCAAAGAATAAAAATCTTCTATAACTAATAAGTGAGACTGGCTAAGTCATTGAATATTAAATTAATATACAAATATCAGTCATATGAAGAAATATTAGCAACAATAAAGAAAAATTTGAGATTATTTAAAAATTAAATATGTAGACTATAATACCTATCAACTGCACTTTTGAGAATGCATCTTGAAGAAATAAAATAACACATACACACAACATCCTGTACATTGATGTTCACAACAGCTTTCTGATCAATTGCCTCACACTGGAAACAACAACAAAAATATTTCAACAGGAGAATGGATAAACAAATAGTGGAGTATCCATTCCTCAGAATACTACCAGCTTTGCATTAAAAAAAGAGAGACAAATACTGATACATATAACCACTTACATAGACTCAAGGTCATCATGCTTAAGATGCTAGTCTTTCACTGAGAGCTTGTGTTTCTATTATTCTGAACTCTCTTATGATATATAAATAAAATGCATCAATAGCTGGCCGTGGTGCCACATGCTTGTAATCCCAGCATTCGGGAGGCTGAAACCAGAGGATCAACATGTGCGGACAGCCTTAGCTACCTAGTGAGGCCCTCCACAACTTAGTGAGACCCTGTTTCAAATTAACGAATAAAATAAATAGGGTAGAGGGTGTAGTTTGAAGTTCGAATGCTCCTGGGTTCCATCCCCAGAACCACAAAAAAGAAAAAAAAATACATCAATAAAAGTATGTGAAATTATCATCATAAAAGAAATATATGAATAATAAATATGAATGTGAAAATATTCACAACATTATATATCATTGGAGAAATGTAGAATAAATTAGTGAAATATTACTGCCATTTGAAAGAATGGTTAAAATTCAAAATATTAACAATATCCAAAATGCTGGCAAGAAAGTGGAGAAACAGGAGTTTTCATTCATTGCTCATGGGAATATAAAATTATTCAGCCACTGTGGAAGAATTGGGCAATTACTCACAAAACTAAAAATACTCTAACCATACAGTTCAACAATCACACTTCTTGGTGGTTACTCAAAAGAGTTGAAAACTTATGAGCACAAAAAAGCCTACATGCAAATATTTATAGCAATTCTACTCATAATTGCCCAAGCTTTGGAAGAAACCAAGATGTCCTTCAGTAGGTAAATGAATAAACATACTGTGGTACATCCAGATAATGAAGTATTATTCAGAGCTACAAAGCAAAATGGCAAGCAACAGCAACAACAAAACACTGGATGAACCTAAAATGTGTGTTGTTAAATTAGCAAAGCCATCAAAAAAAGAGTGTGCACTATATGATTTCAATGATGTGACATTCTGTAAAAAGCTATATAAAGATTTAAAAAGTCAGTCATTGTCAAGAGTTTGGCAGGAAAAAGAGGAGAATGAATAGATGGAGCACAGCGGATTTAAACAGTGAATTCACTCTGAAATGATGGCTAATCTAGTGGTAGATACAGGACTTTATTTTTTTGTGTGTGGTACTGGGGTTCCTGGAAGCCCTTCTACACTCCAGGCTACACTCCCAGACCTATTTTTACATTTTTATATTGGAAACAGGGTCTCCTAAGCCAGCCCGCATGGCTGGCTTCGGACCTGCGTGATCCTCCTGTCTCTGCCTCCCAAGCGAAGGGATTATAAGCGTGCGCCACCACACCTGGCGATACAGGACTTTATACATTTAGCAAAACCCATAGAACTATACAACACAAAGCATGAACCCTAATGCAAACTATAGACTTTAATTAATAATAAGATATTACATACTGGGTTATTAAATATTAATAGATATACCACTTAATGCAACATTCCAGTAATAGGGAAAACTGGGGGGACAGAGGATTTGTAAAAATACTCTGTACTTTCCATTTAGTTTTTCTATAAACCTAGAACTACTCTAAAATATCAGACCTATTAAATTTTAAAAAGCCAGTTTCAAAAGGTTATATAACTAAATTTATATACTATTATTAAACTGACAAAATGCAGGGATGGAGAACAGATTAATTGCTCCAGGAAACAAGATGAGGTTAACATGAGGGAGTATCTATAAGATGATTGAATGGTTGTCCATTATGATTATGATGGATTAAATCGTGAACAACTATACACAGACACAAACATGAGTGCATGTGAAAGCATTCCTATATAACTGCAGCACAATAATGTTGAGCAATTCTGTAGTTTACTTAATACTGTACTATATTCACATCCAGACTCCCACTGGGGGAACCTATGTAAAGAGTTCATATGGATGTATATTCTATTTTCGCAATTTCCCATGAGGTTTTTGTTATTTCAAACTAAAAATATTTAAAAGATAACGTCAACCAGAGCCTTTTCCATTTTCTTTTAAAATATTCAACATTCAAACAAAATTTACTCAAAATGAGATGATATAAAACCTGAAAAGGAAGAAAAGATACACTAGAAAAAGTCCCAGATGCAATCTATGTACTACAATGAACCCACAGCCTACAAAATTATTCACTTTTGAAGAAAATAGACATGATGCCAATTTTCATTTAACACTGTAATATATAAAATCAAGCTAATAAATATTCTAGAACTAAAAATAAAATAACTGGATTTTAGGATGGAATAACTGAGAGGACAGGCCATCAGAAATCAATAAAGATACCTAATATTTGAGCAAAATGATTAACACACTGAGTCTACATAATAATTATTAAACATATTCCCAAAGGTGTAGCATTGTATTTTTTAAAAAATTTATTGGTGCATTGTAGTGTACATCTTTTTTTTTTGGGGGGGGGTACTGGGGTTCCTGGAAGCCCTTTTACCTTAGGGCTACACTCTCAGACCTATTTTAATTTTGGAAACAGGGTCTCTTAAGCCAGCACGGATGACTTCGAACCTGTACCATCCTCCTGTCTCCGCCTCCCAAGCGCGGGGATTACAAGCATGCGCCACCACGCCCAGCTGTAGTGTACATCTTAATGGAGTATAAGATTATGATAGAGGCATACATGCACACACTACTCATCTAGCCTTACCCAATTCCCTCCCCCTCCCTCCTCATGTTTGGCTTACTGACTGAATTTTATGTATATTCACAACATTGTATTTTTGAATGCACATTGAACCCAAATTTTACTGTAGAATTCAGAATATATTCCATAACCATGAGATAAGTTAATTTTTTTTTTGGTGGTACTGGGGATGGAACTCTTCTACCTCCGGGCTACACTCCCAGACCTATTTTTTATATTTTATTTGGAAGCGATGTCTCTTAAGCCAGCAAGGCTGGCTTCGAACCTGCACAATCATCCTCTGCCTCCCAAGCACGGAGATTACAAGTGTACACCACCACGCCCAGCAGTTAAAAATCAGTAATGAGGAGATAGCTATAAAAATTATCTCAAGCTGAGCATGGTGGCTTACACTTGTAATCCCAGTACTTGGGAGGGTGAGACAACAGGATCCCAGGTTTGTGGCCAGCTTCAGCTACCTAGTAAAGACCCCCACAACTTAAACAAAATAAAGAATAAAGAATAGGGCTGGGGGTATAGCTTAAAAATAGAATGCCCCTGGGTTCAATCCTTAATACAGCAAAAAAATTGTCTCAATTAGAAAATTAATCAAAACACTACTAAATAAACTATATCTCAAAGAACAAATTCAAACTCAGCCATAAAGAAGAACAAAATTACATCATTTGCAGGGAAATGGATGTAACTGGAGAACATTATGCTAAGCTAAGTGAGATTAGTTACAAAAAGCAAAAAATCCGATGCTCTCCCGAATAAGAAGAAGCTAAGGAAAAGGTTCATAGGAGGAACTCTAGATGAAGGAGCCACCATAGGTGAACAAATAGGGTGACCTAACTGAGGGGGATGGGAGGGGGAAAGAGAGAAATCCACTAATGTACATGATGTACATTCAGAAGCATATCAAAGCCAATCACTATGCCAAACATGAGAAGTAAGGAGGTAAAGGGAATGGGGTGGGAATTGGGTAAGGTGCATGTATGCCTCCACCATCTTGTATTCCATTAAGATGTACGACTACAATGCACCAATAAAAAAAAAAAATTTTTTCTGGGATAAAACAGGTTCATCATTAAAGCAAAAGTTGTAACTTTGAAAAAAAAAAAAAAAAAAATATATATATATATATATATATATATATATATATACCCAGGCATGATGGCACATACTTGTAATCCCAGCATTCAGGAGACAGAGACCAGAGGATGGCGGTTTGCAGACAGCCTCAGCTATTTAGTGAGGCACTTTGCAACTCAGTGAGACCCTGTTTAAAAAATAAAGAACAAAAATAGGGCTGGGGGTGTAGCGCAGAGGTAGAATGTCCCTGGGTTCCATCCCCAGCACTGCAAAAACAAGAATATATATATATATATATATATATATATATATATATATATATATATATGAAAAGAAATTATATATATCTGCAATCTAATTATATATCTGATGTAGTAAAATAAAAGTAAGCTAAAGCCAAAGAAACTACTATAATATTCTGATTTCAATCCATTTGGAAAGATACTCAGGAGCAGTATAACTGGATCATATGGTAGATCCATTCTCAGTTTTCGAAGGAGTCTCCAAACTGATCTCCATAGTGGCTGCACTAATTTGCAGTCCCACTAACAGTGTAAAGATTTTCTATTTCCCTGTATCCTCATCAACATTTATCATTGTTTTACTTCTTCATTATTGCCATTCTAATTGGGGTTACATGGAATCTTGGTGTAGTTTTTATTTTCATCTCCCTGATTGCAATACATGCACATCCATGTTTATAGCAGCACAATTCACAGCAGCCAAACTATGTAACCAACCTACATGTCAATCAACAGATCAATGAACTACAATATTATGGGATAGACACACAATGGAATTCTACTAAGCTATAAAGAAAAACAAAGTTATGTCATTTGCATGAAATTAAATGGACCAAGAGAACATTATGTTAAGTGAGATTAGCCAGTCACAGAAGGTAAAGGGTCAGGTAAGTTTTCTCTCATATGTGGAAGCTACAAGTAATCAGGATACAAGAGGGACTTTAGATAAGAGAGGAAAAACTCCAGTACAGCAAGGTAAGTGTTTTAGAGGAAGATGGAGAAAAGGGAGAGTTAATAAAATAAATACTTCCATTGACTTTATGTTCCTATATGACAATACCAATACCAATCTCAGTATCATTGTATGAGGAAGGGAAGGGAGTGGGGAGAGAGCCTGGAGGAAGCTCACCAAGAGACATGCTGTGTTCATGCATGTCCCTATCCCACAAAGCACATCATAATGTGAGACTAAATGTACCAATAAAAGTATTTTAAAAATAAAAAAATAAAATAACCCTAGCGTGATGTCACATATTTGTAATCGCAGTATTTGAGAGGCTGAGACAGAAGGATCGTGGTTCGTGGCCAGCCTCAGCTACTTAGTGGTGCCCTTCACAACTTAGTAGACCCTGTTTCAAAATAAAGAATAAAAAATAGGGCTGAGGATGTAGCTCAGAGTTATAAAGAACCTGGGTTCCATCCCCAGTACCACAAAAAATAAAATAAATTAAATTAAATTAAAAAACAAAGAAACTAGAAGAATATAATAAATGTAAAATATAAAATTAGAAATTACAATAGACATCTAGCAAGGACAAACATTGGTTATATGAAAAGTACCCTCAAGAGTGAAGAATAATAAGTCAAAACAAACAACCAATAGGAAACAAAGTCATCATTATAGATCCAATAGAAATTTAGGAAAAGAGAAAATATCATTTTAAAAATACTTTATGTCTATAAATGTAAACATTTAAATGGACATTTTCTAAAAACTTGTTAAAATTGACAAAAGAAAATACTTTTAAAATCTCAATACCTCCTACAACTCTTAAAAAAATGAGCCTATAACTAAAGATTTTCCCCCAAAGAAAATCTGAAGCCCAGATGGCATTACCAGTGAATTCCTATAAACATTTAAAGAATAAATAGCATCAGTGTTACATAATCACTGCCAAAATCTGAAAAAGTTTTGCATCCCAATTCGTTTTTGAAGCTAACATTACTGTAATCCTAAAACCTAACAAAAAGTTTACAAACCAAAAAAGAAAATTAAAGAACAATATTATTTGTAGGCAGTAGAAATTCTAAACTCACTCATACACACACATACACACACACACACACACACACACACACACACACACACACACACCCCATACTCACATACCTCCCTCCTGGATGCAAAGTATCATGAGAGGCAGGATTTATACTAAGATAAAAGGCTTATTTAGCACTTGAAAAGTAGTCAGTTATGTCACCACATTAACAGAATAATTATATTATTAACTAAATATTAGATGCAAAATACCTGGAAAACTCAATACCCATTCAGGGTTTTAAAAAATTATTTTCAAACCAAAGAACAGAAACTCTCCTAATCTGATGAAGGGCATATCTGAAAAAATTACAGTAAAAATCACATATAATGATGAAATGTAGGCATTCATTTCCACCTGAGATCAGAAATAAAATAAAAGATGACTATGATTTTTATTTATAGTCAACATTGTACTAGAAGTCCTAGACATTAGAGTAAACAAGAAAAAATAAAATTTGTAAAAATATAAAATCTGTAGCTAAACTGTAATTATTAGAAGTATTAATGAAGCTATAGCTGACTGTGGTGGCACATGCCTGTAATCTCAGTACTTGAGGGGCTAAGACAGGAGTATCACAGCTTTGAGGCCAGTTCTAGCAATTCAGCAAGACCCTGTTTCAAAATAAAAAGTAAAAAGGACTAGAGGTGTAGCTTGGGAGTACAATGTTCCTGGGTTCAATCCTCAGTACCTTCAAAAAATTAAGCTACAGACAAGTTAGTATACCAATATCTCTGAGCACAATATTAATAAACATTGTTTTTCTATGCAACCACATAAGTATTTAGAAAATGATTTTAAGAAAACACATTTGTTATAGCACTAAATTACACGAAATATCTCAAAATAAAAATATTTACAAAGATCTCTATGCAACAAACTAAATAAAATGTAGAAAAACAAAGCACTAATAAATGAGCAGATAGGCTGTGCTTACAGGTTGGAGGACTTCCTCCTTTTGTCATAATAATTTTCTCCAATTTAACATATAGATTTCATGAAATTACAAAATATATTCAAATAGATATTTTACTGTGTTGAAATTGTCAACCTGATTCCAAAATTAAAAGGGAGAAGGACAAAGAGCTATTACATTATCAGATTATCTATACTTATCAAAATATTTTCTCAAACAACAACAAATGCTGGCAAGGATGTGGGAAAATAGAAACTCTTCTACACTGTTGGTGAAATTGCAAATCATTGTATCCTCTATAGAGATCAATGTGGTGATTCTTCAGAAAACTAGGAATGGATCTATCATATGATCTAACTTTACCACTCCTTGATATCTTTCCAAAGGGACTAAAGGCAGAATATTATAATAATATATACATATCCATGTTTATAACAGCACAATTTATAGTAGCCAAACTATGGAACCAACCAAGGTGTCCATCAACAGATAAATGGGTTCAAATGATGGAATATGCACACAATGGAATTCTATTCAGCAATAAAAAGAACAAAATTATGTCAAATGGAGGAAAATGGATGGACCTGGAGAACTTTTATGGTACACAAGACTAGCCAGTCACAGAAGGCAAAGGGTCATATGCTTTCTCTCATCTGCGGAAGATAGGGAGTAATTTGGGATACAATAGGGAATTTAGAAAAGGGAGGAAAAAATATGGGTACAGTAAGGGAGGGGTTCTAGGGAGAGGGAGAAGGGAAAATTAATGAGGAAAACACTTTTCACTGATGTTATGTACATATGTGAGATTACCAATGCCAACAACACCAATCTCAGTATTCTGCATGGGAAAGTGTGGGAGTAGGGAGGGAGCTGGGGGGAAAGTCCACCAAGTGCTGTGTGCATGTATGTCACTATCATTCTGAACTACATTATGATGAGAGACTATAATGCACCAGTACAAATATTTAAAAGATTTTATAAGTATTAGGCTATCTATAGATTATCCATACAGAAATGAATGGTTCTTCAACCTTACCTGACACAAAACACAAAAATTATATCTATTTTGGGCTGGGTATGTAGCTCAGTGGTAAAGCACTTACCTAGTGCTGCTAACACAAGGTGCTGTATTCTAAGACCTGTAGCACTGCAAAAAAATAATTCTACATATGTGTGTATTTGATAAATATATAAAACATAGAACAATAAAGCTTCTAGAAGACAACATGGAATCATATCCTTATGATATCTGGGGAGAGAAGGAGTTCTTTAGTGGAACAAAAATTTCTAGCCATGGAATAAAAGACCAATCAATTAAAAATATCTGGGAGGCTGAGACAGGAGGATCACAGGTTTACGGCCAGCCTCAGCTACCTAGTGAGGCCCTCTGTAACTTAGTGAGACCCTGTTTTAAAATAAAGAAAAAAAAATAGGTTTGGAGTATATCTGTGAGGTAGAACGCCCCTGGGTTCAATTCCCAGTACCATACACACACATACAAAAAGAATCTCTATTCATCATTTCACAGAGTGGAAAGGCAAGTCCCATATGGTAGAAGATAAATGCAATATGCCTATCTCACAGAAGACTAGTGTTCAAAATATAAAGAACTACAAATCAGTAAGAAAATTAGAAACAACTGAATAGACAAATGCACAAATGATTTGAATAGACTTCACAAAAAATTTTAAAGAAGATTTGGATGGCAAAAAACATGAAATGATGATCAAGCTCACAAGTCATCAGGGAAATGCAAATTTAAACTACTATGACGAAATACCAAAATATGCACAGTATAATATCTAAAATTTAAAAACAAAAGTAACAATTGCTAGACTAGAAGGAGAGCAATAGGCACCCTCATATACCACTGGTGGACATGTAAATCAGTGCAAATATTGTGAAAACTCCTTGGCAAAATCTAGTATGTTGAACATATGCATATCATATGACCCAGTAATTCTATTTCCAGTTATACAAATAAAAATGGAGCATTGTGTTCCACAAAATAAATGTCTACATATTTTTTACTGTAGCATTAATAATCATAGTATAAAACTAGACACAATTCAAATTCCCATTAAGTGGGAGTGGATATATAAATTGTTGTTTATTTTAAAAATGGAATACTACATAGAAATAAAATTTAATGCAACAATTATATGAAGCTCAAAACCATATTGAACAGAACAAGTCTACATAAAGGAGCACATACTGGAGTATATTCCAAGTTTATGAAATTTAAGCACAAGTGATACTTATCTATAGTATAAAGAATACAGATATTATCTTTGGGAGAGGAGTATTTGACTGAAAATAGTTGTGAAGGAATGGTTTTGAGGTGTTAAATTTCTATTTTAGTTCTATGTGGCTACATGGGTTTGTACATTTAAAAAAGTTGATTGGGCTATACCCTTATGATTTGGCATCTTTGTATGAATGCTATATTCATTTTTTAAAGTTTTACTTTATACAAAATAGCTACTGAAAAGAAGATCTAAATAAATGCAGGCAGTATTTTTTTCACTGAGGAAAATAAATATTTTAGGTTTCGTGGGCTTCATACAATCTCTGTGACATTTTTTTTCTTTTTAAGCACCTTTCAAACATGGAAAACATTTTTATTTTATGGGCCAAATAAAAACCAAATTTTGGACTTGATGTGTAGGTCATAATTTGCTTACTTCTTTTTCTAAACTATAATGCTCCACAAATCCCAAGGACTAAAATTCTACACAGTATATTATAGGATGGCAGAAAAATTAAGCAATAAATAAATAATAAAATGACAATTAGATTAGAAAATCCTCATCATTTGGAAATTAAGAAATACACTTCTAAATAACTCTGAGTTAAGGGAAAGTTAGACTGGATATTATTGAAAATAATATATATCAAAATTCATAGTTGCTGGGCGTGGTGGTGCACGCTTGTAATCCCCATGCTTGGGAGGTGGAGACAGGAGGATCGCGCAGGTTCAAAGCCAGCCGGGCTGGCTTAACAGACCCTACTTCCAAATAAAAAATATAAAAATACGTCTGGGAATGTAGCCCGGAGGTAAAAGGGTTCCATCTAATATCAACAAACTAACAAAAAATTCATATAATCTTAATTTATAAACTTTATTGTTTCATGCAATATTTATTTCTAGTTCAAAAACAATTGTCAAAGAACAAATATAAGTCAACATTTTTAATCTGAAAAAATATATTGATAAAAAATCTACAGTGAATTCATGGCAAAATGGCAAAAAGCTTCCCCTTACTGAATCCCTAAACTCATAATGAATGCTACATGCCAATTAACAATCTAGATATTTTGCCTGTATAATTTTAGTCTTGTGACATCTCCATAGATAACTGGTATTCTCTCATTTTATATATTAGCAGTTGAGTCTTAGAGAGGGGTTCAGTTATTTGATTATTCTCAAAAATCACATAAATAACTAAAAATTTGAATTCTGTGAATCAGTGCTTTTTGCAATGTCAATCCCTTGGTTCCTTTTACATTATCTACCACATCCACTCATTACCAAGTCCTGCCATTCTACTTCTAATGACAGTCAGTATCTGGCCAGTTCTCTAATTTCCCTGCCTTCCTCCATGCCACCATCAATGTAAGTTGCTCTAGTACAATTCGTCTTCATCATTCATTCTGACTACTATAGTATGCTTTTAATTTGACCATACTGATATGATATCCAGTCTCCCTTCTCTCCTTTTATTTTCTTTTTTGAAATTTTATTTGGAAGTACTTTTAAACAAATTTCAAGAATAGAACATTCTCTTTGTCCATATTCACCAATTAATATTTGCTACTAGCCAGGAGTGGTGGCACACGCTTGTAATCCCAGTACTTGGGAGGCTGAGACAGGAGGATTTCAGGTTCCTAGACAGTCTCAGCTACTTAGTGAGGCCCTCTGCAACTTAATGAGATGCTGTTTCAAAATAAAGAATATGTAGTCTGGAGTGATTCTTATTGTTTTGCATCTATATGTTATTCATCCTTTTGTTCTCACTGTTTTTAAGATTCTTTCCTTAATATCTATGTTGGTCATTTTGATTATTATATGATGTGGGGATGATCTTCTCTGATCTTGTCTTAGTGGTGTTCTTTATGTCTCTTGAACATGAAGATTCAAGTCTCTTTCCAAGTCTGGAAAATTCTCTGAAATTATTTATTTGAAGAGATTACATGTTATTCACCACATAAATAGAACTAAAAACAAAAACCACATGATCATTTCAATAGATGCTAAAAAAGCATTCGACAAAATCCAGGTACAGGGAATAACTTTCTCAATAAGACTTCCAAAGCACAGGAAATTAAAGCAAGAATTAATAAGTGGGATCTCTTCAAACTAAAAAGTTTCTTCTCATCAAAGGAAACCATCAAGAACCTAAAGAGGAAGCCTACAGAATGGGAGAAGATCATTACCAGCCACCACTCTGATAGGGGGCTAATATCCAGAATATACAAAGAGCTCAAAAGACTCTACACTAGCAAAACAAACAACCCAACCAAGAAATGGGCACCTGACATGAATAGACATTTCACAAAAGAAGAGATACAAATGGCCAATAGATAAATGAAAATATGTTCAACATCACTAGCCATCAGGGAGATGCAAATCAAAACTACACTGAGATTCCATCTAACCCCAATCAGAATGGCAAACATAAAGAAATCAAACAACAATAATTGCTGGTGAGGATGTGGGGAAAGAGGAACTCTTTTACACTATTGGTGGGAGTGCAAAGTAGCTCATCCACTATGCAGATCAGTATGGAGATTCCTTTGAAAACTGGGAATAGATCCACCATTTGATCTGGCTATACCACTCCTGGGTATCTTTCCAAAGGGGTTGAAATCAGGGAACTATGTTAACATACGCATACCCATGTTCATAGCAGCACAGTTTTTAATTGCCAAAATATGGAACCAACCTAGATCTCCATCAACAAATGAATGGATTGCAAAATTTTGGGAAAAACACACAATGGAATACTATTCAGCTATAAAGAAGAATAAAATAATAGCATTTGCAAGAAGATGGAAGGAACTAGAGAACATTATGCTGAGATTAGTCAAGCAAAGAAAAAGAAGGGACATATGTTTTCTCTAATATGCCCAAGCTATGGAGTAGTGGTAATACCAGAGGGATTCCAGATGATGGAGGGGAAATCTCAGCCAAGCTTGAACGGAAGGATAGGAGAGGAAGAAAGCTGAGGTTGTTCAATGGAGGAGCTACATACGGATATGTGTAATAGCATAAATATAACATGATTAACCTGGACACTCTCTATTGGGGGGGATGGGAGGCGGAAGGGCATGAAGCACAATGTAAATGTACACCACTCTCAATATGTTCCACTTATAAAAAATAAAAATTAAATTAAAAAAATAAAGAATATGAAAATAGGGTTGGGGGTATAGCTCAAAGGTAGAATGTCCCTAGGTTTAAACACCAGTTCTGAAAAAAAATTGCTACGTTGTGCATGTATAAAACTTCGCTGCATATTTCTTAAAGAGCAATATCATCTCTTATATAACACATTTGTATGCAATTATCAAAATCAATAAATGTATCATCAATAAAACACTATTACCTAAGCCATATTAAAATTTTACCCACTTTCTCAATAATGCCTTTTTATGGTGTTTTTCCCAGTCCAATATTCAGTCTAGGATCACATGTTGCATATGATTCTTTATGGCCTGCTGCCTCTCTCTCTCTCTCTCTCTCTCTCTCTCTCTCTCTCTCTCTCTCTCTCCCTCTCTCTCTCTCTCTCGATTGAACACAAAGGCATCTTACCTTCAAGCTACATCCCTAGCCCCATTTTATTTTTATTTTTATTTTTAAACAGGATCTTGTTAAGTTGCTGAGGAACCTTACTAATCTGCTGAGGCTGGCTATGACCCTGACATCCTCTTGTTTTAGCCTCCCAAATACTGTAATTACAGGTGTGTGCCACCATACTCGGCTTTAGTCTCCTTTAATTTAGGACAGTTCTCCAATCTGTTTCTGTCTTTAGTGACATTAACACTTAAAAAGAGAGTATGAGTTATTTTGTAGAATATCCTTCATTCTGAGTTTATTTAATGTTTTTTTCATGATTAGGATGAAGTTATGTGCTGTTGGCAAGAACATCACATATGTAATTGTGTGTCCTCCTTGGTACATCATATTAGAAGTCACAAAATTTTATATTGTGATGCTACCTGTGACTGATATTATATCATCTGCTTTCCCCAACCATAGAACCTTGTGTGTTTCTTTATTATTTTGCATAACTTCACATTACTTATGACCTAAAAATTATAATATATATCTTTGCCCATTAGACTATAATTGAACAAGAGAAAGATCTTTTCTCCTGTTTCATTTACTCCTGTATCTCCTGCTTCTTACATAATGCCTGGTACATAAGCCATCTACAAATACTGGGTGAGTAAATGAGATGCTCATGTGATTTAGGTCCATTGAAAAACAATTCAGATTTTCTCCCTTAGCTTACAAACTGGCACTTTAAGAAATAGCATAGTACAAGGGAAAGATGCTGAAATCACACAGACTCAAGTTCAAATTCCAAATCAGAATAAAAGCATCTGAACTTGGACATTCAGAAGCTGGATTCTTTTATATGCAAATAGGGGATACCATTCTCTATCTCACTGGATCCTAAGGATTAAATTCTTGTAAAACAAACTGGAATTGGGCTTAGTGCATAAAGGAAGCTACATAAATGATCGACAGGGTTAATCTTCTTTCTGGATTAAGAGATATTCAGTCTTTATAAGAAGCACTCTTACAAATAAGACTGCTTAGCTTGATATGTATTCACAAGTACAGGTGAATTGATTAACTCCCTCAAAGTCAACTTTTCCTACTAAATTCTATTATGAACTCAGATCTTTGGTGGTTATTGTGAAATTATTTCTCATATCTAAGAGCTATCCTAGTGAAAATCAGTCTCTCCAAAAAGGTAGGTATACTTCTACATTCTCTGCTACCCCATGTGCTTTTTTGTCACTTCTATATTTCCGCTGTTACATCTCATATCATGAGCAATTTTGTGTTATCCCTGTGTCTGAGTTTTTCTTCCACCCCCACTAAATTTTGACAGAATAGCAATAAAATAATCATGATAGCAGTATACCCTTCTATAGCACTATCATACTTCATCTAATCCATGTTACCATCAGTTTTAAGGCATTCCAATAATGTCTATGCCTCTAAAAACCAAATGGGCTACTAATAAATAATGAATGTGGTAGATAGTTGAGATTTGCTCTGATTTGGAAAATGTTAAAATATATGAGGAAAAGTGTTTCTCAAAACTGATGAAACATGATCTGTGTTCAGCATTATTTTCAATACTTTATTTTGGTTCAATTATTTAACCTCACAGTAATCCTGCAAGGCAAGTATGTTATATTGCCTCTTGATTAATCCTTTCCAATATAAATATATAATTGTGTGTCTACTCACTCTTTTCTATCCTCTCTGGCACCACCAAACACAGAATCATTATTACTGTTAGTTCTAATCACCTAATTCTATCTAATTTACCATTATGTCCTTGAAATCTAACATGGTAAACTGATATATTTCACATACTCAACTAACAGATATTGAGAAGAAAACAAAACTTTTTTGTTCCTTTTATGATTTTTTATACTAAAGACTGAACCCAAGGGCATTATAATCTCTGAGATACACCCCACCCCATATATTAATTTTTTACTTTGAAGTGGGAATCTCACTAAGTTGCTGAGCCCAGCCTCAAAGCTGCAATCCTCCTGCTTCAGCCTCCCAAGTACTAGTATTACAGGCATGTACCACCACACCTGGATCGTGTTTGTTTGTTTGTTTCTTATCGAGAAAAATCAAGTGCTTAAGAAAGGGATTCATGAAGTAGAACTTGAATGTATCTGAGAAGTCCTATAACAATCAACCACACAGAAACTCCAGTAAGTGAACACTGAATTTGTCACTTCTGGCTCCAGTACCCAGAGCCAAATCCAGGCTGAGACTGCAGTATATCAGAATACCTGGAGAGCTGTCACTCATCTAAATGTATTGCTTATGTGACCCTACATATCTTTACTGAAGAAAATAGGTAATCGCTAAAATTATTCTTTACCCCTGGAAGATATTCAGCAAGGCAAGGAAAGTCTCTAAAGAGACTCACAGACCCACCAATTAGAGATAGTAATTTGGGAACTAAATCATCAAAGAAGAAATGACACCCTGTCTCATTTGCACAATCCCCTAGGGCCACTGGCCCCATTTAAAATGGGTCTCATCCTATGACTGCACTGACTCATAGTCCCCTCCAAGTCAGCACCCAGATACCAAAACACACACCCTGCAGACAATGATTCAGAGCTGTGGCTGGTGTACTGCGGTGACGGTGGCTTACCTCCCATCCAAAGAGCTATTCTCAAGGGTAGTCCCCAGGGCTGCATCAGACATATGAAGCTGTAGACTAAAGAGTATCTGCAGATTTGTAGCTTGTCTCCAGTGTACTGGAGCTATCAACAGGAATGTGCAATACATAGTTCAGGCAACCTGCCTTTATCTAAAAATGGGGACTCTGCAGACCAGACACAAAAATAGAGGAAGGTTATATATATATATATATATATATATATATATATATATATATATATTGGCCTCTACTCCCCACTAAGCATATATGAGCATATATATGACCAGGGGCATCACTGAAGCACAGATACTACCCAGGATTCCCAATTGCTTCTGGAGATTGCAACATTTTTAGATTCCTAAACAGCAATCAGAAAGCAATAGGAAATCACTCCACTAGCAAAGATGAGAGTGCTTCTAAAATTCAGTATTTACTTCTTTCTGCCTGGGTGTTAATGCAGCTGGAATGGCACTTGTACAAAGAGATACTTTTGCAAACATTTGGCAAGCATACACCCACTCCCCAAGCATAAGAGAGTTCCTGTCTCAAGCTAGTCCCAGCTGGAAGCTGAAAAAATGGATTGAAAGCAAATGAGAAATTGGGGGAAAACAATAGGCCACTGAAAATGAAGACTGCTCTTCATGGGTCACTGTTGTGGAAGTCAAAGATAGAAAATAAAGAAGGTTGTGGAATACTAGCAAACAACCCCAGCCAAGTCCTTCTGGCAGTGGAGGAAAGCAGGCTGCAAATTAAAGATCGAGAAAAGAACAATAACTCAATCTTCATGGGTGAGTGGAACAGGTCATAAAAACTGGTAAGAAATAGATTTTGCAAAATAAATGCAAGGAAAAATACAAGTTCACTCACACCAGACTCCTTAGTGTTTGCTAAATATTTCAGCTATTATTCTTACAAGTTTACCTCCAATATATCTCTCAAACCCATCTTTTCTTTTTTCAGATACCACTCTAGCCAAAGCAGCATCACTGGTTTCTTTACATTCACTCTGGCTACACTTTTGCTGCATCAATTCATCATTCACAAAGCAAACAGATGGGGACATTAAAATGCAAATCAAATTTCTTCACTCTTTTGCTTAAAACTATTCAAAGGATCCCTATGGCTTTGGGGGAAAAGACTAAATTCTTGAATTTGGTCTATAAAATCCATTATAAAAAACTAAAAATAGATCTACCAATAGATCTAGCTAGACCACTCCTAAATATATGCCCAAAGGAAATGAAGTCTTCATATAAAATAAATACCTATATATTCATATTTATGTCTCACAATACCCAAGATTTGGAAACAGCCTAGGTGTGCCTTAACAGACGAATGCATGAAGATAATGTTGACACAGAATAGAGTTGTATTGTATTCAGCCATAAAGAAGATGAATTGTGACATTTGTAAGGAAATGGATGGAATTGGGGGGGGGGGCACCGTGTTAAGTAAAACTAGCCAGACACAGATAACTACTGTTTGTTTTCTCTCACAGAAGCTTTAAAGTATGCCTCTTCCATCTTGTACCCCATTAAGATGAATGACTACAATGCACCAATAAAAATAAATACAAAAATACAAAAAAGATTATTGAAAAATAGATGGACTATTAGGAAAGGTGAAGAGAACAATGGGGGGGTTAAAGAAAAAGGAGGGAAAAAGAGGATAGTAGCATTCCTACTTGGATATGATTGAACCAAGATATATACATGTATGGAAATGTCACAGTCAACCCCATTAATTTTTACAGTTACTATATATTACTAACAAATTAAAATAAATAAAAAACTGCACATTAAATATTTAGCAAAATCGTATCTTTCCAACCTCAACTCATATAACTCCCTATCCATACCACAGCAACCTCCTTTTTCTTTTATTTCATTTTTTTATGCTACAGGGAATTGAACCTAGGGGAATCTTACCTCTGAATTACACCCTTAGCTCCATTTTTTTAAATTTTGAAACAGAATCTCACTAAATTGTTGAGAGTCCCTCCTCTCTCAGCCTACCAAGTATTGATTGGGAGCCTGTCCTCAATACTTTAAATGCAATGGCATTAGATACTACTTGATACCATGGCAAAACCTCCATTGGCCCCATTCACTCACTCCAAACCACTCAAAATTGTTGTCTTCAACCGGACTTTAGTTGCCTCCTCATCTATTTCCTCTATTTCTATTTAAATATCCAACATAAAACTGGCAAACATAACTTTTTCCACTTTTTCTTCTCTTTCTCCTATAACTCATAATAAGACTTTCCTGCTGAGGTAACCATTGCCACTCACCTGACCTACAAAAATTCTTTTGATACCAATCTGGGGCCAACTTTTAGGCAACTCCACAGTTTCTGCTCCCATAGGCAAACATACTTGCCTGCCACATGCAACCTGATTGAGCTCATGTCTCTGTTGCTTCACAATCTAAAATGCTACTCAGATATACTACAGTCTATGATTACAGATTAAGCACCATAAACTAATCAAGGATAATTCTTCATGAATTTGATCCCAGATGAAAAGTAGTCATTATTTAAGGAAGAATTTATTATCCATCTAGAAATCCAAAAAGATCACCATGTCAAGCTAGCAATTTTAGCTTAGATAGGAGAAATCTCTTCCCTCTGCTCCAAATATAGAATATAGTAATGGTAGCTAAATCAAGAAGTGTGCACTTAGAAAAAAAAACACAATCACAATTGTGTAATAAAGTAAGAAACAAAAATAAATATGTCCATGAAGTTGAAAAATAATTAGCTATGGGGTGAGGAGGACACTACTAAAGCTATTCAACCCCTGGAAAATAGGCAGAGGGTGCCAGGAGTTCAAACACTGGGATGGTATAAGCCAATGGTATTGGATATGTTGTCAGGGCCAGAAAGCTAAATCATTGCAGAGAAAAAGGAGATGGCACAGAGATGGGACAGGAACTCCTATGCAGAATAACTAAAAATGCTAAGACTAGCACAAGAAGCTAAGACTGTTAAGTGCTGCCCAGGTAGACAATTGGGCTAATTATATAAATAGGACTCCCTTCAAGCAGCCCACTGGCTCAAAAACTGGACCTTTAGTATCCTGAAGGAACAAAAGACCCAAGCTGCCAACTAGATGCTGATCTAACAAACACAATCCAGCCAGATCTAGGATAAGTGAGTACAGCAAAAGGAAAAACTATGATTTTTCCCATTTGAGGTAAGTTTGTGGCAAGCTAAAGTTTCAAAGCCTACTAGAAATCAGCTTGAAAAAATAGTAAATAAATTCAACAAATATGAAAGTATAGTCCCAGATAAAAAGAGCCATTTTAAAGTGACTTAAAAATAAATGTTTAATATCCACAAAGTACTGGAGAAATAAGAGCTATGAAAAGCAAGAACCAGAGGTTGTAAACAAAAAGTCATGTGAATCAGAAATGGTGGATATTAAAAAAATAAAATCCCTGTAAATCAGAATAAAAGACTCTGAAACAAAAGGTCAAAAGATAGGATAAACTCTGCACTTAATAGGATGAAGGAAAGAATTAGTGGATTTCAAGATATTTCTGAGGAATTCACTGAGAATGAAACACTTGAGAGATAAAGAAATCAATAAAAGAAGTTAAGAGATTAGAAGAACAATTTTGAACCTACAATCTAATAGATATAGATGATTATAATGATGATTACATTTGTAAAACATATGATATATAGTATAAACACATTATATGTAATATATGAAATTTTATACTAATTCAATCATCATGTGAGTGGTGGCAAAAGACAACTGCATACATACTAAACTGAGAGATTTTACTATCTAAAGGCTCTGAAAGAAGATATAACATAAAAATAAAACAAAGAAACATACAAAAGCATGAACTATAATATTTTAATATAAATATAATACTATAATCTTGAGTCTTTTGCTGATATAGTCAAATTAACATAAGCACTTACTTCTGTTTCATCTTGAAACTCCATTGAAGTGATAGGAAATTAATTTATTTTAATTCACAAACCAACAAGGATGAAGAGAAAGGAAAATGAGACAAAAATATTTCAAAACACACTTCTGACCTTGGCATCAAGAATACAAGAAATTAGATCTGTATCCTCCAAGGATGGTATTTAGAATATCCATTTCATTTGGATCTTCTCAGTCCAAGAGAAATGATGCAAATACATTTACATTATAGTTCTCAAAAACCAGCCTCAGCAGATAATATACTGCATCACTCAGCATTTCCAGTAAGTGTTTGTTCCCCCACTTACTGGGGATGAAACCCAGGGGCATTCTACCTCCGAGCTACACCACCAGCCCTATTTTTTATTCTTTATTTTGAAACAGGATCTCACTGAGTTGCAGGGGGCCTCACTAAGTAGCTGAGGCTGGCTATAAATGGCGATCCTCCTGTCTCAGCCTCCCAAGTAGTGGGATTACAAGCATGAACCATCACTTCCGGCTTCCAGTAAGTTTTCAATGTTCCCCCTTACATAGGAACAAATAACCAAGGAAGACAAGGCTCATTGGGAAAGCTTCTTACATGAAAGGTAAACAGCAAAACAGTAATTTTTTAAAAAGAAGTTTGGAGAGAAAAGACTCTAAAAGGAAGAGAAATGTCAGGTATGGCAGTGCATAACTGTAATCCCAGTATTTCAGAGTCTGAGCCAGGAGGATGCAGGTTCTAGGCTAGCCTCAGCAACTTAGCAAGACCTTGTTTCAGAATAAAATAAAACAAATTAAATAAAATAAAATAGGGCTAGGAGTGTAGTCCAGAAGCCAAACACCCCTGGAAACAACCAGGATCACAAAAATAAAGTAAAAAGCACAAAGTTATATCATTAATGACATCAGAGATCAGAGAAGGTACTGCATCCATGAAAAAGTAATTGCCATAAAAATGAATTCAATATTTTTACAAATTAGAAAATAAAATCATAACAGAGTAAGTGCAAAGTTCTATAGAAAGTTTAGAAGATAAATTTAAGATATCTCCCAAATATAGAATATTTAAACAAAAGAATGGAAATTGAAAACATAAGGAAATTATAAAACTAGCATAGTAGGACCAATATCGACATAATAGAAGGGAAAGGGAAAGGTACATAGATCAAGAAATAGTAAATAAGAAGCTGGGCATGGTGACACACACATATAATCCCAGTTCTTGGGAGGATGAGACAGAAGAATTCCAGGTTCAAAACCAGCCTCTGCAAAATACAAAGACTCTCAGCAACCCAAGGAAAACCTGTTAATTTTTTTAAAAGTTCTAGGGATACAGCTCAGAAGTAAAATGCCTCTGGGTTCAATCTCTAATACCTCACACACTCACATGAGAGAGAGAGAGAGAGAGAGAGAGAGAGAGAGAGAGAGAGGAATCTACACACAGTGGGTGAAATCAATCTGCAAACAATACAATATTCTTATAGCACTAGAAATGAAACAAATACCCTGCATATATCAAAAGAAATATAAATTCAAGCACAGATGTTTAAAAAATTAGAATGGCTTCAGACTTCTTAACAGCAACTCTAAAAGCTAGAAGGGAATGAAGCAATGCTTTCACATATCTCAGGGAAATAATATTCAACTTAAAAAACTTTACCTGAACTAACAATGAAGTATAAAGGTTGAATAAGTAGAATTTTGGAAATCAAGGGACCGATGGAGTAGATCGGTGGTAGGGCATATGCTTAGCATGTCCAAGGCCCTGGATTCATCCCCAGCACCACAAAAGGAAAGAAGAGTGAGGAAAATGGAAAAAAATAAAAAGAAATCAGGGTCACAAAATATTTTACCATAATCCTTGCATTGTCAAAAGAGCAATTGAGAATGGACCTGATAAGAATGAGATAACAAACTAAGAAAAAATACTTGAAGCCCAATTCATAAGTGTCATTAACAGTAGAAGTGAAAGGCAGAAGAGTCAGTGTTAGATCCATATGATGTAAAAAGACTTGACCTACCATTGCTGACTTTGAAGTTAGAGGAAGGGATCAGGAAGAAAAGAATGTAGAAGGAAGCTGGAACAAACAAGGAAATAAGTTCTGTCCAGAACCTCTAGAAAGGAACAAGAAATTGTGGGAAAACAATAGACCACTGTAAATGAAGAATGCTCTTCATGTATTACAATTGTGGACAGGTCTTACTAAATTGCTGAGGCTGGCCTTGAACCTGTGATCCTCCTGTGTCAGCCTAAAAACAAGAACTGGGATTAAAAATATGTGTGATCACTCCTGGCTTTGCCTATCATTTTAGCCCTAAAATATCTCCAGAATGGTAAAAAGAAATGAATGTGTCTGTTTAAGTCACTATGATTCTGATTATTTGTTAAAGCAGCAATAGGGAAATAATAAAATGTATTATCTGGATCAGTTATTAATGGCATAGTCATAATAACAAAATAGTCATAATAACAAAAAAGCAACACCATGTTGCATTTAATCAGAATATGGGGATGGGAGAATAAACATATAGGTTACATAAGCAGGGAACTTAAAAATGAACCTAAACATTTATCCTCTAGAGCACTGAATTAATAAATACTGCCTAAAAAGGTAAAATTCAGAAGGATCAGTTTAAACATGTTATATATGGCTAGGATATATCAAATGTGTAATTTGAAAGGATTAGAAATGGTTGTTTCTGGGAAACTGGGCAAGGAACTATTGTTCTTTTATTGTGGTACTGGGGATTAAACCCAGAGACACTCTATCTCTGAGATACACCCCTAGCCCTATTTCATTGTTATTTTGAAACTCCAGTGTCTCAGTAAGTTACTGAGGGCCTTGCCAAGTTGCTATGGCTGGCTTTAAACCTGTGATTCTCCCGTCTCAGCTTCCTCCCAAGTACTGAGATTACAAGTGTGTGCCACTACCTTTCTACTGTTCCTAACAAACTGTAGAGCAATATTTGGGTTTAGGCTGGGCTCTCAATTTTCACAAAGATCAAATCATTTAAAAATCATATGAAAATGTAGTAATTTTATTAAAAACAGAATAAATTAATTTGAAGCACAAATTTCTGGTTCAATTTCTTTTCTCTTCTGGCATATTATTTCTTTCTTCTTACCTCAGTTCAAGATATTATCACTCACTCCCCCACATACTCCCACCATTGTTCTCCATCATTTTACATGAAGTTATGAAGCCAAGGCATGGACCTTCCTGCACCTGTGCTGCAGTGCTTGAACTTTAAGCTTCCAGATCCATGAGCTAAATAAGCTTCTTTTTACTTCATAAGAAGCCTGCATGAGGTAATTCAGTGCACTAATACAAACCCAATTAATGCATGAACATACAGTTTTATAAAGGGAAAAATAAATCCATCCACATATAATTCAAATCAAGTAGATTTATCTAGGAAAGGCCAGTTTAATGTCAAATAACAAATGCAATTCATAATTCTGGAAAAGGAGTGGAAGCAAGGCATTACATTTTATATATATATATATATATATATATATATATATATATATATATTACTAAAATATACTAGTGGTATAATAAAAGAAGTACCTGAGCATCTCGTTAGAGGGCTAAAGTTTAGAATATAAAAATAACCTAAAAACTTAACAGTACAAAATCAATAATGTACGACTGAACTGAATAGACACTTCTCAAAGAAATAAAAATGGTCATTAAATATATAAAAATGTACATCATTAGCAGTCAATGAAATGCAAATTAAAACTACACTGAGATTCCCTCTAAGTCAAATTAGAATGGCAATCATCAAGAGTACAAACAATAATAAATGCTAGCAAGGATGTGGGAATATAGGAACTCTTAGACACTGTTTTTGGGGCTGCAAATTAGTATAACCACTATGGAGATCAGTGTGGAGGTTCCTCAAAAGACCCGAAATGGAACCACAATATGAACTAGCTATACTACTCTTCAGTATCTTTCCAAAATAATTAAAGCCAGAATACTATGGTGATACATGAATATTCATGTTTATAGTGGTGTAATTCATGGTAGACAAATTATGGAACTAACCTAGGTGCCCATAAACTGGCACATGAATAACACAATGGAATTTTACTCAGCCATAAAGAACCATTTGGGTTATTTGAAGAAAAATGTATGTAACTAGAAATTATGCCAAGTGAGATCAGCCAGTCTCAGAAAGTGAAGGGTTGTATTTTTTCTCTCACATGTAAAAGCTAGAAAGATAATTGGGAACAAAAGAGAATTTAGATCATTGAAGAGGGAGACCAGTAGAATAGTGGAAGGGTTAATAGGAGGGAGGTGGGAGAGGAAAAGGAAAATTGGTAAAATAAAAAAAATACATTCAAATTATGTCATGCCCATGTATGAAGTTATCTCTACCAATCTGACTATTATGTATGGGGAGGGGTGAATAACATGGTAGGACCTTAAGGAAAACATACCAAGACGTGTGTGCATGTTTGTATGACTTTGAACCTCACCATAATGTATAAATACAATATACCAATAAAACTATAAAATAAATACACAAAGATCATGCAATGAGATCCTCCTTTCATTCTTTAAAATTTTAGCAAATCAGAAATACAATGAACTGCAGAGTGTGGTGGCACACACGTATAATCCCAGCATTTTGGAGGCTGAGACAGAAGAACTGCGGTTCTCAGACAGCTATTACTTAGTGAGGCCATCTGCAACTTAGTGAGACCTTGTTTAAAAATAAAGAATAAAAATAGGGCTGGGGTATAGCTTGTGGGTAGAATGCCCCTGGGTTCCATCCCTAGTACTGAAAAAAAGAAATACAATGAACCTTCTTTCAATTGAGGAATAATATTGATCAAAACCTATAGCAAATACTATACATAACGGGGAAACTTTAGAAACAATCTTATTCAAGACAGGAATATGACAAGGACTTCTCCAGCCATCCCTATAGCTAATCAATGTTATATTATATATCCTAACCAAAATCATAAGAAAATAAATAATGCATGAACATAAGAATTATTAAAGATAAATTGTTACTTCCATGAGAAAATGAAAAAAGATAACCAAAATGAATCAACAGAAAATTTTAGGAATGAATAAGAATCTTCACGCTACTATATACAACATCAATACAAAAAAAAGGAGAAAGAAAAATACCATTATTAGAAATGAAAACAAGTTTGTCACTACAGGTATTTCCAAAATTAAAAAGATAATAAAGAAATACCATAACAAATTTCTTGCAAAATATAAATTACCAACTCTTAATCAAGAAGAAATACATTGCCTATAAAGCACTTTATCTACTAAAGAAATTAAGTTTATAGCTAAATTCACATTTATAACCCTAGATTTATCTGATTAATTATACCCAACACTTAAGGAAGGAACAAAACCAATTAAACACATTTTTCAGAAAATTAAAGGAAGGAACATTTCCTAACTTTTAAGGGGAAAAGGCCAAAAATTGCAAAATGAAAAAGCTCAATATTTCTAATGAGTATATACGTACAAAAATGCTAACAAAATATTAGCCAATAGAATCCAGAAATAAATAACAAAAATGATACATCATAACCAAGTAGAATTTTTCCTGGGAATGCAAAGGTAGTTCAACATTGAAAATCAATCACTGTAATTCATATGTCAACAGACTTTAAAAGATAACTTGAATAGATACAGGACAACCATCTGAAAAATTTCAGCATATATGCATAATAAAACCAATTGAAAAACTATGGATAGAAGATAACTTCCTCAACAGTAGAGCAGATCAAGGAGACCAGGAGCAGGAAGGAGGGAAAAGATAGTAGTGGTATGGAATTGACCAAAATATGTTATATGATATGCAAATATGTAACAATGAATCATTCCATTGTGTATAATTATAATGCACCAATGAAAAATTTTAAAAAAGAACATAACTTCCTCAAACTTATAAATTACATGTAAGGAAAATCTAAGCTTGTCATTATAATAATGAGAGACTAAATCGTTACTGCTAGAAGGTCAGAAGTGAGGTTAGAAGATCTGCTCTAAAAACTTCTATTCAGTGTTCTATAAGAAATCCTATCCAGTTTAAATGTAGTTGATACATAGATATGTACACACACACACACACACACAAACATACAACAGACAGATTGGAAAATAAATGAAACTGTCTTTATAACCAGATAGCATAATTTTCCAGACAGGGAAAAATGAGAATATAAAAAAATTATTTAAAATTGATTGTATTTCTATACAGTTATAAATATTCATAAGTTGAAATTTTAATGTAATTTATTATAACATCAAAATAAATGTTATGCCTGAGAGGATAGCAACACAAAATGGCATAATCATACTTCCCAAAAATGACCCTGCAGAAACATCAATTTTAACAACTATCCATGCACAGAAATACCTAGACAAAAGCTAAAGTAGCCTGGTGAGAGATCACAGTATCTAAATGTAGCATAGGAGAAAGAAAAGATGTGTTGAAGAGAATAAGAAAAACAATTTTATACTACCTACACAGCCTCTCCTCTAACCCCAAGCAGCACAACATGGAGAGAGAAAATTTGCTTGGAAGAGAGGGAGGTAATCATAGGACTTTGGCATAGACCCCAGTAAAGGACCCAACACAGTAAAATAAATGTCTAATCAGTCCTCCAAAGCTACTGTGTGAATCCGGGAAGGTTCAAACAGAGTGTGCCTCTAGACCCAACCCAGTCTCATACAAGAACCTGAGCCCCTGTAAGACAGAATCAAATTCCAGCCCACATCATTATCAAGCAACCACAGAGATCTTCAGCTCCAAATAGCCCACAGAAACAGACAGACCTCAAGAGCCAAGGGTTTTAATTCTAGCCTGGTTGCTGCATCAGCCTTAGTGGTTCTCTGTTTAGGGTGCCCTGTATCATTGCAACAGCTGTGGCAGGCCCGTGCTTAGGGACTACAACAAACAACCTGCTCTAAATTTCTGGACAGGTTTATTGTGGGAGGATGTTCCAAGACAAAACCAGACTTCAAAACTGTTATAAGTACCTAAATCTTCAATGTACAGATTTTAATGCAGTATCACAAGGATCAAGAACAATCAGGGAAACATGACATCACCAAATAGACAAAATAAAGTGCTGAGGACGAGCTTTAAGGAGATGGAGATGTATAGGAACTGCCTGAAAAATAATTCAGAATAGCCATTTTAAGGAATCTCAATGAACTTCAAGAGAAACAATTCAATGAAACAATGTAAAAATGTAGTCAGAATAAGAAGTTTAACAAAGATATTGAAATAGTAAAGAAAAATCAAACTAAAAATCTGGAATTTAAAAAATACAATTAATAAATTGAAAAATGAAATAGAGAAAATCAGTAGAATTGATCAAGCAGAAGACAGAAACTTTGAATTTGAAGATAGGTTACTTGGAAAATATAGTTAGAAAAAGATTGAAAGGAATAAAAATGAATTAAGAAAGCTTACAGAATTTATGAGGTAGCATCAAAAGAGCTAATTTATAAATCAATCATTGGCATTCAAGAGGAAGTTGAGAAAGATAAAGGGGCAGAATTTTTTTATTTAAAGAAATAATAGCAGGGAATGTTTAAAACCTAGCGAAAGAAATAAATATCCACCTAGAATATGGCAAAGATTTTCAATCCTATTCAATCCAGATGAGACTGTGCCAAGATATATTATAATCAAACTGTCGAAGATCAAAGACAAAGAGGATATCATCAAAGAAGTAAATAATATATAGTGGAGCTGGAATACCCCTAGCAGTAGACTTCTCAGTAGTAACCTTGCAGACCAAAAAATAGTAAAATGATATATTAAAAGTTCTGGATTAAAAAAAACTAGAACCACAATTATTGTAACCAACAGAGATCTCTTCTAAAAATAAAGGTGAGATAAGGGCTTCCAAACTCATTCAATGGGACTAGCATTCCCTGATACAAAATGCCAAACAAGAACACAACAACAAAAACAATGGGCCATTATCCCAGATAAACATGGATGCAAAAGTTATCCACAAAATAATAGCAACCTGAATTCAGCATCACATTAAAAAATTATTCATCACAATCAAGTTAAATTCATCACAAGGATGTAAGAATGGTTCAATATATACATTACATAAAAGACTAGAACCATATGATCACATCAAAAAATGTAGAAAAATCATTTTACAGAATTCAACATTATATCATGATAAATCTTCAACAAATTAGACATAAAAGGATTGTACTTCAACACAATAAAATCAATATAATAGAAACCCACCTTTAATATTATACAGAGTGAAGAACAGTTGAAAGCTTTCCCCCTATAATGTGGAACAAGACATAGTTGACCATTTTCCTCACTCCTAGTCAGTGTATTACTGGAAATAATACCCAAAGCAATCAGATTTGAGAATTAGCAAGGGAAAGAATTAAAAGGCATTCAGTATGAAAAATAATTAATTAAATTGTTTGCAGGTGACCTCCAAAGACTCCACCAAAACCCTATTAGCACTAATAAACAAATTTGTTAGTTACAGGGTACATATATACTTACACAAACTATATACAAAATAAATAAAAGAAAACATCTCATTTGCCACAACTACAATAGATAAAATACTCGAGAATACATTTAACAAAGGAAGTAAAAATTCTCTATTATTGGAAGTTAGAAAATATTGATGAAATAAAATGAAATAGTCATATATGAATGGAAAGAATTAATATTATTAAAATGCCCAAAGTGAGTCGCAGATTCAATGCAATTCCCCTCAAAGAACCAATGACATTTTTCACAGAAATAGAAAAGTAGCCCAAAATTCATATGGAACCTCAACAGACCCAAATAGCCAAAACAATCTTTACCAAAAGAAAAAATAGCTGAGTGTATCACATTATCTGGCTTCAAAATATACTACAAAGCTATAGTAATCAACATAATTATGGTACATGCACAAAATAGAAACATAAAACATATACCAGTGGAACAGAATGGATAGGCCAGAAATAAATCCATCTATCTAAAGTCAAAAAATGTTCAACAAAGATGCCAAGAACACACATAGTTAATGGGAAGTCTCTTCAATAATTGTGGTTGGGACAACTGTATATTCATATACAAAAGAATGAAATTAAACCTTTGTATTCATTTTCTGTTGCTAGAATAAAATATCTAATGCTGAAAGAGTTTTATTTAGCTCAGTTTAGAAGATTAAAATTCCAATATTGGACAGCCTCACCTGTTAAGTCTCTGGTAAGGGCCTCCTAGTTGGTGACATCACAGTGAGACAGGATGTCAGAGTTTTAGATGCCAAGTTTACTTTTTTTTTACAACATACTATCAGAGGCTCTAACTGAGGTCTTGCAAGAAATATATTAATCCCTTCAAGAGAGCACCTCCAGTGACCTTACCAACTTTCAGTAGGCTCTACTTTTTTAAAGCTTCCAGAACATGAACCTCTGGAGACTCAAAGAAACCTTATGCAGCCAGGTGTGGTGACACATACCCCTAATTCCAGTACTTGGGAGGCTGAGAAAGGAATATCACAGGCTTATGGATAACCTCAGCAACTTAGTGAGACCCTCCACAATTTAGTGAGACCTTACTTCAAACTAAGAATGAGATAGAATTCAGAGGTATAATACCCCTGGGTTCAATCCCCAGTACCAAAAAAAACTTATCCAAACCATTGCATGTATCCCTGGTCCCCAAGGTACATGTGCTTCTCAAAATGTAAAATATAGCCGGGTGTGGTGGCGCACGCTTGTAATCCCCGTGCTTGGGAAGCAGAGACAGAAGGATCACGCAGGTTCGAAGCCAGCCACGCATGCTGGCTTAGGAGACCCCATTTCCAAATAAAAATGTAAAAATAGGTCTGGGAGTGTAGCCCGGAGGTAGAAGGGCTTCCAGGAACCCCAGTACCACCAAAAAAAAATGTAAAATATAATCATACCATCCTCAGTAGTTCTGGTGTCTTAACTCATTCTAGCATTATCTAAAAGTCTAAGACCAAAGTCTCATCTGGGACTCAAGGCAAACTTTTTCCAGCTCTGATCATATAAAAATCAAAACCAAGTTATCTGCTCTGATCCTATAAAATCAAATTTAAGGTATCTATTTCCCAGATGCAATGGTAGGACAGTGATAAGATAAATATTTCTATTCCAAAGAGGATAAGTGGGGGAATGTAAGGGAATGTAGCTCCCCTAAAGATTGAAACCCAGCAGGGTAGATATTAAAACTTGAAGCTCCATGTCTGGCATCCTATGCACATTGTGCTAGGGGTGGTCCCCCAAGGTCTTGGGAAGCTTCACTCCCAATTTTACTGGCTGTAGTAGACATGGCTGCACTTTTCCCCAGGCTGGCTTTGCATGCTGCCATTGAATCTACCCTTCTGGTGGCTCCACTAGGCATTGTAGTTGACAGTCTCTGCTCCTGTATCTGGCCTCTATCAGGCCTCACATGCTTTCCTTAAAATCTTGGCAAAAACCACCATGAACCCATAGCTCTTGTGTTCTGTGTACCTGAAGAGTCAGCATCATATGGTTACCAAGGTTTCTCATTTGCTCCCTTCAGAAAGGCAGCATAAGTCATGTCAGGATGGCTTGAGCCATGGCTAGAACATCCATAGAGTAATTTTCCAAAAAGCAGAATACCAAAGTGGCCCTGGGCAGTGAGCCCAGGGAAACAACCCAGGCCTGTTTCCCAAAATAATTGTGCCCTTCTAGGACTCTGGGCCTGTGGTAGAAGAGGTGGCCTCACAGATTTCTGAGATGCCTTTCCAGGCCTCTTTCCCATTCCCCTTATGCAAAGTACTTGGCTTCTTTATACCCGTGCTAATCTCTTTAGGAAGCAATTCTTAGACCAAATGCACACTTACACATATTTTTTTACTCACTGCTTCCCTGGTCAGGCCACTGATTTTCCAAGACTTTCTGCTCTGCTTTTTTGTTGTTGTTCTAAAACCACACTGAAAGAAGTCAAAAGCATTCATACAACCCCCTTTTATATTTTATTTAGAAGCTTCTTTTACAAGATACACTAGGTCATCACTTTTAAATTCATCCTTCCATAAAGCCCTAAGGCATGGACACGGCACAACCAATTCTTTGCAAGGGTGTTACAGGGGTGGCTTTTACTCCTGTTTCCAAGAGGATCCTCATTTCTATCTTCTGGGTTCTCATGAGAAATTCCTGTAATGCTCAATTTATAGCATTAAAGGCTTTTTCCCACCAGCTCCTCCAAACTCCTCTAACCTGGGATGTAAAATTATTCTATATTATAATGGGGAACATATAGTATTATACATTTTTCAGAACCCATAATATTGTATAAAAAGAAGTTGAACCCAACAAATTAAACCACATGAACTATAATTACCCACTAACTAGAAAATTCCTATGCAAACTATGGACTTTAGTTAATAATAACACATCCATACTTGTTCATTAGTTATAACAAATATATTACATTAACGCTAAAGTTAAAAATAGGAGAAGATATGAGGTCAGTGTATTAGGTAACTCTATGAACTTTCTGTTCAACTTTTTTGTAAATCCAGAATTGTTCTAAAATAAAATCTATTATTTTTAAAGACTTAAAATAACAATTTCTGACAGGGATGTTGAGCAGTGAGACTGTTATAGACTACTAGTTGGAATGCAAAATTATATAGCATCTTTAGAGAGTAGTTTGGCAGTTTCCTATAAAGATAGACTTTATTTCACATATAACTCAAAAATTCCCCTTTTAAGTATTTACCTAATAAAAATGAAAATACGTGTGCAAACAAAAACCTGTACCAGATCATCATTGACAGCAATGTAACAGTATTATTTATAATAGCCCAAAAGTGAAAACAAGTCAAATGTCCATCAATTTGTGAATGGATAAACAACTTGGGAATGGTAAAGAATAGACATGTATTAATGTTAAAAGCATGTTCTAAGTGAAAAAAAATCCAGACACAAAATCTACATACTATTTTATTTCATTTATGTGATAACATTGTAGAAGCAAAACACTGAGGACAGAAAATAGAGCAGTGATTGCATGTCGTTGTAGGTGGGGGGAAGGAAATGACTCCAAGGGAGCTCAAGGGAATATTGTCAGATGAGGGAGAAATCCTGTCTTTAATGGTGGTGATACTGGTCATTAAATAACCACATACATGTGTCAATAATTGAATAATACAAAAGTTAAATTTTGTTTTATGCCAATTAAATGTTAACAAGGCTGACTGCAAAAATAAAAGATGGCTAGGAATACATCTATTATATAATTAATAATGCTACAAACCTCTATCGCGGGTTGTAAAAACACACTTGAATAAATGCTAAGACATGACATATTCATGAACAGTAAGTTTTTCTATCAAATAGATGTCAGTTCTTCTGAAAATCAATCTACACACTCAACATAATTCCAAAAAGATCAAGATGAGTTTCTTGGAATCTGACAATCTTATTCTAAAATTACAATGAGCGAGCAAAAGGTCAGAATAGTCACGATAATTAAAAAAAAAAAACACAGAAATGTTATGGGTGTGGATAGGAGAAGAGAGTACGTAATAATATGACCTTACATGTATCGAGATTCCTTCTAAACATTCAGAGATAAAAACATTCAGAGATAAAACAACACATGTGTAGATAAGGGTTTTAAATTTTTCTTTACCCTTCAAAGATAGCCAGGCATGGTGGCACATACTTGTGATCTCAGTGCTTGGGAGGCTGAGAAAGAAGAATCACACAGGTTCAAAGCCAGGCTCAGCTACTTAGTGAGTCTCTCAGCAACTTAGTGAGATCCTTTTTCCAAATAAAGTATAAAATAGGTCTGGGAGTATAGCCCAGAGTTAGAAAAGCCCCTGGGTTCCACCCCCAGTGCCACACACACAAACAACAAAAACCAATAAAACGCTTCAAGGAACATTTGGAGAACACATTTTATGATCATTAGATAAGGAATAAACATAATAAAAAAGCACAATTCATGAAAGAAAGGATTGATCAACCTGACATAAAAAATTAAAATTTCCATATGATTAAAAGAACCCCATAAACAAAATAGAAAAGCCAAGTAACATACGCTTAACACTGTTCATATTATAAGCAAATGTACTCAATATATTTAACTGGCCAATAGTTAGTATCTAGAATATATAAATAAGTTTTACACATCAGTAAGAAAAATTGCTGGAATAGAAAATTAAACAAATGTGGGTGGTTCTGAGTGTTGTAATTAAAGGAATATGGAAAGGAATGGGTCTGGGTCTGGAGCTAGATACAAAGGCAGTTAAACTTGATCTGTAAATTTCTATTTATATTAAAGCATCTGAAGCTAAAATGACAAAATGCTAACACATATTACTTCAAAGTGGAATATATGTAGTTATTTGCTCATTGGCTTAGGTGCTCCTCTGAGTTTCTTTCCGTATATTTTAAATATTCAAAATTTAAAAAAAATAAAAATTATTGTTTAAAATATTTTAATTAATAAAACAATAAGAAATAAACCAGAAATTTGCAACAATAATTCTGAGCAAAATGAAGATATAGAAGTGAAAATTGTAATTTCCCTGCATACCAGCCATATAAATTAATACAAATAACAGCAGAAGGATCTTCACAAAATTAAAAGCATGAAATAAATGTTACTATTACACACTCAACAGAAATAAACAAATTGAGGTTTAGTAAGACCACACTGCCATAAGAAGAACTAAGGAAATCAAAGTTATTTGAAAGTTACAATATTGAAACTTTGTAAGTAAGACAAGAAGAGACAGACTAAAAGAAATGGAAAATGGATAAATCCCAAAAAGAACCTTCTATATATAACAATTTATATTTGTTACACAACAACGAGAAATAATCAATTATTCAATATTGGTGCTGCAAAACAATTGAAAAGGAAAACAATTTAGAAAATTGCTTCACACTATACAACAAAATAAATTCCAGAGGGATAAAGCATAACAAGTAAAAACTAAAATAAAATCCATTCGAGCACTTAACCAATTTTGAGGGAATAACTTTTTTTTTGTACTGAGGATTGGACTCAGGGGCATTGTAACTTCGAGTTACATGCCCACCACTGTTTTTTATTTTGAAATAAAGTCTCATTAAGTTATGTAAGGCCTCACTAAGTTACTGAGGCTGGATGCAAACCTGCAAACCTCCTGTCTCAGCCTCCCTAGTACTGGGGCTACAGGTATGTGCCACCAACTTGAAGGAAGAATTTCTTAAACATGGATTCATCAAAAGAAAATACAAATTAAAACATGGGCATAATTATATAAAAATTAAGATTGTTACACATAACAGTTCATATGAAATGGAAACAGGCAAAATATCTTCCGTACACTGACAAAAACAAAGGTTTAATGTCTACTCAGTGCACAGACTGCCATCCAAACAAATACAAATATAATTTCTCTTTTATTTAATTTGTTTTTGTTTGGTGCACTGTAATTTTACATGATATTATAATAAAAGCTTTTGATGGAAAAATGTATAAGGATCATGAAGAGATGTTTATAAAATGAGATATATTCACTATAATATTCACTATAATTCACTAATATTCACTATATTATTCACTATAATAAAGGAAACATATATTAAATCAATAAAACATTATATGCCCCTATCACATTGGCAAAGATTATAAAAGACAGACATAGATATATGAGAAAAACGTCAAAATTATATAGTGGGACATTTTCACATATATTTCAAGAACCTTTAAAAAGGTATTATTTTTGGGCCTCATAGTGCCTCTTATAAAACCCATCTTAAAATTTATTAAGCAAATATTTAGTAAGGATCTACAAAGTGTCAATTTTCTAGGTACTCAGGAATTCAAGAGTGATTAAAATAGGGGAAAATCTTTGTGATTAGGGGGCTTACCTTCCAGTACAAGGATCCAAATTATGAATAAGTATTTACTCTGTTAGTTGATGGCACAGACCAAGAAGGGGGGAAATAAAACAAAACGGTAACAGTGAGTATTGGGGAAGAGAGATTAATATTTTGAACTGAAGTTATTGTAGAAAACCTCCCCAAGGTATTATTTGAATAAAGACTTTAAAGAGGTGAGGTCCAAAGAACAAAGATTTATACCTAGATATACACTGCAGGGGTATTCACAATAACTAACAACTAAACATAATTGAAGAAACAAGTATCAGATCTATCAAATGATTGCAGTATAAATTGTACAACTGAAAATGATTCATCTGTTAAAATTTGAAGTCTGCTTAATGACATGTTAAGAATCTCACAAGGTAATGCTAATGGAAAAGCAGATGTGGAATACTACATATATGACATAATCCCAATTATGTAAATGTGGGAATACATCTGGAAGAAAACATAGCAAGTTATCTCTAGAGTAAGGATTTAGAGGTGATTTGTGTTAACCTATCTTCATTTTCCAAGTGTTTTATAATACCAGAAAAAGTTTAAAGGAAGATGTTAAGATCTTAACATAGATTAAAAATACACAAAACATTTTAAATGGAGACACTATCCAGCCACACCTAGAGTACTGGGTTTAGGATCACATTAAGAAGGGCTAATTGGGTGATGTGTGCATATATGTCTCCACCATCTTTTATCTCATTAAGATGTATGAATACAATGCACCAATAAAATTGTTTAAAAAAGAATGATACCAAGCCTAGTGTGGTGGGTCATGTCTGTAATCCTAGTACTTGGAAAACTAAGACAGGAGGATCTCAGGTTCAAGGCCAGCCTCAGCAACTTAGGAAAAACCTGTGTCAAATAAAAAATCAAAATAACTGTGGGTGAAGCTCAGAGGTAGAATGCCCCTGGGTCCAATTCCCAGTGCCAAGAATAAAAAGAAGAATGTTACCAAAATCTGAAGTGTCTGCTATATAATGTACTTAAAACTATATGCCATATGAAATGAAGAACCGGAAATATACAGGCTAGAGGAAAGGTGCCAAGAAGTGCAAACCATTTTTAAACATTTCAATGGCTACCACAGGGAAAGAAAATAGAAATTACTCAGAATTGCAGTTGCTCCAAAAAGCAAGACCAATGGTTGGATTCAGAACACAGATTTTATGTCAGTATGAAGAATAATTTGCTAGCAATCACAGCTGTGTATTATCAGGTACTGTTAAACAGTCTTTCCTGTAACCATTCACACTGAAAATAGGTGGCCATATGTATTGGGTGATAAGACTGCCATTACATGATCACTAAGGACTCTGAGCTCCTTTTGTACCATTTTGAAAAGTTGTTTTATGCTATGATTACTTACACAGCTCTATCTCCATCCACCTCCCCTTTCCTTCAGAAAAAATCTATGTAATATTATCCCTTATAGGAAGGCATATTTTAAATGAAAAGCCCCCTTCAAAATATACATCCTGTAGATTTTCATTCTTTCTTCTGTGTATAGTGAGGAGACAAACTCTGTACAGACATCAATACTTTTGAAATCATGTTTTAAGTATAAAATGTTTTCCTTTGATCAGCCAGTATTTTCCTTTGCCATATACTTTCCCCTTCCAAAGAGACTGCCTAGTTCATTACATTTAATCATATGAGATAACAACCCTGCTTCTACTTCACAGTATTCTGCACATTTTTCTCACTTTTGTTTATTTCCAAAGTAGCAGTACTGAAAGTATCATCTAATAGCCAGCTTTACTGCAAATCTTATAATATAGTCAGTTCTTTTCCTTAGGTATCAGAATAGTCAGGATTTCAGTCATCATAGGAATACAACAAGAAATAGTTTCTCCTGTGATCTCTTTCAAACCCTCTGAATATGTCTACCAAAGTTACGAACCTTCCAAATTCTGTATAAAGTTTTTAATGTTGTTTAAATAAGTGACTTCACAAGAAATACCTTCATAGGACCATGAGAATGTGGTATAGAGCTAAGCATGAACTTTAGAACTCCACAACTAGATAGGCCTTTACAAAGCACCTGGATCTAGTCTACCCCTACCATTTCATTATATGAAAACTAAGGGTCACAAAAACAAAGTTATTTGTCACACAAATTAACTCAGTTTCCAAATCAAGACCAGAATCTAAAATAAGCTTATCAGAAGTCAACTTTAAGAGTATTTTTTTTCTTTTTGTACTGGGGATTGAACTCAGGGAATTTTGCCTCCAAGCTACACTCCCAGTCATTTTTTTGTAAACAAGGTCTTAGCTACGTTGCTGAGAGTCTTGCTATATTGCTGAGGCTATCCTCAAACCTGTGATCATCTTGTCTCTGCCCCCCAAGTACTGGGATTACAGGCATGTGCCACCATGTCCAACTTTAGAGGGGCTTTTAATATACAATTCTTCATAAAAATGTTTTCTCTTGACAGATGCTTCTTTCTATAAATTGTTGAGTGGAGAAAGTAAGGAGAGATAAGGAGGTTGCTGGCTCATTAAGAGTTTCAGTTAAGCTAATGACATATCTCCCAGTTATCAAGTAAGTCTTTGTTCCTGTGGACCTTAGCCTGGGGAAAATCTTTACATTTCCTCACTATTACATCATTATCATTTGTCAGACATCAGAAAAATGGATATGCATCATCCAACTTAACTGCCAGTAAGTAGAGTGAGCATTAGAGTAGGAGAGCTATTCCAAATTGGGTGCCGTTTGTTAATACTCAACTCTGCACAAAATCCAATAATGGTGACACCTTCCTTCTTAAAGCATTATATATTCTTCTAAACAGGAATAATAATTTATGACTATATAGCTCAGTGGTTTATAAAATAGTATCTATCTCTTCTTCTAATCCATGAGCCCCACAGTGGCAATAACTGTGTTTATTTTGTTCACCAACAAAGTCTACATGCCTAGAAAACGGTATCTACTCAATAAATACTGGTCTTAAAAACAGATGAAGCCTCTCATCTCTGGACACTTGTATAATATTTTACTCTTCTAATTTTGCTTACACAGCTCTAACCTTTTCTCTTTCACAGCCTTCACACAAGTTTAGCCTATTACTCTTACATCCAAAAATAAGCATTCACCAGAGCACCACCCTTGGATCTCCTTTTTCTATTTCAAGTATGGAGAAGCTCTGATTTTCACATTGTTCTCTACAGATGACTTTTTCCAGAGCTCCAATTACACATTTTCAACTTTACTGAGTACATTGGCTATAGCAATGGTATGTTACCTGACTCAAGTCACTCACCCTCTCAGGATCAGTTTCCTTATCCATCAACCAATGGAGTTCTACCTCCTTTCCATATGAAGTTCTAATGTGCATCTTCTTCTGTTTTATGATACTGGAGATTGAACTGAGGGGCATTATTCTACCTCTGAGCTACATTCCCTAGCCCTTTTTCTTTTTTATTTTGAAATATGCCTTGCTAAATTGCTGAGGCTGGCTTTGAACCTGTGATCCTCCTGTCTCAGCCTCCCAAGTACCCAGATTAGAGGTGTACATAATCATGTCTGACGAGGAAGTCCTAATTTTCCAAGATAGTTCAATATTACAAAGAACTGAGATCTCTATCCCACATGCTGTATTGCATGGTACACAACTGACCTATGCCTGTAATACCTTTCCAGTCTCTCAACTCTGAATTTCCAAAGCAGTCTTGAAGCCCTTTACCTCTCACTATGGGTGTATATCTCTTCCTTTCATATGTTCCTTCTCCCACCTACTTCACTGTCTTCCCTGAGAAGGCAGAGGCTATTTATAAGTCAGTTTGCATCTTCTGCTTTGTCTTTGGCTCATAGTAAGCACTTAGTAATCTTATATGCCACCATGTCACTTTCTTAAGGGAGTTTTGCTTAAACCCCAGTATAAGTCAGTTTCTTCTGTGATATGTATTTTATAGCCCCACTCTATACTTTTCTTTCATAGCATTTATCATTGACTGAAATGATATGATTGTGTTATTATGTGATTAATAGCCTCTCCCCAAATGGGACTCCAAGCTTCAGACAAGCAGGGACCATAACTGTTTTGCTCTCTTTTGCATAGTTTGTATAGTGCCTAATCACATTCCTGAATAAACTGATAATAATAATAAGTAAATAAGTAAATAATAATAAGTAAATAAGATGTTGCATGAGTCAGTTGATGAATGTCTGAGTTAAGTGCAAAGACTTAGGGCCTGGAGCACGTAAAATCTTTGCCTGGCTTCCTAAAATCCTTTCAAAGTAAAATTTGGATGTTAAGGGGCTCTATGGAATAATCAAGCTGGCCTTCTATTAGCCATGAGAAATTTATAAAAATAGGATAGATGCTGCAAAAAAATTTATCATTTTTACTAAATCTATGGACCCATCACTAATACCAAGTAGTTTATGCATTAATTTAAGAAACATTTATTAAGTATCTACTCTATGCAATATAATAGGCAAGCTGGTTGATGGTACAATAAATTGAGCTGTTTGTTTGAAATATATTTATCTAGGGCTGGAATTCATAGAAGCTCTAACAGAAATGAGTTTTAAGGAAAAAAATCTTTTTTTAACCAGTCACACCTGAATAATGCTACTTTATAAATATGTTAAATTCCCTATCAAAGGAAATATTGAATCTGAAAGTAAAAGATTATCTGGCAGAGGCAATTTAGAAATTATAGCTGGACCTAACTTGGGCCTCTTAAATTAGAGAGGCGAGTAGCCTAGGCCAGTGCTGCTCAAAGTGCAGTCCACAGATCAGTGCCTTTCTGTAAACTATGACTACCCAACAGTTAAGGACATAAGTGCAGAAATTGAAAGCAAACACTTAGAAAATATTAAAGCAAACCTGGGCGCTTATAATCTCAGTATTTGGGAGGTTAAAACAGGAGAATTACAGTTCACAGATAGCCTCAGTTACTTTGTGAAGTCCTCTGCAAATTAGTGAGACCCTGTTTCAAAATAAAGAATAAAAGTAGGGCTGGGGGTGTAACTCAGAAGCAGAATGCCCCTGGGTTCAATCCCTAGTACCACAAAAATGTTATAGCAAATTGAAAAAATAATATTATATCTGATGAATCTAATAATAAAAATGTGGGCTTGTCTTTTGTATGTCTTTCCTCTCATTTTCATATTATTTATAGTTAATGTGTTTTGCTAAAGTAACAGTCTATGACAATTGTGTTTGTGAGGGAGGATTCTCACCACGATAGTTTAACAAGCATTACATTTAAGCCTTACTACTTTAAGTATAGTCAGTGGAGCAGCAGTTTGGGGATCACCTGGGAGCTTATTGAAATGCAAAAGCCCCCCTAAACACCCTAAATCAGAATTACCATTTAATAGTATCCCAAGGAATATTTTTGCAGATTAAGACTTGAGAAGCACTGGCTTAGATGATTTCTGAAGCTCTTTATAACTATGAGATCATATGATTTACTTTAGATAGAGAATTTCAGAGCTAGAAGACCCTTGGAAACAGAATCTATTTCATCATTTTATAGATGCAAAAGTTGAGGTTCACAGAGGAGAAGTCAAGTAGCCAAGGTAATTGACAAATTGCCTGGAGCCAGGAATAGAATCCAGATTTGCCAATACTCAAGCCAGTATTCATTACTAGCATACTACTTGCTCATTCCTTTTCCTTGAAATCCCACTGTATGCCATGCCTTAAACAATGCCTTGATTTCTGAGATAGTTTCTGATAAGACAATTGTTTCTTCTCCCATTCATATCCTGCATGAATCTTGAATCACCACCATTTTAAATACCTTCTTTATGATAATTGCTGTTAATCCCTGCCTCTGAAATCTTACCATGTGCCTATTGTCTGGCTAGTGTTTGACACTCTGGAGCTTTAAAAAAACTAACACCAACTGATTCCTGGTCTTTAGAGATACAAGAGACCTTTTTTCCCCAATGGTCTAGTTGGGAAATGCAAAGTCAGACAAGCAGATAGAAACCTCCTCCATGTATGAGAACATATGCTATCAGGGCTACTTCAAAAGGCTCAGTAATATCAGCATGCAAGTGACAAATATGTGGGATATTAGTCCATATTAATAAAAATACAGTTTCCAAAATAAGGTAAATGATTCTTCAGTGTGTAGTCTTATTAGACCTGAGGCTTGAGAGGGAGGCATGATTGCTGTCTTCAACTAACTGAAAAATTACTATTAAGTAAAAACAAATTTGTTCCAGATAGTCCCAAAGAACCAATGAATAGAAGTTGCAGGGAGAATAATTTTGGCTTTATATTTGAGATTACTTTCTGATAATAAGAGTTACTCAAAGATACAAAGAGTCACCTAATGAGCTCTCTGTCACTGCAGGGGATTCAACAAGAAAACAGTCAACAAATTAGATGCTCAGGACAAATTCAGGAGCTGGGAGGAGAAGTAAAGCTTAATGCCTTTTAGAGATCCTTCCAGTTTCAGGGTTTTTGTATTCTACAATTTTCAGTACAGGATGACTCTGAGCTCTCAGGAAATAAAAGCAGGATATGTTCCTAAAAGGCACATTTTGAAGCTGGATGTGGGATGCATGTGGCTATGACAATGGAAAAGTGGGGCCTTTCTAGGCATCATTTCCAAAGAGAAATAGGCTAGCCATGAGATGCCTTCCAGGAGGCCCCTTTAGGAAGCCCAGGTGAAGACTGGCTCTACATAAGACAGCCAGCCACCTGCCCCACTCCAAGTTCCTATGACTCTCCACAAAGACCACACCACTGCTTTCCAAAATATCTTGCCAAGTGACATCATCCTATTGTACCTACACTTGTCTGACAGACAAATAAGCACAATTGTTCCCAAGGAAGCCGTAGGACTTGATGGTTAAGACCGTGGTTCTGGAACCAGGTTTCTTTCATTTTAATTCTCGATTGGGACATTTATTACCCTGTAATCTGGAACAAGTTACATGGCTTCTCTGTGTCTCAGTTTCCTCATCTGTAAAGCAATGATAATAATAGTGTCTGCTCCCCCAGGGCAGATGAAAGAATCCAATGATGTAATACACATTAAAGCCTCAATTCAAGATCCAAATCATATTAAACACTCACAAAGGTTAGCAGTTGGCATTGTTGATGCTATAAACACTATCATGGGCATGGCAGTGTCACTAACTCAAGAAGCCCCTACCAAGCAAGCAGACCCCTTCTCCTACCATTTAAGAGGAGACACAATAGCCTCAACCAGTCCTCACACAGCTGCAAACAACCAGAACCTGCTGACTCTCAATAATCCATACTATCCACATTGAGAATCCTGGTTCTCTCCACATCCAGCAGCCACCCCTCCCCCAGTCCTCCTGCCTTTGCCACCCGCAGCCACAGTCACAGGAGCAGCAAACTGGGAAGACCAGCTAGCTGTAGACAGACCATCAGGTGTTTCCTCCCTCCCAAGGACACAGCTGGACCTAACAAGATGCCCAACAGTGGGAGGGGAGGGGACATCTGAGTGCTTGGTCTAGGCTGTTAGCACTGTCCAGGCAGTGGGGCTTCCCTCATGGAAAAAAGCAACACCTCCCAAGTTTGTGGAGGAACTCAGGCCCAGCCCCACACTGAGCCTCTTAAAGGAAGGGGTAAGGTCTCTACCTGCCTCCAAGGAAGCAGTTATTTACAACTTTCTACTCACTTGCGTCTGGGGGAGGTGATGGGGAGATGGGGAAAGGGGCTGCATGGTCTCCTCCTCCTTTCTCATTTCCAGCAGCAAGATGCAGCTGCAGAGAAAGAGTTAAAGGAGGGAGGAAGCTCCAGCCATCACCCATCCTAGATGCCTAGGGCTGTCTGGGGGGTCATGACAGTGCTGTCTGCTCTGGCTTGGGGCCACTCTGTGGTTTTCTGCAGCAGCAGCTGGGCCCCCCAAGCAATTTGCAAGGTCAATGCTGACCTGCTTCGAAAGAGGAACAAAACAATTCACTGACAATGAAGCAAATCGCGCGCACACTACCACATCGCAAACCCCCTTCCCCAAGCCAGGTTTATACCCCAGCGCCTCCCTGCCCAGATGCCGCCTCTGGGCTTCCACCAGCCCCACTGGGGAACCCAGGATAGCATCACAGCTGCAGAGCAACCCAAGGAGACTCTCAGCACGGGAGAGAGACGCTATCGCTAAAGGAGACCTGAGCTTGGGGGAGGGGGAAGGAGGAACGTCTCTGTCTCTTACCTAGTGCCACAGTCACTTTCCCGAAGCAGGGAAGAGAGGAGGATGAATGAACTGAAACAAGTTGGAGGTTGAGCCTTGACAGCTCGGCTTCTTCTCTTTCTCTGGGTCTCTCTCCTAGTCCCTCTGTCTGTCTCTCTGGTTTGCTTGCTAGCTTGCGCGCGCTCACGCTCTCCCTCTCTCTCTCTTTCTCCCTCCCTCTCCCTCTCTCTCTCTCTCTCTCTCTCTCTCTCTCTCTCTCTCTCTCTCTCTCTCAGTCCCTCCCTTTCTCTTCCCTCCTCCCTCCCCTCCTCTCCCCTCCCCTCCCCCTTTGCTGGTTTCGGGTTTGCCTTGCCCGGTGCTGAGCACGCGGCTTTGCTGGGCTCTGAACACAGCACTGCAAAGCTTTCGGTCTGTGGTTGTTTTACGACGACTAAAGTAGTATTTTATTATTTAAGGTTACCAGCAGAAAAACAGAGGGGGCTCAGAGAGGAGAGGAGGAGCCGAGGAAGCCAGGGGAAGGGAAAGAGAGCAAAAGGGAAGAGCAAATGGGAGGATAAAGGAAGTATGGATTACCAGAGCTGATGTGTGAGGCTGACTGGCTCCTCCAAGACAGAAGAGTGAGCTTCTTCCCTTTCTTCCTGTCTCCCTTACATCCCCATGGGCGTGCCTTCTAACTCAGGTTTGAGATAATGGTTTGACAATCCTGTCTGTTCAGATTCTATCTCCCAGGATAATAATGAGCTTAAAAAAACTGTACATCAAACGGGTTGCCATTCACACTCCACGAAGAAAGAGTTCAGTCACATTGATCCCCTAATGACCTAACTTCCATTCCACCCCAAACCAAGTATAGTGCGGACCCAATTCAAAACTGTCACCTCAAGTTTGCCTCTACACAGCACAGACAAGCTACAGAACCACTGCACTTTTCTTTCCAAAATTATTTTGGTAGGGAATATAGATATATGTAAGTTAATGAGCCTACTCCTGAGTTTGTATAAGGTGAAAGAGGGGCTGGAGAAGGGGAAGGAAATTCACTCAAAGAATAAAAGAATTATATTTCTGTTTGGGCAAAAGAAGAAAAAGCAACCTGGGCAAAGTACAGTCATGATGCAACATATGGTGGAAAAAGGTCATAGACTCCTTCTTCATCTAAAGTTCCTTCTGTTATCCAATTCTCCCTAGCTTTTGCTTATTAGGGAGGAGAAAATAAGGTGACCTAACTGAGGGGATGGGAGGGGGAGAGGGAAACTCTCTAAAGCACATTATGTACTTAAACAAACAAACTTATCAAAGTCAATCACTAAGCCAAGCATGTGAAAGAGGGATGGAAACAGAATGGAGTGGAGTTTGGTTAAGGGCTAATTGGGTGATGTGTGCATGTTTGTCTCCACCATCTTGCATTCCATTAAGATGTATGACTACAATGCACCAATAAAATTTTTTTAATGAAAAGAAATATCATAGACCCAGAATAAAATGAAGGAACTGAGGTTTGAGCTTTACCTCTGAAAATTACTGTGTTCATCTAGCTAATGGGATGATTACCTAGATCTAGAAGAAAACTTTCATTTGAAGGAGAAATTAATCCTTCAAGAATGAGAAATAGACTACGGAATTTAAAGGCTTTCCAAAGTATGTCCCTAAGTGGAACTACAAATCATATCGACTCAACAGTCCATTTTTAATGTTTCAGAGGAAATAAGAATATGGGCATGTGTGTAAAGAGCTATTCATATCAAATAATTCAGCTTCTACCCATATGTAAAAATTAGTGTTAAATTTTTCTTCGTCGAACCCTCATATTAAGATATCCAGTCCATTTAATCAGAGAGATAAAGGGCATCTGGGTGAAAGTGAGTTAATGTTGTGTGGTATAAGTATGTTGACCTCAATATACAAACAGAAACTGAGAAACAGTAAGCACTTAAAATTGTGCTTTTTATATTTTTATTGGTGCATCGTAGTCATACATCTTAAAGAGGCATACAGAAGACGGTAGAGGCATATATGCACACATCACTCATATAGCCCTTCCCCAATCCCTGCCCTACTTCCTCCCCTATCCCTCATTCTCATATTTGGCTTAGTGATTGGTTTTTATATGTTTGTTTATGTGCATCATGTACTTTAGGAAATTTACCTCTTCCTCTTCCAATCCCCCCCTCAGTTAGGTAAGTTTTCTCCTTATGTGTCTAGAATCCCTCCTATGACCCATTTTCTTTCTAGCTTCCACATATTAGAGAGAACATCCAATTTTTTTTTTACTTTTTGTGACTGACTAATCTCACTTAGCACAATGTTCTCAAGTTACATCCATTTCCCTGCAAATTACATAATGTTGTTCTTCTTTATGGCTGAGTAAAATTCCATTGTGTACATATCCCGTAGTTTTACTCTCTAATCCTGCCCAGTGAGGTACATGTTATAATACTAATAGACATTTTTGTTCAAAAGCATGTATATACATTGAGCATGTAGAGAAATGGAAACTTATCAGATGAGAGTTACTGAGCTGAAAGGACACATAAAAATAATATTTCATTGTACAAAAAGACAAATTGGAATGAATAAAAAAGAAAACACACAAGGCCATAATAAGTCAAACAGAATCATGACCAAGTACTATGTCTTTGTCTACAAAAGCAACATGTAAGTTATACATAAAACATGTATGAACATGGCCCACAGGTATGCACATTCATTCCTGTATAGGTACACATTTTATGTGTACATTTTTTGCATAAATGTCGATTGAATTTAATTGATTCATAAACTAGCCAAAAATGTTATGAATTGGCAAATATTGCTGTATTAGTTTCTAGGTCTGCCATAACATACTACATTAAGTTTGGAAGCCTAAAGCAACAGAAAATTGTTTTATCACAGTTCTGGAAGCCAGAAGTTTGAAATTAGAGTGTCAGAAGGGCCATGTTCCCTGTACAGGCTTTGTTTCCTTTGATAAAGACACTCTAAATCCAGGATGATTTCACATTGAGATCTCTGATTACTTCTGCAAAAAACTATTTCGTCTAAGATCATATTCTGAGGTTATGGACAGACATGAATTTGAGGGGGACACTAGTCCATTACAGTTGCCAATTTTTTCTTTATGTCACATAAAGATATTAAACAAATTAACCATCTGGTGTACTATTTTTCAAAAGATATTTAACATAAATCATTCAATTGAAATTAACCTTTAGAAGTAAAGCATATCATTTAATTATAGAATTTTACCTGTGTAAAAAACTGATACTTTCATAATTTTTCTCATTTCAGTTGAAAATCCAGAAAAACTTCACTAGGACAACTTTGGGTAATAGTGAAGAAATTTTTACCAGACCAACCCTGATATATATGACAATGTCGAATTCTGGACAAAATATAAAATAGAGCAATCTAAATATGCTTAAAAGTAACCACAAGCAGGCAGAGGTTGGAAAAGAGCTGACAAATGAAAGGAGGGGAAAATGCTAGATGAGTTTCCCCTTTGCTGGGAATTTTTGCCTGATGGCAGTCCCCAGGCCAAAACAATAAATAAAACGGTAGAGAATCTAAAATCAGCATTGCACCTATTAAATGTTTAAAAACTGGATATTGAAGTAAAAATAAATAAAAACCTGATTTGTAGCATATGCCAATTTAAATACACGTGCCATCAATAGCTCCATGAACATGGAGCTGGGAAGGGATATGCACAGTTGGAGCTCACAGCTGTGTCAGCCAATTTCCACACACAACTGCTCACATTCCAGTGGCTTGAAGAATTGGAAGACAGAGTTCAGGATAGCCAACACAGTTGGAAACTCTTGTGAGAAATCCAAGAACAGAAAAATCTGTAGTGGGAGCCCCAAAGTCTGTGTATAAACTGCCCAGCTCTCTTGTAGAATCATGAAATATGCATGTGGGGATAGATTCCAAGCTGTATAAATACAGCTGAAATAATTAAACAGTTTTCAACATTGCCCACCACAAGGGAGAGTTTGGAGTTTCACTTCAGCCACTTAACTATCTATTGAAACAAGCAAAAATCAATTCTCTACAGAGAAATAAAAAAAGGATAAAGGGACCCTACAATATATCATTCCAAATTCAAAATACACCTCAAAATTACTCAGATGACAAAGAAACAGGAAAATATTACCTATACTCAGAAGAAAACACACTCAGTAGAGACCAGCCCTGAAATAAACCAGATGATAGAATTCTAAGAAAGGAATTTGAATCATCTATTGCAACAATACTAATAGAAATACAAAAAGCATATTTGTAATAAATGAACAAATAGGAAATCATAGATGTGAAGAAAAAGTTAAAAGCCAGATACAAATTCTTGAACTAAAAATTAAAATATCTAAAGTTCATTGGGTAGGATTAACAGCAGATTGGATATGACAGAAGAAAAAGTAGGGTAAGTGGAAGATAAATCAATAGATACTCTACTGCCTGAAGTATATAGAGACAAAAGGTTGAAAAAGATGAACTGAGTAGTAACATACAAGTAAATAGACTCCCAGGAGGCAAATAAGAAGGAAAAAATGGAAAAATAATGTGTAAGATATTTCTAAATATAATGAAAACCTGTGAAATTGAGTACATTATATCAATTACATCTCAGTAAAGCTGCTTTTGAAAACTGAACAAAATAAAACACATACATTTACATATTAAATAAATTTAATGGATTTAAAACATGATTACACACAAAGGTAAAAATCTTGAAAGCATGCAGAAAAAAATGTATATGTAGGAACCACAACATCTCATAAGAGAAGAGGATCTTTAAATTTTGACATCAGGCTGGGATGTAGCTTGATGGTAGAGTGCCTGCCCAGTACAGCTAACACCATTATCAATGCTGAAATACTAAAAGCTTTTCCTCTTTAGATGAGGAACAATTTAAGAATGCCAACTTCTGCCACTCCTATTCATCATAGTACTCTTAGCTTTAGTGAGTGCAACTGGGTAAGAAAAAGAAATAAAAACATACAAATCTGAAATGGAGAGGTTTATAACATGATTTTATAAAGAAAATATCTCAAAAATTCTACCCCCAGAAATACTTTTTAGAACCAAGAAACAACTTTAGTATAGTTGCATGATACAAAATCAACATACAAAAACAATTGCTTATCTATACAATATAAACACATTATCCTAAAAATATTATGAAAACAATCCTATGCACAAGCACATCCAACAATTCAATATGTTGGAAGAAATTTAACCATGGAAGAGAAAGACTTGTATATACTGAAAATTATGAAATATTGATAAAATAAATCATAAAAACAAATAATCAGAAAGGCATGTTCATGATTTAGAAAAATTAATATTGATAAAACATCCATGCTACCCAAAGCAATCTACAAATTTATTACAATTCTCATGAAAATTCCAATTACATTTTTCCAGATATAGAAAAGATAATTCTAAGCCGGGCGTGGTGGTGCACGCTTGTAATCCCAGCATTCGGGAGGCTAAGACTGGATGATCACGGCTCACAGACAGCCTCAGCTACTTAGTGTGGCCCTCTGCAACTTAGTGAGACCCTGTTTTAAAATTAAGACTAAAAAAAATAGGACGGGGGTGTAGCTTGGAGGTCAAATACCCCTGGGTTCCATCCCCAGACCCGCAAAAAAAAAAAAAGAAAGAAAAGATCATTCTAAAATTCATGTGACTCTAAGGACTCCAAATAGCCAAAACCTTGATCCAAAAAAAGCAGAACTAGAGGCACCATACCTCCTGATTTTAAGTTATATTATAAAGTTGCAGTAAATAAAACAGTGAAAAACAAACAAGAAATAGTGAAACAAAATAAAGTACATGATATAAATTCAACCAAGTGATCTTGTTTAATAAGGGGGCCAAAAATACACAATGGGAAAAAGATAGTTTAACAAATGATGGTGGGAATACTATACATTCACATGAAAAAAATTGTCCCTTTGTTATGCTATGCATAAAAATTAACTCAAAATGGATTAAATTGTTAATCATAACACCTGACATCTAAAACTCCTAGAAGAAAAAAGAGGAAAACTTTTTGATACTGGCCTTTGCGTTACTTTCATGAATATGATCCCAAAATTACAGGCAAGGAAAGCAGAAGTAGACATATAGAAGTACAGCAAATTAAAAAAGTTTCTGCATGGCAAAGAAAACAAACAGATCAAAAACAGTATACAGAATGTAAATGGGGAAAATATTTACAAAGGATAGAGTTGATAAAAAAAAATTAGTATCCATAATACATATAGAACCCAAACAAATTGATAGGAAAACAACTTGATTTTTTTTTTTTTTTTTTGCGGGTCTGGGGATGGAACCCAGGGGCATTTGACCTCCGATCTACACCCCCTGCCCTATTTTTATTCTTTATTTTGAAACCAGGTCACACTGAGTTGCAGAGGGCCTAAATAGATGATACTCTCCATGAACCATGATCCTCCGGTTTCAGCCTCCCTAATGCTGGGATGACAAGCGTGCGCCACCACACCCAGCTCAACAACCTGATTTTTTAATGAGCAAAGAACCTTCCAAAGAAGACAAACAAATGACGAATATGTATTTGAATAAATTCTTAACACTACTAGACATCAGAGAAATGCAAACAAAATTAAACAAAAACCCCTGTCCAGCAAAAGATACCATTAAGAAAGTACAATGACAACCACAAATTGAAAGAAAGTACTTTCAATACATACATGTGACAAAGTCTTCATATCCAGAATATATAGGAATTCTCTAAAACAATAGTAAAGTTTGAAAATAAACAACAAATGACAAGCCAAACATGGTGACACACACCTGTAATTCCAGTACATGTGAGGCTGATCTTGGAGGATCACGGATTTAAGGCTAGACTCAGCAACTTACAAGACCCTCAGCACCTCAGTGAGAACTTTTTTCAAATTAAAAAAAATGGCTTGGGGTGTAGCTTGGAGGTAGAATGTCCCTGAGTTAAATCCCTAGTAAAGAAAATGTCAAAACACTTTAATAAACATGGCAGTAAAGAAGATATTTAAAAATATTCAAACGGCTAAAAAGAAGGTGCATCATTAATCACAATAAGCCAAATTAAATCTGTAATAAAATTTTACTACACATTCACTATAATGGAAAAAAATACTTAATTTTATATTCTCTAATTGGCAATATAAATTATTGTCAAAGATGTGTAGCAACTGGAACTCTTCATACATAAAATACTAAAGTTTAAAATAGTATTGGGGTGGGGTATAGCTCAGAGGTAGAATGCCCCTGGGTTCCATCCCCAGTACCCCAGTACCGCAAAAATAAAATAAAATAGTATAACCTGTTTGAAAGTCTAGCAGTTTCTCACAAAATTTAATATATACCTTTACCCACAGCAATCCTACTTACAGGTATATAACCAGTAGAAAGGAAATCATATGTTAATAGAAAGACTGGTACAAAAAGTCCCTAGCAGCTTCATTCACAATAGCTAAAAGTCAGGAAAAAAAAGCAAAGTCCATAACATCAGATTGAATAAACAAGCTGTGATGTATTCATACATGTTCTTTGCAATATGAAAATGAGCACACTACTTATTTTTACTTATTGTTTACACTTTCATTAGTGCATTGTAGTCTCACATCACAATGTAGTTCAGAGTGATAATGAAATACATGCACACAGCACTTGGTGAGCTTTGCCCCAGATCCCTCTTCATTCCCTCCCATATCCCATACATGATGTTGAGATTAGCACTGGTATTCTCACTTATGTACATAACATCAATGGGATTACCTCCATTGTTAATTCCCCCCAACCATCATCCTTCGCTGGACTACCTCCTTCACTCCACCGTGGCTTTTTCTCCATTATCTAAAGTACCACTTGTATCCCCCTTACTCCCTATTTTCTGCATATGAGAAAAAAACATGACCCTTCACTTTCTGTGACTGGCTAATCTCACATAATATAAAGTTCTCCAGGTCCAGCCATTTTTCTACAAATGGCATAATTTTGTTTTTTATTTCTGAGTAGAATTCCATTGTATGTATACTCCATAATTTTGTAATCAATTTATCCATCGATGGACACCTAGGTTGGTTTCATAATTTGACTATTGTAAATTATCCTGCTATAAACATGCTTATGTGTGTATTATTATAATATTCTGATTTCAGTGCCTTTGGAAAGATACCCAGAAGTAGGATAGCTGGATCATATGGTGGATCCATTTCAAGTTTTCTGAGGGATCTTCACATTGATCTCCATAGAGGCTGCACTAATTTGCAATCCCACCAAGAGCATATAAGAAATCCTATAATTACCAGCTGGGCATATTGGCCCATTCCTGTAATCTCAGTACTTGGGAGGCTGAGACAGAAGGATTTTAAGTTCACTGCCAACCTCAGCAATATCATGAGGCCCTCCACAACTTAGCAAGACTGTTCAAAACAAAATAAATAAATAAAACAAAATAGAGCTGAGGATGTAGCTCAGCAGTAAGTACAATGCCTCTGGGTTCAACACCCAGTACCAAGAAGAAAAAAAAGAGAGAAAAAAAAGGAACTGTATTTTCCCACGTCTTTGCCAGCATTTATTGTTTGACTTCTCCTTCTCCTTCTCCTTCTCCTTCTCCTTCTCCTTCTCCTTCTCCTTCTCCTTCTCCTTCTCCTTCTCCTTCTCCTTCCTCCTCCTCCTCCTCCTCCTCCTCCTCCTCCTCCTCCTCCTCCTCCTCCTCCTCTTCTTCTTCTTCTTCTTCTTCTTCTTCTTCTTCTTCTTCTTCTTCTTCTTCTTCTTCCTTCTTTTCCTTCTCCTCCTTCTCCTTCTTTTTTTTTGTGGTACTGGAGATGGAACCCAGGGCATTCTACCTTCGAGATACATCCCCAGCCCTAGTTTTTAGTCTTTATTTTTGAAACAGGCATCACTAAGTTGCAAAGGACCTCACTAAGTAGCTGAGGCTGTTTGCGAACCATAATCCTCCACCTCCTAAATGCTGGGATTACAAGCATGAGCCACCATGCCCAGCATGTTGTTTGACTTTTTGATAATTGCCATTCTAATTGTAGTTAGATAAAATTTCAATGTAGTTTTAATTTGCATCTCCCTGATTGCTAATGATGTTGAACAATTTTCATATATTTATTGGTCATTTGTATTTCTTCTTCTGTGAAGTATCTAGTTCATTTTCCCATTTCTAGATTGGGCTATTTTTTATTTAATGTTAAGTCTTATGTTCTTTGTATATTCTAGATACTAGTCCTCTATCAAAGTAGTAGCTGGAAAAGATCTCCATTCTGTAGGCTCTCTCATTAGAATCTTGATCGTTTCTTTTGATGAACAGAAACCTTTTAGTTTAATGCCATCCTATTTATTAGTTCTTGTATTGATTTCCTGTGCTTTGGGGGTCTCATTAAGGAAGTTTCTGCCTATACCTATATGTTATAGCTTTGGAACTATGCTCTTCTCTACTAACTTCAAAGTCTCTGGCCTAAATTCCAGGTCTTTGATCCATCTTGAGTTGACACTTGTGCAGGGAGAAAAGATTATAATTTAATTCCATTTTCCTACAAATGGATAACCAGTTTTCCCAACATTATCTTTTGAAAAAGCTGTCTTTTTCCCAAAACATGTTTATGGCACCTTTGTCAAAAATTATCTGTAAGTGTGTGAATTTGTTTCTGTATCTTCTATTCTGTTCCACTGTTCTATGTGAACACACTATTTATACATGCAAGGATGTATATGGATCTCAAAAAACATGCTGCTGGTTGAAAGAAACAAGATAAAAAGAAGGAATACGTACTCAGTGATTCCATTTATATGAAATGCAGAAACAAGAAAAAATAATCTATGATAAGACAAGTGAGAAAAATGATTCCGTAAAGGGTGGAGGAGTGTCTATAAAGGACACAAAGAAACTTCCCAGAATCATCAAATGTTCTTTATTATAATCTGGGTAATGGTGACATGAACGTATCAATTTGTTGAAAATTTGTCTAAGATTTATGGCTTTCATTAACTATATAAGTATATCTCAATAAAGCACCTTCTGGAAACCCAAACAAAAAGATCACCTCAATAGTCCTATAACTATTAAAGAAATTGAAAACTAAGCTCTTCACATGAAGAAAATATAGGCCAAAATGGCTTTGCTGCAATTTCTACCAGCCATTCAAGATAAAGATAATTATAATCTAACAAAAACTATCCCACAGGATAAAGAAAAATGCAATACTTCACAAATCATTTAAGAGATAAATGTAACCTTGAGACCATTCTGATTCATGGTCATTAATGAACAAATCCAACAAACTCATAATTCATATTCAACTACATATAAACAGCCTAAAACATCATGACCTAGTTGTGTTTATCCCAGGAAAGCAATTCTGCTCAGAATTTTTAAAATGTATTTCACTGCTTTATATATTTTAGAGAACAACATTCTGATTATATAAAGAGACACATGTATGAAGCATTGATAACCTTTAATATCCATTTTTCAAAAATGGCAAACAAGGATTACAGGGGAACTTTCTTATGGTGATACAATGTTATAAATAAAATATAGTTGAACATATTTCACTTATCTATAATGCATTAAAATAATTATCTTTGAGACTGAAGAGACAAAGTGTTATCATCACGAATCTTCAGCATTATAGTGGAGGTCTTAATTCAGTGATTAGGGCTAGAAAAATAAATAAAAATGTAAGTATTGGAAAAGAAATATAAAATTCATTATTCATGGATTATATTACTGAGTACACAGAAAAATACAAAAAAAAATCTATGGATAAGCTATTATTTTTGCAAAGAGACTTAATTCAAATTGCCAGATATAAAACAGTATACAAAAAATCCATTTTAGTTATATAAATGAGCAAGAAATATTTAAATCCCAATTATAATAGCATAAAACATATCTATTCAGTTATGTTTCTGAATAAAATATTGTCAGAGGCAACAATGAGAAACCTGGACATTTTGTAAAAAAAAAAAATAACATTAAATGCACCAGATGATAGTGGGAACAAAGATTAAATTAATTTTAATTTTAAAATTCCAAGGAACAGAAAACTTTTACAAGGTGAGTTGGCAATATCTAACTCATTTCTCCCCTGGAAAATGTGCTAACACTGAAAACAGACTGAGAATCAGGCTTACTCAGGCAAAGAGGCTCTGCTGGGAAAAAGAAAAACTAGCAAAGCTTTTTGCAGTTTGATAGGGCTGGTATGACAAATTAAAAAATGAGAAGACTCAAATACTCAGCAGATTTTCCCCACTGGACATTTGCTGACTTCTGGTCCTGAACAAGAATATGGGGAACTAGGTAAAAGTATTTTGAAAAGTTAAAGTAAAATCTCCATCAATCACCCTATACTTAAGAAACAAACACGTACCTAGAGTTTGTGTTTAAGGAAGCTGCAAACTGAATAGCTTATTTGGATCTATCATAATCTTTCAGGAATTAGAAGACAAAAACAAACCATGCTCTGACATTCTAGAGAAGCTAAGCAAATCAATAGACTGAGTATCAATAAAACTGTGGTAGAATTCTCATGCAGATCAGGGTGGGGGTTACTGGAGATTGAACCCAGAGGCAATTTTTGTCTATATTAAAGTAAGCCTCCTTCCACCTTATTTACTTAAGAGAAAGTGAAAAGGTTAAACTCATTCTAAAATATATCATCTGGCATTTCTCTAATTCTTTTATACATGATGCATGACATGCAATGAAAGCATTTACATATACAAAATATGACATATGAATAAAAAGAAAGATAAAAGGTATAGAACAATATATAATGATCTATGTGTTGAAATAATGAGAAAATGAATTTAAAATTATGATTTCACTCATTGCTAATGGTATTGAAAATGTTTTCATATATTTATTGGCCATTTGTATTTCCTCTTTGGAGAAGTGTCAGTTCAGTTTTATTGTCCATTTTTATTTTTTAGTGTTACATCTTTTAAGTACTTTGTATATTTTAGATATTAGTCTTCTATCAGAGTAACAGCTGGCAAATCTTTTTCCCCATTCTATAGGCTCTCTCTTCAGACTCTTATGGTTTTATTTTTTTGCAGAAGCTTTTCAATTTGATAGTATCCCACTCATTGATCCTTAGTTTTATTTCCTGAATTTAGAGGTCTTATTGGAAAAATCTCTATCAGTGCCAATGTTAGAGAGTTGGTCCTATGCCCTCTTTTACTAATTTCAAAGTCTCTAATGTAATTTCTAGGTCTTTAATCCATCTTGAGCTGACTCTTGGGCAGGAAACTCAAAATTACACTGAGATTCTATCTAACTCTAGTTATAATGATAATTATCAAGAATACAAACAACAGTAAGTGCTGGCAAGGTTGTGGGAAATAGGAATTCTTAGACACTGTTGATGGGACTGCAAATCAGTACAATCACTGCGGAGATCAGTATGGAAGTTTTTCAAAAGACTAGAAATGGAACCACCATATGATCGAGTTATACCATTCCTCAGTATCATTCTAAAGAATTAATTTCAGAATACTATAGTGATAATTGCATATCCATGTTTATAGCAGCACAATTCACATTCAAATTGTGGAACCAATCCATGTGTTTATCAACAGATGAATGGATTACAAAACTGTGCTATATGCATACAATGCAATGTTACTCAATGATAAAGAAAAACAAAATTATGTCATTGGCAGAAAAATGGATGAGAATAGAGAATAATATGCTAAGTGAGATCAGCCAGTCTCAGAAGGTCAACAATGGAATGCTTTCTCTTATATGTAAAAGTTAGAAAATAGAAAGCAAAAGAGACTTTAGATAATTAAGGAGAGTAACCAGTAGAATAATAGATGGGGATGGGGGAATGTGGAAAGAGGAAAAGGAAGACTTGAAGAAAAAACTATTTAAATTATATCATACCAATCTCGCTTTTATTTTGTATGGGGAAGGGTGAGTACTAGGGTGGAACCTCAAGGGAAACACAGCAAGACCTGTGTGCATGTTTGTATGATTTTGAAACTCACTGAACTGTAAAATTATGATACACCAATAATAGTATACAAAATTACCTATGCTTGATATTTTTATTTATTTATTTATTTTACTTAATACATATTTTATTGAAAATAAATGGTATACATTCAAACTGTACTTGGTTATGCTTGATATTTTTAAAGAAAAAGAGGAAATGTAAAATGAAGAGTTATTAAGAACTGCAAAATCGATCATTTGAATTGATGACAAAAGGAGCAATTATATATGCCAAAATGGACAAACTAGAACTCAGTGCATGGCTTTAATAGGATATTAGACACAAAATAGCAGTATTACATAACTTAAAAATAATGAAAATACAGAATCTGAAGCATATGAACAAAAAGAATTGGAAAAATGATAGGACCGACCACAAGACACACAGAAGACACAGTCAAAAGTATAGCATACAAATAATAAGAGAAAAGAACTGGGGCAGAAGTGATACTCAAAGATAAAGTATCCAAAAAGTTCACAAAACTACTGAAAGACACAACTTACAGAATTAAGAAGCTCAGTGGACCATAAACAGGATAAGCAAAAAGAAAGCCATACTTAGGTACAGCATAGTCACATATCTAAAAAACAAAGATAAAAGAATATGCTTAAGAACCCAAAGGAATAAAAGTTTCTACATTGAGAGTAACAATGGTAAAACTAAAGGCAGATTTCCTAAAAGAAATAATATGAACCAGAAGGCAATGTTATGACATTTTAAAAGGGCTAAAGTAAAACTTAGCAAACTGTACTATCAACATATAATTCTTCACTCAAGGAAAACATTTTTCAACAATGTGAAATATAAAACACTTTCAGATGAACAAAGATTGAAGTATTTTCTCATCAGTAGACCAACATTAAAACAAAACTTGACAAAACAAAACAAAATTATTTAGGCAAAAGGAAAATGATAGCAGATGGAAACATAAAAATTAAAAAGGGCATGAGATAATAAATAGGTGGGTAAATATAATGAATGTTTACTATATAAAACAGTAATTGTAATACTTTGTGGAATTTAATTATATTTTAGACTGAAATTCTTGACAAAAATAATGAAGAGAGATGATACAGATAATTAATGCTTTTAGCAGTGTCAGTGAAGTGGCACAACTAATAAGTCAAGATTTTTTTTTAATTTTAAGGTAACAACTAAAATAGTAGAAGTATAACTAACAAATTTAATAGAGGGAAATAATGCAAAATAAAATATCTACTATTCTTTTAAAAGGCCAGAATGGGAACAATGAAAGTAAAAAAGGAATATACAACAAATATTACAAATAGATTAAGTACCGATAGATATATATTCTAATCTATATTATGTCAGTAATTAAGCTAAATACAAATAAATGAAATATTCCCAAGTAAAATACTAAGCTTGCCAGAACAGACTTTTTTTTTGCAGGTCTGGGGATGAAACCCAGGGGCATTCGACCTCCAAGCTACAAACTCTGGCCTGTTTTTTACTCTTTATTTTTTTTTCAACTTTCCACATTCTTTATTTCTTTTTTTTTACAAATTTTTTATTGAACCTATTTGGTTTACATTTAAGCTATGCTTGGTGCCCTCTCTCCTCCACCCCCATTTTCCCTTCATCCCTCCCTCCAATTATTTTCCAGGGTAACCATGCCACATTCATAATTTTACACATATTCGGATGTAGACCCTCGTTAAACAAGTTCAGCATTCCTCCTCTCCTATCTTTCCATTCAAGCTCTGCTGGTATTTCCCCTCCATTATCTGGAGTCCCACTAGTATCCTCTATGTTCCCTAGTTTGGGCATATTAAAGGAAACATATGTCCCTTCTCCTTCTGTGCTTGGCTGATCTCACATAATGCTCTCTAGGACTTTCCATCTTCTTGCAAACGATATGATTTTGTTCTTCTTTATGGCTGAATAGAATTCCATCGTGTGTATTTCCCACAGTTTTGTAATCCATTCATCAGTTGATGGAGGCCTGGGTTGGTTCCATATTTTGGCTATTACGAATTGTGCTGCTATGAACATAGGTATGCATAAGTTGCTGTAGTTCTCTATATTCCACCCCTTTGGAAAAATACCCAGGAGTGGTAGAGCTGGGTCATATGGTGGATCTATTCCCAGTTTACTCTTTATTTTGAAACAGGGTCTCACTGAGTTGCAGAGGCCTCACCAAGTAGCTGAGGCTGTCCCCAAACCGCCATCCGCTGGTCTCAACCTCCCAAATGCTGGGATTACAAGCCTGTGCCACCACGCCTGGCTCAGAAGAGACTTTTAAAAACCTAAATATATGCTAATTACAAGAGACACATTTTCAATTTTTGTATATGAAGAACTTGAATATAAAAGGACTATGAAAACATTTATTAACCAAAAATATAGATAGTGACAGTATATTAAATATCAGAAAAAAACAAAAAATATTACTACAGGTAAAAAGTAATATTTTACAATTATAAGAGGATCAATTGAATAGGAAGCTATTATAGTTGTTAATGGGGATGTTAAAAAATTTGTGAACATCTTTAATCTACCTCAAATCCCAATCAGGTCACCAGGGAAGAGTTTTGCAGAAATTGCTAGGCTAACCCTAAAATTCATATAGAAATGCAAAGAACTAAAAGCCAATGACAATCCTGAGAAAAAAATAAGACATCTGGAAGATTTACCTGAACGTATTTAAAATATAGTATGAAAAACCCGTGGTATTCATAAAAGATTGACCAGGATGGTTATAAACATAATGGAATATAAAGCCGGGCGTGATAGTGCACGCTTGTAATCCCCGTGCTTGGGAGGCAGAGACAGGAGGATCGCGCAGGTTCGAAGCCAGCCACGCACGCTGGCTTAGGAGACCCTGTTTCCAAATAAAAATAAAAAATAGGTCTGGGAGTGTAGCCCAGATGTAGAAGGGCTTCCAGGAACCCCAGTACCACCAAAATAAAAAAATAAAAAATAAATAAACATAATGGAATATAACAAAGAGTTCAGATATGTACTATGACATAGATTTTGTTTCAAACAAGTGACATTGAAATGCAGGGTATAAACCATAGGCTTTCAAATAGTGCTATAATAAGTGTGTGTGTGTGTGTGTGTGTATGTATATATATATATATATATATATATATATATGCATATACATACATATATATATGGAAAAGACTGCAACTATATTCTAAACTTGCAAAATTTATGTGAAAAGTAAAATAATCTTAGTTGGGTGTGGTGGCATATGCCTGTAATTCTGGTATTTAGGAGACTGAGACAGAAGGATAGTAGGTTTAAGGCCAGCCTAGGTAACTTAGCAAAATGCTGCTTCAATTTTATTTATTTATTTATTTATTTATTTATTTATTTATTTATTTATTTATTTTGGTACTGGGTTTCCTGGAAACCCTTCTACCTTCAGGCTACACTCCCAGACCTATTTTATTTTTGGAAACAGGGTCTCTTAAGCCAGCGCAGCTGCTTCGAATCTGCAGGATCCTCCTGTCTCCGCCTCCCAAGCGCAGGGATTACAAGCGTGTACCAATCCTGGTTCGATTTTAAAAAATAAAATATAATAAAAAAGGTTAGGAGTATAGTTCAGAAATAGAATGTCTCCCTCTTGAAATGGACCATGCTTTCCCTTAAATGTGTATCTCCCACTTTCCTAAATAAACTTCTTTGTCTCTGAAAAAAAAAGAATGTTCTTGAGTTCAATCCTCAGTACAAAAATATATCTAAGGATAAATATTTTGCAACTTTGATATAGGCAAGGATATTTCTCACAGAGGACAAAAAGCACCAATTGTGAGAGATAAAAGATTTACAACATTAAAATTAATTTTTTCATTAAAATATGAATAAAAATTAAAAAGTAATCCACAAGGTGGGAAATGACATTTGAGGCACATATATATACAAAACTTATATTAAGAAAATATTGAGAACTTCTACAGCCCTTAGTTAAGAATGTTTGCAATATCATTAAATGGTTACATTTTAGGTGATTATACCATTAGTTATACAAGATCATCAGGTTTTCTGTTTGGCCTACAAAGATTAAGATATTTCCTATTTGACCCTTTTACAAAATGTTTGCTGACTCCTAAGCCAATGAAGTTGAAAGATTTAAAACAGTGATCTCAATGTGTGGCCATTAGGCCAGTAGCTTTTTAGAAACTTCTTAGAAATGCAAACTCCTAGGCTCCATTCCAGATATATTAAATCAAAAATTTTAAAATAATTCATGCTTTAATATCTATCCTGGTTATTTTAATACATGCCAAATTTTTAAAAACACCAGTCTGCAATTCTGAGCATGAATGATCATACAAGTAGTTTTGAGTGTAATTTTGAGTATAATAACACACATATAATAAAGAACATACTATATGATTCCAATTATTTTATTTTATTTTATTTTATTTTATTTTTTATTGTACTGGGGATTAAAAACAAAGGCATTCTACCTTTGAGCTATACCCCCAGCCTTATTTTATTTCTTATTTGGAAACAAGGTCTTGCTAGGTTGATGAGCATCTCACTATTAACTGAGGCTGTCCTCGAACCTGTTATCCTTCTGAACCCGCTTCCCAAATACTCCCAAGTAACCATGCCCTGATCTTATATGATCTCACTTATGTAAAACTATGTAAAATTTAAAAACAGCAGGAGATGACTACACGTGAAAAGTTTTAGTGACTGGAAAGAAGCATAAGATAGGTTTTTGGAAAATTAGTAGTAACGTGTTTCTTTATGCAGTCGCTTTTTATCCAAAGTTTTCATGAATTTGTGAAAATTCATGGTCATAGCGCCGGGCATAGTGCCGCATGCTTGTAATCCCCGCGCTTGGGAGGCAGAGACAGGAGGATTGCGCTGGCTTAAGAGACCCTGTTTCCAAATAAAAATATAAAAATAGGTCTGGGAGTGAAACCCGGAGGTAGAAGGGCTTCCAGGAACCCCATTACCACCAAAGAAAAAAAAATTCATGGACATATATTTTATGTAATATGTATCATACACACTTTATCATTCTTCTTTCAAGGGATACTAAGGTTCCTTCCACATCTTGGCTACTGGGAATACTGCTAAAACAAAAAGAAGGGTGCAGATATTTTTTAAGATCCTGGTTTCCTTTGGGTATATACCCAAAAGTAAATTGCTGTATCATACAATGAAATCTGCTGTTAAAGCTCTCTGTTGAGTTTTTCAGTTATTTTTCAGCTCCATTATTTCTGTTTTATTTTATCTTATTCTATCTTGAGTTAGTTTTACTGATACTTTTGCAGAGCAATCCAACTAACTCTGCCTTTACCGAATCCAAATTCCATGGACAATTTATGTGGCTTTCTAAAAACATTTACACAAGTGACCATTCTCTTCTTCTTGAAAGATGTTCTCTTTTTAGCCTCCATGATGCCATACTCTCCTATTTGGGGAGTTCATAGGGCTACTTCGTAGGGTCCACAAACAGGATCAAGGTCTGTTGGCCTGCTTCCATTGGCACAAACATTGTGCATCCCTCAAACTCACAAGCTCAAGCAATGACCCTGAATACATGGGATATTGAGAGCTTAGGGCATCCTCGGAATACCTGATGCTTCTGAATATCAGGAACTATAAATATCTTGATTCCTTATTTGTTTGCTTATTTTTAGCTCCTAACTGTTCATCATTAGTCTCCTTTGCTAAGCACTTTTCATTTCTCACCTCTATTGTTGGACAGCCCCAGGGTTTAGTGCTTAAACCTCTTCTCTTTTCTCCATTCTCACTCCTTCAATGGGCTCCTTTAGGCTTCTTGCTTTAATTTTGTTTATACACTGATTATTCCAGAAATTAGATTTCCAGACCTAATTAAATTTCTTTTCCCTAAAGGGCACCTCAAATTTAACATATCCAAAGCCAAAATTCAGATTTTTATTTTTAAATCTATTCTTCCTACAGGTTTTGCAATCTTACAACATTCTCAATTATAGATGCCACAAAAAAACTTGTGAGTTGACTTTATTCTTTTGTCTCACACTCTCTTTTACTCAGCATTCTCACTACTGTGACCCAAACACCTACCACACAAAATTTAGAGTTTATTTGCTCAGTGTTCAGAGATTTCAGTCCAAATCATAACAGCTCCCTAGCAGGATCGAGGGCTGCAGTTCTTGAGGGCATCATGGCAAGCAGCAGCGTTATAATGGTGAGAGCTTATGGTGGCAGAGGAGAAAGAAAAGGGGAGCTGTAGCTGCTTCTGGCCATGGCCCCAGGTATCCTTTCTCAGCAACCAAGTCCTTCCTCCAATATGGCTGCCTTGTCTACCACATACCATCTGGATGACATTTTAAATTCAAACAGACACACCTTACATCCAATCCATCAGCAAATACCGTTGGCTCCGTTTTCAAAGTATATCCACAATCTAATCACATCTGGTCACATCTGTCTCTATTGCTACGACTCTAATTAAGTGTTGTCATCTTTAACTTGGTCTATTTTAATAGCCTCATAGACTCCTGCTTTCATCTATAAGCTCCTACTGTCTATTCTTCACCATAGAACCAGAATTAGCTTTTGAAAACATAAGTAATATTATATAACTCATTCGTTTAAAATTCTCCAATAGCTAGCCTAATCATTCAGAGTAAAAGCCATAACTTTCATAATGACATGCAACTATTATGCCATTTGAACTTGAACTCCCACTGCTCTTTTTCTATATCACCTTGCTTCACTACTTGCTATTCCCAAATACATCAAGTATGCTCCCACCTCTGCCTGGAATACACTTGTCACTGCATGTCTCCCTCTTTACTTTCAGATACTTTAAAATATCTACTCAGACATAACCTTAATAGATAGGACTTTACAATCTTTCTCTATGGAACATTAACAGCATCCCACATCCCCACACACTTTCTACTTTCCTGTACTATGAGATACTTATTATCTAATCAACTTTATTTTTCTATTCCTCCACTAGAATATAATCCCCATAAGAGCAAACAGTTTGCCTGAGTTTTTATAGATTTGTCCTCAGCCACAAAGAAACACCTTGGCATACCAAAAATTCCCAATAAATATTCATTGAAATAATTCTCAACAAATAAAGTGTTAAAACTATAGTATTCTCCCACCAGAATAAAGCTTTCTAATAAACAGTAAGAAGAATGAAAAGATCATTTTACCTAGTTCTTTAAATAAATTCTGATGAACTATACAATTCAGTAATGTATTCATTTCCTATTGCTAATATGACAAATAACCATAAACCTAACAGCTTAAAGCAACGCAAATTTATACGCTTACAGTTCTAGAGGTCAAATGCTAAGAGAACAACCTGTTCTTTGCGGTTTATGGCTTCTTCAAAACAAGGCTGCAGATTAGTATCTTCACATATCTCACACACACTCTGTGTGTCTTTGTCTCTTTCTCTCCTCAGCTTTCATTATAGCAACTCCTTTTGTGATTCTAGCCTTTCTACCTCCTTTTTATGAGGACTCTTGTGATTACATTGGAATTCTTAGATAATCAAGAATTATCTCCCCATTTCAAGGTTCTTAACTTAATCATAACTGTAAAGTTCTTTTGATGCAGAAGGTAAAATAATCAAATTAATGGGATCAGAACATCTTAGGAGGGTCATGATTCATCCTTCCATATTGCAGAAGAGCAATTTAAGTCATAAAAGAAGTAATAATTATATAGTGCTTTAACATGTACTGGGCCATCATGCTAAACATGTTATATAAAGTATATTATTGAATTCTCACAAACAACACTAACTGGTAGTTACTATTATTATTTTCTTTATACAAGTACTTAACAGTGAATTAGTGCATTAAACAGGGATTAGGTAACTAATTGGATATTTTCCAAATCCAAACCTTTAGGATTCTGAGTTTTTACTGGAACAATTTAGTTCATAAGAAAGACAAAAAGGAGGCTCTGCTATTGTGCTGATGTAAAATTCAAAATGATCCAGAGTAAAAATCATCTTTCTTCCAATGGTGTATAGCTTGCACCACTTGCCAACCTTCAGTCATATCAGGCTCCTCTTCATAGGCAAGAATTCATTACCACCCATTTAAACTTCCAAAGGCTTTGGCTTATCTCTGGAAGATACAGTAATGCTATCCAAATATTTATTTCCCTATACTTTGATCCCCTTAACATTGCATAGCTTCACATGACTAGTTATGGCTAATTCAATGCGGTTAGACAGGTATTATGCCACTTTTAGCTAGTCCTTTCTTCTATGTTAAACGTGGAGACAAATAAATCAAATGATGCAGCTATAAAACACCTTTAGCCTGTGTTCTTGAGGGACTGGAATAGAGCTCCCCATACCAACCAGCCTTGGAAAGTTTTCCCTCCCTAAAAGGGAGGGGAAACTGTTAATTGTGTCTAGATGTTAAGATGGGGTAGAGGGAAATCTGTTAACACAGCATTGTCTAGATGAACCTAACATACTGTCACTGATGGGCATCTCTGAATCCTCTGCTAAGCATCTCAGACTGCATTTAATCTCTCCACTACCAAATAATATATGCAAAGTATCTTTCTAAGGAAGGGGGAAGAAAGCCACCTGGAGAGTCATTTGTTCTAAGAGAAATTAACAAAGTATCTAGTTGTGCTGATCTTCTTGGAAAGATAAATGTGGGGCCTGACCTTATCCCCTCCTGAGACCAGATGCTCAGGTCTGTTTAGAGCCCAGTCTCATCTCAAATTGCTATAAATGAAGGTGACCTCTAGGTCTATAATTAATGTGTACAGTTAACACAGCTGATTCTTATTTGCTTTCCTTGTATTTTTTCAACTGAGAATATATTATGAGAAACAATTCAGGTTGAAAGTCATAGTCCCTTTCCTCAATGAATTCAATCTAATGGGGAAGTGGAAATGTACTCACTCAGTTTATAAACTATGCTGAGCCAGTGATGTTATGGATAGGCATGCTCTGAAGGAATGAATGACTCAAGGGGACTAGATTATAATAAGGAAAAAAATCAGAGATGAGTGTCATTATTTTATACCCCACTACCCTGTCCAGCATACCCTCCATCATAAGCAGAATAATCTCAGACCTTGAAATCTGGATATTACATTTTACTTGCATAAGATTCTTCTAGTGAGATAACTAGTATTTTGCTCACCATTAAACTTTAAACATGTTAAAATATTTCTCATGTATTTTATCTGTTTTAGATTAAACATATTTCAATAGTTTTAGCTGAAGTACATCATATATCAAAATTATGTGTAATGTCCTTAGCAAAGACTTGAAGGACTGAAATGTGTAGGCATTAGCAAGCAATTTCTTTAAATCCACATGGTATTATAATTGTTACACATTTGTCACAAAAATGTATGATAATCTGTCCCTAAAGTTGGTTTATAAAACTTTGTACAAAGGTTACTGGGAGAATTTGGCATTAAACCATGCTATCCATGCCTTCTCTAAACACCTTTGTAGTAGGATTCAATTGGCTACTGCAACTTCTATCAGAAAATCAAAGACAGACAAAATTCTAGTATGAAAAATTGAAACTCAGATTGATGAGGGGGACAACTGATTATAAATAACTAACTTTACATTTTCCTGCAATTTACCTGAGCTGCAGTTTAACACTTTAGCCCAACAAATCCTTTCATTTTGTTTTCCCTTATCATAACCAAAATGAATTAGAAATTTTTCAAGGAAAAAGTACTTTCTAAATACTAATAGAGTAAAAAAAAAAAGAAGCAAACAGAGAAAGTGCAAAACCTGTAAAGGAGACGCAGCTCACTTTATACAGGACCTCTCTACCCTACCTGCTGTCCTGATCCAAAGAGCTGACACAATCTTGCAGTACTTGCTTTGATTCCTTCTTTACATATGACAAGGTATTATTCTGTTCTCACTTGCAAGATGTCAAAAACCTCACCTACTACAGAGAGAGAGAGAGAGAGAGAGAGAGAGAGAGAGAGAGAGAGAGAGAAGAGAGAGAGAGAGAGAGAGAGAGAGAGAGAGAGAGAATGAATAAGAAATTGATTACTCTTATGTTGACTACTTATTAAATGTCTCTCACTCAAATCCAGCATTCTGGTTTCTAAGCTGAAGAATACCCTTTATTCCCCCTGGTGAATGACCTCATATATGATACTCTGTCCCTACATAAAGATTGTATTTCCATGACAAATTACATATAATATTACCCAAATGCAGGATCCATATACCCAGATCCCATATAATTAGAATAACAGGGCAGATGTGGAAGTAAAAGGCATTTCATACACAGTGTTTCTCAAAGTGTAGCTACCGAATTATCTATGCAAAATATTTTATATAATGCTTGTGCTCCACAAAAGACATTTGAATAAGTGTTGGAGTGTGATCCACAAGTCTTCATTTCTTATAGCAGACTAGATGATTCTGATGTGCCTAAGAGTTTAAGGGTCCCTAGAATAAAGCATCAGGCAAGGTTAGATGATTAAATTCATATTATGCTAATACCAAACACTTTTTATTATTCCCTGAACTATGCTAAACACTTTTACATGCATGAACTCCTATAAATCCTGTATCAGCCCTGTGAAAGAGCTTCCATTTTTCTTTCACAAAAACAGAGGCATATGAAGTAAAACAACTTTCCCAAGGACATGTAGCTTACTGGAAGTGGAGTTAGCAAAGGACAAGGTGCTGAGCCTAAAGAGCAGTGTGAGAAGGAAGGGAAGAATTAAGGAGTTGTTGAAGCATGGACTGTGGAGTTGGCCATGTTAAAATTTCAGTTTTATCACCTTCTAGTGGTAAGACCTTGTAAAAGTTGTTGAACACTTCTATGCCTCAGCTTTGTCAACTTTAAAATGGGACAAGACCAAAACTTACTTTGTAGGTTTTAATGTAATATTTTAGGTAAGGCATGCAGAGCAGTGCTCAACATATAGTACACTCCATTAGCTTTAAATCTTCTTTACCAGTAATTGATTTGTTCAAAGAGCTGGCCTCCGCTATTCCACCACAAGTCTTCCCTAAGAACTGATTTCTATTAGTATGTACATCTCAGGATCCCTGAAAAATCAGGGGAATGAGCTCTAAATCCAAGTACCTGCCACAGGGATAGCTCTGTCCTCACAGATCTGTTACAGTGACCACTGTGTACACCATTAGAACCACTTTGTTAAGTTCATACATTGAAGACAACAAATTGTAACTTCCCAGGGTTGAGGTGTAACATATCAACATCCTAAGTCCTTGAGAAAAAAACAACTGAAACTCATTTAAAAGAAAAGTTCCAAGGAAATGGCAAACCTCTGAAACCATTTCAGAACATAGATTATGGCAGTGCATAACACTTGTGAGAAGCTCCAGCCTCAGTTTATATCATAGTGACAGATCCCTGTGCAAAATAGCACCAATGTAAATCCTGTCAGTTTCCCTATAATAAAAGCAGGTTTGTTTACTAAAAGCAGCAGCAGACCTTGGTGCTCAAGGCATCACCCAATTACTTAGGGTAGAGTCTTAAGAATGCTTAGCAGAAATAACAGATGAGCAAGCAACCACAAAATAGATGTGTGGGAAAAGCAGAAAAGGGATCACAGGAAAATACAGTTATAACTATCTTCCTTTCTTACCCACCTGAGATGAGGTCAGTTGGAGAATGACTCATGATAAAAGCCATTCCTATATATTTCTTCTTCCTAATGGCAGCGGTAGAACCAGGTTCCATAGGGAGGTGAAGAGGAAGATTGGCCAGGAAAGACTGTGCCTATATTTCTCTACAGAACTAAACAAACATACAACTGATCACCATGCTATGCAGCCAATTCAGCTACCTCAAATAACTACTTTCATAACAGCAAACAGACATGCTCCAAGTAACTGTTGCTCAATAGCCATTTTTTTTCTAGAGGAAACTTCAAGTATTATCCTCTTGTCTTTAAGTATTTACTAATTACTATTATCTTAATTATACATATTTATGGGGCACAGTGTGATAATTTGACAAATGTATGTAATGTATAATGATCACATCAGGATAATTTCTATGTCCTTAATTTTAAAAATATTACCAGACAATGGCACATACCTGTAATCCCAGTACTTGGGAGGCTGAGACAGGAGGATTGCAGATTTGAGAAGATCCTCAGCAGTGTATCAAGACTTTTGAAAACCTAGCAAGATACTCTTTCAAAATAACAAAAAATAAAAAGGGCTGGGCATGTAGCTCAGAGGTAGAATGCCCCTGGATTTGATCTTCAGTACCAAAAAAAATTTGATAAATACATAATAGTTATACATTCTTATCCTTTAGTAATCACAATTTTTTTCTTTTCCCACTAGTCATCATTATACATATTCATATTATACATATTCTATATACTATTCTGCATAATAGTATTCATTGTGTTCTATTCATACATATGTATAACATAATTTAATCAGTCTCACTCCCTAACACCTCCTTACCTTCTTCTCCTTCCTCCCCCTTGACCCTTTCAACTATTCCAATGTTTTTTCTTCTGCATTCATGATACCCTTTTTTATTTTTTCTAACTTCCACATAGAAAATATACACTTGTCCTTCTGGATCTGGATATTTTATTTTTATTTATTTATTTTTGTGGCACTGGGGATGGAACCCAGGGACAATCAGCCTCCGAGCTACACACTCAGTCCTATTTTTTACTCTTTATATTTTTTGAAACAGGGTTTCATTGAGTTGAAAAGGGCCATGCTAAGTAGCTGGGGCTGTCCGCGAACCATGATCCTCTGGCTTCTGCCTCCTGAATGCTGGAATTACAAGTGTGTACCACCATGCCTGGCCTGAACCTGGCTTTTTAAAAAATTTAACACAATGTTGTCCAGCTCCATTTATTTTCCTGAAAATTACATAATTTCATTCATTTTTTATGGCTTAGCACAACTCAATTGTGGGTATATACCACATTTTCTTTATCTCTTTATAACTTGGTGTACACATAGTCTGATGCCATAATTTGGCAAGTATGAATTGTACTGCAATAAAAATAGATATGCAAGTATCTGTAAAGGATGTTGACTTTAAACCTTTTGCATAAATACCAAGGAGTGGCATAGCTGGGTCTATTGTCTATTTGTCTATGGTAGTTCTATTTATAGTATTTCGAGAACCCCCCCCCCTACTGATTACCATAGTGGCTGTACTAATTTGCATTTCTACAAACAGTTTATTAGAGTTCATTTTTTCCAGTATGTTTGCCAGCATTTACTGTTATTTGTTCTTGATTATCACTGTTCTGATTAGAATGATTTGCGTTTCCCTGAAGCCAAAAATGTTGAACATTATTTTCTTTTCTTTTTTTCTTTATATTAATGTATTTTTTCTAATGGGGATTGGACTCAGGGACATTATACCTCCAAGTTATACCCCAGCCCTTTTATTTTTTATATTTATTTATTTATTTATTTATTTATTTATTTATTGTGGGTCTGGGGATGGAACCCAGGGGCATTTGACCTCCAAACTACACCCCCTGCCCTATTTTTTATTATTTATTTTGAAACCAAGTCTCACTGAGTTGCAGAGGGCCTCACTAAGTAACTGAGGCTGTCCGCAAACCGCGATCTTCCAGGTCTCAGCCTCCCGAATGCTGGGATTACAAGCGTGCACCACCACGCCTGGCTTATTTTTTATTTTGAAACAGTGTCTTACTAGGGTCCTGAGGCTAACCTCAAACCTGCTATCCTCCTGTATCAACTTCCCAGGTACTCTGATTATAGGCATGCACCACTACACCCAGTTTTTTAAATGTTTTTAATATAATTGTTGGGAATTTGCACTTCATCTTTTAAGAAGTATCTGCTTAGTGATTTTCCCACTTATTAAAGGGGTTATTTGTATATGCTAGATTTTAATTCTCCATCAGAAGAGGGGTTTTTTCCCTGTCCACAGAGTGTTTTTCTTATTTCCACTATTACTATTATGTCTTTAATTTCCAAGATTTCTATTTGGTCCTTTTTTAGATTCTCTGTCTCTATTAAAGGGATGGGAGGGGAAAAGAGGGAAATTCTCTAATGCATATGTTGTACTTTAACAAGCATATCAATGTCAATCACTAAGCCAAAAATGAGGAGGGAGGGGAAGATAATGGGGTGGGAATTGGGGAAGGGCTAATGAGGTGATATGTGCATGTATGCCTCCACCATCTTGTACCCCTTAAGATGTATAACTACAATGCACCAATAAAAAAATAAAACGTAAATGCTCTTTCATATTCTGTATTTTTGTCCTCAGATCATTAGTTCTTTTCATCCATTGATTATTTTAACCATCATTTTTAAAAAATTATTTGTCTTGCATTTCCTCTACTGTTATATCTACACATTCAATTGTTGTGGAATTTGGAACTTTGGAGGAAACTGTCTACGTTCTTGTGTTATCTGTGTTTCTGTGTTGAAATTTCCCCTTCTCTTGGGATGGGTATTTATTTCAGTATTAGGTAATGGTCTTTCTAGTGAGTTGCTTTCTCTTTACAATGTGCCTCAGGCTAGGGATTTACTTCAGCTTCAGAGTACCCACTCGACATGTTCAAAGTGCTGTGTTCAATCCCCCAGCATCACTTTGAGAGCAGAGAATAATCATCAGTAACAGTGATAGCTTGACAGCAAACCATATACCAATATACAATAAAAATTTACTGAATCAAGACAAGAGTCACTGACTTGCATGGTATTTGTCTTGATGTACTCAAGTTCTTGGACAGAATTTTCTGGTGTTGATTCACTGATGGGGGTAGTTAGTGACTCCATTAATGCCCAGATGAGAAACATGTTCTACTCTTGGTTCTACACAGTTTGGCCTGACAGGCTTCTTTCCTCACATTTATCAAAGAATTTGTATCTTCCACAATATATTGTGAATCCTTTCCTCTTTTCCTAGAATAAAATAAAAGACTTAACATAATGTTCTCCAGGGTTTTCCATCTTCTTGCAAATGACATGATTTTGTTCTTCTTAATAGCTGAGTAGAATTCCACTGTGTGTATTTCCCATAATTTTGCAATCCATTAATCTGTTGATGGAAACCTTTATGTTAAACGAGATCAGCTAAGCACAGAAAGAGAAGGGACATATGTTTTCTCTAATATGCCCAAACTAGGGAATATTAGGAATACCAGAGGGACTCCAGATAATGGAGGGGAAACCTCAGCACAGTTGAAATGGAAAGGTAGGAGATGAAGAAGGTTGAGTTTGATTAATGGAGGAACTATATCTGAATATGTGCAAAAGTATGAATATATCATGGTTAACCTGGATACTCACTGTTGGCAGGGGGTAAGGGAAAGGGGGAAAGAAGGCACCAACACTCTGAATGTATGTCATTTTCAATATGATCCACAGAGTAACAAAATAAATAAATAAAACAAATTTTAAAAAGATTTATAGAACTATATGTAATATGAACAGTGAGCCTGAGTTTTGATATCCCAGAATATGAGGACAATCTTAGAAATTAAATTTATTTAATATTAAAACAAATTATAAAAAAACAAATTGAAAGCACTATCTAAAACTTAATTAATTAAAGATAAAAGAGGTGTTGGTATATACAATAGGATGAAATTTTTGTAACAAAGTAAAATAAATATTAATCTCTATAGAACATAGATAAAAGGAAAACAAGATGGATATAAAATAGATAAAAGTGTGGGGAAGGGCAGAGATAGAAAATACAAAAAGAAAAAAGAAAAAAGATGAGAAGGAAATAAAAATGAGAAGAAAGGTTACAAAAATCTAATTTGTGGCCAGGTGTAGTGGCGCATGCTTGTAATCCCAGCATTTGAGAGGCTGAGACAGGAAGACCGCAGTTCACAGACAGCCTTAGCTACTATTTAGTGAGGCCCTTTAAGGCAACTCAGTGAGTCCCTGTTTCAAAATAAAGAATAAAAATTGGGATAGGGCTGTAGTTCGGAAGTAGAATGTCCCTGGATTCAATCCCTAATACCACAAAAAAATTTAATTTGTGAATTAATGGATTTAATGTGATAAAAGTATGAAATATCACTTGAGAAATTAAACTAACCAACATAGAAGACAATGCAGGAGAGATAATGTGAAAAGACTAAAGGTCCTTTTTCCTGTGATAAATAAGAAAAAAAATAATTCTCTCAAGTACTTCCAGTTTTGAAATTTGCCAGGTATCAGGAGTGTGGCAAGTGTCCAAGCCTTGCTGCCTGATCGACTGGCTCTAGATGTGGAGATGGCAACTGATTAATTCAGTTCTGTGTTGGGGTAGGGAGCAGTTTAATTATTCCATGTTTTGATCAGTCTCTAGCTTCAAAAAAACTATACGGAACTCAGAGACAATAGCCTATCCTTGTCATTGCCTCACCCCCTTCTGGCACAAACTGAGGCAGAACAATTAGGTGGTAGGGACCCTGGTAACTGTGCTGGTCCATTTTCAGCCAGGTAACTGGATCCCACCCTGACACAGGTGGCAGTTTTGTGTGCTTGTGAGGAAACCTCAGGAGGGTTTGGTGGTAATTACAAAGACTTCACCTTGCCTTACTCCAGCTCAGACTTCAGAAGTTCTGGAAAGCTCACAGTTGGCCTAGTCACCTGTACTAAACCTAATCACCTGTACTAAACCTATAACCCTAGTATTGCAAAGGGGCTGGCACCGAGGATGTACCCTGCCCAGCAGACCAAACTTTCTCCAGACAAAGTAATTTTCATGTGCCTGAGCATCTTCAGTGCTTGAAGAAAAACACCATACACCTTGATGGGAGAGGTCCAACTCCATTCCCTCTACTGGCCATTGGTTTTCTTGGCTTTAGACCCCCACAGCAAGTTCGCTGTATAAATTATTCAAATGGCTTCCTCTGTGGTACTATTTTCTGAAATCTCCAGGGGAGATGAAGATACAGGATATTGTTTCCCTAATGGTGTGATCCCAACAAGGTGCCTCTCCTCTGCCATAGTTCTTCTCATGCAGCAGACCACCAGGTAGTTCCAAGTTTTGCTAAATCAAATTGACTTTCTCTTCTAAGCTGTTTCTATAACAACTTTGCCAAATATGCCTCTTTCTCCTTTGTGTGACCCCCTTCCTCCTGACTTGCCCAAGCGCTATGGGGATGGGTTGTGATCTGACTGATTTTTTTCAGGACTGGGGTTTGCACCCAGAAGCACTTCACCACTGACTGAAGAACATCCTCAGCTCCTCCATTTTGTGACAGGATATATATATATATATATATATATATATATATATATATATATGTGTGTGTGTGTGTGTGTGTGTGTGTGTGTGTGTGTGTACATATATTTGTAGCTATATTTTATGTATACATTCATCTTTTACTGAGCATATAGCTTGATTCAATATCTTAGCTATTGTGAGTATTGTAGTTAGGTACGTGATTCCAAGGCTGGAAGGGACTTCCAAGATTATACCTGCTAGGAGGTCAGATAAGACAAGGAAAGAGGTTAATCATTAGCCAAGAAGCAATAACTGCTGAATAAATCATTATAGATATGAACTGCAGTTAATTACAGTGGATTAACAATTTTAGGTATACCACTATTGATAATGAATACTATGTGACTACAACAGGTTTTTTTCTTGCTACTTGGAATTGAATCCAGTGGTTTTCTACTTCTTAGCTATATCCTCAGCCCTTTTTTATTTTGAAACAGGCTCTCACTCTCCAGTTTCTGAGACTGGACACTAACCTGCAGTCCTTCTGTGTTGGCTTCCAAAATACTGGGATTACAGGCATGCACTTCCATTCCTGACTGACTACAACTTGATTTCCTTGTTGGCTACAAACCTGGCTCCTCTCCCATCTATTTTTTGGAATAATTCTTCCAGACAGATTGACAAAGGCTCAAACATTTTACACAAAAGTTCTTATAGTTAACAATATCTTTTGGAATACAGTTAACTTTTTACAAAGTGTATTCTACTATATTGCAATGAGGGCACTACTTGCATCATGGTGGGTTAACTCTCACTAGAATTTTATCACATTTGGCTCCTCTCCACTAAATTTCATCAGCATACTCTTTTCCCTTCAGTTATTGTGCAACCAAAGCATCCACACAACCAACCCCAAATGCTCCCTGATAGGACACTACATCTCCTGACTTCAAACCCATCTTTAGTTTCCAGTTTTATGACCCTTATCCTTGTTGAAACACATGGACATAAGACAAAGGTTATGCATTTCTGCTTTCTATCTGATATCTCTTAACTTCACACCAGCTGCTTCAAATTGGGTTGTAGGTAAAAGTAAGCTCAAGGGTAATTTTGTAGGGTGAATGGAGGGTGTAGGCAGTGATAAATATATAAAACATAGATGACACAGACATTTAGACATGACAAAACAATAAGAGGATCGAGTGACATTCAAAAATTTTAGTTCCTACTGTGTGCTAGGCAGTACTGTTACAGGCAGTAATGAACAATCAGATAAAGTCTTTAATCCTCAAGGAGTTTACAGTGATATATGGGAAAGACTGAGGATAAACAAGCATTTAGTTGTATAAAATGACCAGAGAAGGACTCTAACAATAGAGCAGGTAAAAGTTAGGAGGAAGTTATAGTATTCCATGAGATATGTGGTGTTGAAGCAAGTAAGAGGGTATAATTCCAAAGACAACTGACAGGATTTTCTGGAACCCAGGGTGTGAAGGAGAGAGTAAAATATTACAGCATTGTTGTTTCTGATTCTTTGAGGACAAAAGAGAGAGTAGGATGCTATTTACTGAACTGGTGGAGGTGGTTCATTGCTGTTGGATTTTTCATTTCTGTTTTTGAAGATTGTAGGTACTCCATTTTTTTTTTGAGACCATGTATCTAAAGTAGAGGTACCGAATAAATAGTTTCAAATATACCAGCTGAAAAAGAAGTTAAGCCTAGAGGTAGGAGGGTTGTTATCCTATAGATCACATTTAAAGTCCTCAAGGACTTATTTCTCTTCATGCCTTCCAAACGTTGGGGTAGCATTAGGCTTACCTCAAAGGCCTCTTATCTTGATCCACTTTTTCCCTAGGGAAATAACTGAAAAAGCTGAGAGTGGACATCAAGAAGCTGAGGGAAAGAGAATTTTAAAAAAGAAAAGGAAAACCAACAGCTTCACATGCTGCAGAAATATCAGATGTGATGAAGAACACTGATTGACCACTATATTTGATAAGGTAGAGATCTCTGACAACTTTGACAAAAGAAGTTTCAGTGGAGTGATGAAATAAGAACTTGATGCCCGTGGATTCATAGAGAATGAGAAGAGAAAGGGGAAACAGCAGATATAGAAAACTCTTCAGAGGAATTTTGCTGTAAAGAGAAGCAGAAAACATATATAAAGAAGCTTTAAGGGCATGGGAGGTCAAATGAGTTGTTTTCGGTAGTTTTAATATAGAACGTATTACAGCATATTTGTCGACAGATGGAAAAGATTCAGTAGGAAAAGAAAGATTTGTGAAGCAGCAGAGAGATGAGACTTTCTGGAGTCCTGCACTTGTATGGGATCCAAGGTCGCAGTGGATAGATTATTGTGAATAGGAGGTGCACAGAGTTCAGAGAAATAGAAAGTGAGACAGGTTGTATGAGTGTGAAAAATGAGAGGTAGATAGACGATGTCATAAGAACATGAGCAAGTTGTCTTTTGGTTGCTTCTATTTTCCCAATGAAAAGTAAGAATAGAGGAGGAGGAGGTATTGAAAGTTTAAATAGGGGTGATGTCATGCATGAGCTTTTTCAGAGAGTAGGAGAGTCAATGGAAGGGGAACTTGGCTAAATACTTCAGAAAGTTTTTTCTTCATCAGCAGGCAAGGGTCAAAAAAAGGGAACTATCTCTTTTTGTCGGTTTAATTTTATGGTAATGGCCACTAATTAAAATACAAATTTGCAATAGTCATTCTATCTCTGGCTTTGAGAAAAGGTCACCAATATCTTGCAGCACTTCATTTGACATCTGAGCCTTTATCCATTATTGTATGGGATTCAAATGAATGGCCTGACCTAGGTTTGATAGAAAGAGGAAAGTGCTCATTAAGTTGTTGTTTAACAAAATGTTTAGAAAGCAACCTTGCCCATGGTGTGTCCATTTATTCGACACTATTGCTCACAAAATCTATTTTCGAACATGCAGTCAGTCAAAACACCTCTGTGAACCATATTCTCTGCCAAGCCAGGGGATTAAAAGTAGAAAACAGAGGCCAGGAAAGGACCACCTAGACAAATGCCACCTAATCCCTGATGTATCAGCTCCATCTGTGCTCAGATTCTAGCAGGGAAAATAACACAAGCATGAGAACAACTTATTTAAGATGAAAAGCAGGGCTTAGGTGCTAGAAGATCTATCACTCTTTGTCTGGCTAAACCCTTGCTTGGAATGCTAAAAATTCACCACTGAATAGTCAGGCACAGTAGAAAGAGGTCAAATTTAAAAGAAAATAACACCAGCAGATGAGGACCAAATTTACCCATCTTTCAAAATTCCTCCAATGCTCTCTGGTCTCTCAAAACTGCATGAGTATGTTCCGGTATCTCCTTGTACCCAAAGAGGAGAAGTAACAAATCCTACTAACAAATCCTATAGCTCTAAAACTGAGATTTTTCCGTAGTATTTTTCTCATTGTTGACTTCTTCATATCCTTTGCTGGTAAAAGACTCTTATTGTCATTCCAGAGAGACTATCATAAAAATATTCTAATTTATACTAAAGCTCACGGTTTTGACAAGAAGCAATATATATATATATATATATATATATATATATATATATATATAGTACCAAAAGAACATAAATGTGGGCACTGTTGCTGATGACTAGGAAGGATTGAGAAGTCTTCATGGGAACACTGCTTTTGGATAAGAATTAACTTAAAAGGGTAAAAAAGTGATCATGAAAGAAAGGAAAATTATATAGAAAGACATGTATGTAAGGAACAGATAATCCAGTTTGCCTGGTAAATACATAAATGTACCTTATAAGTTAAAAAGAGGTAGATGAATTACATAATGAGAGGATTTGAAAGTTATTTATTTTGCCATCATCATTTTATGGGAACAAATATAATGTTACATTGTAAGGCACAGATGAACTTACATGTACTCTTGGTTGTGTCCCTGACTAGCTGTGTGAACTGGAGCAATTCACTTAACTCAGTTTAGCCCATATATGTATGAGAGAGTTAAAACGGATGGCTTTGAAGGCCCATCTTGCTCTAAGACAATATAATTAGCCTGTTTCCCTTCGCCAAACCTATATGCGACATCAATTTTTCTGCAAGTCCAGAGAAGGAAGAAGGCAAAGCAAACCATTATTAGAAAGATAACGTGAACTTAGATTTTGAGATTGTGAAATGAGCTCGATTATTTACCTCCTTTAATATCCAAATCGTTATATAAAATAATAGAAAAAAGCAAAGAAAATACTATATTACAGAAAGGGGAGCCATGATTAGACCAAAAGCACGGAAGAATTTTTGCAAGACAAAAAAACAGTAATAATATCGATTGTGAAATGAAATCACAGATTATGCAATGCAAAATAGAAAGAATAATGAGAAAGTGTCACTTTTTAAAGCATGCTTTAAAATGGTGCTCCAAAGGATTAAATTTTAAGTTAGAAATGAATTGAAACCTGGAAGCATAAGCAGAATGAAGACAAATCATTGTGATAACATATTATAAAACAGGTGAAACAATCTTCTGCACCTACCTCCCAACCTCAATACCAAGCTGTGTATGAAGAATCTGTCATTGTTGGGTTCTCAAATGTCCCCCAAAGACTAATGTGTTGAGAGATTGATGTCCATGTGGTGGCACTATTGAGAGGTGGTAGAAACTTTAGAAGGTAGAGTCTACTGGAAGTAAGTGGACCACTGGAGGGCACGGTTTAAAAACATGTACCGGAACCCCTTCCCCCTCTCTGTTGCCTGATCATCATGAACTGTGCAGCTTTACTATACAGATATTCTCCCATGATGTCTGACTTCATCACAGGCCTAGAAACAGTGACTCTAAGTGACCATAGACTGAGGACTCTGAAACCATGAGTCAAAAGAAATCTTTCCTCTTCTAATTTGATTTTCTCAGGTATTTTGGTACAATGATGAAAAGTTTACACAGAGTATCTAGATTGCTCAGTACTAAAAAGTTTGTCTAGCAGGCATGAGGCCCTGGGTACCATTCCCAGAACTGCAAAAAGGGAAGAGTAATTGCATAAAATATTTGGGTCCAAACATCAATTTTCTGTACAACATGCAGTTTGTTCCACTATGATCATGTATTATGTACTTTGGGAATAAAGTGATGTCTTCAAATCTCAACAAAAAATGGGAACATGTTGGTTAAAGGATAAAAATCTTCAATTATAAGGAACGGATTAAAGAGATCTATTGCTCCAACATGATAACTATAGTAAATTACAATGTATACTGCATATATGAACGTTACTAAAAATTTACATTTTAATTGTTCTTATCATAAAAATAAAAGCTTGTAAGTTAATACATGTTAATTATTGTGAGATTCATTCTAAAATGTATACATAATTCAAGATATCATGTTGTATGCCATAGTGCATTCAATTTGTACTTGTAAATTAACTAATTAAAATAAACATAACAATAGCTGGGCATGGTGATACATGATTGTAATCTCAGGACTTGAGAGGCTAAAAAAGGAGGATTGCAGGTTCACGGCCAGTCTCAAAACTTAGCAAGGCTCTTAACAACCATGTGTCAAAACTTAAAAAGACCTAAGATTAGCTCAGAGGTAGAATGTCCATGGGTTCAACCCTTAGTAACACAGAAAAATAAAGAGATATAACAAAAGATGAGGTGAAATAGGGAGAATACAACTCTGCATAGGAGCTAAACACATCAAAGTTTTCAACCCTAGAATGAGAATTTCTTTACTTTACCAATAATACCATTGTCTAGTTTGCCTGTCAGTTTCATGACTTAGCATTCTTAAGGGAAGCCTGAAAGTACATTCACCAGTTTATACATAGGGGAAATTACTCAATTTTCCATTTAGTGGAGAGGTTTACTGCAACAGTGTGTGCTCATAACTGCTAAGGCAACCCATATTAGACACTAAAGATGAACCACTGCTTTCTTTGGTGAAAATGAATAGGTAATCAAGAATCACCAGCTATTTGAAGAAAACCATAGTAATGAAAAAAATATGAACAAACCAAAAAAATTTATCAAGACAAAAAGGTAATTTTTAAAAGAAATTTAAAGTAACTTTATTTAGTAACATCAGAAAAAGTCAACAGGAAGCCGTGCATGGTGGCACACACTTGTAATCCCAACATTTGGAAGGCTGAGACTGGAGGATCGCAGTTCACAGACAGCCTCAGCTACTTAGTGAGGCACTCCGTAACTTTGTGAGACCCTGTTTCAAAATAAAGAATAAAAAACAGGTCAGGGGGTGTAGCTCAAAGGTCGAACGCCTCTGGCTTTCATCCCTACACTAGCAAAAAAAAAAAAAAAAAAAAAAAGAAAGAAAGAAAAAAGAAAAAGAAAAAAAGAAAAGAAAAGAAAAAGAAAAAGTCAACAGGACATTAACACAATAAAATAGGAACATATTACTATGAAAATGTTCCAGTCTAATATCTGAGAAATTTAAAAATGGTTAGAATTTTAAAAATCAAAATAAAGAAAAATTGAGGAAGAGTATGATTAAAGAATAACTTAGTAGCCAGGCATGGTAGCGTACACTTGTAATCCCAGTACATAGTAGGCTGAGACAGGAGGATTGTGCATGTTCACTGTTAGTCTCAGCTACCTATTGAGGCCCTTTGCAACTTAGTGAGACCCTATTTCAAAATAAAGAATAAAAAAATATGGCTGGGGGTGTAGCTCGGAGGTAGAATGCCTCTAAGTTCAATCTTCAGTACCACCAAGAAAAAATTAACTTAATGATTTGGATACCATAACTCAGATATTCTCTCAGAAATCTCTAAGAAAAGGTAATGATACAATGAAGGAGACCAAAAGAATAGATAAGTAAGTTGTTTGATGTCTTATAAAATACTAAAAATACTCTCTAATTAAACACCTTTCCACAAGAAAGCCTCAAACCCAGATATCTTTGGTGAATTCAACAAAACATGTAAAGAAAAATAAGGCAAACAATATACAACCTCTTCCTTTAAATAGAAAATAAAAGAATTATTTAACTCCCATTAAAAGGTCAACTAACTTTGATCCCAAAACCTGATAAAAAGCAGTAAAGAATAGGGTTAACGGTTCTTTTCATTCATAAAAATAAATATAAAAATACTTAACGAAAGATTATCAAACTGAATAAGGAAACATAAAAAGAATAAAAACATCATAATCAAATTGGATTTACTTCAGAAATGCATGTGTGGCTTGAAACTTTAATCAATGTAATTTCTCACATTAACAACTCAAGTAGAAAAGACATATAAGCATTTCAGAGATTGAACAAAAATAATCCACTGATGATATAAAGTCTTAAAAACTAAAGACTTCCTTAATTTGATAAAAAGTTGCTGGAAATAAATCTACAACAAATGTCATAATGATGCAATTCTGTAATATAGATCAGGAATTAGTCATGTATGACAACTATCTCAACTTCTAATCAGCATTGTACCAAAAGTACTAACTAATAACAAGAGAGGGGAAAGACGAATAATTGGAAAGGAAGACATAAAATTGTCATTTTCAGACAGTATAATTGTGCAAATAGAAAATCCATAAAGATCTATAAATTCTTAAAATAACAAATTCATCATATCCCTTGTACTTTTATATACCAACATTGAACAATTAGGACTGGAATAAAAATACTATTTAGAATAGCATAAAAGGCAAAGTGGCTTGGAATAAATCTACCGAAAGTTGTTCTTACAGCAGGCGTTGTTGTACATGCTTATAATCCCAGTTCTTGGGAGGCTAAATCAGGAGGATCATAGGTTTGAGGCCAGGCTCGGCAACTTAGTGAGGTCCCTTAGCAACTTATTGAGAACCTGTTTCAAAATATAAAATAAAATAGGGCTGGGGGTATATCTCAGAAGTAGAATGCTTCTGATTTCAACCTCTTGTACTCCCCCCCCCAAAAGAATTGTTCTTAATAGGGTAATTATCTACTTAACTGTGAGAAAAAATTGTATTAAAGGATGTTCAGAATTTTCCAAACAAAGTCTGAAAGCAGGGGCTGATTGATCGATTTTTTTCTAAGTTACTTAGCTTTGGCACAGAAAAAAAAAAGCACAAATATATTTAAAGGCCTATTCAACACACAATAATATATAACACAATGCCTGGTATCCAACTTAAAATTATAAGGCATGCAAATAATTAGGAAATATGTGTCATAATGAGGAGAATAAATCAATCAATAGAAAAATAACCATTAGTGACAGAGACGGTAGTATTAGTAGACATGGATGATACAACCGCCATTAAAATTTCAGGCCATACATATAAGAAAAAAAAATAGAAGACTTGAAGGTGATGAGGAAATAAACAAAATATATTAAAAGACTCAAAATAAAATTCTAGGGAAGAATTTAATGTCAGAAATGGAAAGATTACTGAGTTTAATAACAGATTGGACATTGCTGGAAAAAATTACTAAACCATCAAGCCTAGCAATAAAAAATATTTAAATTAAGCATAACAAGAAAGGAGACTTTAAAATCAATATAGTATGAATGGAAAACATCAAGTGCCTTAACAAATATTTAATTAGAGGCTTCAAAGTGAGCCATATTATTTAAAAATTATTGCCAAAATTTACAAGCTTGTTGAACTATAAACTCATAAACTCAAACCAAATGACTCTCAAGGAAAAGAAGCATGAAGAACACCAGGCCCTTAAAGTTTTGGTCATCTTTTTGTTGCTGTAACAAAATACCAGATAAAATGAACTTAAAACAGGGAAGGCTTATTTTTTGGCCCACAGTTTCATAAGTTTCAATCCGTGGTTGATTAGCCCTGTTGGTTTGGAGCATATGGGATGCGGCAGTATATAATGGCAGGAGGGAGTGGCAGAAGAAGCTGTTCATCTCTTGACAGCTGGAAAGCAAAGAATATTAAGAAGGATGTGTGGTACCATTACCCCCTTCAATCCATGCATTAATAATCACATTTACCCCCACTAGGCCCAATCTCTTAAAGATTTCACCATCTCCAAGTAAAATCAAACAGAACTAAGCCTTTAATACATGAGTCTTTGGAGGACATTCAAGATAAAAACTATAGCAATCAATCATGATCTTATTAGTAAAATCAATAATAAAGAGAAAATCTTTTAAAGTAACCAGGGTGTTTGGTGGGGAGACATATAAAAAGAAATGAGGATAAAGATGAAATGTAACTTCTCAACAGAAATCATGCAAGCTAAAACACACTGGAGATATACTTTAAGCATTTAATATAAAAAGCAGCTGCCAACTTAGAATTCTATACCCAGACAAAATGTCTTTCAAAAATCAAAAGTAAAATAAGGACTTTACCATACACATAACAGTTGAAGGAATTCATCATTAGCATATCAACATTATAATAAATGCTAAAAGAAGTTCTTCAAGCAAGGAAAATAACATAAAATGTATACATATACACACACACACACACACACACACACACACACATATATATATATATACACACACACATTTATAAAAGAATGAAAAACCCTGGAAATGTTAAATATGTAAGTAAATAGAAAACACTTTTCATCATATTCTTTAATTTCTTTTTTTTTTTTTTGGTACTGGGGTTCCTGGAAGCCCTTCTACCTCTGGGCTACACTCCCAGACCTATTTTCATATTTTTATTTGGAAACAGGGTCTCCTAAGCCAGCGCGCGTGGCTGGCTTCGAACCTGCGCGATCCTCCTGTCTCCGCCTCCCAAAAGCAGGGATTACAAGCGTGCGCCACTACGCCCTGCTTTTTAATTTCTTAAAACAGTTTATTTTAGAGTTAATAAAGCTGCCTTATAAAATAAACCAGCAGGAATTAATTACAAAGCATTATCAGCTTGATTTATATATAAAATTATAGTGGACTAGTCATCTCAAGCTTCAAAGCTTTATGAACATCAACAAAAGCTCAATTTGGGGAAGATATTATTACATTATTATTTTCATCATGGCATTTTGGTTTTGTAGGGCTTCTATTTCTTCAGTGAGACACTGAACCAAACTAATAAATGGAGACTACAGAGTATAAATTTGTGTAGTATTCCTTTAACATGTCCACATTTACTTTAAAATATTAAAATAATGAGTTCTGTGAAATGGAAAGCTTAGTTTGCAAATTCTGATATTGAGCACTATTTTTCTTTTCTGTTCTGATAATACCTCATCAGATGATTTTAGGATATTAGATAACACTGCCATCCACAAGTTTTGCTATTTGAAGATGTGTTCAGTGATACTAAGAAAATATGGATGAGCTTCCTTTCTGAAATGATATGTTATAAAGTATGCTGTAGACATAACCAGCTGCTTTATTGCTTTCCAGTTAAATATTTGTAACTATTAAAACTTAGGAATATGGCAGGTGGTGGCCCTTAAAATACTTGGCTATTCACGTTAGACCTAACTAAAACAGTTTTTCTCTCTTGTAAAAATTTATTGGGGACTCACAGCTCAGTATTGTTTTTCTGTTTCTAATTTGCTGCTAATAATATATATGCATTTAACATGTTATGTAAGCTGTGCCCTATTTAATGGAAAGCTTATGCAGTGCTACTTTGCCAAATGAAGTTAAAAGAAAAGATAGAAAAAGATTATTTTATAAATTAAAAACAATAACAGTGTGGGGCTAAACACACATATTGGAGTATAATGTTCTTTGAAAATAGCACAAAGGTTTAAGAATGGAAATGAAAGACTACTGTGCTAAGATTCCTATATTACATAAAAGTGGTAAAATATTATGTGAACGCAAACTTCTGTTGAACAATGTACAAGAGATAATATCTTGTAGAATAAATAAAGATACAAGGAAACAAGCACAGAAATTGGAAAGGAAGTAATAAAATTGTATGTGTTAGTAGAAGATATCATAGTTTGTATAGAAAATCTTAGAGAATGCACAAATTAGCTGATAAAACTACATGTGTATTTTGAAATTTTTGGAGAGTATAGATCAGCGTAAAAAACTAATTGCATTCTCTATACTAGGTATGAATACTCAGAAGCTGAGATAAGAAACTTTAAAGTTATCATTTACAATTGTATCCCCAAATTTAGATACATCTGAAAATGTTCATATGAAAGATGAAATTTTAAGGCAGAAATTGACATGAAATGTGAATAATATAAAAAGGAATTTACAAATAATTGTCAGGAAAATTTAAAGAAGAGCAAAAGAAATGGAAAAATACATTATATTCAAAAATAAATTTTATTACTATTTATATTAATCTGTAGATTAAAAATGCCAAAGAAAAATATTAAATAGAAGTTGACAAGCTGGTTCTAAACTTCATATGAAAATTTAAGGAATCTATAATATTAATTATAGCACTTACCCTACTTAACTTAAAGACTTACTGCAGCCGGGCATGGTGGTGCACGCTTGTAATCCCCGGGCTTGGGAAGCGGAGACAGGAGGATAGCGCAGGTTCGATGCCAGCCGCGCACACGCCAGCTTAAAAGACCCTGTTTCCAAATAAAAATATAAAAATAGGTCTGGGAGTGTAGCCCGGAGGTAAAAGGGTTTCCAGGAACCTCAGTACCACCAAAAATAAAAAAGACTTACTACAAAACTATAATGATGATAATAGTAATATGTGGTATAAATATAGACATACAGACCACTGAAACTGAGTAAAATGTGAGAAAATAGACCCACACAAATATGGTCAATTAATGTACAGATTAAACAAAAGGTCAATTATATATAAAAAACTAAGCAACAATTGGTACTGGAACAATTAAATATTCATATGCATAAAAATCCTTGACAACTACTGTCCACCTTATAAAATATTAACTTGAAATTGATCATTAGCCTAAATGTATGAAATAAAAATTATGATGACTTAGAACAAAATGTAAGAGAAAAATTAAGTGACTTTAGAATAGGAAAATAATTTAACAATAGAACAGACAAACCACAATACATAAAAGAAAAGTTATGAGTTTCATTTCATTAAATTTAAAGGTTTGAGCAGGGTGTAGTGGTATATGCCTGTAATCTCAGTACTTGAGAGGCCGAGATGAGAAGGTTGCAGGTCTGAAGTCAGCCTCTGCAACTGACTCTCAGTAACCTAGCTAGACCCTGTTTCAAAAAAGTAAAAAGGGTTGGGGGTATAGCTCAGAGGTAGAATACCCCTGGGTTCAGTCCTCAGTACCACCAGAAAAAATGGAAAGGTTTTACTATTCCAAAGATGCCATTACAAAAATGAGAAGGTATACCACAGGGAGAAAATATTTACAAATATATGTGACAAAAGACTTGTATAGAGACTATACCAAGCAGCCACACCTCAATAATGCAAAGGAAAAGAACCTAATCTTTAAATGGGCAAAATATTTGGATTGTTACTTTCTTAAATACAAATGAAACTCACAAATATCATAATGAATACACGAAGAAAACCCCAAATAAAATGAAATATGCACTGTAACTGCATTTATATATAATGTTTAAGGATAGGCAGAAATACATAATATTGTGCAGAGATACATAAACGTTTGGTAAAACTATAATGAAACAAAGACACTCTATCAAATAAATCAAGGTTTCCATTTCTTCTACAAAAGAACTAATATGCAAAAACTTCTAAAGAACACACAGTGGGTCTTGAGGTGCTGGTAATATGCTATTTTTCGGGGTTGAATCTTGTTCACACAGGTGTTTACTTTATAAACACAGGTGTTCACTTTATATAAAATTGATGCAAAGAAAAATTTTAAGTAACCACGAGTAGAGTGAAAATAGAAAGCAAAAATAGCAGCAACTAGAGTTAAAAAGGAATGAGGAAATCTTAATAAGTATATTAAAAGCCAAAAGAGAATCATTGCAAACAATGTCAGAGTAAGTCATCCTGCAGACCCTCCCCCATGCACAAAAGTAATAGATAAACTGGCAAAAAAAAACTTTGAATGAAACTAATCAAAAGTTACAAAAATTAAGAGAAAGTTCGCAATCAGAAGAATCAGTTGCATTGTAGAAAGGTAGTGCAAGGGCCTATGAAATTTTACAGAGAGTAGAGGAAAGTTTAAAAATTTGATTTGGTTCACAAAAATAAATGTTTTATTGGGGCCAAGTAAGGAATGGTTGCTGAAGAGTTCAATGTTGCTTAAAGAAAGTTAAGTACTCTATACATAGACAATAGGAAAGATGCCTTGGGGGCATCTAAGGAACCATGATGACCGCAATCAAGGGGAAGTGTTAAAGAGAAAATTGTTTGAAAGAAATTGCTTTGAGAAGAGGCCTTGGGGGCCCTCTGCTCACACAAGACTGCCTGAAATGTTATTTCCTCAGGATTCATTTCACTGTGCTCAGTCATTTAGGTACTCAGGTACTTGGACGCCTGATCCAAGGGAGGCCAGCTCTAGCTGATGGCATGCTTTGGCATCATTCATGTAGTTCTGTTTCTGCAAAAATTCAGGATGATGGTTTAAGTGGTCATGGAGGCTTCCATCCAGTTTACAAAAGGAGGTCTGGGAGACCAGGCAACATGTAGCAGGACTGAAAATATTTCAGACTCTCCTGAGACAGTGTTCACTGAAGCTGTGAGAGTGAAGCCAAACTGCAATGGAGATCACAGGAATGAAGAGATGCCAGGAATGTGTAATGTCTACTGAGGAAAGCTACAGGTTTTTAACATCTGCTGAGGAAAACTAAAGCCTAAAAGAAGCCATGTGAGTTGCAATTGGCAAAGTCACAGGGGCAGGTGGGACTGCCAAACTCCTTAGAGCTAATCCCATTACCACCATGAATCGCAGATGTTGGATATGGAGCTACAGCACTTAATGAAACTAAACTCAGTGCTGAATTTCATTCTTCCTTTGGTACCAGTCCTTTCTATGCCCAGAGTTCTCCCTCTTTCTTTCTTTCCTTCTTTCTTTCTTTTCTTTCTTTCTCTCTTTCTTTCTTTCTTTCTTTCTTTCTTTTTTCTTCAGTACTAGGGACAGAACCTAGGAGCATTGTACCCTCGAGCTATCACCCAGCCCTATTTTTTAGACTTTTTAATTTTGAAACAGGGTTTCACTGAGTTGTGAAGGGCCTTGCTAAGAAGCTGAGGTTGTTTTTGAACAGCAATCCTCCAGTCTCAGCCTCTAGAATGCTGGGATTACAATCGCATGCCAACACACCCAGCTAGTTCTCCCTTTCAGAATGAAAATATTTACTCTGTGCCATTCCATATTGGAAGTCTATAACTTGCTTTTTTATCTTTACAGGAGCTCACAACTAATAATTTGACTTGAGTCTCAGAGGAGACTTTAACTTGGACTTTTGAGCATTGCTGGAACTAGAGACTATGTGGACTCTCAGAGATGGACAAAATGAATTGTGAGATGCATCTGAGATTGGAGGGTCAGGGCACAGTGTTATGAGTTAGATATGGAATGTCTCTCAGAAAGCTCATGGAATGAATGTACTGAATGTTGATTCTTGATGCAGCAAGGTTCAGAGATGGAGCATGGCTGGAGGAGGCAGATCACTGAAGGCATAGCCTTGAGAACTGTATTTGTCCCTGAATTCTTCGTGTGTGTGTGTGTGTGTGTGTGTGTGTGTGTGTCTGTCTGTCTGTCTGTCTGTCTGTTCCTCTCTCTTATTTCTCAGCTGCCATGACTTGAAATGCTTTCCTCCACCACATCCTGCTGTGATGATGTTTTAGCCTTGGAATCAGCCAACTATTGACTGAACTTCTGAAACCATGAGCCTAAATTTACCTTTCCTCTTCTGGGTTGTTCTCAAGTACTTTGGACACAGCAGCAAAAAGCTGACTAATAGCTAGCACACCGAGGTAACTTTTGGAGAAAGTAATTAGTGGTGAGATATGAAGAAATCTGAAGTAAGAACCAGCAATAAAAAATTAAAGCAAGCCAGGCATGGTGGCTCACGCTTGTAATCTCAGCATTTGGGAGGCTGAAACAGGAGGATAGCGGTTCGAAGACAGCCTAAGCTACATAGTGAGGCCCTTTGCAACTCACTGAGACCCTGTTTCAAAATAAATAATAAAAATAGGGCTAGGGGTGTAGCTCAGAGGTAGAATGCCCCTGGGTTCTATCCCCAGTACTGAAAAAAAAAACTAAAACAAATGAGAGATGTATGCATGTATGCCTCTATCATTTTGCACCCCCATTAAGATGTATGATTATAGTGTACCAATAAAAAAACTTAAAATTTTTTATTTTGTGAAAAGAAAACAAGAAAAAGCAGGGAAAGGAGATATGATGAGGAGTATAAAGACTCTTAAAGCTCATGCATATAACTGGGAGTCCAGAAGCCCACACACATTCCCAGCACTGGAAAATGCTCAGAAAGGTCCAGAAAAGACCCTAAGCTATAAAATCTGAGTGCAGTTCAGGCTCCACACAAACTAGAAGTGAAAGTTGGGGCAAACATATGAAAGGCTGGCTAAACATTAAAAAGAGCACCACAATTCAGAAACAATCTATAACTATAGTATCTTTTTTTCTTTATCTTTTTTTGGTATCAGGTATCTTAGAAAACCTATCAAACACTATCTAACTAACAAGCTAATGAGATACAAATTTAAAAAGCCACACATACAGAAATACAGACTTTATGAACAATTTAGAAGAGCAATTAAACAAATAAATAATGCTTGGAAAGAAGAAACAATAACAGGTCTGAAAGGAGAGGAAAAGCCCAGTACTCTATGGATTTACAACTAAATTCTACCAGACTTTCAAATTGCAAAGTGAAGAAAAACATGCAGACTCATTCTATGAATCCAATATTACCCTGATACCAAAACCTAATAAGGACAGAACAAATATACTATGGCCAATATCTTTAATGAACACAGATGCAAAAATCCTCAAAAATATTTGCAAGCTTAATTCAGCAACATATTAAAAAGCTCATAGACCGCCGGGCATAGTGGCACATGTTTATAATCCCAGAATTTGGGAGGCTTAGACAAGATTGCAGTTCATAGACAGCCTCAGCTACTACTTAGTGAGGCTCTTTGCAACTCAGTGAAACCCTATTTCAAAAAATAAAAATAAAAAATAGGGCTGAGGGTGTACCTCGTTGGTAGAATGCCCCTGGGTTCCATCCCCAGTACCGAAAAAAAATAATAATAGAAATAATCAAGTTGATTTCATTCCAGGGATGCAAGGATGGTTCAACATATGCAAATAAATAAATGCAATAAACCACACAACATAATTAGAATCAGTGAAAAAATCAGGTGAAGAGCTCAATAGATGTTGCAAAAGCCTTTAATAAAGTTCAACACTACTTCATGATACAAACCCTGAATAAACTAAGTATAGAAAAACCATACCTCAACATAATAAAGGCTACACATAACAAACTTTTGTAACCAATATTGTACTGAAAGGGAAAAAGTGAAGGTATTCATCTAAAATCATGAACATAAGGGTGTACATGCTCACTATTCTTATTCAATATGCTACCTGAAATTTTAGCCAGAGAAATCAGATAAGAGAAAGAAATAAAAGGTTTACAAACAGAAAAGGAGAAATTCAAATGTTCCCTATTGGCAGATGATATGATTCTATACTTACTTAATAAACCCAATACTCAAAAAATCAACTCTTCAAACAAATAAAAAAGTTCAGCAAATTAGCATGATACAAAATCAGTGCACAAAAATCAATAGTTTTCCTGTACACCAATAATGAACTCACTGAGAAGGAACTCAGGAAAACAACCCCATTCACAATGGCCTCAAAAATACCTAGAAATAAACCTAACCAAGGAGATGGAAACCTCAAAAATGAAGATTATAAAATACCGAAAAAAGAAACTGAAGAAGATACTACATGATGGATAGACTTGCCATGTTAATGGATATGGAGAATTAATATTAATAAAATGTCCATACTACCTTAAGAAATCTACCAATTCAATGAAATTCCCATTAAAATACCAATGATATTATTCACACAACTAGAAAAAATAGTCCTAAGAGTCAAAATATACTGCGGAGCCATAGTAACAAAAACAGTTTAGTAATGGCATAGAAAGAGACATTTAGACCACTAGATTAGAATAGAAAATCCATAAATATACTCACATATCAACAGCCAACTGATTCTTCATAAAGATGCCAAAAACATGCATTTGAAAAAAATTTAGTCTCTTTATCAAATGGTGCTGGGAAAACTAGCTATGCACATGAAACTAAATTCTTATCTCTTACTCTGTACAAAAAGATCAGCCGGGTGTGGAGGTGCAGGCTTGTAATTCTAGCATTTAGGAGGCTGAAAGAGGAGGATCCAAGTATGAGGACAGCCTCAGCTACTTAGTGACACCCTTTCCAACTCAGTGAGCCCCGGTTTCAAAATAAAGACTTAAAAAATAGGGCTGGAAGTGTAGCTCAGAGGTAGAATGACCCTGGGTACCATCCTCAGTACCCCCAAAAAATCAATTGAAAATGGATCAAAGACATTAATGTAAGATCTGAAACTTTGAAAATACTAGAGAAAAACATGGGAAACACTGTGAAATATTGTTACAGGTAATGATTTCCTACATAAGACACCAGTAGCTCATCCATGAGCTATTGAAAAAATAAAGCAAGAATTGACATATGGGTTTACAATCAAATTAAAAAGCTTTTGCTCAGCATAGAAAACAATGAAGAGTGAAGAGATAGCTACATAATGGAAGAAAAATTTTGCCAGCCATTCACCCGACAAATTAATACCTAGAATATGTAAAGAACTATAAAAATTTAACAAAAGAACGAGTAATTCAATCCATTAATGGCCAAATGATCTGAACAGGTAGTCCTCAAAAAGTACAAATGGCCTATATATATTAAAAATATTCAGCCAGGCATGGTGGTGCAGACTTGTCATCCCAGCATTCGGGAGGCTGAGACTGGAGGATTGGGGTTCATGGACTGCCCTCAGCTACTTAGTGAGGCCCTCCGCAACTTAGTGAGACCCTTTCTCAAAATAAAATAATAAAACATAGGGCAGGGGGTGTACATCCGAGGTCGAATGCCCCTGGGTTACATCCCCAGGTCCACAAAAAAAAATATTCAACATCTATAGCCATTAGAGAAATGATTAATAAAAATACATTGAGTAAGGTGTGGTGGCACATACCTGTAATCATAGTACTTGGAAGGCTGAGACAGGAGAATTGTGAATTTGAGGACAGCCTTAGCAATGTAGGAAGAATCTCAGCAGCCTAGTGAGATTCTGTTTCAGAACAAAAGGTATAAAATATAATAAAAGAACTGGAGAGGTAGGATGGAGGTAGAATGCCCCTAAATTTAATTCCCAGCACGAAACACACACACACACACACACACACACACACGCACACACACACACGCACGCGCACACACACACACACACACACACACACACACACAGATTCCTTTTTATCTCGGTAAGAACGGCAATTATCCAAATAAATATATGACAAATGATGATGACGATGTGGGAGAAAAAGTAATCCTCATACACTGTTGATGGGAAGGTAAATTAGCCATGATGGAAAGCAATATGAAGACTCTGTAAAAAATTAAAAATAAACCAGGCATGGTGGCGTAGCTTATAATCTCAGTACTTGGGATACTAAAACAGGAGGATTGCAGGTTCACAACCAGGCTCAGCTACTTAGTGAGTCAGTCTGTAACTTAGTAAGACCCTGTTTAAAATAAAGAAGAAAACACATGCCAGACCCCTGGAGAAACCAGGCCCAGTGCCCTGGATCCCAGGCGGGGATTGAGTGGGGCACGCCAGCCATGGCCCTGGTCACGGGACTCTGGGACCCGGGCCGGACCGCGCGTAGCACACCAGACCCCTGGAGAAACCGGGCCCAGTACCCTGGGTCCCAGGCGGGGGTCGCGCGGGGCACGCCAGCCGGGGACTGGGTCACGGGACTCTGGGCCCCACGCGGAGTAGTACAGAGCACGCTGGACCCATGGGGAAACCGGGCCAGGTCACAGTGCTACTGAGTGCCTGATCCCACTACCTCCTCAAACCACACATACTGTCTTCTCTTATTGAGAAAAAAAAAGAAAAGAAAAAGAAAAAAGAAAAATATCGGAGGGGGGTTAAGAAGGCCGTGGCAGATGCCAGGATACTGGAGATGAAGACAAAACTTATCCAAATGCACTGGAATTTATGGAAAAATTCCCCGTGAAGGAGGACTGCTGTTTATATTGTTAAGAATCTTGGACATCACCTGTGAGGAGAGAGTTTAGTGGAGACCAAGGAGAAAGGCGGTATTGAAAGCAGTCTCCCCGATGGCAGTGGAGACTTATATTCAGGAGAAGCAGAAATTGGATCCTACCAACCTTATTTTTTTTTGGAGAAATTACACCAAATGTGGAATGCTACTGTCACGCATGCTTAAGAACACTGGACAACATTCAGAGTGGAAAAAGAGCTTGGGAAATATTTGAAATGGTGGAGGCAGTGGCAGTGGCAGTGGCCAGTACTCAGGGGAGGCAGAGATCTGATGCATTACACCTGTAACCTTTGAAATAATAACCCCAGAGGCAGAATGCTACCACCATGCACCCTCGAGAACGTGGGACAATTGGTTGGGGGAAGAGGGTGCTCGGTTCGGAGCCTGCCGAGGGGTGAGGCCGGCGACGGACAGAGCAAACCTAGGATTGGAGCCTGCCTTGAGGCAAGGCTGGTGCTGGAGCCTCTGAGGCCGGGATCAGAGCCTGCCAAGGGATTAGGCCAGTGCTGGGGCCAGTGAGGCCGGGATCGGAGCCTGCCGTGAGGCAAGGCCAGTGCTGGGGCCTCCAAGGCCAGGATCGGAGCCTGCTGAGGGGTTAGGTCGGTGCCAGGGCCAGTGTGGCCGGGATCAGAGCTCACCATGAGGAAAGGCCAGTGCTGGGGCCTCCGAGGCCAGGATAAGAGCCTGCCGAGGGGTTAGGCTGGTGCCAGGGCCAATGGTCAGCATTAGAGCCTGCCGTGAGGCAAGGCCACTACTGGGGCCTCCGAGGCTGGGATCGGGGCCTGCCAAGGGGTTAGGCTGATGCTGGGGCCAGCAGCCAGCATCGCAGCCTACCATGAGGCAAGGCCGGTGCTGGGGCCTCTGAGGCCGGAATAAGAGCTTGCCGAGGGGTTAGGCTGGTGCCGGGGCCAATGGCCGGCATCGAGCCTGATGTGAGGCAAGGCTGGTGCTGGGGCCTCCAAGTCCGGGATCGGAGCCTGCCGAGGGGTTTGGCCGGTGCCAGAACCAGCAGCCGGCATGGGAGCCTTCCATGAGGCAAGGCCGCTACTGAGGCCTCTGAGGCCAGATCGGAACCTGCCGAGGGGTTAGACTAGTGCTGGGGCCAGCGAGGCCGTCATCAGAGCTCACCGTGAGGCAAGGCCGGTGCTGGGGCCTCCGAGGCAAGGATCGGAGCCTGCCGAGGGGTTATTCTGGTGCCGGGGCCAGCAGCCGGCATCGGAGCCTTCCATGAAGCAAGGCTGCTACTCAGGCCTCCAAGGCCGGGATCGGAGCCTGCCGTGAGGCAAGGCCGGTGCTGGGGCCTCTGAGGCCGGGATAAGAGCCTGCCGAGTGTTTAGGCCAGTGCCGGGCCAATGGCTGGCATCGAAGCCTGCCATGAAGCAAGGCCGCTACAGGGGCCTCCGAGGCTGGGATCGGAGCCTGCCAAGGGGTTAGGCCAATGCTGGGGCCAATGGCCAGCATCAGAACGTGCCATGAGGCAAGGCCGGTGCTGGGGTCTCTGAGGCCAGGATAAGAGCTTGCCGAGGGATTAGGCCAGTGCCGGGGCCAATGGCCAATGGCCGACATCAAGCCTGCCAGGAGGCAAGGCCGGTGCTGGGGCCTCCAAGGCCGGGATAAGAGCCTGCCGAAGAACGGTTTGGCCAGTGCCGGGACCAGCAGCCAGCATGGGAGCCTTCCATGAGGCAAGGCCACTACTGAGGCCTCCGAAGCCGTATTGGAGCCTGCCGAGGGGTTAGACCAGTGCTGGGGCCAGCGAGGCCATCATCCGAGCCTGCTGTGAGGCAAGGCCGGTGCTGGAGCCTCCGAGGCTGGGATGGAGCCTGCCGAGGGGTTAGACTTGTTCTGGGGCCAGTGAGACTGGGATCGGAGCCTGCCATGAGACTAGGCCAGTCCTGGGGCCTCCGAGGCCAGGATCGGAGCCTGCCGAGGGGTTAGGCAGGTGCCGGGGCCAATGGCCGGCATCGGATCCTGCCATGAGGCAAGGCCACTACTGGGGCCTCCGAGGCCGGGATCGGAGCCAGCTGAGGGGTTAGGCTGGTGTCGGGGCCAGCGAGACCGGAATCGGGGCCTCCCATGAGGCAAGGCTGCTGCTTGAGCCAGCGAGGTCTGGATAAGTCCACCAGGTATCCAGGCCACTACTGGAGCCGTCAAGAGTGGGATCGCTACTTGCAACACGGCATGCACAGCAAAAACTAGGAGGAAAGGGGCAACAGGAAGAGGTCAAGCTATAGAAAAGGCCCTATAGTGAAGCAACTAAGGTGACCAATCAGAGGGTATGGAATAGTGGAGGATGGAGCCTCTTTAAAACGCAGGAGGTACATAAACAAATGTATCAAAGTTAATAACCAAACAAGCATGGGATAGAGAGAGGGGGAGAGAGTGGGATGGGGGCTGGATGAGGGCTAATTGGATGATGTGTGCTTGTATATCCTCTCAAGTCTTGTATTCCAATGTGATATATGATTACAATGCACCAATTAAAAAATAAAAAATAAAATAAAATAAAAAAGAAGAAAACACTGGGAAAAAAACAAACCCTAAATATAGAGCCAGCTGTGGTGGCGCAGGCTTGTAATACCAGCATTTGGGAGGCTGAGACGGGAGAATCGTGGTTTGGGCAAAGGCTCAGCTACTCAGTGAGGCCCTTCGCCACTTATTGAGACTCTGTTTCAAAATGAAGAATAAAAAATAGGGCAGAGAGTGTAGCTCGGAGGCTGAATGCCCCTGGATTCCATTCCAAGACCTGCAGAAATAAAAAACACCTAAATATAGAGCTACTATATGATCCAGCCATAAAACTCCTGAAGGTAATGAAGTCAGTATACAAAATAGATACCTCAACACTCATATTCATTGCAGTGCTTTTCCTAATACATAAAATATAGCATCAGGCTAGGTACCCATCAGCAGTTGAATGGATAAAGAAAATATATATACATGATTATTGTTCTGCCATAAAAATAGAATGCAATCGTGTCATTGTTAGGAAGATAGATGAAATTGGAAGTTACTATGTTAAAACAATAAATCTGACAAAAAAAGAAAAGTATTACATATTTTATATCACATGTGGAATCTAGGAATCAAAGTATGACCTGAAGGTAGTAGAGGAAGTACTAGGAAAGGGCCAATGGACTGGGGATATAGGAGAAAGAAGGTAAAAAAGAATACTCAGGAAGATGGATATGATCGATAAATGATATAATTATGTATGTAAATTTCATAGCAATACCAATCAACATGTATAATATGTACAAATCAATTATGTGCACATTAATATTTATAATAAAATAATTGTACAAAAACTATACAAAAAATAGAAATAATACTATCTACATAGGCAAATATAAAGCTACTATTACAGCTGTTTTGTTTAAAATCCTCTTTTTCCCCTATAGTACTCAAAATACAAATGCTTAATAATTTTAAATCTTTATAAATGGACACAAAATGCGTAAAGATATAATTGTGAGCAAAGCACTATGGTTTGTGGAGATGTAAAGAGTAGATTCTTGTGTAGTGTTGAATCTGATTTGGTATTAATTTGAATTTATTTATAAAGTCGATGTTACTTATATTACCCAGGGATTAAAATTTGTCTTGGTGTAACAACTAAGATAAACAGCAAAGAATACTTAGGAACCAGGCATGGTGGCCCACAACTGTCACCCCAGTTCGAGGAAGGCTGAGACAGGAGGATTGCAGCCTCAAAGCCAGCTTCTGCAACTTAGCGAGGCCCTCAGAAACTTAGACCCTGATTCTAAATAAAAAAATAAAAAGAACAGGGGACGTAGTTCACAGGTAGAATGCCCTAGGTTCAATACACACACACACACACACACACACCCCAAAAAAGAAAAGCCTAGAAAAGGAAATGAAGAGGGGATGAAGTGTCACACAAGAATGAATTAATTATAAAAGACAATAATGAAAAAATTGAGGGGGGGAAAACCAACAGCAAAATGATAGAAATAATTCCTTTGTGTTATTATTTTGTATGTTTGTTGATTAATACCCTCCTATTTATGTATACGTATGTATGTATATATGTGTATACGGAGAATATGAATGAAAACACAAAGAACATGAAGGAATTACAGTTTTTGTGGTGCTGGGAATGGAATCCAGAGACATTCTATCTTTGATATAAACCTCCATCCCTGTTTTATTTGGAAACAGGGTCTCACAAAGTTGCTGAGAGCCTTGCTAAGGTGCAGAGGCTGGCTTTGAACCTGTAATCTGCCTATCTCAGCCTCCCAAGTACCATGATTACAGGTGTGTGACATCACAATTGATCTGGCATAATATATTTTTAAAAGCATCATCCAACTAATTCTGTTAACAAAAGATTTACTTTAAATGCAAAGACACAATAGTAAAATATATATTCCAATCAAAGGAAAAGTTAGGATGTCTATACTAGTATTAAACAAAAAACTTGAAGACAAAATTTTCAAGAGGCAAAGAAGGATTTTATATATTGGTAGATCAGTCAATTCGCCAGAAAAATATAGGCTGTAGTATGTGCATGTGAGTGTGTGTGTGTGTGTGTGTGTGTGTGTGTGTGTGTACAACAACAAAGCCTGAAAATACATGAAGCAAAAGCTGATAGACCTGAAGGAAGAAACAAATAGCCCTATAGAAATAGATACTCAGTACCCTACCTTCAGTAATGGATAAATCAACTGGAAAGAATAGCAAAAATAAATAATTGAACACTATAAACCACCTCAACTCAACAGATATACATAGAACACTTTAATTAACAATAGCAAAATACACATTTTTTCAAGTGTACAGAGAACATTTTTCAGTACAGAAGATATGTTAGGACACAAAACAAGTCCCAATACTTTTTTTGTGCCACTGGAGATTGAACACACGGCATTCTACACCTGAGCTATGTCCCCAGCCCTTTTTATTTTTCATTTTGAAATAAATAAAAAAGGTATTTATTTCAAAAAATGTATTTATTTGAGTCTTATAAAGTTGCTGAGATTGGCCTTGAACATGTGATATGCCTGTTTTAGCCTCTCAAGTACTGGCATTACTGGTGTGTACCACTGTGTCTCGCTCCCAATGCATTTTCTTTCTTTCTTTTTTTTTTTTATTGGTGCATTGCATGCATCACTTTAGCCCTTCCCCAATTCTCACCCTATTCCCTTCCCCCTCCCTCTTTCTCATGTTTGGCTTACTGATTGACTTTGATTATGTTTGTGAATGTACATCGTTGAAATGAGAAGATGTATTTTCTCTGACTACAATGAAATGAAAAACAGTAACAGAGGGAAAATTATAAATTGTAAATATGTGGAAATTAACACACAAAGAACCAATTGGTTGAAGAAGATGCTACAAGTGAAATTATAAAATACTTAAAGAAGCCAGACATGGTGGCGCATGCTTGTAATCCCAGCATTTGGGAAGCTGAAACAAGGAGGATCGCACATTCGTGGCCAGTTTCAGCTGCTTCGTGAGGCCCTCGCCACCTTAGTGAGACCTGTTTCAAAATAAATAATAAAAAAAAAAAAAATAGAATTAAGAAAACGGTTTCAGGATGGCGACCGAGAAAAGCGGGGCTTAAGAGCCCCGCTAACAACAAATATCCATTACCACAAAATCAGCGCCTTTCATAGCCAGAAAACACCATCACCAGTGAAACAAAAAATCACCAGGCTCCAGAGAGAAAGCGGACTGAGAACAGAGCCACAGAGGAGATAACCGGCCTTGCGCCCGAGGACGCGGCAGACGCGGCAGCAGCGCCATACTGCCGGAGGCACCGGCGAATTCACGGACGGCTACAGCAAGGCGAGGTGAGCCACTGCGGAACAGCCAGGCGGGATTTCTCCGCGCAGAGAGCATCTACAGCTCCCAGTGGCCGAGCTCAGCACACGCTGCAGGGATTCAGAGTAGAAATCAAAATCAAGAAGAAAAACGCCAGCCCCATAGCCGAGGGCGTAGCAGCGGCGCCATATTGCCACCGGCGGCAGCAGCAGCGAATTCAGCGAGGCCAGTACAGCTACATCTGCGTACTCAAGAACAGTGAGTCAAATTGCGGGCCACAGAGGAGAAATCCCAGTACTGTACTCCCTGGGACTTGACCCAGTGGGGGAGGGGCGGTGGCAGAGATATCACACCATAGGAGAACATGCAACCTGGCACCCCCCACAGTCTAAAGCAGCCTCTATCGACTCTCTGGGTCGGAGACTCTGTGATAAAACCCAGTAAAGGAGTAGTGGGGTCGGAGATACTACTGACTCGAGATCCAGAACACTTTAAGGGAAGTCATAGTGACCCAAGGGAAGAACCCAGAGAAGGCACAAACATCGGAAATCATGGGAAAAAGGAATAATACTGGAGCAATTAATGCCCACAACCCCACAACATCAGAACCCGATAAAACAGAAAATCAGAGATTTCTAGAAGATCAAATCAGGAAAATAACTGTAGAAATAATAGAGGTGCTTCGAAAAGAACTCAGAGAGAGCCAAAAAGAGATAAAGGATGCAATTAATGAAGTAAAGGCCTCAATTCAAAGCACAAACAACCGATTAGAACACATGGAGAACAGAATCTCGCTCTTAGAAGATGAGCAATCCAAAAATGAACTCATAGTTTCTAATCTAGAAAAAAATATCAGACAACAGGAATCTGATATTGAAGAAATATGGGCCCATTTTAAGAGAGCTAACCTAAGAATAATTGGAATAGAGGAGGGAAAAGAAAGTGAAACCAAAGGGATCAACAATCTCTTCAAAGGAGTAATAGCAGAAAATTTTCCAAACATAGAGCAAGAGGTTGATACAAAGGTCCAGGAAACTTATAGAACTCCCTTTAGACAGGATTGGAGAAGAGGATCCCCACGCCACATAATTGTCAAAATGACCAATGTGGAAGCCAAGCAGAGAATCTTAAAGGCAACAAAAACAAATGGCCAAGTGACATTCAGAGGCAAACCAATTAGAATCACTCCAGACTTCCCAAACCAAGTCATGAGAGCCAGAAGGGCTTGGAGTAACATATTCCAAACTCTGAAGGAAAACAACTTCCAGCCAAAAATTTCCTACCCAGCAAAACTTTCTATCAAATTAGATGGAAAAATAAGAAGCTTCCATGACAAACAGAAACTGAAGGAATTTATGTCTTCAAAACCAGCACTAGAGAAGGTACTTAAAGAGATTAACTACAAAGAAGAAATAGGTAACACACACCAGAACCAGAGAAACAAGAGTTTCCATCCAACAGACAATTAAGATTGGTTATCTGTGGAGATTCATTATTTATGTTAGTCTTTTACCTATCTCTAAATGTTATTGTTTGCCTTTATTGTTCTTAATTTTTAGGATTTCTAGTTGGAATATTAATATACCTTCAGATATAGCATTTGGAAATATTTTATCCCATTCTATTAGTAACTGTTAACTCTGTTTACATTGTCTTTGGATATACAATTTTTTTTTTATTTTTTAGGGAGCCTGTATACTCCTCTGTTGCCTGTGCCATTGAAATCATAACCAAGAAATCACTGCCAATTTCAATGTTGTGAGGTTTTATGACCCAGATTTTCTCCTAAAAGTTTATAGTCTTAAGATTTATATTTAGGTCTATTATCTATTTTGAGTTAATATTTGTATATGGGATTAGGTAAGGGTCCAATTTTATTCTTTTCCATGTAATTATTTTTTTAACAATATTTAGTTAAAAGATTATCATTTCCACCACCAAATGTCCGTGGAAACCTTGTTAAAAATAACTTGACAATATAGGGAAGAATTTAGCTCTAGGCTTTTATTTAACTCCAATGGTTTATATATCTGCCTTTAGAATAGTACTACACTGTTTCAATTATTGTAGCTTTATATGGTTTGAAATCAGAAAATATATATCTTCTAGCTTTGTTCTTTTTCAAGATCGTTTTGGGTACCTAGACTCCATATTCCATATTATGATAGATTTTTTTCTGAAAAATAAATAAACAAATATATGATAGTTTCACCTAAAAAATAGAAAAAAATATTCTCTGGTAAGAAAGAAAGCACAAAGAAATATTGAAATGTTATCTTTAAGTCATCAAAAGCTTGGTATCAGACAAATGAAACTGTTATGTGAGATTATCATTTTTAATTTTAGATAAATTGCCATAATACTAGATGTCAACTACTAAGCCAAGCATGGGAGGGAGGGATGGGGAGAGAATGGGGTGGGGATTGGGTGGGGGCTGACTGGGAAAAGTGTGCATGTATGTCTACAAAAGTATGTATCCTACTATGATGTATGAATACAGTGCACCAATAAAAAAAAAATAAAAAAAAAAAATAGGGTTGGGGGTGTAGAACAGAGGTAGAATGCCCCAGGTTAAATCCCCAGTACCACAAAAAACAAGAAGAAAATACTCTGAGAAAAAAGAAAGTAAAAATTCAACATACCAGAACTCTGGGGAATTCAATGAAAGCAGTGTTCAAAGGGAAATTTAAAGTTGTAAATGCCTACACTTCGAAAGAGGGAACAGACATCTATAAACAACATTTATATCTTAAGGGACTAAAAACAGAAGAACAAGCTTAACCCAAACCTAGCTTAAGAAAGATATTGTGCTGGGTGTGGTGGTGCACGCTTGTAATCCCAGCATTCAGGAGGCTGAGACCAGAGGATCACGGTTCGTGGACAGCCTCATCTACTTAGTGAGGCCCTCTGCAACTCAGTAAGACCCGGTTTCAAAATAAAGAGTAAAAAATAGGGCAGGGGGTGTAACTCGGAGGTTGAATGCCCCTGGGTTCCGTCCCCTGTACCACACAAAAAATAGTAAATCTTCCAATTCATGAACACAATGCAGTATGCTTTCATTTACTTTGCTGAATTCACTTATTAACTAATAGGTTTTTGTTATTTTGTTATAAATTTTTCTATTGAATGTGCAAAGTCCATTCAATAGAAAAATTTTAGTTCCTAAAATAAATGGTTCTGGGGAAAGTGGTTATCTACATGCAAAAGAATAAAGTTGGACTCCTTCCTTATACCATAGACAAATAGTAACTCAAACTGGATCTGTAATCCAAATCCAGGAGCTCAAACTATAAAGTTCCTAGGCTAGAAGAAAACATAAAGGTAAATCTTTATGAAATTGAATTTGGCAATTGTTCATAGATATGAAACCCAAAGTATGAGCATTAAAAGAAAAGTAGGCGAATTATACTTCACTGAAATGAAAATTTTTGTTTCAAATACACTATCAAGAAAATAAAAAAATGACACATAAAATAAGAAAAAATATTTGCAAATCATATATCTAACAAAGATTAGCACCCATAAACATTATGCCAAAAATGTAAATGGATTGTGAATCAACAGCAGTATTTGGGAGCCTGATACAGGAGGACCACAGGTTCAAAGTCAGCCTCAACAATTTAGTGAAACTCTCAGCAATTTAACAAGACCCTGTTTCAAAATAAAGCAATAAAAAGATCTGGGACTATAGCTTTAAAAATTAAAAATTGGACATATGATTAGTATAGATATTTGTCCAAATGATCAGCAAGTGCATGAAAGTGTATTGCGTGTCACTAATCATAAAAGAAATGCAAAAATAGCCACAGTGAAATACCAGCTCACAACCACTAAGAATCAATAATCAACCACTAAGAATAATGAAAATGTTAGAAAAAAATATTAACAAGAATGTGAAGAAATTGCCTGTATACATTGCTGTTGGGATGAAATATAATTCAGGTAATGTGTAAAACAGTTTGCCAGTGCCTAGAGGAGTTAAATATAGAGTTACCATGAGGTCCAAAAATTCTACTACAAGGTATAATATCCCAAACTATTGAAAACAGGTACTCAAATACTCAACCACTAATATTCAGAGCAGCACTATTCAAAGCAGTCAAAAAGTGGAACTAACCTGAATGTCTATTGATTAATGAATAGATAAAATAAATATGGTCTATGCAGGCAATGGAATACTATTCATACATAAAAAGAAACAGTACTGATGCATGCTATCCTGTGGATGAATCTCCAAAACATTATGTTAATTGAAAGAATCCAGAGTATTCTTGAAGAGATTAGCATTTTATTTGGTGGACTGAGAAAAAAGATTTTTCCCTGTGCTAGTTAATAATCATCATAATTGATATGTACCCAACATCTAACGGGTTTTTAAATCAATTTCAAATCCATAATCTCTTGTATTTCTTGCCTTTTAAATAATTAACAAGAAGTTCTGGTGTGTTTTTGCTGCAATGTAGAAGGACATATTTCACTTCTTGAAAGTGAGATAAGTAATGGGGAACACACTTTTTGGCAATTTTAAAACAGTAGCTAGCCTCATTTTGCTTACCATCAGGACTCTTGTAAGCAGGTACCATCCTTGCCTATTGAACATGTGTTCTTTTCTGTTTATTATCTCAGAACTACATCTTGTGTGCATTCTACATAGTATGTATCTATAAATGATTGTGTCTTAGAGTTATGGTCAATTATATTAGTCTTTTGCTTTTATGATCATCTGCCTAAATATCAATGAATAAATTAACTGTAACATAAAATCACAAAAAGAAAGAAAATTTAGAATACCATAGCTGCAGATAAAGAAATTTGTAGATTGTTATTAGAAAATGTAAAACTCTAACTAGAGACCTCTGACATGAACCCACAAAAGAGGAAAATCGGATTCTATATCACCCAAAAGATAAGAGTCCTACCTGTAAAGATAATTACAAAAGTTACAGAGTACCAACCTTGTAATTTGTCATTACACTTTCATTTAATTTACAGGGTTCCTTACTGTTTGAGTAGTTTTTTGTTTAATTCCAGCCCATTTCTACTAAAATAAAATAATCATTTTGGCCAAGATAAAATGATTGAAGAAGGGATATCTAATTAGCAAGGGGAAAGTCAACGGAGAAAAAATAGGTTTGGATCCCAAAATGGGCATACACATGTTTCTAAAGCTACATGGGTATAGGCAGGCATAGGAACTACTGTCATAAAATAGTACTTCTCAGATTTTAATGTGTATGCAATTCACCCAGAAGATTCTTTTTTTTAATAAATTCTATACACTGTCTAGTTTGGAGCCTTGTATACTTCATTTCTAATAATCTTCCCAGTCTCTGCTGTTTCTCTGACCACACTTTGGGTAGCAATATCTTAGAAAAGTTCTCCAAGAGAGGCCCAAGGAGATATATCAAAGGATAATCACTGGATTCCTGTTTATTATTGTAAAGTGAGAAAAAAGAAAAATATCATAACTATACTTAGTAGAATAATAGATATTCTGTAAACCTTCATAGAATGAAGAATTGTTCAGTAGCTAAATCTGATGAATTAAATCTAGCATGTATCTGCATGAATAAATGTTTTTAAAACAAAGTGATAGTCGACAAAATAATTTAGAATAAACTTTGAGAGAAAACATATAACCCTTGACTTTTTGAAACTAGCATAATGTTCTCTTAGCATAATGTTAATGTACTTAGCATAATGTTCTCTAATTCCATGCATTTGTCTACAAATGACAGATTTTTTACATAAAATAGTGGAAGGGTATTAGGGGATGATAGAGAGGAAATGGTAAAGGAAACAAAGTTGAGAAAGAAAACAGACCAAATAAGGTATCTCCATATATGAAGATGTCACTACCAATTTCTTTTGTGAGTGTGTGTGTGTGTGTGTGTGTGTGTGTGTGTGTGTGTGTGGTACTGGGGGTGTGATCCAGGGGCTTTTCTACCTCTAGGCTATACTCCCAGACCTATTTTTATAGTTTACTTGGAAACAGGGTCTCGCTAATTTGTTGAGAGCCTCACTAAGTAGCTGAGGCCAGCTTTGAACCCAGCTAATGTCACTGCCAATTTCACTAACATGTAGAGAGAGGGAGGAGTAATGTAGCCCTGTGGGATATGCAGAGGGAAACACAACAAAAGATGCTGCCTGTACATATAAATGTATCACTTTGAATTTCACTATGATGTGTAATTACATTGCACCGACAAAATTCTAAATAAATAATATAGTTTAATACATTACAGATATAATTTAAAGTATTTTTCTGTAAATGTTGTGTAGGGTTCATCTGGAAATCCATATGGACCTGGGTTTTTCTTATATAATATTACATTATTGTAGCTTATGGATATATACATGTATAATTAAAATCTTTAAATGTTCATGGAAACTATACACACTAATTTTAGGAGAACATTAAGCCTAGGGAACAGAGAGGAAAAGATTAGGATGTGAAGTTATATCTTTATTTGTCAAGTGAAAGGAATGTCAGGAAGTACATAGCTCTCAAGTATATTTGCAGTAAGTTAACATCTGTTGTATCTGGATGATTTATTACATTTTTCTGTACTTTTCAGTATGTTTGAACTATTTTGTTATAAAATTTTTTAAACATCTAGAGCTTTGTTGCCTTTAATTCTTATCACATGTCAAATGCTACTGCATGGAAAGGCCCTGGTTTCAGTAAAAGGAAACTTTTTGTGAAATGAATCAGTGTGTTTGTGTTTTCTTTCTTCTATTTAGCCCTGCTCAGCTCCATTAAATCAGCAAATAAAAGGCTGCCTCCAATATCTACACAATACTCCTGCACTTAGTCACAAACTTCTTGTCCTAACCCTTTTTATACTCTGTATGGTCTCTGGGTCCCTCCATATCTTAATGGTGGACTCTAAAATATAAATCTCAGCCGGGTGTGGTGGTGCATGCTTGTAATCTGCTCGCTTGGGAGGCGGAGACAGGAGGATCATATGCAGGTTCGAAGCCAGCCGCGCTGGCTTAAGTGACCCTGTTTCCAAATAAAAAAGTATAAAATTGGTCTGGGAGTGTAGCCCGGAGGTAGAAGGGCTTCCAAGAACCCCAGTACCACCAAAAAAAAATAAAAATCTCAACACATTTTCTCTGAATCCAACAGTGTTACCTGAACCTCCTGGGATTATTTCTGTTTTAAGACTCTTGTCTAAGAAATAAAAGTTGATTTTCCCATAATTGAAAAGTTGGATGAAACTTGGAGACCTTCCATGTCTCTAAATTTCTTCTGTGCCCATATAGAATTTCTAATTATAATCAGTATAGCAGATGCAAAATTCTTAGTGGAGTCTAGCATCATGGAATCTCCTCAAAATATACCTGTTTCCCCTTGCTAAAGAAATGCAATAAAATTTGGGGAAATGATCTTTTTGAAATCTCTTAAAGCATTTAAAATGTAACCCATAAAGCCTACTTTTATCTTCTTTGACATATGTCACTTCTAATATTGATAAGTTTAGTGAAATGGAATGAAAGAAGAGCGGTAACACCTGCCAAGAAGTCAAATAGGCAAGCCATTTCAGTGCTCTGGACAGTTCTAAAATTCCAAACCTAGGAAATATTGAGTTTCTAGTACAATATATACATACAGAGGACTAATGAAAGTTGTTATGTTTCTTAAAGAGGTAGTAAGTTAACCACACATGGTGAAGCATGCCTGTAATCTCAGGACTTTGGAGGTCAAGACAGGAGTATTTCAGGTTCAAGGACAGATTTCAACAACCCAGGAAACCCTGTTTCAAAACAAAAAATAAAAAGAGTTGAGGATGTACCTTAGATATAGACTTTCCCCTGGGTTCAATCCCCAGTACTACAAAAAGAGCCAATTGATTTTGTAATTCATTCATCTCTTGACAAATACCTGGCCTGGTTCCATAATTTAGCTATTGTGAACTGTGCTTCTATAAATATGGATATACATGTGTCCCTACAATGGAACTTTACTCAGCCATAAAGAAGAACAAAATTATGTCATTTGAAGGGAAATGCATGAAACTAGAGAATATTATAAGTGAGATTATCTAGTCCCCAAAAGTAAAAGGCTGAATGTTTTCTTTCATATGCTAAAATTAGAGAAAAATAGGTAACCAAAAAGGACTTCAAATAAATAATGGCAGATAATAGAATAGTTGAAGGGGATTTGAGAAGGGAGGTGAAGAGATGAAAGAGAATATTTGATAAATAAAACCATTCAAATAATCCAATTTTTATATATAAATTTATCAATACTAATTTTAATATTACATATGGGGTATGGGAAGGAATGGAGTGGGACCTGGAGAAAAAGACACAATATGTGCTATGTGTGCATGCATGTTTCCATAACATTGAACCTCATGATTTATAATTATAATATAGCAATAAAAATAAATAAATAAATGTAATGAATTAGCATAATTATGTTTGGACAAATGATCAAATATTATTAAACATTTTCCTTTTAAGTCTTTGCTTTCCTCTCAATCTTGTTCTTACTTAATCTCATACCCAAATCCTCACCTTCCTATTTCTGAGGGACAGCTCTTATCATGAAAATGAGCTGCTTAATCAAACTACCAGTGATATTTTCCTTAACTCGCTCTAGAGTATTTCTGATAGAATAAATGACTTGAGAGCTGTTTTAGTCAACATTTCCACCACTGTTACCCAAACACCTGACACATACAACTTAGAGGAGGAAGGATCTATTTGCTTACAGTTTTGGAGGTCTCAGAAACCATGACCCCAAACAGTGGAGTTAACAGAATGGTGGCAGGAAGCAGGGAGAAAGGGAGAGAAATTCTGGAAAAGAACACTGTCCCTGGCCATTCCTCCAGGAATTTATCCTCTCCAGCCATGTCCCACCTCCAAACATGCCTGCCTTGTCTAATACATGAATTGTTGGGAGACATTTTACATCCAACCATAACAAGTGCCTACCTCAAAGTGTATTAACAATGTACTGACTCATTTCCCAGTTTTCTGTCAGAAGCTTCTTTATTCTGCTTTTCTATTTATTTCTGGTTCTCTACAAAAATTATTATTCATACTTATACATAGAAACCCACTAACTACTCAATCTCAGAGTCTATTTGCCCTGCACGCTTATAAATTGCCAACCTGCATACTGAGTCAGGTGGTGTTAAGTCTTCATGCTGAGTGATGGATGAGGTATGCCTAGCTTTCAGTTTGGAGGCAGGTTTCAAAAGGGAAGACAGCAACAGTATATAACAGTAACAAGAGCTTTGAAGAACTGAAAAAAAACCTATATCTTATTATGTCAAAATTTTCTGTAACTCCTAAGATATCAAAAAGAGAAAGTAAAACCTTCTCTAAATACATCATTTGCCTCGGAGAGCTTTTTTCTCACCTCCTATCCCCTCAGTCAGATTGCCTTATTTGCTCCTCTATAGGTTCTCCTTTTCACCTGGGGCTCCTGCTATCACCCATTTCACTTTAGCTTTCACATATTAGTGAAAACATCCGATTTCTTACTTTTTGTGACTGACTAATCTCCCTTAGCTCTCCAGTTCTATCCATTTCCTTGAAAAATGCTGTAATTTTATTTTATTTTTAAACAAAATTTTTATTGAACATAAATGGTATACATTTAAACTATATTTGGTGCCCTCTCCCTCCCACCCCCATTTTCCCTTCCCCCCTCCCACCAATGGTTGTCCAGGTTAACCATGTTATATTCATAATTTTACACGTATTCAGATGTAGACCCTCAATAATCAAGATCAGCCTTCCTCCTCTCCTATCTTTCCATTCAAGCTTTGCTGATATTTCCCCTCCATTATCTGGAGTCCCACTAGTATCCTCTGTGTTTCCTAGTTTGGGCATATTAGAGGAAACATATGTACCTTCTCCTTCTGTGCTTGGCTGATCTCACTTAACATAATGTTCTCCAGGGCTTTCCATCTTCTTGCAAATGATATAATTTTGTTCTTCTTTATGGCTGAATAGAATTCCATTGTGTGTATTTCCCAAAGTTTTGCTATCCATTCATCTGTTGATGGAGATCTGGGTTGGTTCCATATTTTGGCTATTATGGATTGTGCTGCTATGAACATAGGTATGCATATGTTGCTGTATTTCTCTGAATTCAACCCCTTTGGAAAGATACCCAGGAGTGGTATAGCTGGATCATATGGTGGATCTATTCCCACCTTTCTTAGGAATCTCCACACAGATCTCCATAGTGGCTGAACTAGTTTGCATCCCCACCAACAGTGCAAAAGAGTTCCTCTTTCCCCACATCCTCACCAGCATTTGTTGTTATTTGTTTTCTTTATGCTTGCCACTCTGACTGGGGTTAGATGGAATCTCAGTGTAGTTTTGATTTGCATCTCCCTGATGGCCAGTGATGTAGAACATCTTTTCATGTATCTATTGGCCCTTTGTATCTCTTCTTTTGTTAAGTGTCTATTTAGTTCATTTGCCCATTTCTTGATTGGGTTGTTTGTTTTGCTAGTGTAGAGTCTTTTGAGCTCTTTGTATATTCTGGATATTAGTACCCTATCAGAGTTGTGGCTGGTAAAGATCTGTTCCCATTCTGTAGGCTTGCTCTTTAGGTTATTGATAGTTTTGTAATTTTATTTTAAAGTATTGCTACCAATCATTAAGCCAAGCATGGGAGGGAGGGTTAGGGAGGGAAGGAGGTGGAGATTGAAGGGGGCTGACTGGGTGATGTGTGCATGTATGTCTACACAAGTTTTTTTTTATCCCACTATGATGTATGAATATAATGCACCAATAAAAAAAACTTCTCAAAAACTTTTTATCTGCTGGGCGTGGTGGCGCCCGCTTGTAATTCCCATGCTTGGGAGGGGGAGACAGGAGGATAGCGCAAGTTCAAAGCCAGCCTCCCTGGCTTAAGAGACCCTGTTTCCAAAAATAAAATAGTCTGGGAGTGTAGCCCGGAGGTAGAAGGGCTTCCAGGAATCCCAGTACCACCAAAGCAACTCAGTGAGACCCAGTTTAAAAATAAAGAACAAAAAATAGGGCTGAGGGTGTAGCTTGGAGGTTGAATGCTCCTGGGTTCCATCCCCAGTACCGAAAAAAAAAATTTATCTAACTATTCTATGAGAAAAGATGAAAAGTAATTGTGGTAAAGATCTGTACATCAAGAAAGCCTGCTTGGAATTGGGTATGGTGGCAAATGTTTGTAATCCCAGTGCTTGGGAGGCTGAGACAGGAGGATCACGAGTTCTCGGCCAACCTCAGCTACTTCGTGAGGCCCTCTGCATCTTAATGAGACTCTGTTTCCAAATAAAAAATAAAACATAGGGCTAGGGGTGTAGCTCAGAGGTAAAATGTCCCTGGGTTCAATTCCCAGTACTGCAAAAATAAATAAAAAAGAAAGAAAGGCTGCTTGGAACCATAGTAACAAACCATCTGGACTCAGGAATGCCAGAATTCTACTGTAGGCCTGGACACGTAAGAGCTTTCTCACTGTATATAATCACTTATGCTCCCAAACTCTTATTTTCCTCAGCTGTAAAATAGAAATGTCCATGGACTGGATGCCCCCCCAAGTTCATATTCTGAAATCCTAATCTTCAAGGTTATAATATGTGTAGATTACTAGATCATAAGTTAACTAGATCATAAGAGTGGAGTCCTCATGAATAGCATCAATTCCTTATAAGAAAGAGAAGCAGAATGAACTTTATCATCACCATATAAGGATATAGCAAGAAGGCCATTCACAAACTATGAAGAGGGTTCTCATTAGACACTAAGTCTAACAGCATCTTGATCTTGAATTTTCTGGACTCCAGAACAGTGAAAAATAAATGCTTCCTTTTTAAGCCACCAAGTCCATTGTAGTTTGTTTAAGCAGCCTGAGATGACTACAAAAGGAATCCCCCTCAATTTCAGGGTTGTTCTGAGGATTACTCAATTACAGGCTCTAATTCCATTGCCTTTCCCAGCTGTTCTTCCATATGAATATTGGCTATCCTTGGAATGTCTCCTTTTTGTTTTCTCTGAGTAAGCGGTATTATTGTTCAGATATCAGCTTTAGGAATTATTTCCCCTGGAAGCATTCCCTGATTCTCCAAGACTGTTAGGCATATCTCACATATGTTTACATATGCATCATCAAAGCATGGGTCAGCCAGTACTGTAACCAACTTTACACATATGTCTTCTTTAATAGACTTCTCTAAATTCCTTAAGAGAAAGGGATGTGAATTGTTTGTTTTTGCATTCACAGTACTTGGCAGAGTAACTGCTGCAAACAAAACAAACCACTCTTCAAATAAGAAACTACAAAAGACCCCAAATAGGCAAAACAATCTTGGACAAAAAGAAGAAAGCTGGAGGCATCATACTATGAAACTTCAAAATGTGCCAAAGAGTGATCATAACCAAAACAGCATGGTATTGACATAAAAATTTAAACATATGCCAGTGAAACAAAATATAAAACATAGAAATAAATAAGCATATCTACAGGCAATTAATTCTATACAAAGTTGCCAAGAACATACAATGTTGAAAATATGGTCTTTTCAATAAATTGTGCTGGGAAAACTAAATATCCATGAACAGAAGAATGAAACTGGACCCCTAACTCTCACTGTGTATAAAATTAAACTGAAAATTAATTAATGACTTAAATGTAAGACCCGAAGATATGAAAGCATTCAAGTAAAACATAGGTAAGTGCTTCATAACATTGGTCTAGACAAGGATTTTTTGTATATGATCTCAAAAGTACAGGTAACAAAAGCTAAAATAGACAAATGAGATTATATCAAACTAAAAATCTTCTGCACAGCAAAGGAAATGACAAAAGAGACAACCTACACACTAGGTGAAAATATTTATACACTATACATTTGGCAAAGGGTTAAATTGTAAAATATATAAGGAATTCAAAACCCAAGAGCAAAAACAAAACAGAAATACTCCAATTATGCATATATATTTATACCTGTAGTTCATGAGTTACTTTGAAGCAGTACAAAGAAATTGTCTGGAATCATAGGAAATGTTATAAAGCCAGATTTGGATGTATGTGGTTTCTAACACCCATGTGAACTGAGGTAGCTGGTAGGTGTCTGAGTTGTGTGCTATGTTTGTTTTGTACTTTCTTTTATTTATTTTTTTGCAGGTCTGGGGATGGAACCCTAGGCACTTGACCTCTGAGCTATACCCCCTGCCCAATTTTTTATTCTTTATTTGAAACAGAGTCTCACTGAGTTGCAAAGGGCCTCTCTAAGTAGCTGAGGCCCTTTGCAACCACAATTCTCCGGCTCAGCCTCCCAAATGCTGGCATTACAAGGGTGCGCCACCACGCCCGGCTTGTTTTATACTTTCTGTATGGCTCATTTCAGCTAGAGTTTTCTGTATTCTCTTGGACTTTTTATTGGACAAAATTATACATAAGTGAAATTCCCTGATATATCAGTTGCATTGGAAAAAGTTTGTGTTTTCTATTTATGTTTTTTATTGGTGCATTATAGTCTCACATCACGATGTGAATCATGTTGACAATGACATATATGCACACAGCACTTAGTACCAATGTCAATCTCAGCACAAGGTATTGAGAAGGGTTGTAAATGGAGAGGCAGGGAACGCCATCAAGTTTGTGTTTTCAAAGCAAAAGTTATAGCGTGACCTGGAATTATACATTAAAACAGAAATTTCCAGCAGACAGTTGAATTTACAAGTCTAGGGTTTATGGTATAACTATAAGCTAAATATAATTTTATAAAGTCATCAGTATGTAAATTTTTATATATTATTGAAAACCATATGACTGGGTGAGTACCTTGGAGTTGAATATAAATATAGATGATGTCAAGGAACTGAGCCAAAGGACACTCCAACATTTAGAAATCAGAAAGATGATGAAGAATCAGGAAAGGATTCTGAGATAGGAAGAGAATCAGGGGATTCAGCTCCCCTAGAAGCCAATTAATGAAAGCTTTTTGGGGGGGGGGTGATACTGGGGGTGGAACCCAGAGGCTTTCTACCTCCGGGCTATACTCCCAGACCTATTTTCTATTTTATTTGGAAACAGGGTCTCACTAAGTTGCTGAGAGCCTCACTAAGTAGCTGAGGCTGGCTTCGAACCCGTGCAATCCTCCTGTCTCAGCCTCCCAAGCACGGGGATTACAAGTGTGCCCAGCTCTTAATGAAAGCTTTTTTAAGGTTTAGAGAGAAATCAAATACATCAAAGCAAATAAGTCAAGTCTAAAAGGAACTAGGAATTGTCCTTATGATTGGGTTACCTGCAGCTAACTTGTAACTTTGGCAAGAATGTTGAGTGGAAAGTCAAGAAAGAAAGCTTATGGGAGGCAACTGAAGAAAAATAGGGAGAGACTGAAGACAGTCATTATAGGGAGTCAAGAAGAGAAACAGAGGAGAGAGAGGTGTGCGTTAGAAATTAGTTTTAAAGAATAGAGGAATTACATCAAATCAGAACAATGTCCCTGGGGACAAATGCAAAGTGGGGAATATGTCAGATAAATGTGAATCTTCTCTTTTGTATTAGTCAACTTTTGGTCACTTTAAACAAAATAACTTACAATAACAACTTAAAGGAGGAAAGATTTACTTTGGCTTGTGGTTCCAGTCCATCATCGGCCAGCTCCATTTCTCTGGCCCTGAGATGAAGCAAAACATTCTGATGGTGGAGAAAATATCCTCAACTCATGGCAGCCAAGAACCAGAGAGAGATCAAGGAAGAAATTGGAAGAAGATAAACCCTTCTAGGATATGTCCCCAGTGACTCACTTCCTCCTACTAGGTTCAACCTCCCAGGAGTCCATGCAGTCATCAGTGGACATCAGATAAGTTCTAGGTCTCAACAATCAATTTATTAATCCATTGATGAGGCCAGAGTCCTTATGATCTAATCACTTCCCAAAGCCCTATCTCTGAACTCTGCTGCATTGGGGGGAAAGTCTTCAACACATGAGCTTTTGGGGGAGATTCCCAATCCAAACTGTAACATTTTTTCACTGCCTCTGTTTTCTAAGTGAAGTGGGAAGCCAGATGATCCTTATCTGGAAGTGAAGTATGAGAGAAGTCATTGGACTTTCAACAAGAGGAGAATCAAGGCACTGTTCAGGAGAGTTTGAGAGTGAAAGGACTAGAGTAATATAATAACATATTTGTTCAGAAAATTCCCAGATATAGAATTGCTGGATCAAAGTACAAATATAATTTTAATTTTGTAAGATAGTGTCAAATTGTCCTCTGTGGTTATATTAGTTCACATGCTCAAATGTGATAATGCCTGGTTCTCCCAGCCTTTGCCAACATCGTATGCTATCAAACATTTTCACCCTTCTCAATTTGATAGTTGAAAATGATATCTAAGTGCAATTTTAACTTTAATTTTTCTCATTTAAATTGGGTTTTGTATCATTTCTTATTGTTAATAACTAAGTAATGCAGATAAAACTGGTTCCTTTCAAGCAGCTGTGACTTGGTAGATTAGACAAGCAATTTTTTTTAGTCTTCTGTCTCCATTTATTCAACTGATATTTATGAAATTACTATTATGTATTGTGCACTGTTTTGTTGACTAAGAATCATAGCAGTGAATAAACAAAACAAATATTATTTGAACAAAAACTAAAAACTGTAGCCTGGAATCACAGAGAATTAAGAGAGAAAGTGGGATCAAATAACCTCTAAGAGCTGGACATATTGGCGCAAGCTTGTAATCTCAGCATTTGGGAGGCTGAGACTAGAGGATTATGGTTTGCAGACAGCTCAGCTACTAGGTGAGGCCCCTTGCAACTCAGTGAAACCATGTTTCGAATATAAAAGAATAAAAAATAGGGCTGGGGGTGTAGCTCAGAGGTATAATACCCCTGTGTTCCATCCCAAATACCATGAAAAAATAACCTCTAGGTCTCAGAAAACTGCTAGGATCAAGAATGGAAGCTCAACAAAAAATTAAGCTTTCTTTAAGGTTCTTTGAAAAAAAATAATCTAAGATTTTTGAGTAGGCAGATGACATAAAACATAAATGTCCTTAAGTATGCTGAATTACTCCATGTGTTGGTGGGTTGAGGACTGAGGAAGGGTGGTTGGTTCGCAGCAAGTATTTAGTAAATTGGAAAAGAGAAAAAGAAAAGGTAAGACCTTCAATAAAGGAAAGATGTCCAGTTAGAATAGAAGCTTTTTTATAGGGAGCTTGGAATCAAATGGTCTTGTAGGTTCCCAGAGATAAATAAAATAAAGATAAAAGTACTGCAAGCAGCTGTGCTCAACAACTATGATAGGTCCCCTGGACTCCCTGTAAATTTCTAGGCATTATATAGACTGGGTGATTCTAGAACAGCAATGGTGTGATGCCTATTTATTTTTGTGTGTGTGATACTGGGGATGAAATCCAGGGGATTTCTACCTCTGGGCTATACTCCCAGACCTTTTTTATATTTTATTTGGAAACAGAGTCTCAGTAAGTTGCTGAGAGCCTCACTAAGTAGCTAAGGCTGGCTTCAAACTTGTGTGATCCTCCTGTCTCAGCCTCCCAAGTACTGGGATTACAAGCGTGCGCCACCACGCTGCCCTGTGATGCCTGTTTAAAGATAGATTTTCATTTGTAAAGAATTCCTTCTGGCAATGCTCTAGACAGTGTAACCCTCAGAATTTATACAAGTGTCCATGCAAGTACTAAATGACCATATAAACTACTTAAATTCATGACAATCAGGTTTCTTAGGGATGAACTGACATGCAAATCCCAGAAGCTGTGCTGTTTTAGGGGCTTCCTTGAGTTTACCTCCACTGGCAGTGTTCTCACGTATCTAATTCTAGTCAATCAGTGAAAATTTCCAGCAAAAAGAGGAAGCATCTGTGGGATTTCATCACAAACAGCCAGCTGGGAACCCCTGGTGGTGTCTCTGGAAGCTGCATTTTCCAGGCAGTAATGATGCTCATCCTCCTCTCTCTTCTCACACCCTAGAGTTCCATTATATTAAGTTGCCACCAAGTCATAATTTGCTGAAGCTGTGCTGAATTTTTTAAATCTTTAATTTATCCAAACATTCTTCCAGTCTTTCTGAAACCCAACTATGCAACCAGCTTAGGAGACTTCACTGAAATTTCTGCTTCTTTCAACACAAATCTTGACAACTCCAACACCATTCTTTCCATTATGTGAAGTATCCTGAGAAAGTCTTTGTTCTTGTAAAAAAAGAGCTAGCCTCAAAGTCCTTGCTCTGCCACTTTTTAGTTATGTGTCAATAATCTCATTGACTTATCACTGAGCATACCTAAGAACCCGAGTTATCTTTGTGTAGTTAGGAAGAGAAGGTGATTTACCATATAGTGCATATCTGCTAGGTGCCAATAATTGTGGTGGGTGTTTATGAGTTGTTTCTTTTTTTTTAGGATTATAGCTGTAATATAAAGTGTTTTGTATAATAAACACTACAAAATTTAAGAAATTATCTGTATGGAGAATTAATGCTACAATCCTTCCCTTATGATGGGAAAATGAGCAGAAAGAATTCCTATAAGGTTTATACTTCTCCCAAGACCAGTGATGCTAACAAAGCCAAATGGTGCTACCACACGTTTGAATTACCTCTTCAGACTATTAGCAATCAAGGGGCAGAGACTAGATATTATTTATCTTTCATTCATACCTAGCACGATGAGCACAGTGCATAACTCAAAATAACTGCCTAGAAAATATGTATTAAATCATGAGAAGACAATTTAGAGTGAAGAGTTAGGCACTAATTGACAGCTCTGTTAATGTGATGACTGACCAATATAGATAATCAAAATGCAACATTAAAACAATTCTTATCCTTAGCATTGCCTGAAACTCTATGGTATTCATTCCTGATGACTTCTCCAACCTCACTACACTCCAAACATGACAGTCTTCTTACTATACTTAAAACATACTAAGCAATTCCTACCTACAGACTTTTGACTTTGTTCTTCCCTCTCCCTGGACTACTCTTCCCCTAGATACCTTCATGGCTTGCTTTCAGTTCATTCAGTTCTCTGCCCAAATGACATCTCTTTGGATAAAACCTTTCTGAGGGCAATTTTGAAAACAGAATGCCTTACATCTCTCTAGCCTTTTACCTTGTTCTATTTTTCTTCATCACACTTACCAATATCCAACATTATATATCTAATAGTTTGTCTGTCTTCCCTGCTGATGTGTTAGCTTCAAATAGGTCAGGGATGTTATCTTACTCACCTTGGAAACACCATCTCCCAGAATAATGCCTGCCATACAGCAGATACTCAGAACTTTGTTGAAAGAGCAAATAGATCAATGAATGATGCAAGTAGAGAGTTAAGGGTCATGTCAGGGTCCCTGTGGTTGAAATATTCTTGAGACTTTTCATATCATACTGAAAGTAAAGGAGTGAAGCCAGATATATTGCTACTAAGAAATAGGTAAGCCAGGCTTCTAATTCCTAGATGCTTCTGTAGATATTTTATTTGGAAAATAAAATTGAATCTCACATTGGCTTATCCAAAATAAACCTTGAATGATTAAAAATAACACAAATTCAAAATCCAAATCAACATCAAAAAGTAAAACAGTCAAAGGAAAATGAGCTTCATCCATAAAATAAACCAATTCAAATAGTTCTGATTTGCCTTTAGAACATAACAAAGAGGAAAACATCTTAACCTAGTGGACCCACCATGTGCAGAGAAATTGCCAGCATGAATTCCAGTTGTGATCAGTGGGGTCATGATCATGCTCTGTTATGCCAGAAAGCATAGAAAATTAGGAGGAATAACTGAAATTAAACATTCTACCAAGAAGAGAAGGGAAGTGTTGTGGAAGGGTGACTTTTTCAAAAGATGGGGTGTGGTTTTCTACTTAAATACATATTTGCTGCCTAGGAAATTCTCCTTCCCCAAATCTGCCTTCTGAAGACCCAAACTGACATACAAAAATAGTAATTTTTTCTTTTTCTTTCTTTCCTTTTTTTTGTTTTGGTACTGGGGATTCCAACTATGGGGTGTTCTACCTCAAAGCTACATCCCCAGCCCTTTTTATATTTTTTGTTTTGAAACAAAATCTCACTAAGTTGCTGAGGCTGGTCTCGAAATCACAATCCTCCTCGTGTGTGTGTGTGTGTGTGTGTGTGTGTGTGTGTGTGTGTGTGTAATATGGTACCATCATGATAGTCAAGATTCTGAACTTAAAATTCTAAATCACCACATGGACCCCTCATGTTGTCCTTTTATAATCTCACCCACTTCCATTCCATATTTCATAACTCTCCGTACCTCCTGGCAATCATCGATCCGTTCTTCATCTCTCCAAATGTTTCATTTCAAAACTGTCATATACATTGAATCATCCATTATGTAATTATTTGAGATTGGATTTTTCACTCAATATTTAAGATATATCCAAGTAGTTGCATGTATCAAGAGTATATTTCTTTTTATTGCTGTTGTAGTAGAGATATGCTACAGATTAATTAGCCAGTTACCCATCAAAGACATATGGATTTTCCCCCAAAATTTGGCTATGAACATTCTTATATACATTTTGATGTGAAAATACATTTTCATTAATCTAGGATAGATGCCCAAATGTATAATTGCTGAGCTGTATTGTAGCTACATGTTTAGTTTTTCAAGAAACTGCCAAGGCTGGGCATAGTAATGCATGCTTGTAATCCCAGTACTAGGAAGGCTAAGACAAGAGGACTTCAGCTTTGTTATCTAGCCTCAGCAACTTAATGAGACTCTGTTTCAAAATAAAAAATAAAATATGGCTGGAGGTTTAGCTCAGAGGTAGAATGCCCCTCGGTTCAATCCCCAGTACCACAAAAAAAGGAAACTTCCAAAGTGTTCTCTAGAGTAGCTATACCATTTTACATCCTACCAATAATGAAGAAATAATCCAGTCTCTCTGCATCCTCACCAGCATTTTTTTTTTTTTTTTTGGCGATACTGGGGATGGAACCCAGGGGCATTCTACTTCTAAGAGACACCCCCAGCTCTAATTTTTTTATTGTGTTTTTTTTTTGGTGCTACTGGGGTTCCTGGAAACCCTTCTACCTCCGGGCTACACTCCCAGACCTAATATATATATATATATATATATATATATATATATATATATATATTTTTTTTTTTTTTTTTTTTTAATTTGGAAACAGGGTCTCTTAAGCCAGTAAGGCTGGCTTCAAACCTGAGCGATCCTCCTGTCCCCGCCTCCCAAGTGTGTAGATTACAAGCGTGTGCCACCACACCCCAACTATTCTTTATTTTTGAAACAGGGTCTCACTGAGTTTCAAGGGGCCTCACTAAATAGCTGAGACTGTCTGTGAACCATGATCCTCCAGTCTCTGCCTCCCGAATGCTGGTATTACAAGCGTGTGACACTACGCCCGGCCTCCATACCAGCATTTTATGTTGTCCTTTTTTCATTTTAGCCATTCTGATAAGTGTGTCAAATCTCATTGTGGTTCTAAAATTTCACTTCTCTAATGGTTAATAAGATTGAAGATCTTTCTATATGGCTATTTAGATTTTGACTTTTTCTTTATTATTTCTTTTAGTAGACTACCAAGGTTTATTTGAAGGAAAGATGATTCAACTAAGCAAAGCTATACAAGGGAAGGAGATAGTATGATCATTTGAGGCTAGAGTTTCAAACAACATCATTGAATCATGATCTTTCCAGCTTCATTTCATACTCCATTTCAAATTAAACCCATATTTCAGAAAAAAATTCCCCCAATACTTCTTATACATGCCCCATCCTTTCTGGACTCTGTTTCCCTGCATTATTCTTTTCGCTTTTTATCCATCTCCAGATATCCAGAATTTAAGAACTATCAAGATGCCATCTTCTCTGTGAATCTTCCCTTGATCTCAGCAGCTGTAATTTTAATTTGTATCCCAGAGATACTGGTAATTAGGTCAGGTTCTCTATCCCCTAGTCCAGTTGTCTTGCCTATAACAAGCTTCTCTCATTTTTTAAATTTAAATGTTGGTCTAATATACATTTTTCTGAATCTTGGAGGTTCTTTGTATATGTGCACATGCTACTGGATATTGAACCCAGGGGCATTCTGCCTCCAAGTTATACCCCCAGCCCTTTTTGTTTCTTGTTTGTTTTGTTTTGTCTATTTGTTGCAGTACTGGGGATAACTCAAAGCATTCTACCTCTAAGCTACACCTCCATCCTATTTTTTATTCCTTATTTGGAAACAGGGTCTCACTAAGTTGTGGAGGGCCTCACTAAGTAGCTGAGGCTGACTGCGAACCTGAAATCCTCCTGTCTCAACCTCCCAAGTACTGAGATTACAAACTCGCACCACCATGCCTGGCTGTTTCGTTTTAAAACAGGGCCTCACTAAGTTGCTGAATTTTGCTATGTTGCTGAGGCTGTTCTTAAACCTGTGATCCTCCTGTCTCAGCCTCCAAAGTACAGAGGTCACAGGCATGGTGCAAGCTTCTCTCATTAAATGAATTTGTTCAAAGTCAAATGCAGTGTCCATCTTGTAGTAAACAATCCTCTACCTAATTATCTGGATAATTATCTCAGTATCACACACCATTTATTCATCCCTAAAAAATCCTGTTATTTGCAACAGTATAGATGGAACTGGAGGACATTATGCTAAATGAAATAAACCAAGCACAGATGGACAAATACTGTATATTCTTTTTTATATGTGGACTCCAAAATAATTGCACTCATAGAAGAAAATAATGGTCATTGCCAGAGGCTGGAGTAGATAAGATAGGGAAATGATAGTCAAAAGATACAAAGCTTCAGTTAGACAGGAGAAAATTTGATATGTAGGAAGCTGTGTGACAAGACAGCAGAAAGTCTACCGGGAATTTTAAAAACCATGAAATTAGGACCTCAATGCTCCAACAGCATGTCCCTTATTTCTGTTAATACCCGAATGAGCTTGGAATCAAATTATCTCCTAGAACCTCTAGAAAGGACACAGCCCTGCCTATAACTTCACATTAGCTTGGTGAGACCGGCAGCAGACTTCTGAATTCTAAAACAACACTATTGTAAATTGGTATTATGTTAAGCCATTAAATTTGTGGTAATTTCTTATAACAGCAGTACAATACTAATATATAATACTTAGTTTCTTTGGACAGCAGGATCTCATAGCAAAAAAGAAAAATATGATCAGTTAGATTATTGGTCCCAGGACCAGTGTATCTGATTCAGTAGGACTGGGATGGGGTTTCAGAATTTGCATTTCTAGCAATTTCCCAGGGGATACTAGGACCACATGCAGAGAGAACCATTGGTTTAGAAAAAGGGATCTGAAGCCAGTACTCCTAGAATCAAATGTTGGTTCTTCTACCTACTCACATTTAACCTGAAGCAAATTATGTAAATTTTGTCTTAGTTTCTTCAACTCTAAAATGGGGATGCTAATATCAATATAAACCTCATAAGCTAATTGTGAGAATGACTTAATGCGTATGAAGTGTTTATCAAAGTGCCTTGTAAACTGGGAAAGGTGGTGCACACTTGTAATCCCAGTACTTGGGAGGCTGAGACAGTAGGATCACAGGTTTGCAGCCAGCATCAGCTACTTAGTGAGGCCCTCTACAACTTAGTGAAACCCTGTTTCAAAATAAAAAAATGAAATAGGGCTGGGGGTTTCGCTTGGAGGTAGAATGCCTCAGTACCACAAAAAAGTGCCTTGTACATAGCTGGACATGATGGCACACACCTATAATCATAGTTCTTGGGAAGCTGAAACAGAAGGATTGCAGGTGTAAGAACAGCCTTGGCAACTTAGCGAGACCCTATTTCAAAAACAAAAAATAAAATAAAATAGGGCTGAAGGATGTAGCTCAGAGGTAGAATGCCCCTGGGTTCAATCCCAAATACCATAAATAAATAAATAAATAAATAAATAAATAAGTAAATAAATAATAAAGCCTTACATAAAACTAGGTAGAGCCGGGCATGGTGATGCAAGTTTGTAATCCCAGAACTTGGAAGGCTGAGACAGGAGATTCAAAGCCAGCCTCAGCTACTTAGTGAGGCTTTCAGCAACTTAGTGAGACCCTGTTTCCAAATAAAATATAAAATAGGTCTAGGAGTGTAGCCCAAAGGTAGAAAGCCCCTGGTTCTAACCCCAGTACGACAAAAAATTAAAAATTAAAAATAAATAAAAAATAAAAAACAAGGGCTGGGTGTGGTGGTGGCACACACTTGTAATCCCAGTGCTTGGGAAGCTGACTGAGACAGGAGGATCACACAGGTTCGAAGCCAGCCTCAGCTACTGAGTGAGGCTCTCAGCAACTTAGTGAGAACCTGTTTCAAAGTAAAATATTAAAAAATAGGTCTGGGAGTAGAGCCCGGAGGTTTTAGAAAAGCCCCTGGGTTCCAAGATCAGTACCACAAAATAAATAAATAAATAAATAACCAAAAAAAGGCTGAATCCGGGTGTGGTGGTGCATGCTTGTAATCCCAGCAATTCGGGAGGCTGAGACTGGAGGATCGCAGTTCATGGGCAGCCTCAGCTACTTAGTGAGGGCCTCCGCATAAATAAAATAGATAGAATAAAAAATAGGGCAGGGGTTATAGCTTGGGGGTCAAATGCTCCAGGGTTCCATCCTCAGACCCACACACACACAAAAAGAACTGCAGTGTAGCTCAGATAAAGAATACCCTTGGGTTTAAACCCCAATATTTTTTTAAAAAGGGGTAATCCCAACTACTCAGGAGTCTGAGACAGGAGAATCACAAGTTTGAGGCCAGCTTGGGGACCCCATAAGAGAGACCCTGTCTTAAATAAATAAATAAATAAATAAATAAATAAATAAATAATAAAATAAAAACTAGGTAAATACTAGTATTACTTTACTATTTATTCAAGCTGTAATCTTTTAAAATAATCAAACTGAATCCCTCCTTGAAAGACATTTTTATCCTTTCCCAATTGCCTTCCTTTTGTCTCACTTTTTCTGACTTATTAATCTTTTGATAAAAGTGCCCATAACAAGACAGGTATAATGGAGGACACTTGTAATCCCAGTACTTGGGAGGCTGATACAGGAGAATCACAGGTTTGTGGCCACTCTCAGCTACTTAGTGAGGCCCCTTGCAACTCAGTGAGATCCTGTTTCAAAATAAAGAATGAAGCCGGGGCCCAGGTCAGACCACACGTAGCACACCAGACCCCTGGATTCCCCAGGTCCCGGGCAGGGGTCGCACAGGGCACACCGGTACCCGGAACAGCCGGGGCCCGAGTCGCGGGACCCTGGGCCCCGGGCCGGACCGCGCATAACACGCCAGACCCCTGGAGAAAGCAGGTCCAGTAAGACCCTAGGCAGGGGTCACGTGGGGCATGCCGGAACCCCCGGAACAGCCTGGGCCCGGGTCGCGGGACTGTGGGCCCCAGGCGGAGTATTGCGAAGCACACTGGACCCATGGGGAAACCGGGCCAGGTCACAGTGTTACTGAGTACCTGATCCCACTACCTCCTCAAACCACACATACTGAAGAAAAAGAAAAAAGAAAAATATTGGAGAGGGGTTAAGAAGGCCGTGGCAGATGCCAGGATACTGGAGATGAAGACAAAACTTATCCAAATGCACTGGAATTTATGGAAAATTCCCCATGAAGGAGGACTGCTGTTTCTCTATATTGTTAAGAATCTTGGACATGACCTATAAGGAGAGAGTTTAGTGGAGACCAAGGAGAAAGGCAGTATTGAAAGCGGTCTCCGCGATGGCGGTGGAGACTTATATTTAGGAGAAGCAGAAATTGGATCCTACCAACCTTATTTTTTTTTTTTTTGGAGAAATTACACCAAATGTGGAATGCTACTGTCACACATGCTTAGGAAAACTGGACAATATTCAGAGTGGAAAAAGAGCTTGGGAAAGATTTGAAATGGTGGAGGCAGAGGGAATGGCAGTGGCCAGTACTCAGGGAAGGCAGAGATCTGATGCATTACACCTGTAACCTTTGAAATAATAACCCCAGAGGCAGAATGCTACCACCATGCACCCTCGAGAACGTGGGACAATTGGTTGGGTGAAGAGGGTGCTCAGATTGGAGCCTGCCGAGGGGTGAGGCCGGCGACGGACAAAGCAAAGCTGGTACTGGAGACTGCCGTGAGGCAAGGCCGGTGCTGGGGCCTTCGAGGCCAGGATCGGAGACTGCCGAGGGGTTAGGCTGGTGCCAGGGCCAGCAAGGCTGGGACTGGAGTCTGCCATGAGGCAAGGCCAGTGCTGGGGCCTTCGAGGCAGTGACCAGAGCCTGCCAAGGGGTTAGGCCGGTGCCAGGGCCAATGGCCAACATCGGAGCCTGCCGTGAGGCAAGGCTACTCCTAGGGCCTCCGAGGCTGAAACTGGAGCATGCCGAGGGGTTAGGCCGATGCTGGGGCCAGTGAGGCCAGGATCTGAGCCTGCTGTATGGCAAGGCTGGTGCTGGGGCCTTCAAGACCGGGATCGGAGCCTGTTGAGGGATTAGGCTGGTGCCAGGGCCAGCAAGGCTGGGATCAGAGCTCACTGTGAGGCAAGGCCGGTGCTGGGGGCTCCGAGGCCGGGATCGGAACCTGCCGAGGGGTTAGGCCAGTGCCAGGGCCAGCGTGGCCAGGATCAGAGCTCACCGTGAGGCAAGGCCACTACTGAGGCCTCCGAGGCCGGGATCGGAGCCTTGCTGAGGGGTTACGCCGGTGCTGGGGCCAGCGAGGCTGGCATCGGAGCCTGCCTTGAGGCAAGGCCGGTGCTGGGACCTCCAAGGCCAGGATAAGAGCCTGCCGAGGGGTTAGGCCGGTGCCAGGGCCAATGGCCAGCATCGGAGCCTGCCGTGAGGCAAGGCTGCTACTGGGGCCTCCGAGGCTGGGATTGGAGCCTGCCAAGGGGTTAGGCCGGTGCCAGGGCCAATGGCCAGCATCGGAGCCTGCCGTGAGGCAAGGCTGCTACTGGGGCCTCCGAGGCTAGGATTGGAGCCTGCCAAGGGGTTAGGCCGATGCTAGGGCCAGCGGCCAGCATCGGAGCCTGCAGTGAGGCAAGGCCGGTGCTGGAGCTCCGAGGCCGGGATAAGAGCCTGCCGAGGGGTTAGGACGGTGCAGGGGCCAAATGCCGGCAGCAGAGTTTGCCATGATTCAAGGCCAGTGCTGAGGCTTCTGAGGCTGGGATCAGAGCCTGTCGAGGGATTAGGCCGGTGCCAGGGCCAGCGGCCGGCATCGGAGCCTTCCGTGAGGCAAGGCCACTACTGAGGCCGGGATAAGAGCTTGCCAAGGGATTAGGCCAGTGCCGGGGCCAATGGCCGGCATCAAGCCTGCCAGGAGGCAAGGCCGGTGCTGGGGCCTCCAAGGCTGGGATAAGAGCCTGCCGAAGAACGGTTTGGCTGGTGCCGGGACCAACAGCCAGCATGGGAGCCTTCCATGAGGCAAGGCCACTATTGAGGCCTCCGAAGCCGTATTGGAACCTGCCGAGGGGTTAGACCAGTGCTGGGGCCAGCGAGGCCATCATCCGAGCCTGCTGTGAGGCAAGGCCGGTGCTGGAGCCTCCGAGGCTGGGATGGAGCCTGCCGAGGGGTTAGACTTGTTCTGGGGCCAGTGAGGCTGGGATCGGAGCCTGCCATGAGACTAGGCCAGTCCTGGGGCCTCCGAGGCCAGGATCGGAGCCTGCCGAGGGGTTAGGCAGGTGCCGGGGCCAATGGCCGGCATCGGATCCTGCCATGAGGCAAGGCCACTACTGGGGCCTCCGAGGCCGGGATCGGAGCCAGCTGAGGGGTTAGGCTGGTGTCGGGGCCAACGAGACCGGAATCGGGGCCTCCCATGAGGCAAGGCTGCTGCTTGAGCCAGCGAGGTCTGGATAAGTCCACCAGGTATCCAGGCCACTACTGGAGCCGTCAAGAGTGGGATCGCTACTTGCAATGCGGCATGCACAGAGAAATATCACAGAAAATAAAAATCAGATGCTTCCCCTAATCAGCAAAAACTAGGAGGAAAGGGGAAACAAGAAGAGGTCGAGCTATAGAAAAGGTCCTATAGTGAAGCAACTAAGGTGACCAATCAGAGGGTATGGAATAGGGGAGGATGGAGCTTCTTTAAAACGCAGGAGGTACATAAACAAGTGTATCAAAGTTAATCACTAAACAAGCATGGGATAGAGGGAGGGGGAGGGAATGGGATGGGGGCTGAATGAGGGCTAATTGGATGATGTGTGCTTTTATATCTTCTCAAGTCTTGTATTCCAATGTGATATGTGATTACAATGCACCAATTAAAAAAAATAAAGAATGAAAAAAAAACAGGGCTGAGGGTATAGCTCAGAGGTTGAATGCCCCTGGGTTCAATGCCCAGTACCACAAACAAAAAAAAAGTGTCCTTAATATAGTTTGGTTGTTGCTCTCCTATTAACCTTTACACCAAAGCCTGTATAGATAGACTTCTTTCTTCATAAACGTGGTCCTCAGTGGGGTTATAAAAGCCTCTAGCTACAGACTACCAATTGCCCTTTCTCCTTTCTACACTACATCCTTCACTTTCCCTCCCCCTTCAGTTGAAGGGGAAATGCTGCAAGAGAGAGGAGCTGCTGTCCCAGCAAATCTCTCTTGCTGGAGCTATCTCTTCCAATAGTTTAATAATTAGGCTAGTCTGCTCCATTCTGGGTGAACTCCAACATTATTGTTCACTTGAGAATTTGATGAGGAGATACTGAAATAACAAATGTTATTTACTTCAACTTTTGCTAAACCAAACAGTTAATGCATCATGTCGTGTCTTTTTGATAAGCCGCCTCTACTATTTGAAAATGTGTGGCTTATAAATAAATGCAATCAACCAAAGAGGCACTTCCAAGCTCTTCAAACTGTCAATCTCTATTGACAGAAACAGTAATTTCAGCTAAACACTAGCTCTCTAGGCGGGCAGTCACTTCCCAATTGCAAACCAAGCTGACCATGGCTCTGCAAGCCCCTCACTCACACTCTTTCTTCCCTAGCAATCACCAGTACACAGGTTCTCAGCCTAATTGAATTTTTATCTGCCACAACTTCAAACCGGAGGAAATTTATACCGCGAGCTACAGATTTGACTGGTAACAAATTTATCTACACGGATGATTGTCCCTTTTGTACCAGCTCTCCTGCCTCTGCTGGAAAAAGCAGGAAGCAGATCACTTGCGCGGGTCCCTGGTACCAAGAAGGTGGGATTTCTGTCTGGGCAGAGCCATTTCTTATGACCTGTTGCAGAGGCCAGTTGGAGCTCAGCTCCCACCAGCTTCAGAGGAGGAAGAGACTTGCCCACTGACTCTATCAACTCTAGCCCAGGATATTTAGTCCTCCTCACTGCTTGGATCCTACCCGGAATTGAAATGAGGCTAACCAACTCTGATGGGGGAGAGGGTGATGGAGAGATTTAATTATGAGTAATTTAAGTACTTTTAAATCCCAGGAAATCCATCTTTGCGATTGCTTATGTTGGCTTTTCAACCCAGAAAGCCCAGGTGTGTGCTAATGCATCTTGTGAAAGTGCTAATGGGGGATGCATCACCTCAGAGTCAGACACTGCCAAATAAGACATCTCCTAGCAGAAGAAGAGAGGGCCTCCTCACTGTGTGAAAACCTCTGTTATGCAGCTCTGCAGGCAAGAGGGCTGTGAGCACCCTGTGATCTCAATTCCAAGCAATCATAATATGATGGATTCAAGTTGTTGTTGTTGATTATGATGATGATATTGTTTCTAACATTCGATGCCTTAACTTGGTGGTTCCCCAATTTGGGGGAGGGAGATGGTGAGGATTGGACTCAAGGATACTCTACCTCCAAGCTATACCTCCAGTCCTATTATATATCTTTTTCAAAAAGAATCTCACTATGTCGCAGAGGGCCTCCTTAGATTGCTGAGGCTGAGCCTGCAATCCTCTGGTCTCAGCCTCCCAAGTACTACCACTGTAATGCACTCCCTAAGTCCTGATCCAACTATCCCACTATCCACTTTCTAATCATTGATGCAGGCATGGCCCAAAACCATTTCCTCCACTGAACCTCTGTCAGAGTTATCTCTTCAAATCTGGAAGACAAGTCTATTGATTTAGATAACTAGCTAACACTGTGCTTATTTTACTGGAAAAATATAGAAATGTCTCCATTTCACCAGGCCTCCTTATTAACAACTAACTTGAACTGGAATCAGCACTTGTTCTGAACTTTGGTTTCTTCAACTATAAAACAAGGAGAAATGGAGCTGTGCTAGTTCAAATTACCAAATGGTCTTAAAATTAAATTCAAGGATTGTAGTTGAACCTAAGTCCATATTTCAGTGAATTTACTTAACAAAATCATATCACTTTGTGGAAAAATGAAACTAGGCACTTAAAAGGGGAAGTGATTTGTTTAAAAACAACAAGCAGCCGGGCTTGGTGGCACACACTTTTAATCCCTGTCCTTGGGAAGCTGAGACAGGAGGATGGTACAGGTTCGAAGCCATCCGCGCTGGCTTAAGAGACCCTGTTTCCAAAAAAAAAGTATAAAATAGGTTTGGGAGTGTATCCCGGAGGTAGAAGGGCTTCCAGGAACCCCAGTACCACCAAAAGAAAAAAAAACAGCAAGCAAATTAGTTGGAGGCAAAAATTGAAACAAGGATTCCTTTTGATTTGGTACCCAACTTATACATCAGTAAAGCTCAGACATAAATACCATCAAATTCCTGCAAGTGGGAAAGAGAAAATAATGAGTTAAATCCATGTTAGTATACAATAAAATCAGAAGCTAATGAATCCATTGGGAACTGATTTTCATCTTGGAGTGTTAGGGAGAAATCTTTTGGATAAGCAACAGTCAATTATCCCAACACAATGTATAGAATATTTTCCCACTTATGAAAATTCCATCTTCACACACAGTCTCTTAGATATATTGGTCTATTCCTCTCCCAATAACTTATTATACTAATTAATGGTAAAGCAAGCCCATCACTCCATGTTCTCCATTAAATTTTTCTTGACTATTGTTACTCTCCTCTTTCTAATGAATTTTGGGGTCAGCTTCACCAGTTCTATAACATATCTCATGAGCATATTGATAGGATTTGTAAGGTGTCTAGAGAACTGACATCATTACTGTAACAGTAGTTCATACCATATGCCAGGTACTTTATTTCATATCTAGTCATGTTTCTCAGCATTTAGGATACATTTGTAAAACAAATAGGCATTTACCCCCAAAAGCTGATAAAACAGAGATTATTCCCCACAAGGAACTTATGTTGTGGGAAAGGTAAGGAAGTGATCCATAAGCAAATGGTATCTTTTTGTTTGTACTCAGGATTGAAACTAGAGACATTAAACCTCTGAGCTACACCCCCAATGCTTTGCTGAGGATGTCCTCAAACCTGTGGAACTCCTGTCTCAGTCTCCCAAGTACTTATCAGGCCTGTTCCACCATGTTAGAGGGTAGAAGTGCTACAGAGAAAGGAAACTGAAGAAGAGGTTAAGTAATTGGCCAGGAAATGTTTCCCCACTTATAAATGCCTTTTTAATCCATTTGTCTAGCACTAGTACAATACTTATTAAGTTCTAGGTATTTATAGCTTTTCTTGCTATTATGATGTAGAATATGTTTACTATGACATTTTATTTGTTTTTGCGGGTCTGGGGAGGAAACCCAGGGGCATTCTACCTCTGAACTACACCCCCAGCCCTATTTTTATTATTTATTTTGAAACAAGGTCTCTAGCTTCCACATAGGAGAGAAAACATATAACTCTCGACTTTCTGAGACTGGCTGATCTCACTTAGCATAATATTCTCTACTTCCATCCATTTTCCTGCAAAATAATTTTGTTTTTCCTCATGGCTGAGTAAAATTCCACTGTATATATATGCCTCATTTTCTTTATCCATTCATCTGTTGACTAACACCTACATTGTTTGGTTCCATAATTTATCCACTGTGAATTGTGCTGCTATAGACATGGGGAAATATATAACTAGAAGCATATACATTTGTCTCTTCCTTCTTTTTGGGGGTACTATGGGTTGAACCTAGAGACATTCTACCTTCTACCACTGAGCTATACCCCCAACCATTTTCTTATTTTAAGACAGGTTCTTGTTAAATTGCTGAGTCCAGGCTCAATCTTTTGATTCTTCTACTTTAGCCTTCCAAGTACTAAGATTACAGGCATGCATCATCTCTCCCGGATTTTCTATTGCATTATGTTTTTATATTTTACTTTCTATCCTTCAATTCTAAATATTTGCAACTTTCCAGTGAAAAATTTTTGACCCTTGGTTATTTAGAAACATGTCACTTAATTTCCAAAGGTGGTGATATGTAATTATCTTTTTGCTACTGATTTCTAGCTTAGTTTCATTATGATAAGAAAATCATAAATGGTTGATTTAAGGAAAATACTCCATGCACAATTGGGAAATAAGTATATTCCACCATTGTTGATTCAATAATGTCAATGAAGGCAATTATATTGGCCTTATTTTTATATTCTGTTATACTTATTGATTCTTTATATGCTTATTCCTTTGGTAGTCTACAGAATATAACATGGAAAGATGAATTTTCAGAGCATAATGTAAATTAGTACACATCCATATAAAGGCCTTAAAACAACTTTAATTATATTTACTCCCTCCTACCACTTGTGGTGTTTGTTGTTAGATATATCTGTATCTTCCATAAAACACTGATGTTTTTTATCTAAATGCAACATTCATTTAGATTTTTCCATGTAGTAATAATCACCTTCCCCATTTTTCTTCATTCTTTCCTGCATCTACTTCAGATCATTTCTTGTGGCTTTTAGAATACCTTTAAATTATTTGCTTTAGTGCAGATTTCCTGGTGATTAATTTTCTCAATGTTTTCATTCGAAAATGCTTGTATTTTGCCTTAATTTTTGAAGGATAACTCAATGAATAACGGATTCCAGGTTGGCAGGTATTTTATTCCATTTTAAAGATGTCATTGTGTTTGCTTCTGGCTTCTGTTGTTTCCTTGACAGTTCAATATCAATCTTACAGTATCTCCTTTGAAAAGGATAGGTCTCTTATTTCTTCTGGCTGCTTATAATATTTTCACTTGTCTCTGGATTTCAGAAGTCTGACTGTTCTGTGTATAGAAGAAATCCTGCTCTGGTTTTATAAGACTTCCAGCAGTTTTAGAAATTTTTTTTAACCATAATCTCCTTAAACATTTCTTCTCCCTTCTCTCCTTCTGAGACTCCAGTCTCATGTATGTTAGACTTTTATGCTATTCCATATTCTTTCATCTGTATATTTCTGTTTACTTCATTATTTTCTTTATTAAATATACTTTTATTGGTGCATTGTGAACAATAAATTATCCTGAAATTTAGTGTAATAGAAACATACATGCACATAGCACCCAGTGTATATTTCTCTGCATCCTGTCAGGCTCCCTCTTCCCCATTCATAATATTGAAATTGGTATGTATAGCTTCATGAATATACATCGTATTATTTAAACTGTTTCCTTCAGGTCTTCCCCACACACACCTTCAGCACCTCATCCTTTTTTCCCTAGTCTGAAAAATCTTTCTTCAAAATTATCATCCTGCTCACCTATCTTCTCTTCAGATATTTTAAAATTATTCCTAAAATTATCCATTAAGGTCTTAATTGCTGATTTCCATGACTCAGCAAAAACTCTGCTGTTTAGCCTCTCATCCACTACTTTTCAGAATCTAATTTCTCAGAAAAGTAAAGAAGCACCAAATGTCTGATTCCCCTTCTTACATGTCTGTTCTTGCTGGAATATTGGTCCTGCAAATCATTCATGCTTTGTTATTCCAACAACTTCAAAGATAATGTTTTGAAATATTTTGGTCCAACTTTTTTAGTTGATTTCAGCAGGAGTATGAAGCAACCTATTCTACCATTGCTATAAGTGGAATTTCTCCACTATTTCAAGAGATAACTTAGTGACTAAACACTTAAAATTGTGTTTGACACAATAGGATGTACTCAATAAGTTTATATTATTATGGAATATGAAATGAGCTCATAGTTCCTTTTTGTGTTACCCTTTTTCGAATCAATATTATGCCAGCTTTGTAAAATTATCAGGATAGCATTTTTATGTTTCTGTGTCCTCGAAAACTGCCTAAGTAACATAGAAATGATCTGTTCCTTGAAGATTTGATAAAATTACTTGGGTCTATGATTGTTTGGTGGTATATTTCAGTTTGAGGTATTATTTTGGGGACTATATGTTAAATTATATAACTACTAGTTATTTCTATATAGTAATTATTCTGAAACTAAATTGTTAATTCAGGAATTATTCCTATTGAATGTACTATTCAGGTTTTCTATTTCTTCTAGAAAAAAATACAAAATTACTAGCAGAGACTAAATATAATCTTAATAAAATTTCCCCTGGTGATGTGGTTGTACATTATTTGTCATTTCAGCATGTTTTTCTGGCTTTTTAAATTGCACGTCGTCAATTTATTTTACTCAGTTTTTAGGGTAAAGAGCTTTTGATTATTTCAACCAGGTCTATTGTTTGGTTGCTATTTTTGTTGTGTCAATTTGGGGCTGAGAAGGTTTAAAGCTCTCTTTCTTCCTGTCTTGGAGAAGTAGAACATGTTTTCCAGATAGAACAAGATAAATTAGAGGACTCCAACCTGCCACAGACTCTGCCTTTACTTTGTCCAGCACCTGACATTTCAAGATTTATTTTATATATTTCAAGATTATTTATATTTGCAGCATAAGCTAGCCAACTCTGATTAGTAAAGGAATTAAAAATATGAAGTACCTTATATGTACATGGTCAATTTTTAAAATTTTCCATGGATATTTAAAGTAAAATTGTACTTTTTGTCTCCATTTGTGTGGTTTTTGGTGGTTTTGAATGTATTTATTTTTTTAAATATTTTTTGAATGTTAAGAAATTTGGGATAAGAAAGGATATGTACTAGCCCCCCACTATGATTCCATTCCTATATTTTGTCTAGTTATGTTCTGATAGAGTATGCATTTTGTAACTGAAAATGGACATATTATATTTTTAAAGGCAGCTACTAAAAATCATGTAGGTTTTGTAATTTTAGTGCTAAAAGGCATTAGTGCCAAGACATCCTGCTGCCTCGGCATCTATGTGTTGAAGACCCCACTCCACATAGGTAATCTGGCAAGAACGCCCCGAGAAAGAGGTATCGTCTCTGGCAAAAAAATATCCCCCACTTTTAGATATCCTTCATAACTATTATTCTCTTGGTATTCTTTTAACTCTCTACACGAATTGCTCTGATGATGTGAGATCAGAAATTGAGTCCGTGGAAATAAACGTCCTTGGCTTTGCTCAATAGTAAGGAAAAAACTGGCCAGAACTCAGATGCTGTGATAAGCATTCCAGCTGCAGCAATTACAAAGGGTCTCTGACCCTCACTATCACTAACTTAGGTTAAGCTATTAACTCAGGTAAGGTAGTTCAGTTTAAGGAAACTTTGTTTACCCTTAAGATCCTGCCTAGAGACAGAAGAGATAAAAACTTTGTGTGTGACCTTAAAGCAATTTAGTTGATAAACAACTTAGTTGCCCAAATACAATAGACTCAAGGAAAAAGATTGGTGACTTTTACGCCCAGTGTAAATATTACTGAAGACAGAGAGGCTGACCGCAGGGTTAGAAATAAATATGACTAAATAAAGGACAGACGTTCTAAATATATATGTATGAAGGAAAGGAAATACCGTAAGAGTAAGAAAAGCATTTTTGCATGAAGAAGAGCTTATCATAAGAAAGTCCCAACTGGGAAAGGAAGGAATTAGAAAGTTAGAAGCAGGTTGCAGAGGGTTTGTGACAGAGAAATGGATTATTAAAGATGAGTAGGCTTTTAATAGGCTTATTGTCTAAAGAAGAGTGTTCAGCAGTTAAGGACAATTAAAACCAAGAACTTTGTGGTGTTGTTTGTGGTATTTTGTCTGCAAAACTGTGTTGTGAGTATGCTTAAGCTTTCAGATTAAGAAGATAAGATGCCAACACCTGGAAAAACTCTATCACATCCACCTGAATCACCACATCTCCCCACACTTGCTATATGAACTGAGCCCAAAAGATGGAAAGTTCCAGGAAAGTTAAAGAAGATTCCCCGAGAAACCGCCAAGCCTTGGGCATGCCTGTTTGGAACTGCTTATCTGCAAAACCTGAGAAAGAATCTGAAGGGAGTTAATCTCTCGAAGATCAACAGCCAGCTGAAGGACTAGTTTTATTACCTTTGTTTACATGTCATTCATTATCATTTCACAGTGATTGCATTCACCCCCCTTTTTCTCTTATTATTAACCTTACTGGTGAAGGGTATAAATTTCTTGGAGTTTTTGTAATAAAGTGTCATTGGTTCAAGAAGCCTTTGTCCACCTCAAATTCCTTCCCAAACGTCGTACCCAAAAACTTAGGGAATTCATAGAGGGGAAGGAATTGCTGCAGATAAGTTTCTGCAGAAATCCACCTGCCTTTTGCCCCATCTTTCTGAGGCTCCCGGTCGCGAGTGGACTTGCCCCCACAGGACTGAGCCAGTCGGTAACACATTAGCTTTGTAACTAGTCTCTTTATTGACAAATCAGAAGTTAACAGGTAGCCTGGCGTGGTGACACACACTTGTAATCCCTGTGCTTGGGAGGCGGAGACAGGAGGATCGCACTGGTTTGAAGCCAGCAAGGATGGCTTAAGAGACCCTGTTTCCAAATAAAAATATATAAAAAATAGGTCTTGGAGTGTAACCCGGAGATTAAAGGGTTTCCAGGAACCCCAGTACCACCAAAAAAAAAGAAGTTAACAGGTGACAAACATGAAATTTCTTCCTCCATTTCCCCATCACTGTCTTCAACTATATCCTCATCTGCGGATGATGTTTCAGGCATTTCACAACATTTAGGTCACTTGTAACATAAAATCTCCACTGCAGGAGAAGTCAGTCAATTGTAGACTTTAATCTCCAAAGCTCCACCTCTGGCAAGTAGCAGCCTGGTTTCTCCCAGTACCACATGCAATGAGAAAGCAGGTTGTTCTCTGTCAACAGTCTCTTCCCCATTCTGGTGTACCATAGTCAAATTAGAAGGTACTGGAAAATGTGCAAAATTTTCCTTTGTGGACCTATTTAGAACATGTGGTTATTCAGAAGCTATCATGGACAGAGTCTGTCCTTTATGCCACAGAAACAATAAGGCAGTAAAGGTCTAATTAGGCATACTTTAATTATGTAAATCCCAAAGAAATGCTTCAGGAATGAAGAAAGTTACTTCTTTTGAAAGACGACAAGGATACCACATGGCCTTTTAGGGAGACTTAATACGAAATGAATACCATATAAACAACCTGAGTAGGTTGTCAACAGTAAAGTTCATTCTTCGATATGTGCATTAAAAGTAATAGAATATTTAAATTAAAGAAGATGGTAGAGCTATCTATGTTATCCAGGATTCCCTTGAATTTTTAGGTTCATTTGTACTTGGAAGACAAAAGAATTAAAACACATACAGAGGAGAGTATAGAATTAAGAAGAGCTTCAAAGACCTGCCCTTGAAAGGTGATTGAAGTAACAAAGACTATTTGATGTAAAATGATTCAATGAGACATGGGGATGAAGGCTCAAATTGGAAGCCATCATGTGGTACACAGAATGTCTACAGATGGATTAAGGCTATCCTACCAAGGTAAACAGCTACAGGTGACTACTGACCACTTGAAATGTGGCTAGCTCAAATACATACATGTTATAAATATAAAATATATTTCAGAGCCTTGTGTGGTTGTACACGCTTGTAATTCCAGTACTTGAGAGGCTGAGACAGGAGGATCACACAGGTTTAAAACCAGCCTCAGCAATGTAGCAAGGCTCTCAGAAGCCTAGTAAGACCTTGTTTTCAAATAAAATTTAAAAAATCAATCTGGGGATGTAGCTTGGAGGTAGAATGCCTCTAGGTTCAATCCCCAGTGCCAAACAAAACATATATATATATATATATATATATATATATATATATATATATATATATATATGTGTGTGTGTGTGTGTGTGTGTGTGTGTGTGTGTGTGTGTGTGCATATATATGTATATATTTCAGAAGTAAATGTAAAAAATGGAAAAAAGAAAAAGAAAAAAATGTAAAGTATCTAACTTATAATAATAATAAATATCATTAAAATGGCCCTCCTTCCAAAAGTGATCTACAGATTCAATGCAGTGCCCATTAAACTACCAAGATCATTTCTCACAGACATAGAAAAATTAGTCCTTAAATTTATTTGGAATAACAAAAAGCCTAAAATAGCCAAAGTAGTTCTCAGCAACAAAAAACATGCAGGAAAAATCACAATACCTGACTTTAAACTATAATACAAAGCCATTGTAATAAAAACAGCATGGTACTTGCACAAAACAGATACATAGACCAATGAAACAGAATAGAAGACCCAGAAAAAAGTCCACACTCTTTCAGCCAATTGATTTTTTACATAGGGGCCAAAACATACACTGGAAAAAAAGACAGCTTGTTCAACAAATAGTGTTGGCAAAACTGGTTAACCATATGCAGAAAATTGGAAATTAATCCAACTTTCTCACCCTGTACAAAAGTTAATTCCAGATGGTCAAAGACTTGGAAATCAAACCAGAGACCTTGAAGCTCCTTGAAGAGGGCATAGGTCCAATACTACAACACATAGGCACAGAAAAACATTTCCTCAACAGGACCCCAAAGGCACAACAAATTAAAAGGAGAATCAGTACATGGGATTGCATGAAACTGAAGAACTTCTGTTCAGCAAAGGAAACTATCAAGATCCTCAATTGAGAGCCAACAGAATGGGAGAAGATTTTTGCCACCTACACCACTGATAGAGGACTAATATCTAGAATATACAGAGAACTCAAGAAATTCAACACTAAAAAAACAAATCATCCAATCAACAAATGGGCAAGTGAACTAAATAGACACTCCACAAAAGAAGAAATTCAAATGGCCAATAAAGGCATGAAAAAATGCTCAACATCATTGGCAATCAGAGAGATGCAAATCAAAACTACCCTGAGATTTCACCTAACTCCAACTAGAATGCCAATCATTCAAAACACAAACAACAACAGATGCTGGCGAGGATGTGGAGAAGTGGGAACTCTAAGACATTATTGGTGGGATTGCAAATTAGTGCAACCACTTTGGAAAACAGTATGGAGGATTCTCAGAAGAATAGGAACAAATTTACCATTTGATCCAGCAATACCACTTCTGGGTATCTACCCAAAAGATAGGAAACCAAACTACTAAACTAATGCATGTGTATCTATGTTCATAGCTGTGCAATTCACCATAACCAAACTATGTAATCAGCCAAGATGTCCATCAACAGATGAATGTATTACAAAACTGTGGGATATGTACACAATGAAATTTTACTCAGCCATAAAAAAAATACAATTGCAGTATTTTCAGGGAAATTGATGGATCTTGAGGACATTATACTAAGCAAGATTAGTCAGTCTCAAAAAGTAAGGAATCAGATGCTTTCCCTAATTTGTGAAAGCTCGGGTGAAAGGGATCATAGGAGAAGCTCCAGGTGAAAAAGGAAATCCTATAGAGGAGCAAATAAGGCAACTTAACAGTGGCTATGGGAAGGGTGAAGAAGGAAACTCTTTAAAGTGCATGATGTACTTATTCATATCAAAGTCAACCACTAAACCAAGCATGAGAGGGAGGGAAGGGGAGGGTGAGGTGGGGACTGGGTGGGGACTGGCTGGGTGATGTGTGCACTTAAGTCTACACAAGTCTTTTTACCCCAATATGATTTATAAATACATGCACCAATAAAATTATGAAAAAATAATAATAGATATTGCAATGTTGAAAATATTTTGGACATATTAGGCTAAAGCATATGATTAAAGTTTTTTAAAAGCCTAGTGTTCATAGTACAGCTGGTAGACATAATGTATTCCCTCACTTGGAGTTTAATAGGTATTAAGTCATTTATTAAGTTTTTTTTTAATTTTTAATTAATTTATTTATTTTTATTGGTGTACTGTATTCATACATCATAGTGGGATACATACTTTTGTAGACATACATGCACACATCGCCCAGTCAGCCCCCACCCGATCCCCACCCCATTCTCTCCCCATCCCTCCCTCCCATGCTTGGCTTAGTGGTTGACATCTAGTATTTTAGCAATTTATCCAAAATTAAAAATGATAATCTCACATAACAGTTTCATTTGTCTGATACCAAGCTTTTGATGACTTAAAGATAACATTTCAATATTTCTTTTTTCTTTCTTTCTTACCAGAGAATATTTTTTTTCTATTTTTTTAGGTGAAACTATCATATATTTATATATTTATTTTTCAGAAAAAAAATCTATCCCAATATGGAATATGGACTCTAGATACCCAAAATGATCTTGAAAAAGAACAAAGCTAGAAGATATATATTTTCTGATTTCAAACCATATAAAGCTACAATAATTGAAACAGTGTAGTACTATTCTAAAGGCAGATATATAAACCATTGGAGTTAAATAAAAGCCTAGAGCTAAATTCTTCCCTATATTGTCAAGTTATTTTTGACAAGGTTTCCATGAACATTTGGTGGTGGAAATAATAATCTTTTAACTAAATATTGTTGAAACATAATAATTACATGGAAAAGAATAAAATTGGACCCTTACCTAATCCCATATACAAATATTAACTCAAAATAGATAAAAGACCTAAATATAAATCTTAAGACTATAAACTTTTAGGAGAAAATCTGGGTCATAAAACCTCACAACATTGAAATTGGCAGTGATTTCTTGGATATGATTTCAATGGCACAGGCAACAGAAGAGTATACAAACTCCCTAAAAAATAAAAAAATATTGTATATCCAAAGACAATGTAAACAGAGTTAACAGTTCCTAATAGAATGGAATAAAATATTTCCAAATGCTATATCTGAAGGTATATTAATATTCCAACTAGAAATCCTAAAAATTAACAACAATAAAGGCAAACAATACCATTTAGAGATAGGTAAAAGACTAACATAAGTAATGAATCTCCGCAGATAACCAATCTTAGTTGACTGTTGGATGGAAACTCTTGTTTCTCTGGTTCTGGTGTGTGTTACCTATTTCTTCTTTGTAGTTAATCTCTTTGAGTATTTTCTCTAGTGCTGGTTTTGAAGACATAAATTCCTTCAGTTTCTGTTTGTCATGGAAGCTTCTTATTTCTCCATCTAATTTGATAGAAAGTTTGCTGGGTAGGAAATTTTTGGCTGGAAGTTGTTTTCTTTCAGAGTTTGGAATATGTTACTCCAAGCCCTTCTGGCTCTCATAACTTGGTTTGGGAAGTCTGGAGCGATTCTAATTGGTTTGCCTCTGAATGTCACTTGGCCCTTTGTTTTTGTTGCCTTTAAGATTCTCTGCTTGGCTTCCACATTGGTCATTTTGACAATTATGTGGCGTGGAGATCCTTTTCTTTGATCCTGTCTAAAGGGAGTTCTATAAGTTTCCTGGACCTGTGTATCAACCTCTTGCTCTATGTTTGGAAAATTTTCTGCTATTACTTCCTTGAAGAGATTGTTGATCCCTTTAGTTTCACTTTCTTTTCCTTCCTCTATTCCAATTATTCTTAGGTTAGCTCTCTTAAAATGGGCCCATATTTCTTCAATATCAGATTCCTGCTGTCGGATATTTTTTCCTAGATTAGAAACTATGCGTTCATTTTTGGAATGATCATCTTCTAAGAGCGAGATTCTGTTCTCCATGTGGTCTAATCGGTTGTTTGTGCTTTGAATTGAGGCCTTTACTTCATTAATTGCATCCTTTATCTGTTTTTGGCTCTCTCTGAGTTCTTTTCGAAGCACCTCTATTATTTCTACAGTTATTTTCCTGATTTGATCTTCTAGAAATCTCTGATTTTCTGTTTTATCGGGTTCTGATGTTGTGGGGTTGTGGGCATTAATTGCTCCAGTATTATTCCTCTTTCCCATGATTTAGGAAGTTTGTGCCTTCTCTGGGTTCTTCCCTTGGGTCACTATGACTTCACTTAAGGTGTCCTGGATCTCGATTCAGTAGTATCTCAGACCCCACTACTCCTTTACTGGGTTGTATCACAGAGTCTCCGACCCAGAGAGTCGATAGAGGCTGCTTTAGACTGAGGGGGGTGCCAGGCTGCACGTTCTCCTATGGTGTGATATCTCTGCCACCGCCCCTCCCACACTGGGTCAAGTCCCAGAGAGTACAGTACTGGGATTTCTCCTCTGTGGCCCGCAATTTGACTCACTGTTCTTGAGTACGCAGATGTAGCTGTACTGGATTCGGTGAATTCTCTGCTGCTGCCGCCGGTGGCAATATGGCGCCGCTGCTACGCCCTCGGCCGTGAGGCTGGCGTATTACTTCTTGCTTTTGATTTCCACTCTGAATACCTGCAGCGTGTGCTGAGCTCAGCCACTGGGAGCTTTAGATTTTACCAGCGGCGAGAAATCCCGCCTGGCTGTTCCGCAGCGGCTCACCTCGGCTTGCTGTAGCCGTCCGTTGAATTTGCCGCTGCCGCCGGCAGTATGGCGCTGCTGCCGCGTCCTCGGATCTCCTCTGTGGCTCTGAGCTCTGTTCTCAGTCCACTTTCTCTCTGGAGCCTGGTGATTTTTTTGTTTCTCTGGTGATGGTGTTTTCTGGCTATGAAAGGCGCTGATTTTGTGGTAATGGAGATTGGTTGTTAGCGGGGCTCTTAAGCCCCGCTTTTCTCGGTCGCCATCTTCCCGGACATTTATTAAGTTTTTGATAGCACTCTACTAGAGAAGAGATAAATTACAGTATGGACAAGATCCCTGTCCTTACACTCTAGTAGGACATAGACATACGAGAAACAAGTAAATAAATAAAATAATGTTATTTTTGATAAATTATATAAAGTAATAAAACTGGGGATTGTCATAGTGAGTTAAGGAGAACAAGAGGCTACTTTAGAGTTGTTAGGGAAAATTTCCCCAAAGAAGAATATTTGAGCCAACGTCTGAGGCATACCAAGGAGCTAGACATGCAAAGGGCCTGGGGAAAGGTTTGAGGCAGAGAATGGTTATTCTAACATACACCTGAGACAGAAACACAACAGATTCAGCTGAACTTCAGTCCCGAAAAGGAGATGGTTGATGACTTAGGCAGAATCTACGTCTATAGAGCTTTATAGGTCATGATGAGAAATTTGAATTTCATTTCAAATGCTAAAACAAGAGTTTAAATGATTTCAATAACAAGATCAAAATGCACTGGTTTAAGTGTTCTTAAGAATAAGTCTGGCTTTCTGTGAAAAACAGAATTTAGAGGAGGTGGCAGAGAGCTTACTTAATAAGCTGTACCTACAATCCAAACAATAGAGTATAGTAGCTTAGTACCAGGATGACAGCATTGAATATGAAGAGAAATAAGTGAACTGAAGTCACATTTTAGAGAAAAATTTACTAACACATGCTAATGCATTGGCTATGGAGGGGATGAGAAATGACTCAAGGATGACTCCTATGTTTGGAGTTTAAGCAATTGGATTGAAAGTGATTGGTACCATTTGCTGAAATATTACAGACTGGGAAGACCGGAATGATGGTAAACAAGATTTCAGTTTTGTATGTTTTTTTTGTTTGTTTGTTTATTTGTTTATTTGCAGCAATAGAGATGGAACCCAGAAGCATTCTACCTCTGAGATACTCCTCCCGCTCTACTTTTTATTCCTTATTTTGAAACGGGGTCACACTAAGTCGCAGAGGGCCTCACTAAGTAGATGAGGCTGTCCTTGAACTGTGATCCTTCTGTCTCGGCCACCCAAATGCTGGGATTACAAGTGTGTGCCATCACACCCAGCAAGATTTCAGATTTTGATATAGTAAGTTTAATAAGCCTATAAAAATATTCAAGAGTAAAATCAAGGAGGGAATACAGTTATCAACTTCATAGCCATACATAGAAATGATATTTAAATCCATAGCACCCGGTGAAATCATGTAGGATTAAAGTGTAGGAAGAGTCTTAGAATTTGAGGCCTTAGGCCAGGCATGGTGACTCACGCTTATAATCCCAGCATTCAGGAGGCAAAGACCGGAGGATCGCGGTTTGCAGACAGCCTCAGTTACTTACTGATGCCCTTCGCAACTCAGTGAGACCCTGTTTCAGAAATAAAAAGACTAAAATTTGGGACTGGGGCTGTAGCTCGGAGGTAGAATGCCCCTGGGTTCCATCCCCAGTACCACAAAAAAAAGAATCTGAGGCCTTAACAGTGGGTGCTTCTACATGACTACCATGTATTATTATATTCTAACTTTTGCCAGTGGCTTACAAATAAAAAGTTCTCTGTAAAGAAATAAACTGGGGGGAACTAATAGTATACAATGATATTTTCACAGAATCAAATAATTTTCACTCCAACAGTTGAAATACTAAAGACAGGGCTAGAGCCCTTTCACATGCTGCAAATAGGTAAGAGTAAGAGTTAAATATTTTCATCATTAAAGCTCAAAGCAAAACAAATAAAAGGGTTCAAAGTTGTAACAAAGATTAGTAAGATGTCTAATTGTACCCAGGTGTTTGTAGTTCCCACATTTTGCTCTAAATTATATCCTATTTATATTTAATATTTATGTTAATACTAGTTACTGTTTATGCATAGTTGATTTAGTAGTGTTCTTTCTTTATGTAAAATGTAAATTAGTGGAAAATCATGATAATTCCCTTTAATTCTGTTTATCATGCTGAGCTGACATGATACTATAACCAAAGCACACCTTCTACATGTAGGCAACTTCTTCAAATTGCAGGAAAAACAAGGGTGAAGTGAACAGCTTCTGGAGCATTCGTCTTATGTGTCAAAGAGTAGGCAGAGATTGTAAATACCATAACTACTAAAGAATCGCCAACATAGAAAAGCATCACCAGGCTAACAACAATTATTCCCTTGAGGTGGGATCACTCTGCAAGCAATATGTGTTTTCCATAATTACTGTGGAGAATAAAATAAATAGATTTTGATCAGATGTATTAAGGCTTTAATATTAAACAATGGTTGGTATGATGTCAACCCTGCCCTCAAGCTCACCCCTTGCATTCCCCACCCCCTACACTCATGTGCACACATGCACATATTAGTCATACATCCCTGTTCTTGCTCTAAGGTCAAAGTTGTAAATGGTTTTCCTGTACCAGCTCACATATCTATTTTCTACTTGGGATTTTACCCAAACCAAGAGTGAAGGAAAATGTGCAGAAGGCAGGAGAATGGAGGAATCAGAAGGTAAAGAAATGAAAAATAGAAATAGCATGAAGAGGTAACACATAATAAGCCTCCAAAAGTAGATGGCTTAGAAAACACTTGGAAAGGGTCTAGAATCCTTGAGAATGCCTTAGCTTTGCCATTGACTGCATTGTGACTTTGGTCAATACTCCACCTTTCTTTGGTGTTCAGGTTGATCATCTATAAAATGGAAATATTTTCTAATACCTAATTTCCTTCTGTACTAGGAATTGAACTTGGGGATTTTCTACCTACAAGCTATACTTCCAGCACTATTATTTTTTATTTTGAAACAGGGTCTTACTAAGTTTCTGAGAGCCTCACTATGTTTCTGAAGCTGTCCTCAAATCTGCGATTCTCCTGTCTCAACCTCCCAACTACCCTAATTTTTATCTCATGGCAGCATTGTAAGATCTAATGAGATGATCTGTACAAACTATTTTGGAAAGCTGGACATGGTGGCGCACATTTGTAATCCCAGCATTCGGGAGGCTGAGACAGTAGGGTCCTGGTTCACGGACAGCCTCAGCTATTTAAGCAAGGCCCTTCGCAACTCAGTGTGACCCTGTTTCAAAAATAAAAGAGACTAAAAAATAGGGCTGGAGGGGGTCACCCGGAAGTACAATGTTCCTGGGTTCCACCTCCAGTACCGAAAAAAAAATTTTGGAAATCATCAAGAGCCAAAACCGTCTAAGGTACTAGTGATGGGAGAATTAATATGAGTACCAAAGTCAGAATAGAAATGGTAGCTGGGCGTGGACAGGAGGATCACATAGGTTCGAAGCCAGCCTCAGCTACTTAGTGAGACCCTGTTTCCAAATAAAAATATAAAATAGGTCTGGGAGTATAGCCCAGAAGGAGAAAAGCCTCTGGGTTCCACCCCAAGTACCACAAAAAAAAAGAGTAGAAATGGTAGTTCTCATTTTCTTCTCTTCAAACACATGCCTCTTATTTTCATGTCCTTCATAGCTCAATATTATTCTATGGAATATACCTGTGATCTAGTCATCTAGAAGCCTTCAATTTTCTTCATCTTTTTCAATTTCTACTTCAAACTTATCATTAGAGGCAAACATGACCTAGGTACCCCTTCAGGAGGCAAAAATAAGGTAAGTCCAGTTACTAGATTATTCCATGTTATGTTGCATGAGGATATAGTATTGGCATGCAGCATAGGCCTAGGTCACACATAAAATTACATACATGAAAACACATAATACACACACACACACACACACACACACACACACATCATAGGGAGGTCCTCATCCTTTTCACACCTATTATGTCACATGATGAAGGGATGAAGTGATCCTTGGGGAAGAAAGTCTTGTAATCTAGGTCACATTGCTATCTTGCTCACCGGGGGCTTATTTTACCCAATGAGATGCTCCACCAATTTCACATGTTCTGTTTCTATTTTAATGTGAATTAAGGCAGAACTAAATCATCTTAAAGCATCTGTCGATAGGCAGTTATCTAGCCATTTAGTTTCATGTTCTTCATAACCCAGTGTTATCATTTGGCATCTTTTTGTGAGCCATTTATATAACAGCCTCTGAGTTTTCTTTTATCTTTCTCCCACTTTCTTCAAACTGATCTTCGTAGGCAAACAGACCCTACGTGGTTGATGGTTTAATTGTAAAGAAAAGTGAAGAGAGGAGCTTGATTAGTTATATTTTTGTTATGTCACAAAGGAATGAAAAAAACTATCCATAAGAATCACTTGGATTTATACAGACTACTTTGAAAATTTCCCAGAGCTAGGTGTAAGATCATAGGTACCACTGCACTTCCCTGTCTTTATTGCTTCTTCTGTCAAGTAGTGGTAATATTGGTGATGTAAATAGCCTGTTTGAGGTAATAGCCACTCAACCAATGTGAAATTGAATCATTTTCTCATTAGCCCCCCTTCTCTTTAGAGAAGATATCATGAGGGACTTTCATCATAGACCTCAATGAAATCCAGATTAATTATGTTGAACATTTTTCTGACCTATAGACATAGTAAGGATCCCAATCAATAGAAGCCGGGCATGGTAATGCATGCTTGTAATCCCAGCATTCGGGAGGCTGAGACCAGAGAATCCTGTTTCACTGACAGCCTCAGCTACTTAGTGAGGCCCTCTGCAAATTAGTGAGACCCTGTATCAAAATAAAGAATAAAAAATAGGGCAGAGGGTGTAACTTGGAGGTTGAATACCCCTGGGTTCCATCCCCAGACCCATCAAAAAAAAATTAAAGAGAAAGTGAGAGAATAAAATGAGGTTGTATTCCATAACCACAGGCTGATGGTCACCTTGCTCCATAAGTACCTGCAAAACTGTACTTCCATTTGGTAGTTTGTCAAAAGTCGGCTTCAAACTCATTTTCTAAAAATGACTGTTTTCTCATTTTAAAAATATAACAGCTATTCCCAAGTTGTAATTTCTCCTCCTCAACATACTGCCTTGCAAATCCTCACATCTGACAGGAGAGATGAATTTAAAGGAAGTGTTCCCCTTACCTGCCTTCAGAGGACCATTGGTCCCTCACAGAGTTTCATGGCTCTCTAGAGTCTGTGTCAACACCACTGGGGAGGTTCTGAGGGTACACTCAGTCACTGGGAAAGCATCCATCCAGATACATATTTTTCATTTTTGTTTCAACCAACATTCACAGAGGACCTATCCTATACCACGGTCCTGTGTACAGCATAATTTGCTTCACAGAGTTACTGTATAATGTGAAAGACGTATGTGTGAGCTAATCAACATAAACCAGTTAGAGGTGAATCTACAGAACTAAGAGTGGAATTATAGTGTCAGCTCACTAAATTCTCCTGTGTTTATGGATACTTTCATTTTAGCTGATGTTGGGGCTAGGTAGAACCTGGTTCACTGCAAGACAAAATAGATTGGATGGGACCAAGACCTGAAAATAAACTGGATTAATGAGGCAAGGCAGTTACAGAGATGAGAGGCCTTTCTATAGGTATATGGGGACAATTTGATCTGCAAGGAAAAGATGCAATATAGCTTAGAGAAATGAGACAAGAGTCCAGGCCTTGGTAGGCCTCCCTACAGGTGGTCCAAGTATAAGGATAGGAAGCTTAAAAGTAGCCAACTATGAACATTGAGTAGTTGCACTAGAAGGTACCAATCCCTAGCCACAAGGCTGAAGAGTGAGGGAAGTTCATTCAGTAATTGCCTTGCTTATGCTATATTCTGAGCTTGTAAAATGACAAATAAGCAATACTTGCAGTCCCTATTCCTGAAATCTGCCACAAGATGCAGCTCATGTGAATGTTTCTATTGTGAGATCTTCAAAACAGCATGAAGGCCTCCAAGCCACTGGACTAGTGGATGAAAAGTGATAAGGGTTACATAGATCCATCCTTTTCATTTGGAGGGATGAGGAGACCATGTCAAAGGAGGAAATGAATATAAGTCCAATTTTTTAAACTTACCCCAAAAGTGCTTCTTTCTCAACTAACATATTCAGTCAAGAATCAGTGACGTCATTGAATAACTGTATTCAATACCAAAATTTTCATATAGGTGGTTAAAGTATTTGTTGTGTTTGGAAAAGAGCTGGAAAGATCACTCTGTCTGGACTAATATATGGGGGAAGAAAATTCAGTAGCTTTTGAGAAACTTAAGTACTCTAACCCTTATATAAAGCATACAAAGACTTCCATTTAACAAAAATGGGTCTACAAGCAAAGTGTTTATTGAGGCTTCAGCAGTATGACTCATAATTTCTTTTCAGCTTGAAATTAAGTTTCAATTGAAGGCTTATACAAACACTGACGCACCACTACTCTCACCCCCACAGTTTTCTGACACAATCCCAGAGATGAAAATGTCTCAGGTCATTTTCTGAAAGACTTTAAAAGGGGTTTATAAATGTCAGGAAGCTCCAATCAACCCAGGTCAATGGGAAGAAGAGCTCCAGCACCACGTCCTGGAGCTCTGAGTATCTTGAGGTAGTAGGACTTTCACAGAAGATTTAATTACTTCCAGTAGCATAAGTCCAACCATTTAAAATTAAAAAGTGCCCTTGTAGTCTTATAAAAGTAATATTAAACACTGAGTGTGTATTGGCAGATATTAAGATATGCCATTTTCAGAACACCTCCACCTTATTTTATTTTTTATTTTTAAACAGGTCTTATTAAATTGCTGAGGTTGGCCTTGAATTGGTGATTCTCCTGTCTCAGCCTTCCAAGTACTGGGATTATAGGTCTGTGTCACATGCCTTGCTTTCAGAACCTCTTTTAAGAGAGGATGTGCTTTCCAGTTGCAGGTTGACATTTTCTATCTGTGAGTTTCCTCAGAGTCCACCTCAGCACTGGAGCCAGTCACGATCAACACAGGATGCCCTGAACTAATGACTAAGCAACATTGTACAAGGCCCTAGCTGTTTCCATCTAGCAAGACTTAACAGAACATCTTACAGGACTCTTTTAAGGTGTTACTTGCTCTTGTGTCCCATTAGGGCTGGCAGAGATATTTTTCCAGGTCCATGTTGTGGTCTGATGGCTCCCTTTGCCCAGTTCTCCTTCCTTTTTCTCTTCATTGCTCTTATTCCAAAAACAACTTTTTGTGCTCCTCACTATATCCCAGCATCTATTTCCCACAGAACCCAAATTGTCACATGTATCATCGTAAGGATCTGGGAAAAATTATATAGATAAACTAAGATTTTATAATATCAAATAAAAGGAAAGATTATAACACAAATTAAAAGTGCATAAATAACACTATTTTAAGTGGAAATCTAAGAGAAAGAGCTAAAATTGAAGTACTAGAACCCTGTAAATAAGTAGATTTGGCCTCTAATATCTGTCCAGCTACTCAATGCCAGCCTACATGTGAACTATATGTATACACATTGTGGAGAATCTAAAGTGGATAGACTTGGAAGGCTGCAAAGAAAAATTGCTGGTTAAGGAGCAACTCTAAAGGAGAATCAAAGTGAGCATGTGTGTGTGTGTGTGTGTGTGTGTGTGTGTGTGTGTGTGTGTGTGTGTTACATACTGAACATTCAAGCAATGGACACTCTACCACTGAGCTGTACCCCTAGCCTTTTATTTTATTTTTTTCATTTTGAAACAGGGTCTCCTTAAGTTATCACACAGCTGGCCTCAAACCTGTGATTTTTTCTTTCTCAGCCTCTCAAGTACTGGGATTAGAGGCATGTGCCACCATACCCAGCAAGACACAGATCATTTTTTGTTCCTGGTTAATAATTATCTGTATGGATATAGTCTTTATGATTATCTGACCTAATATTACAACTGAACACCTACATCACCAGCTTCCACACTGAAAGAAGGAAACCCGAAGTGAGTTCCTAGGGAATGAATAGACCTCTATTCTCATAGGTAGCTTTCATTAATCTCTGAGCTACTGATAACTACTGATAATGAACGATGATTAAGATGATTAAACTTAAAATGTCCTTATGATTTTCTTTCTCCAGCAACATTAAATAGTTTGAAACATTATTTGTCACTTGAAACACTATAGAGATGCTATGACTTTGTAAGAGAAACAAAATGAAGGAATCCAAGTAATTAATTCTTGGATGTTTTTACCTTCTTGTTTTTCATTTTGATCTCTAGAGAATAAATATCTAGTGTTGTAGCCTTATTCAAAATACTGGCGACCTCCACTGAGATGAGAGGCTCTGTTGGGAACTGATTTCTGCATTCCTAGACAAGAGAAAGACAATAGCACAAAGGAGAGAGGCAGAGACACAGACACAGAGAAACAGACCTAAGATAGGTTCAGAAGTGGAGCTCATCTTGAGATTTGTCCTTACTTTCTTGTCCAGTTCTCTAGAAAGCAACAGGCTTCATCTTTATTTCAAATTAATTATATCCCAGAGTATATTAATCGGCTTTTCTGTTGTTTGTGACCAAATATCTGACAAACACAAGTTTAAAGGAGAAAGTTTATTGGAGCTCTCTGTTCCAGAGGTTTCAGGAATTTCAGTCCATGGCTGGCCTGCTTCAGTGTAGAAAAAGTTCCATGGCAGGGTCTTAGGGCATGATGGAGGAAAAGCCACCCCTGGCATATGGTGGCCAGAAAGCATAAATTAGGTGAAAGATGACAGGTCCAGGGCAAAAACAAGTCCCTAGGGCCATGCCTCTAGCTCCTCTAGCCAAGTCCTACCTCTGAATCTGGCTGCATTGCCAATACATAAGATTTGAGGTGACATTTCAAATCCAAATCATAACACAGGAATATAAGTAATGTATGGAAAATTAAATAGCTTGAAAGTAAGAAAAATGATAGAAATAAGGAATTGGTTGTAGGAGATAAATATTTTATTGAGTTTTTTCTTTAAATCTATAGTATGAAACACAAATATACCTTTCTTCTTGTAGGTTGTTCTCAAGTACTTTGGTCACAGAAACAAAAGGCTGACTAATAGCAGAGGCCTCTCTCTCTCTCTCTCTCTCTCTCTCTCTCTCTCTCTCTCTCCCTCCCTCTCTCTCTCTGAGGCTGAAGAATGCCTTCAGGTCCTCTTCAGTGGTAGCAGGTTTGTGTATCTAAATAGGCTACTTGAAGGGTGAAGGGAATTCTGCAGCTTCTATTGCCCCCACTCTTCTTATCCACCCTTTCACCTTCAGAATCAGTTTGGTACAGGGTTTTCCAGTGACTTTCCTTGCTAATTTCACAGACTGAAATGGTGAATCCTGGCTCTAGGTACTGGATTTCACAGGAAAATTGTGTATGGACAAATATCCATATTAGAATGGGCACCTGAACTCTACCAAGTAGCAGAAAGAATTGCAGCCCAAACATGAGAGCAACTAAATTAACATCCCAGAGTTAGTACTTCCTTGAGTCTAAAACGATAGCTTTTAGCCCAGTACATATTACAAGCTTTGTCCTTATCGCAAGCTCTCAAGCTGGCTCCTGGTTCCTGAGTCACTGAATGTCAAGTGTGGTGAGATGCTGAGGTGGTACTGCTAAAGTTAGAACACTCAAAGTTGCCAATTAATTCTGTGCAAAAAGGTGTTTACATCAGCCTCCACTTTGGGCCCAGCCTGATATTCTCAAGCTTTTGCTGATCCTGGGCCTCCTCAGAAGCAACTGTTTGCCTGAGGCCTGAAAACAAAGCAATCATTTACAGCAATGTTACCAGCCTCTCTGTTGGACAGCAACTGGCTATATTTATCCTTTGTACTCCTCACCCCCTATTAGTTTTCTATTGCTGCATAAGCAATTGTCACAAATTCAGTAGCTGTAAACAGCACACAGTTATCTTCTCACTTTCCATAGATTAGGGTCTAAGTCCAGCTCAGCTGATTCCTTTGCTCAGGGTGTCACAAAGCTGCACTGAAGGTAGTCATCAGGCTGCATTCTCACCAGAATCTTGGGGTCCTGTTCCAAGTTCTCACAAGTGCTAACAGAATTAACTTTCTTGAGCTATATGACTAGGGTTCCTGGCTTTTTGCTGACTCTTGGCTTCTTTTAAGTCCTAGATACTAAGACAACTCAAAATGTGACTATTTGCCTCCATGAGGGCAGTAGACGTGTCCAGTCTGCTAGAAAGAAATATTAATGTAATAGTATCACCTTTGCCATATTCTATTGTTTAGAAGCTAGTTTGGGGTACCATCTACACTCTAGGGAAAGGGATTATACAAGGGTGTGGCTCAATGGAGGTCACCTTTGGATATGTTGACCAATGCCACCCCATTCCTCATAAGCTCAGCTCCTAGATGGTAGCCAATATGGCAGCTACTGACAGATTCGGCTTATCACATCACGAACTAAGTTTGAGGAGGAAATCAACTCACTGCCTATTGGGAATATGCTCTCTTTCTGTCATCATCATGCCATTGCATTCCTTTGTGATCATCACTATTTTACTAGATAAGTCACACATAAGTTATCACCTATTTGTGCACCAAGGCTTAGGGCCAATGTCACAATATCACATGTGTTGTCCCTGAACCAGCAGCACCAACATATGTGGTTAAAATTAAATTATCTGTAGATTCTCTGGCCCTACCCCAGACCTACTGAATCAGAAATTCTGGGGTCAGGCCCAGCAGTCTGTATATTAACAAGCAACAAGCCCTATATGCCATGCTATTTCAGGAGTTGAGTACCACTGATTTCAGACCTATACTTTATGGAGATGTGGGAACTCAAATAGCAAAGGAGTAGTATGAGAAATTACACACTTGTTCTAGGACTACTATATCAAAACACTACTAGGAAGCTTAAATAGGAATGTATTTCCTCAGTGTCAGAAAGCATGGCTCCTCTTGAGGCACCACAGACCGGGCATATTAAACACCAGACATTGATTCTCCCCATCCTGGAGGCTGAAAGTCTGAGATTAAGGTGTGGACAGGGCTGGCTCCTCCTAAGGCCTCTTTTCATGGCTTGTAGCTGCTGTCTTCTCCCTGGCTCCTCATGTGATCTTCCCTCTCTGTGTGTCTGTGTCCTCATCTCCTTTTTTTGTAAGAGCACATGTTCTATTGGATCAGGGCCACACTTGTGACCTCAGTTTATCTTAGTCACCTCTTTAAAGATCTCATCTTCAAGCACAGTCACATTCTGAAGAAATAAAGGTTAGGGCTTCAACACAGGAATTACAGAGGGGGAAAAACTCAGCCCATAACATCCCACACAGAGGTTGCTACTGGGCTGAGAAAGTGGCTCTGCATCACAGCACAGGGACACCTCCATATTTTGGATCTCCCTTTTGTCCTGTTTAATGAGGAAAATAATAGCTTTCTTTGTGTCTAGAAGTCAGGATTTAAGGGACCACCTGTTTATAGGATTATTTGATGATACCAGTGGCTTGATAGTAGAAGATCTTGGAGCCCATGGTATGTTGTCAATCCCCTGCTACAAAAGGAACCTCTAGTCTTATTAGAGACTGACCTTGAATCATTTTACCTTGTGAAGAATGGAAGGGCCAGTCCAGTTAATTGAGCTCCTTGGGGTCACACTCTTAACAGTGTTGCCCATGACACCATAGGAACAGACTTCTCTTATTTAGAAGAACAAATGAAGTCACACTGAAGTAATAATCCCAATTTCACTAATACATTCCCTGTAAAGTCTACCTCAGTAGTTTTTAGGTGACTCCCACATGTTTATAACTTTCTCCCTCTAGCATGACTGTTTTACTGTCTGTCACTCTTCCACCAGCCCATGCAACTGCCACTATTAGATAAAGCAGATATAGCTTTGCACAGCTACAAATAGCAGGCCCCGACATGTGACCATTAAGCACTGCTCTGCTGGAAATGGCAGGCCCTGCCAGGACTATTGTTTTGCCAGAAATTGTTATCTTTTCTGCTATTCTTCTGAACATAGGCAGGATCTATTTGTTGCCTCTGTGAGCTCTTATGAGAAAAGAACTAAATGTTAGTCTTTGAAAAGCAGGGGAGACTGTTCCTCTCCCCTTTGTGCTGTACTCTGTTATTGAGTCTCATGTTCCTTTCTGAGCCCACCACAGAGACACGTTTTATTCAGTTTGAAAGGTCATATATTATATGAAGTATCTATGCTTAGGACAGTCAGCTATGGTCAAGAAGGCAGGGTCACATCAGACACAGTAGGTAGTCACAAGGCAGAGGAGTTTTTCCTCATGTTCCAAAGCTATTTCTAAGGAAGTAGCCATCTCAGTTGAAGATTTAAGTCTTTGGCACACGTTTATTCTGTATTTGTAGGAGAGTCCTATTTTCAACTTCTTAATAATGATATATTATCAGAAATAGAATTAAATCCAGTTTAGGTCCCACACCAATTTTTTGTACTGGGGATTGGACCCAGGGACATTCTACCTTTAAATTATACCCTAATTTATTTTAGTTTTGAAACAGGATGTCATTAAGTTGCTGAGGGCCTTGCTAAGTTGCTGGGGCTGGCCTTGAACCTGCCACTCTCCTGTCTCTGCCTTCCAAGTACATTCTAACCATTTTTAATTCTACAGCTCAGTAGCATTAAATGCATTCAGAGTGTGGTACAACCATCACCAGAACTTTTTTCATCCTATGAAACTAAAACACCATACCCATTAAACACTACCTCCCTACTCTCCATCCCCTCCTCCCATCCAAAGGCAAATAACATCGTACTTTCTTTTGTAAATACCTCAGTCCTGCCACTCCCCCAAATATGGACCTGCCACTCTCTTTCTTTTACTTGAGCACATGCTTTCTAATCACTTATACTCTGTCTTTTATACCAGTCTCCATATTCATCAATGACCTCCTAATCATTGGACTTTCCCCTCAAAATTCTTCTGCCTTGATGTCTCCATAGAATTAAACATTAAGTATGTTGTTATTCCATAAACTTTATGTGAACTCTGCAGAACCTATATAATTATTGTTCAGTGGAAGACCATGTCATCTCCATTTTTCAGAGGAAGAAATTTAAGCTAAGAGCTTTATTTCTTTATTGACAAATATCTATTGATTTTCTCCCAGTGCTAGTCACTCTATTGGGTGCTGGAGAAAGAATGGTGAGCACCACTGACTCTTCCTTTCCTCATGGAGTTTATACTCCATTGGTAAAAATGTATATTTATATATTGTACAAAATATCATATGATATCACCAAGCCATATATATATATATATATATATATATATATATATATATATATGCACATACATACACATATATGCTTACATATACATGTGAATAAAATTACCAATTGTGATTAAAATTATGAATGGAAGATACAAAGTTGACAAGGATTAAGAGGAAGATCTGAATCCCATTAAAGAATCAGTGAGGATGCATTTTAAGAAGAAATATAGTGGGAATGAAGCCAGATATGGTAGCACAGGCCTGTGATCCCAGTATTTGGGAGGCTGAGACAGGAGAATCACAGGTTCAAGGACAGCTTCTGCAAATTAGCAAGACTTTGTTTTCAAGCATAATAAAAAGAGCTGGGAATATAGCTCAGAGGTAAAACACCTTGGGGTTAATCCCTAGAATAAAAAAAGTAATATTTGGGAATGAGATTAAAGGAGACAGGGAGAAATTCATCCAAGTCAGCTCTGGAGAACTGAAAGAAGACCTCAGCTTTTAAAGCAAAGGCATCAAGGAGGAAATGGACAAAAGATGATCTAGGATTTCATCCTAAGGACAATAGGGAGCCTTAGAAAACTTTAATTAGCAGGACAGAATACTGAATCTATGAGCCTATCACCCTCTTTTTCCTATGCTGTACCCCAGTTGAGACCAATGACAGTGTTTTCTGGGCAGCTGGGTCTTTGCTCTCCCTCTCTGAAAAACTTCAACACTGAAAGGTCAGTTCAAGGAAAAGGAGCTACAGAGGCCACTCAGAAATAGCATCCAGAGAGGTGAGAAGGCAGGAAAATAAAATAATTCTGTTAAAGTCTCTATGCATGTTAAATTGTCCAAAACAACCCATGAACTTACTGTGATCCCTATCAATGTCATTCTTTTTTTATTTTTTTTATTGGTGCACTGTATTCATACATCTTAGTGGGATACAAACTGTTGTAGACATACATGCACACATCGCCCAGTCAGCCCCCACCCGATCCCCACCCCATTCTCTCCCCATCCCTCCTTCCCATGCTTGGCTTAGTAGTTGACATCTAGTATTATAGCAATTTATCCAAAATTAAAAATTATAATCTCACATAACAGTTTCATTTGTCTGATACCAAGCTTTTGATGACTTAAAGATAACATTCCAATATTTCTTTTTGCTTTCTTTCTTACAAGAGAATATTTTTTTCTATTTTTAGGTGAAACTATCATATATTTATATATTTATTTTTCAGAAAAAAATCTATCCTAATATGGAATATGGACTCTAGATACCCAAAATGATCTTGAAAAAGAACAAAGCTAGAAGATATATATTTTCTGATTTCAAACCATATAAAGCTACAATAATTGAAACAGTGTAACACTGTTCTAAAGGAAGATATGTAAACCATTGGAGTTAAATACAAGCCTAGAGCTAAATTCTTCCCTATATTGTCAAGTTATTTTTGACAAGGTTTCCACGAACATTTGGTGGTGGAAATAATAATCTTTTAACTAAATATTGTTTAAAAATAATAATTACATGGAAAAGAATAAAATTGGACCCTTACCTAATCCCATATACAAGTATTAACTCAAAATAGATAAAAGACCTAAATATAAATCTTAAGACTATAAACTTTTAGAAGAAAATCTGGGTCATAAAACCTCACAACATTGAAATTTGCAGTGATTTCTTGGATATGATTTCAATGGCACAGGCAACAGAAGAGTATACAAACTCCCTAAAAAATAAAAAACATATTGTATATCCAAAGACAATGTAAACAGAGTTAACAGTTACTAATAGAATGGGATAAAATATTTCCAAATGCTATATCTGAAGGTATATTAATATTCCAACTAGAAATCCTAAAAATTAACAACAATAAAGGCAAACAATACAATTTAGAGATAGGTAAAAGACTAACATAAATAATGAATCTCCACAGATAACCAATCTTAGTTGTCTGTTGGATGGAAAATCTTGTTTCTCTGGTTCTGGTGTGTGTTACCTATTTCTTCTTTGTAGTTAATCTCTTTGAGTATTTTCTCTAGTGCTGGTTTTGAAGACATAAATTCCTTCAGTTTCTGTTTGTCATGGACGCTTCTTATTTCTCCATCTAATTTGATAGAAAGTTTTGCTGGGTAGAAAATTTTTGGCTGGAAGTTGTTTTCTTTCAGAATTGGGAATATGTTACTCCAAGCCCTTCTGGCTCTCATGACTTGGTTTGGGAAGTCTGGAGTGATTCTAATTGGTTTGCCTCTGAATGTCACTTGCCCCTTTGTTTTTGTTGCCTTTAAGATTCTCTGCTTGGCTTCCACATTGGTCATTTTGACAATTATGTGGCATGGGGATCCTCTTCTCCAATCCTGTCTAAAGGGAGTTCTCTAAGTTTCCTGGACCTGTGTATCGACCTCTTGCTCTATGTTTGGAAATTTTTCTACTATTACTTCCTTGAAGAGATTGTTGATCCCTTTGGTTTCACTTTCTTTTCCTTCCTCTATTCCAATTATTCTTAGGTTAGCTCTCTTAAAATGGGCCCATATTTCTTCAATGTCAGATTCCTGCTGTCGGATATTTTTCTCTAGATTAGAAACTATGCGTTCATTTTTGGAATGATCATCTTCTAAGAGCGAGATTCAGTTCTCCATGTGGTCTAATCGGTTGTTTGTGCTTTGAATTGAGGCCTTTACTTCATTAATTGCATCCTTTATCTCTTTCTGGCTCTCTCTGAGTTCTTTTCGAAGCACCTCTATTATTTCTACAGTTATTTTCCTGATTTGATCTTCTAGAAATCTCTGATTTTCTGTTTTATCGGGTTCTGATGTTGTGGGGTTGTGGGCATTAATTGCTCCAGTATTATTCCTCTTTCCCATGATTTCGGAAGTTTGTGCCTTCTCTGGGTTCTTCCCTTGGGTCACTATGACTTCACTTAAGGTGTTCTGGATCTCGAGTCTGTAGTATCTCAGACCCCACTACTCCTTTACTGGGTTGTATCACAGAGTCTCCGACCCAGGGAGTCGATAGAGGCTGCTTTAATCTATGGGGGTGCCAGGTTGCACGTTCTCCTATGGTGTGATATCTCTGCCACCGCCCCTCCCCCACTGGGTCAAGTCCCAGGGAGTACAGTACTGGGATTTCTCCTCTGTGGCCCGCAATTTGACTCACTGTTCTTGAGTACGCAGATGTAGCTGTACTGGACTCAGTGAATTTGCTGCTGCTGCAGACGGTGGCAATATGTCGCCGCTGCTACACCCTCAGCCATGAGGCTGGCGTATTTCTTCTTGGTTTTGAGTTCCACTCTGAATCTCTGCAGCGTGTGCTAAGCTCAGCCACTGGGAGCTTTAGATGTTCCCTGCACCGAAAGATCCCTCCTGGCTGTTCCGCAGCGGCTCACCTCAGCTTGCTATAGCCATCAGGTGATTTCTCCGCTGCCGCCGGCAGTATGGCGCTGCTGCTACGTCCTCTGGCGTGAGGCCAGTGTATCTCCTCTGTGGCACTGAGCTCTGTTCTCAGTCCGCTTTCTCTCTGGAGCCTGGTGATTTTTTTGTTTCTCTGGTGATGGTGTTTTCTGGCTATGAAAGGCACTGATTTTGTGGTAATGGAGATTGGTTGTTACCGGGCTCTTAAGCCCCGCTTTTCTCGGTCGCCATCTTCCCGGAAGTCCTTTTATTTATTTATTTATTTATTTATTTATTTATTTGTTTAGTGGTACTGGGAATAGAACCCAGGGGCCTTCTACCTCTGGGCTACATTCCCAGACCTATTTTATATTTTATTTGGAAACAGGGTCTCTTAAGCCAGCTGAGGCTGGCTTCGAACCTGTGCTATCCTCCTGTCTCAGCCTCCCAAGCGCGGGGATTACAAGCATGCACCATCATGCCCGGCTTTATTTTCATTTAATTAAAAATATTTTGCTGCTGGACATGGTGGCACACACCTGTAATACCAGTATTTGGGATGTTCAGATAGAAGGATCAGAAGTTCATAGCCAGCCTCAGATACTTAGGGAGGCCTTCCAAAACTTAGTCAGACTCTTCCAAAATAAAGAATAAAAAGGGGTCAGAGATGTAGCTTGGAGGTAGAATGCCACTGGGTTCTATCCCCAAGAAATAAAGAAAAAAGAAAGGAAGGTAGGAAAGAGGGGAAGGAAAGGAAAATATTCTGCTGCTATCCAAGTGCTTGCTTTCCAACATTTTTTAAAGAATGGATGAGATTCAGATAATGAGGAATTCCTGTTCTCACACTTTCATTTCTTATTATTTCAACAATAGGTAAAATTCTTTGATTCTCCAGGTAGAATGAAGACATAATACTCTCTTATTTCTCTACTCCATTCACAAAGACCCTCTCCTTTGGTTAAACCTTTAGTCAGCTTAAACTGCCTTCAGCAATACTACTATCAAGTCAATTTAGTCAGAAAGCCCTTATCTGTCGTGTTTTCTCTTAATATAATCATGTTCCATTTAATGTTCTGAAAAATTTGTCCTTAGGAGATTCTGTAATTGTGTGGACATCCTAGAGTGTACTTATACAAACCTAGATGGTACAGGTTAATCACTCAAACGGCCTCTTAACAAAATAAAGAATCATGTTATACATGAGATGTGTGAGACAGCTGTAGACTATTTCAAAGTAAACTATTTTTAGATATAGAAGGAAAACACTCTAAAATAAGGACATAATATAGCTACAGTGAAAAGAGGTATGAAAGTTCCTCAAAAAACTTAAATATAGAACTACCATTGGATCGAACTATATGACTCCCTAGGTATATATCCAAAAGAATCAAAGTCAGCATGCAAAAGAGATACCTGCATACCCACGTTTATTGTGGTACTATTCACAGTAACCAGTTATGTAATCAGCCTAGGCACCTGTCAACTGATGAGTGAAAAATGAATATACACAATGGAGTATTATTCGGCTATAAGGAAGAATGAGATCATGTCTTTTACAGGAAAATAGATGGAATTGGAGAACATTGTGATAAATGAGATCACCCAGACTTAGACAAGTATTGCATGTTTTTCCTCATTTATGGAATCTGCGGGGAAAAGATGACATAAAAGTAGAAGAAAAACTATTAGAGAAGAAGAAGGATACAGGGAGAGGGGATGAGAGGGTCATCCAAGTAGAGAAATAATCAAAGCATGTCATTTGCATGTATGAATATGCCACAATGAAGCTCATTATTCTGTTTAACTAATATGCACTTCTAAAATAAGAAAAAGTAGTAAATGCATAAGCCAGCAACATAGCTGTTTATTAATATTAACAACTGTAGTACTGTACATAATTATATGTGCTGCACAACCAACAGTGCAGTAGGTTTGTACTACATTATGATGCCACTAGGTAACGGGAATTTTTCAGCTTTATTATAATCTTATAGGACTTCTGTGGTATATGCCGACTATCATTGACCACAGTGTCCTGATGATGGAATGTCTTTATATACCAAAAGACCATAATAGTCCATGCACTACTCCTTGGTTATAAATCCTCTACTTCCCCTGTTGGAGTCTTGAGTACATTATTTCCCTTACTGCAAGAGTCTTTTGTTGTGGTCCCCAAACTTAACATTACCTTCCTGAATAATGTCTGCTTTGCTAGCTTTAGCAAGTACCATAATAATTTTTTTCTTCAACACCCTTCTCTATCTAACCATTGATGCCTCTCTTTGACAAAATTTTCCCTTTTTCAAGGTTGACATTTACATTCTGTTTTATAAGTGTTTTGTATATAGTGATTGTAAAAGTTAAAAATCAATGTACAGAGTCCGGTGCGATGGTGCACACCTGTAATTCCAATACTTGGGAGGCTGAGATAGGAGGATTGCACATTCAAAGCCAGTTTCAGCAACTCAGTGAGGCTATCATCAGCTTAGCAATATTCTGTTTTCAAATACAAATTAAAATAGGGCTGGGATCTGGCTCAGAGTTTGAATGCCCCTGAGTTCAATCCCTAGAACCACAAAAAAATAAAAATCAGGCCCAAATGATAACAGAATCTATTCTTTATCACCTGTGCTTTGTAATTTCATATTAATACTCTTTGATAGTATTTTCCTTTCATTTGTTGCTTTGGGTGCCTGGTAGGCTCTTTGAAACATAAGATTTATAGTTTTCCTCAAGTCAGAAATAATAATATTATTTTAGTGACTTCCTCCATTTTTCTCTTCCTCCTTTCTGGAATTCTTATTAAGTATAATAAATACAGAAATACCATGCCTTGTTCTCAAGCTATTATTTATACATACATAAATTCCACAAAATAGTCAAGGGGAAAAGACATGTTAAACCCTGAAATAAACTACCAAAAACAAGGTCATCCTCTCTAGCTCTAGGCCCCCAAAAGATGTCAGTGCTTAAGCCTTTCTATCAGTTACTGACCGTAAGAAAAACAATATTCTCCTTCCTCTTACGATGTCAATGTCTATAAATATCCTACAAACTTTAAAAATGATAAGCACATGATAAAAATTTAGTTTTTCACTATAAACTAAGTGTAAACTCAGCAACCTCCTTGGTAATAGTATACTTTTTTTTTGTTCCTCCCAGGTTAAATATCTTTCACTTCCTTGCTCACTTAAAGCTTTGTCCCCTGCAGCTTCTTGTGTGACTCAGAGGCTAGATATAATCACACAAGTAAGAATAATAGAGATTAGGGTCCATTTCTACTTTTCCATAATTTAGGGTACAATAGTTATTTAAATTGATAATCCAACTTTCATTAAATTCACAATCTTCCCTAGACATGAATATTTCTCAGATAGACTTTCCTTGAAAAATTTATGGCCTAAATTGATTCAAACGGGAAACTTTACAAAGGTTACTAAATGTATGCTTTGTTTCCGATGAAGAAAAGCTTAATTTCTGACAGGATGATTCAGATATATTTAGAAAAATCCCACAGTGAACATATCAGAACTCTGGGCACTTGGGAAGAAGCTATGGGAGCAATCTATATGATGTACAAGGGATTTTGGAAATGTTTTGTCTTGTACTTATACAAGATTTCAAACAAGATAGAACAACAGATATTACATGTTAAAAAGAAGCTGATTAAAGAAAAAACATTAATACTGTTCTTTAGAGACAACAATACCACTATAAGAGGAATTTCCGATAACCACTGGTTGCTTGCAGAGAAAATATTTTGCTTACTGGAATCTGATTTTTAAAAAAAGTGTATCCCAGTGCTTGGGAGGCTGAGACAGGAGGATCACACAGGTTGGAAGCCAGCCTCAGCAACTTAGTGAGACTCTGATTCCAAATAAAGTATAAAAAATAGGTCTGGGAGCTGGGTGTGGTGGTGCACGCTTGTAATTCCCGCACTTGGGAGGTGGAGACAGGAGGATCGAGCTGGTTCGGAGCCAACCTCGCTGGCTTAAGAGACCCTGTTTCCAAATAAAAAAAATATATAAATAGGTCTGGGATTGTAGCCCGGAGGTAGAAGGGCTTCCAGGAACCCCAGTACCACCAAAAAAAAATAAAACACGTCTGGGAGTAGAACCCAGAGGTAGAAAATCCCCTGGGTTCCACGCCCAGGACCACACACAAAAAAAGTTACCAAACTGGCATGCTTTGATATTGGGAATGCTTCTAATATGTGATTGCTGTAAAATTATCCCCATCAATTTTCCCCAGGAAAGATGTAAAAATGATGGGCACCAGTGAAATCTGAGATGATAATGGACACTCAAAATCAATTTATTCTGAAAGCCAATTGCATTTTTTCATTTCCACATTTGTAGAGCTAAGGCTTAAAGACAGTTTTTTCAAATGATTATATAAAGCAGTAAATAAATGTTTGCAAAAATATTAGAAAAAGGTATGTATTCAACAGTCTTTGAAGTGTTTTTGCAAATAATGGGAAAGCATCTTCTTTAAACACCAGAAACGCTCATCAGAATTAAGAATTATTGCAAGACCTTAGTAACAAAAAATAGTGCAGTCGTGGTACAGGAACTAGAAATGAATCTATTTGAGAAAAATATCCCAGAAACACATTTGTGTATTATGGAATCCCAACATGAATATAGATGGTATATAAATTAGTTCCAGGAGCTGGCATGCTGGCACATGCATGTAATCCCAGCATGCAGGAGCCAGAGAGCAGAGGATCGTGGTTCACGGACAGCCTCAGCTACTTAACGAAGAGCTTTGCAACTCAGTGAGACCCTATTTCAAAAATAAAGAATAAAAACTTAGGGCTAAGGGTGTCTCTCAGAGGTAAAATGTCCCTGGGTTTCATTCCCAGTACTGCAAAAAAAAGAAGAAAAAAAGAAAAGACTGAAAAATAGGGTTGGGAGTGTAACTCAGAGAAAGAATGCCCCTGGGTTGCATCCCCAATACATAAATAAATATATTAATTAATTAATTAATTAATTCCAGGAAGATAAATTTTAAGTAAATATTGATGAAATTGGCTCACTGTATGGAGAAGTAGGGATTTGATACCTGTTTATGTAAAAAATTTAACTCGTCTCTTCTGGTAAGTTTAGGCTTGAAATCTAATTCGTCTGATATCATCATTGCTAACTCCTGCTTGTCTTTGAGTTTGTTTGGCATAGATTACCTTGCTCTAGCTTTTCACCTTTAGTTTGTGAGTATCTTTACTTGTAAAGTGTATTTGTGTTTCTTACAGACAGCATATATATGTATTCTGGTTTTTAATCCATTTTGCCCCTGTGTGTGTTTTATTGGAGAGCTGAGGCCATTTATATTCAGAGTGTTTTTGAGAGATGTTTTATAATTCCTAACATTTTACGTTTTAACTTCTGTTTGAAGTAGTGTTTGTTATTCTTTGCTTAGTTGTTTGTTTAATAGAAATTACTTATCTGGTTCTGGCAAGAAGAAAGGAAGAGAGCAACATAGTGAAGTTTAAACCTTCCCTCCAAAAAAATCCACATGGACACACATTTTTAATTTCTGATCATACATTAGGTTAAGAACCCACATAGTATAAGATGGCATAGAATTCTCAAGTTTCAGGGCACAAAGAACTCTATCATATAGTTAAATATTACTGAGCATTTCTGACAGATCTGCTGTTTGACTGTTTTCTTTATTAGAACATTTTTCTGATATTCTAATCACATCAAGATTGTATTTCTTTTGGCCAAAATCCAGTATAACACTTAGAATAGATATGATGCCAGCTTTAAAATAAATTGGGATGATTAAAATAGACTAAATGAGAGTGATTTTCTAAGAGTAAAAATGGGTCATGTTATAAGATTGCGTCCATAAAAGGAGTCATTTAATTTATGCATCTCTGGTCATTTTATTTGCAGCATTAAACCAGTTTCACTGGGGTTTCTGATATTATCATTGCAAAATAGATGCTATTGTTAATGCCAGAACCCATCCTGTATAGTAATTCACTTGTGAGTTTTTGTCTCTTTTTATGTTGTTTGACAGATAAATTAAAAATAACTCCTAAAAACTTTTTTGTGGTTCTGGGGATACAACCCAGGAGCATTCTACCTCTGAGCTGTAGCCCCAGCCCTATTTTATTATTTTATTTTGAAGCAGGTCTCACTAAATTGCAGAAGCCTTTGCTAAGTTGCTAAAGTTGCCTACGAAACTTCAATCCTCCTGCCTCAGCCTCTCAAGTGCTGGGATTACAATCATGTGCCACCATACCTAGTTGGAAACCTTCAAAAGTGACTATATATACAGAGATAGAGAAAAAAAAGACAAATATGGCACCGAATTGCTGGAGTAAAAAACAACCTGTAAAGCTGAGCAGTAGATTCATAGAAGTTTGCCTGAGTTTGGAAAGCAAGATAAGTAAAGACTGATACAAGTTTGTAAGGTTCTGTTCCAAGTAACCAGTCATTTGAACCTTGTTTTTGTGTTCTTCAATATGTATATCTTTTTTAATCAACTGTCTTCAATAGCAGATATACAATTAGCATACAATTAAATACAGGTATTTATTTATTTATTTATTTATTTATGTATTTATGTACTGGGAATTAAACCCAAGGGTATTCTACCTCCATGCTACCTTCTTCCAGGCATTTTTTAAAAAATTTTGAAACAGAGTCTCAGTCTCATTAAGTTGTTGAAGCTAGCATCAAAACTGCAATCCTCCTGGTTCAGGCTCCAAAGAACTGGGATTATAGGCATGCACCACTGCACCTGGCTCAAATGTACATATTTAAAGTATACGATTTTATTTAAGTTTTGTTCATACCTGCAAAACCAGAACACAAAATGATAGTAAAGCCGGGCGTGGAAGGCAGAGACAGGAGGATCACGCAAGTTTGAAGCCCACCGCGCTGGCTTAAGAGACCCTGTTTCCGCCGGGCATGGTGGCACACGCTTGTAATCCCCATTCTTGAGAGGCTGAGACAGGAGGATCGCGCAGTTTCGAAGCCGGCCGCACTGGCGTAAGAGACCCTGTTTCAAAAATATAAAATAAATAAATAAACCCTGTTTCCAAGTAAAAAGTATAAAATAGGTCTGGGAGTGTAGCCCAGAGGTAGTAGGGTTTCCAGGAACCTCAGTACCACCAAAACACAAAAGGAAGTAAAGACATCCATTGCCCTGCATAATTTCCTCATTCTTTTATAAACATTTTTCCATCCATTTCCACACACAAATTCCCAAACATTGATATGTTCTCTGTCACTATAGACTAGCTTGCATTTTTTAGAATTCTATATTAATATAATCATACAGCATACACATTTTTATCAGGCTTTTTTCACTCAAAATAATTATTTTGAGATTCACTCATAATGCAGAATGTATCAGTAGTTAATTTTATTGCTGAATAGTATCCCACTGAGTGCATATAACACAATTAGTTTATCATTAATCTTTTGATGGACATTTGGGTTGTTTCAATTTTGAGCTATTAAAAATAAAGTTAGAGCCAGGAGTGGTAATGCATGCCTGTAATCCCAGTACCTGAGAGGCTGAGACAGGAGTATCACAGGTTCAAGACCAGCCTTAAAAACTTAGCAAGGCTCTCAGCAACTTAGTAAGACCCTGTTTCAAACTAAAATAAAATAAAAAGTTCTGTGGGTATGGTTTGAAGATAGAATGCCTCTAGGTTCAAGCCCCAGTAACTCAAAAAATAAATAAAATAAAGTTACTATGAACAATAGTTATAAGTCTTTGAATTGACACATGCTTTCCTTGCTCAGATAAATACCTAAGAATGATATTGCTGGTTCAGATGATATCATGTTTAATTTTTAAAACAAAGTATTTTTCAAAACAGCTAGACCAAGCCGGGCATGGTGGCATATGCTAGTAATTCCAGCATTTGAGAGGCTGATCCAGGAGGATCATGGTTCACAGACAGCCTCAGCTACTTAGTAAGGCGCTTTGCAACTCAGTGAGACCCTGTTTCAAATTAAAGAATAAAAAATAGGACTAGAGTTGTGGCTCAGAGGTAGAATGCCCCTGGATTCCATCCCCAGTACGGAAAAAAAAAAAAAAAAAACTAAACCATTTCATGTTCCCATCAGCAGTGTATAAGCATCCCATTTGCTCTACATCCTTGCCAATATTTGTGATAGTTGGTGTTTTGAATATTTGTCATTCTAGTGAATAGGGTAATTGAATCTCATTGAAGTTCTATATTGCATGTTATTAATGACTAGTTATAGTATTCTTATTTTCATAAATATACTTTTTCAGTGAAGTGTCTATTGAATCCCTTTGTTCATTATATTCATTGAGTTGTTTATCTACAAATTATCTACAAATTTGAATTACAAAATTCAAATGCTGGAATTATAAAATAAAGGTAACTTTATTTTATTTTGGATATGTTCATTATCGTATATGATTTGTAAATATTTCCTCCAAACAATTGATTTTCCTTTTAATTGGTTTGCGCTTCTGAAGAGTAAAACAATTCAGTTTTATTTATTTCTAATTTATCAAATATTTCTCTCATGGCTCAAGATTTTCCCACCCTACCAAAGAAATATTTGATTAATCTAAGATCTCAAAGATGGTCTCCTTCATTTTTAGCAGAAATGTTTTTATTTTAGGCTCTATAGTTAGGCCTATGATTTAACTATATTATATGCTACAAGATATAAATCAATGTTGAATTTTTGTTTACTTGGTTTTATTTTTTGTTTGGTAGGTATTGTTTTTGTATATGACTAATCAATTGTGCTAGCACCATTATTTGTTGAAAAGTCCATATTTTTTTGTCCTGAATTGTCATTGCACCTTTGTCAAAAGTCAATTGACCACACATGTGTGAGTCTATTTCTGGACTCTGTTTTCTGTTTTATTTGTATATTTTTATGACAGTATTACACTGTTCTGACTACTGTGGCTTTATATTACCTATTTAAATCAACTAGAGGATATCCTCCAAATGTGTGATTTCTCAAAGTTCCTTTGGCTATTCTGAGTCATTAGCATTTCTCTAGGAATTTTAAAATTAGAAGTTTTTACAGAAATCCTGATAGGCAGGGCTTGGTAGTGCACACTTATAATCCCAGCATTTGGAAGGCTGAGACCAGAGAATCACGGTTCACAGACAGCCTCAGCTACTTAACAAGGCCCTTCACAACTCAGTGAGACCCTGTTTCAAAAATAAAAAGACTAAAAACTAGAGCTGGGGGTGTAGCTCTGAGGTACAGTGCCTCTGGGTTCCATCTCAGTATTGCAAAAAAAAAATCCTGCTAAAATTTATTGGGATTACGTTGATTCTACAGTTAAATTTTGAGGAAACTGACATCTTTTTAATATTGAGTGTTTCCGTCAAAGAATGCATCATATATATATATTCATTTATTTAAGTCTTCTTTAGTTTCTCTCAACAATGTATTAGCTTTCATTGGATGAATCAAGAGCACTAGTCAGATTCATCCGTAAGTTTATCATATTATATATTATAACTATGGGTGTGTTCAATTTCTGATAGCTAGTATATAGAAATTCAATTCAGTCTGTATACTGACCTTATATTTTGCCACCTTGAAAACTCACTTTTTAGTTTCACTATTCTTTATAGAAATTATATAATTTCCTACCTAGATGAGAATATCACTTGCAAAAAGAAAGGATTCTGAGTCTTCCCTTCTAATGTGGGTGCTTTTTATTCCTTGATAATTTTATTGATTGCACTAACTAGAACTTCGTAAAACATCAAAAAGAAATGATGAGAGTACACATCCTTGAGTTGTTCTGTGTGTGTGTGTGTGTGTGTGTGTGTGTGTGTGTGTTGAACCCACAGCCATGTACATGCTAGGGAAGTGCTCTACCACTGAGATACATTCCCAGACCCTTTTCCCATTTTTTTGTTTTTAATTTTTAGGCAAGGTGTTGCTAAGTTACTGAGGCTGTCCTTGAAATTAAAATTCTTCTGCCTCAGCCTTCCAAGTAGGTAAGAATATGGGAATGTGCTTCCGCACCTGGCTTCTTTTCTTCCTGATATTAAGAGAAAGAATTAAGTTTTTATCATTAAATATGATGTTGGCTGTAAGTTATTCATGAATTCCCTTTATTAAGTTGTGACCAACTGTTTTTAATTTTAGAAGAAATACAAGGGAATATTCCTGGCAGTGTGGTGAATTACATTCTGAAGTACTTTCTTGCTCCATAAACCAAGATCCTGGATAGATTATAGCAAATGTCCTTATAAATGCATAGCTGACCTTGCAAGAAATTAAAAGAAGTTAATCTCTAGGAGCTAAAACCAAAGTGCCAAGGGAACACAGAAGGCAAAAGAAGCCTGGGATCATTTTCCAACTTCAAAAACCTTATAGCCTTGGGTTTTAACAGCTGACAGCCTCTCTGTGTGATTCAACCTCAGTCTCCTTCAGAAGCTTGTTCCTTTGACCTATTCATTAAACATTATTGTTTATTAGGTCTCTCTTCTGGCCTCTCTGTTTCTCACTCCCTCATTGATCTTACATATTACTGTCTCAAGTAATGCCTTTATGCTGATGATATACAAATCCATTTCTTTGAGAATATTAGAGTAGAAGAAGGGGGTCACTGGGAGGAGGCAGGAGGAGGTGAAGGAAGGTAAGGAAGAATGAAGTAAATTATGTTATATGCTATAAAGAACTCAAAGAACTTGATACCAAAAATAATGGGCAATTAAACTAAATAGAAACTTCTCAAAATAAAAAACATAAATGACCAACAAATATATGAAAAAAGTTTGACATCACTAGAAACCAGGGAAATGTAAATTAACACTACACTGAGATTCCTTATAATTCCAGAGAGAATAGCAATTATCAGGAACAAAAACAATAATAAATGCTGGTGAGGATGTTGGGAAAAATAACACTTTTAAACTTTTGATGGGTTTGTAAATTGGTAAAACTACTATAGAGATCAGTATGGAAGTTCCTCAAAAGACTAGGAATGGAATTACCATCTATATCACTCCTTCGTGTCTTTCCAAAAGAATTAAAGTCTTAATACTATAATGATCCACTTGAATCCATGTTTACAGCAACACAATTCACAGCAGCCAAATTATGGAACCAACCTAGGTGTCTGTCAACAAAGGAATGCATAAAGATATGCACACACAATGAAATTCTAATCAGCCATGAAGAAGAACAAAATTATGTCATGTGGTGGAAAATGGGTGGAACTAGAGAATATCATGCTGAGATACATCAGTCAGACTCAAAATCAAGGGCTGCCTGTTTTCATTCATATGTGGAATCTAGAAAAAAATAAAAGGTATCTCATGAAAAGGAGGAGAGAAACTAGTAGGATAGTGAAAGCATATGGAAGGAGGGAAGAGGAGAGGCAAAAAGGGAAGCTTAGGGAAGGAAACAGAACAAAAATGTTATATGCATATATGAATATATGACCATCATTTTCCTTAGAATGCATGGGGAGGGAGAAGAGACAAGGGGGTGAGGTGGAAAGGAAAATACACCAAGTGTTACTCTGCATATGTTAATGTATCACTTTTAATCTCACTATGATGTATAATTACAATGCACTAATAAAATATGTTAACTGGGCATGGTGATGCATGACAGGAGGACTGTGGTGCAAGGCCAGCCTCACCAATTTAGTGAGACCCTTAGCAAGATTATATTCAACTTAGTGAGACTCTGCCTCAAAAAACTGCATACATATGTGTGTGTTCTATGCCTGTATAAATGTGTTACAATGCTATTTAATTAAAAGACACCAATAAAACACCCATACCTTCCATGCTTCTTTTCTGAATGTCTATCTCTCCTCTCCAACCACCAAAGGCTACCACGTAGGCTTTGATGTACTATACATCCTTCAAACTCCTGTCCAAATATTATTCATCTTTCTCCTGCATGTATCTGTTCCTCTACTTCTACCTTATTGGCACCATCATTTCAGAATTATTCATAACATTTTTCCTTTCTTATTTCTTCATACCTAAGTGATTCTTTTCAGTTTAACTTCATAAGTGTTATTTTATCTCATCTCTTCACTTTTATACTCATTAGTACTCCCTTTGTTCAAGTCACCATTTTTCACCTGAACTACTGCACTTTGTGCTCTATCCCACATACTGCTACAAGAGTCATAATGATGCTATTCTCCATTGCACACACAATGAAGTTTAATCCCCTCCAGCTATCATATAATGTACTACATTATCAGGACACTCAATACCTCAAGTGTCATGTCTCCATTTCGTTCCTTACCCTCCAGTTATCTTAAATGATATGACATTTCCTGAATACTTCAGGCCCTCTCTTGTTTTTGTACATTTATACTTGCTCCCACACCTGCTTACTTATCTTGTTTTACCTGGATAGGCAAATTCCACACCTTCTTCTAGGCTCAGCTCAAATATTACCTGTAAGAAATATTCCCTGACATTTTTTGATTGTTTGATTCTTTTCTTGGGTATTCCTAGTAGTTAACTCACCAAATAGCTTGTCTATTTGACTTTCATTCTTGTCTGTGTACTTAATAAGAGAAATTCACAGCACAACAGTAATTCATAAATAAAAATTTAAACTAATTAATGTATGTTACCATATAGAAATATAAATCCAGTGATGGAGCCACCATAAGATAGTGTTTGTTCAATAATACTTTGTTGAGCACCTATTCTTGCTTCAAAGGCTAGAAAAGTTGATATGAATGGCATACAGGATTTTAAAATATTGTATACATACACACAACATTGTCATTGCTGCCTTCATTTCTATGGCTGCTTTGCCCTCAAGGAGCTCATAGTCCAGTAGGAAAGGAGATGACTCAGCAAGAGAAGCACAAATTCTTGACAAGTACTAATAATTTTCAGATGCAGCAAAGGAGAATAGAACACTGTTGGACTGTTTTTTTCCAACCTTTAATCTACTTTTCTAAAAATATTTCCTGACTACACATATTTGGAAAGAAAAATGTCCCCTAAAAGCAGTCAATGCCAGGAAGCCAAAAGCAATTTGGAATAGAATGTATTAACCACTCTGAGATTCATTACCAAGGAGTCAAATGTTGAAGTAGGGAAGGTTGGAGAAATGAAAAAAGAGGAAGAAAGACAAGGAAAAGGATATAAAGAGATATTAAATTAGAAATGAACAGAATCTGTTACTTGGTGTCATTCGGTCCTTGATTTGATTCTTGTGCTTTTCTAAATGGCTCGACTATTTTCTAGGAAGAGTATCATTTGAGGAAGTAGTTTCTTGACTTGTGTGTAAATACCTTGCTCCAAGTTAAACAAAGCTTAAACTGGGGCATTCTCAAAGCTCTTGCAGTAGCCCCCAACTTCAAGCCTTCATCAGATTCTATTTTAGGTTCTGCACAAAACTATTTCTCACAAAAATTCATTTTCTCTGATCCCCACTCAAAGCTTCTGCTGTCTTAAAACTACATCCAGGGAAATTTATTTTTCTTTTTGACTCTATTATTTACCTTAACTTCTATAACCCAGATTTGATTAAATATTAATTTTACAAAAATTAATTAATTAATTATCCTTCTTATAAAATATTAACTCATTGAAAACCACAGTGTTGATAGTAATGTAGTAGCTGAGTTTCTGCCTAATTTAAAATTTGAATGTACTGTAATTGCTTCTCTTTTCTATAAAATATGATTGAAATAATCATAGACATATACAAAACATAAGTAAGCCACAAGTAACACTGAGAATCTCACAATACATGGGCATGAGAGTATCCATATTTCTTTCCACACTCAAGGATGGATGTCACCAGTAGGCTTCTCACCTTCTAACTACCATTCACAACTCTGAGCTTCATGAGGCTGGATATAACCAAGCAGAGCCCAATGAACTTCCATTATGCTTTAGCACTCAGCTTATTTTCTGGCATTCATTGCTTATGGACTCTGAATTTCTGGTTTCTAGGTCCTATCTGCCATTCAGCTTGGAACTATAGCACCTGCTGGCTCATCCTTAGTTTTCTTAACATCCCTAGGCTTGGTTTTCAGCTTGGCTAAAAATGGGGTTCTGCAGGGTATTCCAGGTATTCCTGTCATGTTGCTAATCATTCTCCACATGACACTCTATATTTTAGAATAAAATGGCTGTGAATGCCAGATTGTGCATTGTAGTGAATGTCCTTGTGAGTTAAGGTACACATCTCCCAGGGAAATTGTTTACCTATACCTACTCCCACCTGGCCATTTTCTGAAGAGTTAGTGTGGTTGTCACTGCCACCTCCATTCCTATGGATGCTCAAATGTCTTTCTGCCCCAGTAGAATCAGAGTCACACTTCTAAGACTAATAACTGTCAATTATTAACTCTTTGTCCTTTACTATGTCTTGCATCTTCAGAAGAGAGAGAGAGAGAGAGAGAGAGAGAGAGAGAGAGAGAGTTCATTCATATGACTGAGATGACCTAGAGACTCTTTATCAGAGGAAGCAACTTGTGTCACAGTGTAGTGATTAATATCATGGATCCTGGAGCCAGACCTCTTGGGTTTGATACTCAGTTGCAGCTCTTACTAGATACTATGAGATAGGCTAAATTAATCTCTCATGTCTTCAGTTTCTCAAAAGTAAAATGAGGATAATAATTGCTCATATCATATTTGTTGGTAGCCAACGATTAAATGAGAACAACCATGTAAGGCTTTTAGCACAGTACCTTGCAAATAATAAGTGCTAAGTAATTATTAGGTATTATCAGTAATATTATCCCAGAGTTTACTCCCATTCTACACACACCAAATGAAAGGAGTTGACCAAATTCTTCTGTGCCAGGCTAGGAGTCAACTAGGATATTAGAAATGAGCCAATTAGCCTGCATAAATTACCATACCCTAGAAGTAGAGGATCTTAAATGACACTAGTTAAGTTGTGGGTAAGAAATAGGCTTAGGAGTAGTTTTCCTGGAAGGGTCTTGCTCTATGTATCATAGAAGCTTGTAACTGTGGAAACAAATGAGTAGAAACAAAGCCTTTCAGAGGTTGAGAGGTGGCCTTCCAAGGAACAAGGTTGTCATGAAAATTTTCTCTATTCAGCCCTAGAGCCTTAATGTGACATAGAATAAATGGTTTGTATGAAAACCTTCATGGAAATATTTGTATTTGCTGTGGATTTGAATACTTGAGTAGAAATTATTTATATTGGCTTTGAGTGTCCCTGAGGCACCATCCAATTCTGAGGATAACAGGTTTACAGAACAGATAGCATTCCAAGGCCCAAGAGTATTTCTGTGGCCATGGGGAAGATTGTTTGTGGGTCTTTGCCTCTGGACTTAACAGTAGGTCCTACTTCTAGGATACTTGAGGTGCTCTTTTCAAAAATGTTCTAAATGCTGTTTCCTGTGACTTAAGACTCTTGGACATTGTCATTCTTTAGAGCATAATCCCATTTCATGTGCATTACTCCTGCAATAACATCTTCATACCAAAGACAAAATTATCTGAAGGCTCAGGCTCTTGTGTACATTACTCATGCCACTTAATAGCCACAAGGTCAAATGTTTATAAAATAAGATAAAAACCATACAAGAATCAAGTATGCTCAGCAGATCTTTGTTGCAGCCATGGAGGTCCAGCTGCAAAGAGGGTAGTGGCAACCTCCAGCTATTGCCACTTTCAGAACACATCTCACTCTTCTAAATGAAACCACTCTTCCTAGACATCCTAGAACCAAAGACTAGCCAGAGGCTGACCACTTCTGCCTGACACAAAAGTCCTTTCTCTAGAGCTCTATGTTAGATTAGCTAAGACTTTGTCAAATATGCACTGAATTGTGAGACTCTCCCAACCCAAACCTGCTTCATCTCGGTTTTTTTATTTTTCACACATGCTCCCCAATAAACTTCTCATACTCCTACATCTCTGATTCCTGGAAGACCCAAATGACTCAATCATGTATTTTTTATGTATGCAATTTGACAAGGAACTAATAATGTATTCATTCAGTGTGCACTTACCAGACCTCTGTTCCTACACAAACACATATATCACTGGCTGGGATAATTGTATATAGTAAAATAAATTGAAAAAAATTGAAATCTTCCCATACTGACTACTGTACTCAACTAATTTATGGCAAATTGGTAAGTGCTTTCTCTCATCCCAGTATTATTTCTACATTTTTGAAGAGTCCAGATGGTTCACAAAGTGAAACCTCCGGGAGTCTGTACTCAAATCTGGGTGCAAGAAGGCAATAAATAAAAGACAACATTCTTCCTGAGACATGGACTCTTTGTATACAGTACCATGCTGATTTTGCTGTGTAATTTCCAGCCCTTTCCAGCAAAATCTCAAGGGACTGCAGGATCTATATCATCATTGCCTATTAGGACTTTATCTTAGTTCAGCTGATCATAACTAGAAGCTGCAAGCTACACTACAGTATTTCTGAAATTACCAATTAGATGTGAAAACAGAAAAAGAAGTGTGTGAAAATGTGTAATTGACCCTAGAAAGTGGGATGATCTCTAGGTGCTATTTATTACCTCGTCTGATGACTGCAAAGAACATTCAAAATGGTGTTCTTAGTTACAAATGGAACACACAGACACACACACACACACACACACACACACACACACACACACGAATAGTTCAGAAAATTATTTGTCCTCCCTGTTTTTTATATTGACCATCACTCACAGTCTTATTCAAAAAAGACTTCCAGTTCTGAACTAAAGGGGAGCTTCTAAATCTAAATGATTCTGTATATTTAAGTCATCTATAGCCAGTATAATGTGGCTATGACAAGATAAGGCATTGGGTCATTAATGTGTACATTTTACCCTTCTGTGTTTCATTGAGTTTAACCTGACATTTCTTTCTCAGCCAAAAATGCTAGACATGGGTCACCATCGCTTTAGGAGAACTTGTCAGAATGTAATCACAGAAGAAAAGTATCAAAATCTTGGCTCTTGAGTTTTACAAAAACCAAAGTTTCAGGTGTAAGACAGGAAATTTGGGAGCATTTGCAACCTAGTTTTCTTCTCCTGCCCCAGATACCACAGACTGGGGAGGAAAAAAGGATTAGACTGCAGAGAAAGGAATGAAATCAGAAGGGAGGGAACATCAGGCTTCACTGGAGAACACCCTATCCGTGGCCAGTACGAAAAAACTGATTCATCAGGTGTCCAGCAGGAATGATGCTAGTTATTCTTAAACTCCTAGATACCCAGGAAAGGTGAGATGATGAATTACTGCCTTTAGATCTCCCATGGAATCAAGGTTACTGAAATATCCTTTAGTAGGCCAGGCATGGTGGCGCACACTTGTAATACCCACGCTTGGGAAGCTGAGACAGGAGGATTACACAGGTTCAAAGCCAGCCTCAGCTACTTAGTGAGGCTCTCAGCAACTTAGTGAGACCCTATTTCCAAATAAAATATAAAATAGGTCTGGGAGTATAGTCTGGAAGTAGAAAGCTCCTGGTTTCCACCCTGAGTACCACAAAAAAAAAAGAAATATCCATTACTTACTAGACTTCTTTTTAATCTCAAGAGGTCATTGTGGTGGTAAATATTTCAGTCGACCTATTGGAATTGTTATGTCAGAGTTAGGAACTATCACATAGGCACATTTCTTCCATTCCTAACAATGAACTCTGGTGTAACATACTCAAATACTTGCCATTTGCAGATAATTTCCAAAACCCTGTCTCTTGCCTCTTCTTTTTAATTTGTTATAATAGCATTCATTAGTCAGGGTACCAACAGAAAAAACAGCTCTCTCAAACTGAATAATTTGAGGAAAGTTTAAATTGACGAAGGTTCAGTGAGGTCTGATGAGGATTTAAGGAAACCAACAAGGACCCCTGGGGTTATGAAATGCTGTTGTCATTACTAACCTTTTCTGAAGGGACAAGAGGAGAAAATAGTTACCAGAACCTAGAAGAAATGGTAGCTGTACAGAGAGGACTGCCAGACAGGATCTGTGCTCCTCAGTAGAGATAAACAACACATGTTTGACAAGCAATCAGGGAATGAACAAGGTAAGTAAATATTCTGTCTTCACTTTCGCTCCAACCCCTTCCTCAGATCTTCTATTTGGGACCTCCCTTCACCTGAAATCCACCTGGAAGCCAGAGAACAAGATGACCCATTATAAAAACTCATGAAGAGCAGAGCAGGGTGGGAAACATGGGGGGCAATGAAAATATTCAGCATAGACAACTTAAGAGGAGTGGCAAAGATATGCAAGAACTTCCAGAAAATCCTTGCTCCCTGTAAGAATTTAATAAAAATCTATAAACTCTCACAGCAAAAACACGTATAAATATTTGATTTTGCATGACATGTCAAGGGATTTGGCAAATTCTGTGGCCTTATAGTGGACCTGTGAGTTCCATGGATACAAAGTTAAGAACCCCCAGCCCTAATGAGCTGTTTATTAGAATACATGTCATATTGTTATAGTTCTTATTTCCTTAGCTTTTTTCTATCTAATATATTTCCTGTAAATTGGATCTCTCAGAGCAAAGCTGACACATTTGGCCAAGTATAAGTGAGCCAACAGAGCCCATTCTTTACTCAAGTCTGTTAAATATGAGCTATAGTATAGAGTCTGAGTAACAGAGCTCTCAAGTAGAAGCTGGCATAGAAAGTGGGGATGGTCATGTGATGCTGGGTTGCCTAGCAACACCACTGGCTAGGAGGCTCTCCTTCCAGAGCCTCTCAGCAGAAGAGCAGAAAGAATTGGTTTTAAAATGTGTATGTGTGTGTGTGTGTGTGTGTGTGTGTGTGTGTGCGCATGTGTGTATGTGGAAAGAGAGAGAGACAGAGAGACAGAGAGAGGCAGAGAGAGAGAGAGACAGAGAGACAGAGAGAGACAGAGAGACTGAGAGACAGAGAGAGAAGAGAGAAGAGAGAATGGAGGGGAGAAACTGAGAAAGAAGGACTGAGAGAGTATGTGAATGTGTGAAATGCAAAGTCAGACAAAGACAAGCAAAGGAGAAAGTTTAGTTGGTAAACAGTCAAAGAAGTGACAGAGAATGAAATCCAATATAGTAGGAAGAGGGAATGTTAAGAAGTTCAGAGCCTGGGCTGTGTGATGAACTCAGCTAAAGGGAACAGAAAGCTGGACAAAGGCTGAGGAGAGTGAATGGGGAAGGGAGCTGGAGTAAGGAGTGCCCCCTCCTCCAGGGCCCCTATCAGATGACTCCTGTGTCATCTTTCTTCAAAATGGAAACCACACCAGAAATTCTTTATTAAGCACTACTGGGTCCATGGCATTTCTTAGTCCAGTAAAGATCTCCTTGTATAATAACACAATGATGACTCAGTCTTAGAGCAGAGCTCTTTGCAGTTTTCCAAGTGCTTTCACAGCTGCCATCTCATGGGACCCTTCCTGTGGCTCTATGAGAAGTAGGCTATGCAGGAATTGTCATGACTTTAACTCTATATATGAAGAAACTGAGCCTCTGAGACCAGGAATGGTGGCATAGGCACCTTTTTAAAAAGGTTATGTCCAAAATGTGGATCTGGAGCCCTGAACCTGAGATCCAGGGCTAGAAATGGGGTACTGATCTGCTTGGACTTGCCAATTGCATAGCAAGTGTGGTGGCCCTGCAAGTAGACAAGGCATTTACCCTACGCCACCCACTGAGGTGAGAGCTGAAGAGCTATTACTAAGTCTTGAGCCAGCAGGAGGCCTCTTCTTTCATCTTCTTTTCCCCTAATGTGCAAATGTGTACATCTGTGCCTCCCAGAGCAGAGTTTAATTGGGCCTGGGTGTACAGCCAGCTCCTAACAACCCCTCAAGATATCACTGGGAACCAATCCCCAGGAAAATCTTGCCTCTCTAATTTCAGAACAACCACCCATGGTAGCAAAAAACTCTTCAACAGGGCACAGAATAGTCAAGAGAAGGAGGCTTTTGGTTTTGAAGGCCAACGGGACTGCCGAATCAGGCAGAGGAGAAAAACTGGCAATTGAGTCGCAGGGTGCAGCTGAGTCATTTTCTCATGTTTCTCCAATGCTTGGAGGGTGACATGAAGCAAAAATAAGCTCAAGTCCATTGTCAGGCACCAAGATTCCCTCTTTCCAGGGTCGCTCCCTTGTCTGGTCCATTCTGTACTTGCTGATGGATTATGTTTCCAAAAATGCCATTCATCTTTCCAGCAACCTTCAACAATTTCTCCCTTCATTATGGTATTAGTTTCATAACCCTGCATTCAAGAGACACTTAATAGTGCCCAAACTTACTTTTACAGGCTGACATCTGCAAACTGCCTACATATAACCCAAGCATCTGACAAACTAGGTTACTTCTGGTTCCTCCAAACACCCCACACCTCACCTCTGTGCCCTTACTCAAACTTATTTTCTCTCTACCTAATATCCCCCTCTGATAAGACATGTGGGTTATTGTGGGCCACAAGAGAGATTCTTATGGGATATTAGGCAGGTGGAAGGGGGACAATCATCATTTTCTACTTTGTCTCTCATCTGCTAACTCACCACTTTCCACTGCCTGCTCTGTGCACATAGGAGTTTTGCAAGTCATTTCTCTGGGTCTTTCACCAGTGTAAAGGGAAAATGTTGCCAAATCTCCAAATTGTAAGAATACTTTCAGCTCTAACATTCTGAACAGCAATAACTATGGCATTTTATGGGAAGTTTAACCTCTGGAACAGTAACAGCCATGGGATATCTGGACTTTAACCTCATTGCTGCTTGGTAGCTGGAGGAGCTATATCAAGAAGCTTCTATTTTCTGGGTCCTGCTTTCCCTTTCATGTTACTACACAGACGTTCAATTCACTGCCCTGAGCAGATTGCTACAGCTCTAATCTATCAAGCCTCTCTGAGCCTGTGTGTTTGCCCCTAAATCTCTTCAGGACCATGTCCTGTTTACCTGAATATTTGTGGTTCTTTTCATTTCAACATTCCTTATATATGTTCTCAATGAATCCTTCATCACTTCAACCTTGAAGACTTTGAGTTTCTTCTAGGGAAAAGCTGATCTCAATCCCCCCACCCCCAACACACTTGGGAAAGATTAGTATGTTTTGATGTCTTTCATGGTCATGACTCAGCCTTTTGAAAGAATTTGGTCACAAATGTGCCATTCCCTCTTCTAATTGGATACTAACCAGTGGGAGAAAAAGAAAAAGACTAGGGTAGTGCTAAGGTTGTAAACAGTTTTCTGTACCAGTTAGGACTATTTTAACAGTACTAAAGTTAGAAATGAAGAATCACTTTTATTCTAAGGGGCCTATTTTCAGGTGCTTGTGACATCAGGGAATATAAATGAGTACACATTTTAGAGGTCTAAGAGGACAAAATTTTTAGACAGTAAATTTTTTTGGTAACATGGTATTACACTATGTGACACATGTAGTCCAATCTTGTGACACAGTTTGTTACAGCTGTGAAAAAATCTAAATCAATTTATGTTGGGGTGTGTCCATACAGCACCTAAAGAGATGCAGCCTCCCTCAGCCTGAGAGACCTGCAGGCCAAGGCAAAGCTTTAGGTAAAGTTTAAGAACTTCTGCAGTAAAATGATTCAGCAGGAAAGTGGCTAAGATGGTGCCTGGAGGAAGCTACAAAGGCGTGGTTTCCCCATTCATTATGGGTGGGGAGACTGAGCAGTTTTTCCCTTTTTTACCTTTAAAGGAGCTTCTGCACACATGAATGGCTCGTGTACTGGCCTGGGATTGGCTGTGAACTACGTGCTAGTGATCTTTATTCCGATAGGCTAGGCTATTTCCCATGGGAATTCCCCCCGTGGTTTGGTGTTATATATATGATTGCTTGGAGAGAAATAAACGAGATCTTGCTTGACATATCTCCTGGCTCCATGTGGTGATCGGGCCGTCGGTACTCATCATCTCTCCAAGCCCCACTGCTGTCGGGCTGGATCCAGGCAAATTTAGACTTTTCACAAGTCTTAACAGTGTATCAGGATTATTTACTGAGAAGATATGGAACCGTTGATCTCACTTTCAAATTTATAAATGAAAACAAGTTTAAAACTCTTCTTGTATCCCATTAAGACTAAAAAGATTAGAAACTATGCGTTCATTTTTGGATTGCTCATCTTCTAAGAGCGAGATTCTGTTCTCCATGTGTTCTAATTGGTTGTTTGTGCTTTGAATTGAGGCCTTTACTTCATTAATTGCATCCTTTATCTCTCTTTTTGGCTCTCTCTGAGTTCTTTTCGAAGCACCTCTATTATTTCTACAGTTATTTTCCTGATTTGATGTTCTAGAAATCTCTGAAATGAATACAGTGCACCAATAAAAAAAAATTATTAAAAAAAAAGACTAAAAAGTTTCTGCTCATCAAAGGAAATCATCAAGAGTCTAAAAAGAAAGCCTACAGAATGGGAGAAGAGCATTACCAGCTATCCGTCCAACAGAGGTCTAATATCTAGAATATTCAAAAAATTTAAAATACTTTACACTAGATAAACAACCCAATCAAGAAATGGGCAACTGAATTGAATAGACATTTAACAAAAGAGGAGATACAAATGGCCAATAGATACATGAAAAAATGTTCAACATCATTAACAATCATGGAGATATAAATCAAAACTACAATGAGATTCCATCAAACCTCAATCAGAATGGCAATCATAAAGAAGCCAAATAACAATAAATGTTGGTGAGAATGTGCGGAAATAAGCACCCTTATATTTTTGGTGAGACTGCAAATTAGTCCAGCCACTATGGAGATCAGTGTGGAGAGTCCTTAGAAAACTGGGAATGAATCCACCATATAAGACAGCCATACCACTCCTGGGTATATTTCCAAAAGGATTGAAACCAGAGAACTACAGTAATATGCATACCCATGTTCTTAGTGGCACAATTCACTATAGCCAAACTATGGGACCAACATAGGTGCCCATCAACAGATGAATGGATTACAAAATTATGGGAAATACACACAATAGAATTCTATTCAGCAAAATAAAGAAGGACAAAAATCACATTAATTGCAAGAAAATAGAAGGACCTGGAGAACGTTATATTAAGTGATATTAGCCAGAGAGTTAAGGGTCATATATTTTCTTTAATATGTGCAGGATAGAGAGTAATTGGGATACAGGAGAGACTCCAGATGATGAGAAGAAACCACTGGGGAGCCAGAGAGGACATATAAGGGTAGGGGTAGAGGAAGACTTAGGTTCATTAATAGAAATACTACCAAAGACTATGTGTAGACACGTGAATATATACCAATGTCAATCTGAGTACTCTGTATTGGGAGGGAGGGAAATGAGGAGGGGGATTATAAAGAGAATGTGCATGTATATCATTGTCAACATGATTTACATTATGATATGAGACTATAATGCACCAAGAAAAACACACAGACACAAAAAAACTACCAAAAAGAGCTATCTGAAGGTTGGCCCTTATATCTCCTTCATCCAATATCTATTGAGTTATTGACTGATGCCCCCATTCTTCCTGCTTTATTTTAGACCTCATCACTTCCTTAAACATTATGTAAAGTGTATAATATTCTCAATCTATGACAGGATTATGTCTTGATAAACTCATGGTTGGTTGAAAATATTGTAAACAGAAAAGGCATTTTCTACACCAAACCTATGGAACATCATGGCTTACTAACACAGCACAGTATAGTGTTGAGAGTTCACCCTCAGAATACTGTGGCTGAGTAGAAGCTCCTGATCACAGTTGCTATACAACATCTTGAGAAAGGATTATACAAAATATCATAAGCCCAGGAAAATGTCAAAATTTAAAAATTTTTTTTCAAAATGGTGACTGAGGGACACAGCACTTCTCAGTAGCTGAAGCAAATAAAGTTCAAATACTTAGAAAGCAGTGTCTTAATCAAAAAAATAAATACATACCACGAACCAAAACACATCCACGTACCTCGGCGGAACCCTGAACTTGAAGAAGAAGAACAAAGATCGGACACGGGACCTGCTGCAGATACAATCGGAACGCCGATCGGAACGCCGATCGGCGGGCTGCTTTTGCAGCTGCCCAAGGAGCTGCCTGCCCGATATTACCGTGGCAAGAGAATCCGGGACTAAAAACGGACTTAGGACCTCATCTTAAGCAGCGAGCAGCACCCACGTCAAAAGTTTGTGTGCTAAACAGCGACCGGATCACAACTGCATAGAGACTCCCACGGAATCCTGAACCAAGTCAGGTACCTGAGGGCGTTCAGGGAAGTGGGGGTCCTAGCGTGTGCGCAGCCCCAACCCCCCAGCACAGGCCCAAGCCTCAGAACCGAGCACTCTCCTCGCGCACCTTGTCTGCGCCACGGTCCCCTGCTAGTAGTCAGTGCCTGTGCCACTGCCACCCCTAAATTGGAGCCTGCTTGTGTGTCTAGCCCCTGCCACCTTGCCAGAGCCTGCCTTCCAGGCTGCAAAAGCCCTGTGTGACCCGGAAATCTCCTTGGGGCACCCCCAGCTTCTACGTCCCACGGGAGGCAGAGACCATTGCTGGACACCATGCACTGGATCCTTGAGCACCTACCCTGCACCCCTGGCCCACCACTGGGTGTTCCCACCCTCCTGATAGCCAGATGCTTAGTTCTAAGCGAGAACACAGCTCAATACACCTTGGAAGAGCATACCAGCAGCAATAGACAGCTGCATCCACTCACACTTGGGTACAGTATTAGCAGCGCACCCAGCCTGCACTCTCGGAATAGGCAGAGCTCTGGCAGTAAGTGTGGGCATCCAGGAACTAGCATCCATTTGCCCAGGGTACATCTTGGGACCACACCGGCTAGCCCAGCTGGAATTTCCAGAGACACAGGAAAATCCATCGGGCCACAATATCTGCACAGGATCTCAGGGGGAGGTTCCAATTATACTTTGGTCATTCTCCACCCCTGCTGTAGGGAAGCACAGGCTGGAGTCTAGGGTGGTGAGTGCAGAGGTGCTGACCACAGGTTAGAATTTCGCAGAACCTGTGAATTGTACAGAATCAAATAATAGTGAAACCAGACATCTGGACACATAAACCTAAAGCAGCTAAAGGAAAGAAAGGTGTCCAAACACCCAGAGTGACCTAAGAAGATAAAAATAGAGTACAAAGAAAACTAAGAGACATTGGATGGTATTCTGAAAGCTACCAAAGCAATCAGATACGCACATATTATATGGACCTGACCCCATATGCGTAAATAAGGAGGACTGTTTGTTTTACTTTTAATGTGGATGTTTTGTTTTATTTTGCTTTTACAGTGTTTTTGTTTTGGTATGGTTATTGCTGTTTTATTTTTTTTCTTTTAACCCACACTTCTTTTACTTTAACTTGTTGAGACTATATATATATATATATATATATATATATATATATATATATATATAATACTTTGCCTTATTTTTTATTTCACACAGCTGCTAGTTCCTTTTATTTTATTCTTGTTCTTTTTTCCTCTTTCTTCCTCTTTCCTTCCTTTTTTACATTCTCCTCCTTTGATTGATTTTCCTTCCTTTTTCTTGGATTACATAATAGTCTTGGTATATTGTGAGGATTCTTTTGTTTATGTCTGTCTGCTCCTTCCATCACCCCTATTTACAAACCTTCCCACACTAACCTACATACTTTTCTCCCCCAAAACTTTTCCCCATAATATACCTCCTGGTTTAATACTCAAAGTATTTCTTATATCCATAATTACTCTACTAATGACAAGAGTCCTAGTAGTTAACTCTCTCTCATTCCTAGCAAGTTATTACCTTATCATACTTAAAGTCTTTCTCAACCTAAACATATCCTCTACCTAATCCGACTCCTTTACCAATCACCCAAGCTCCTCACACATCACCCGCCCTCAACACTGGAAAGGCTCTGCTGACTAGCCGATACCCCTAAACTCCTAATATTAAGATTTGACTAAGCACAATACTCACGAACGATGGGTAGAAATCAGAAAAACAAGACAGAGAACGCTATAAATATGAGAATCAGGAATTATGAAGAGACAGCAGAAATCACGAATACTGACCTACTAGAAATGCAAGAAGGGGAGTTCAGAATCTTGATGTTCAATATGATGAAAGGATTTAAAACAAGTATAGAGGAGGTTAAAGGTGAATTAGAAACACTAAAAAAGAATCAGAAAGAGGCCTGGAATGAAATGAAAGAGGCAATAAGTGAAATGAAGATAGCAATAGAAAGAAATTCTGGAAGATTAGATGAAATGGAAAACAGAATATCAATATTAGAAGACAGTACATCCCAAACCGAAAACACAGCAATATACAGAAATCTTTACAGCAACAAAACCTAAACATCCAGCCATTATGGTATAATCTGAAGCGCCCTAATTTATGGATAATAGGCATTGAGGAAGGGATAGAGGTATAGACCAAGGGCATCTGTAATATCTTCAAGGAAATAATCTCAGAGAATTTTCCAAATATGGAAAGAGACTTGAATCTTCAAGTCCAAGAGGCATACAGAACTCCACTGAGACAAGACCAAAGAAAAACCACTCCACGCCACATAATAACCAAATTGATCAACATAGAGGCCAAGGAAGGAATCTTAAAAGCAGTAAGAACAAAAGGACGGGTGACATATAGAGGCAAAACAATAAGAATCACCCCAGACTATACAACCCAGATCAGGAATGCTAGGAGAGACTGGTACGACATGATTCAGACCCTGGAAGAAAATAACTTCCAACCAAGGCTCATCTAACCAGCAAAACTACTATTCAAGATCAATGGGGAAACCAAAGTCTTTCAGGATAAACAGAATCTCAAAAAATTCATGAATTCAAAGCCAACACTAGAGAAAATTCTTAAAGAAATAAACCATAAGGAAGAAAAAAGAAGCAGACTTCAGAATCAGAGAAGAGAGGAAGTTAATAAGTGGGCCATTTAAGTAAAGAAGAAAGATCACACCACCCAAGAGTAGACAGAACACAAAATGGCAGAAAACAAAAATCATATTTCAATAATATCTCTTAATGTCAAAGGACTTAACACACCAATCAAAAGACATAGACTGGCAATGTGGATTAAAAAACATAATCCAAATATATGCTGTCTGCAAGAAACTCACCTCACAGCCAAAGACATTCACAGGCTGAACGTGAAAGGATGGAAAAAGATATACCATGCCACCAGTGACCAAAAAAGAGCAGGGGTAGCAACCCTGATATCCAACAAAACAGACTTTAAACTAAAACACATCAAAAGAGACAAATCAGGGCACTTCCTTTTATTAAAAGGAACAATACACCAAGAAGATATAATGATAGTAAATATTTATGCCCCAAATATGGGTGCAACCACATTTGTAAACCAAACCCTTCTGGACATAAGATCCCAAGTAGACCCAAATACAATAATTCTGGGAGACTTTAATACGCCTCTCACACCACTGGATCGATCTTCAAGGCAAAAGATGAGTAAAGACGCTTTAGAACTAAAGGAAACCATAAACCAAATGGACCTAATAGACGTTTTCAGAGTATTTCAACCAGGAACTACAGAATACACTTTCTTCTCAGCAGCCGATGGAACCTTCTCCAAAATAGATCACATCCTGGGACACAAAGAAAATACCAGCAAATTCAAAAAATGTAACATAATTCCATGCATCTTTTCAGACCACAACGGAATAAAAGTAGAAATCAACAACAGGAAACTCGAAAGAAAGTATTCAAATTCATGGAGAATGAATGATACACTATTGAATGACGAATGGGTAAAAGCAGAAATTAGGGAAGAAATAAAGAAATTTATGGAAACAAACGAAAACAGAGACACAACCTACCAAAACCTATGGGACACCATGAAGGCAGTACTAAGAGGAAAGTTTATTGCATTGAGTGCCCACATAAAAAGGACGGAGAACCACCAAGTAAAGAACCTAATGACACAACTCAAGGAGCTAGAAATTCTGCAACAGTCTATTCTCAAAGCCAGCAGAAGACAAGAAATCATCAAAATTAGAGCAGAAATAAATGAAATAGAGAACAAAAAAACAATTCAAAGAATCAATAAAACAAAAAGTTGGTTCTTTGAAAAGATTAATAGAATTGATAAACCCCTGGCCAACCTAACCAAAAGAAAAAGAGAATCAATGCAAATTATCAAAATTAGAAATGAAAAAGGAGATATCACCACAGATAGTGAAGAAATTCAAAATATTATCAGAAACTACTTTAAAAATTTATACTCCAATAGACTTGAAAACCTGGATGAAATTGATAGATTTCTAAGCACAGTTAACCTTCCTACACTCAACCAAGAGGACATAGCAAGCCTAAACCAACCAATAACAACCAAAGAAATAGAAATGGCAATAAAAATTCTTCCATCAAAGAAAAGCCCAGGCTCAGATGGGTTCCCAGTTGAATTCTACAAAACCTTCAGTGAACAACTAATACCAATACTTCATAACATATTCCGGGAAATTGAAAGAGATGGAACTCTTCCAAATTCCTTCTATGAGGCCAGTATCACATTAATCCCCAAACCAAATAAAGATACCTCAAGAAAGGAAAACTACAGACCAATATCCTTAATGAACATAGATGCAAAAATTCTAAACAAAATACAAGCTATACGCATTCAAAACTATATCAAGAGAATAATACATATGACCAAGTCGGTTTCATCCCAGAAAAACAAGGCTAGTTCAACATACGCAAATCAATACATGTTATTCACCACATAAATAGAACCAAGAACAAAAACCACATCATCATAGCAATAGATGCTGAAAAAGCATTCGACAAAATCCAACACCCATTTATGTTAAAAACACTGCAAAAAAATTGGGAAAGAAGGAAAGTACTTCAACATCATCAAGGCAATATACTGCAAACCTAAAGCCAACATTATATTGAATGGGGAAAAACTGCAAGAATTTCCGCTACAGTCAGGAACAAGACAAGGATGCCCACTATCACCACTCCTTTTCAATATAGTCCTTGAGACTCTTGCTGCAGCAATCAGACAAGAGAAGGAAATCAAAGGAATCCACATAGGAAGAGAGGAATTAAAATTATCCTTATTCACAGATGACATGATCCTTTATCTGGAAGACCCAAAGAACTCAACCAAAAAACTTCTGGAGCTCATTGACAAATTCAGCAAAGTCGCAGGTTACAAAATCAACCTAAAGAAATCAGTGGCCTTTCTTTATGCCAACAACGAATCCACAGTGAAAGAAACAAAAACAACAATTCCATTCACTATAACCTCAAAACCAATAAAATACCTAGGATTAAACCTAACCCAAGATGTAAAAGACCTCTACAACAAAAACTATAAAACATTAACGAAAGAAATAGAAGAAGACCTTGGAAGATGGAAAGATCCCCCGTGCTCATGGATAGGCAGAATAAATATCATCAAAATGGCCATTCTGCCAAAACTGATCTATAGGTTCAATGCAATTCCCATTAAAATACCAGTGACATTCTTCAGAGACCTAGAAAAATCAATCATGAACTTCATATGGAGAAAGAAAAGACCTAGAATGGCCAAAGCAATTCTCAATAACAAGAAACACGCAGGAGGCATTACAATCCCAGACTTCAAACTATACTATAGAGCAATAGTAGTAAAAACAGCATGGTACTGGCAAAAAAACAGATATACTGACCAGTGGATTAGAATAGAAGATACAGAAACAAACCCACACATCTTTAGTCAATTAATCTTTGACAAAGGGGCGAAACACATACACTGGAGAAAAGACAGCCTTTTCAACAAGTGGTGCTGGGAGAACTGGCTAACCATTTGTAAAAAGATGAATCTAACCCCCTATATCTCACCAAACACAGGAATCAACTCAAGATGGATCAAAGACTTAGAAATTAGACCTGAGACTGTGAAGTTAGTAGAGGAGAACATAGGTTCAACACTACAACATATTGGCACAGGCAGTAACTTTCTCAACAAAACCTCCAAAGCTCAGGAAATTAAAGCAAGAATAAACAAGTGGGATAACATCAAACTAAAAAGTTTCTTCTCATCAAAGGAAACTATCAATAACCTAAAGAGGAAGCGTACAGAATGGGAAAGGATCTTTACCAGCCACCATTCTGATAGGGGGCTAATATCCAGAGTATACAAAGAGCTCAAAAGACTCTACACTAGCAAAACAAACAACCCAATCAAGAAATGGGCAAATGAACTAAATAGACACTTCACAAAAGAAGAGATACAAAGGGCGAATAGATACATGAAAAGATGTTCTTCATCACTGGCCATCAGGGAGATGCAAATCAAAACTACACTGAGATTTCATCTAACCCCAGTCAGAGTAGCAAGCATAAAGAAATCAAACAACAACAAAAGCTGGCAAGGATGTGGGGAAAGAGGAACTCTTTTATACTGTTGGTGGGAATGCAAACTAGTTCAGCCACTATGGAGATCTGTGTGGAGATTCCTAAGAAAGGTGGGAATAGATCCACCATATGATCCAGCTATACCACTCCTGGGTATCTTTCCAAAGGGGTTGAATTCAGAGAAATACAGCAACATATGCATACCTATGTTCATAGCAGCACAATCCATAATAGCCAAAATATGGAACCAACCCAGATCACCATCAACAGATGAATGGATAGCAAAACTGTGGGAAATACACACAATGTAATTCTATTCAGCCATAAAGAAGATCAAAATTATATCATTTGCAAGAAGATGGAAAGCCCTGGAGAACATTATGTTAAGTGAGATCAGCCAAGCACAGAAGGAGAAGATACATATGTTTCCTCTAATATGCCCAAACTAGGAAACACAAAGGATACCAGTGGGACTCCAGATATTGAAGGGGAAATATAGCTAAGTTTGGATGGTAAGATAGGAGCGGAGGAAGGCCGATCTTGATTAATGAGGGTCTACACCTGAACATGTGTAAAATTATGAATAAGACATGGTTAACCTGGACAACCATTGGTGGGAGGGGGAAAGGGAAAACGGGGGCGGGGGGGAGAGGGCATCAAATATAGTGTAAATGTATACTATTTATGTTCAATAAAAATTGTTAAAAAAATAAAATAAATAAATTTTAAAAAAAATTTAAATTAGGTATTGTGTATGTTTAGATATAGATTGTCCCCAGAAGAGCTAACATACTGATGTTCAGGGTTGATATAACTAAGCTGTGAGGGTGGTAATCTCAACAGTGTGTAAATCCACTGTGATGGATTCACTGAGTGGTAACCTGGGCAGATGGGATTTGGCTGGAGAAGGTGGGTCCCTAGGAATGTGGTCTTAGGAACTGTGTTTTTGTCTTTGAATCACCTTGTTTGTCTCATTCTCTTGCTGCTGGCCTCCATGATGTGAGAGCAGTGTCCTGCTCTTTTCCTCGCTCTCTACTTCTCACTGCTATGCCCTGAGATCTGCAGATATAACCCTGCTTCAAATTAACTGAAACTCTGAGATGTGCAAAATCTGTGAGAAAATAAATTTTTCTTCCTATAAGTTGTATGTTCGGTTGTCTTGGATTGTATCAGTGAGAATGTTCACCAAGACATTTAGTTTCTACCAAATGCATATCAATTTTGTACCATTGTGGTATCAAAAAACCTAAGTTGAACCATTATAAAGCAGAGATCAGCTGTACTTCATATATACAAGAGGAACTAGCATATATGTAAAGTATAAAATATAATATATAACAATGGAATTAAAGCCTGTACATCCATCACCAAGCTTAAAAATTAGAATAAAGTCAAGGCCCTATGTTACATGCTAAATTTTCTCTTATTTTATATCATTTCTCCATAGATTCATTCTTCATATTATTGGCAAATTAAACTTCCTAAATAAAACCTTACTCTGACCATGCCATATTTCTATGAGGAACATTTTGTAGGCTCTATTGCATGTGAAATAAGTCTGGCATTAAAGACCTACAAAAAATGGCCCCACTAGCTCTGTATACTTAGTAGTACCAACTTCTTTGGGGGCCCTAAAACAATCTCTGTTCTTCCCCTGCCCCCTCTGCATCAATATTGTTGAAGCCAATTGTTCATCTATTAACATTTATTTAAAGTTGTTCATCTACTAACATTTATTTAAAGTTAATATTTATTTACTTTACTGAGTACCTACTATATGCTATATAGTATACTGTATTCTGAATAGTAGAGTTTTAGCAATAAATAGGAGTGCCTGCTCATCTCTTGCCTTCCCCTACTCCCAACCTTCTAAACTAAAAAAATGCAATTGTTTGAAAATAAAATGTCCCTCAGACCTCATACTGTGGAGGCAGCCATGCTGGGAGGTGGGTATTGAGGGTGTGGTTGGATACTGCATATGCTGGGGATGTTTCAGCCAGGGTCCCTGGGGGCATGGCCAAGTGCAGTGTGTGTGTGTGTGTGTGTGTGTGTGTGTGTGTGTGTGTTCATTTGTGTCTCTCTGTTTATCTATGTGTGTGTGTGTGTCTGTGTGTGTGTCTGTGTGTGTCCTCACCCCAACCAGCTGCAGCATCTGGCTCTAACCCTCTCTCTTTCTTTCTCTGACATTTTACTCTCTCTGCTTTCCATGATCATGCCCTAAGGACTTATAGCCCCGCCCCAGTTCCTGCTTAGCAGATGGCATAAAATGGAATGGAGAGAGAAGGAAAGACTAAATTCTCCAGAACTGTAAATAAATAAAACCATTGCTCCTCTTAAGTTTGAGTGCCAGGTGTTTGGGTAACAGCAGTAAGAATGCTGACTGAAACAAAGCACTCCTCAAAATCAATCTGGGATTGACCGTTTTCCAGATTCCAACCAATCTTTGGCCCCATATATCAGTATTCTTTCAGTCAAGACTTGTGATGCCAGCATCCAAAGAACAAAAAGAAATCCACGTACTCCACTTCTCATGGTCTCAATTCTGGGCCTAGTGAAGCTGTGTGGGGATCTAGGACTCTAAGGAACCTGAAACCAGAGCTGGGTCTAAACAGAGAGAAGGGCAAAAAGAGGCTCCATATTGCTATGTTTTATTTTGAACATTTTACTGCATGCTACAAAAAAACTGAGACCTCTAACTTCCTGGTTTAGGGGAAGGAGTGAAAGAAAATTTAGAAAAAAAGCCCTGGGGAAAGGTTGCCAATTTCCACTCTGATTTTTTCCCTTGCTCTGTGTTCTGGATCTGTGAAAGCAATTCTTTAAACCCCTTTTTATCCTGACTTGTTAGCCAGGTGTGGTGGCACATGCTTGTAATGGGAGGCTGAGACAGGAGGATCGCAGGTTCAAGGGCAGCCTTAGCAAGTAGTGAGACTCTCATCAACCTAGCAAGAATCTGTTTCAAAATGAGAATTAAAAAACAGGGCTGTGGGTGAGCCAGGCATGGTGGCACATGCTTGTAATCCCAGCATTTGGGAGGCTGAGATAGAAAGGTCTGGGTCCGCAGCCAGTCTCAGCTACTTAGTGAGGCCCTTTGCAACTCAGTGAGACTGTTTCAAAATAAAGAATAAAAAAATAGGGCTAGGGGTATACCCTCAGTGGTAGAATGCTGACTTGTTAGCTTTAAAGCCTGCCTTGCAAATCTCCTCACAGGTACACTAGCACTAACGACTTTGTCTTTCACTGAGGTCAGCCCTGGGGGTCCTCTCTGTATGGCCGAGGAAAGTAAATGGCATTGATGCTACCTTGTCTATTCTTTACCCAGTGTACACAAAACCACTGGGGAGATGGCTTACTCAAGCCCTAAACTGAAGAGCCTTCCTTGAAATCAGTCTTTATAATATATCCCAAATACTGGGAATTCCAAGAGGCACATGCATGTAAGTTCAAATTTGTTCCTCGCTCTCATAAGACTCATTGATATATGCAAGGATCCATTTTGGGAATACTCTCTTGCCAAGCAATATCTAAAAGACATGTCTCTGGGCAGCCTTTATAGCAATCAAGTTGGCTCAAAGCTAATTGGAGAGACAAAAAAGAGACATTTAGTCTTTATTAGCTTGACATTTAGCTCTGTCTTTTGCTGAACAAACTCTCTATATCCTGGAAAACTATTTTATTAATTTTCCCAACTCATCATTAGGATCACATGGAAGTCCAAGGATGATGCAAAACACATATTTCTTTGCTTAACCAATAAAAACTAAGAGCACCTACCATGTACCTGGCCTTTATCTTACAACTAGAGACTTTAAGACATGGTCTTTTGCCTCAAAGTTGCTCAAAGTTCAGGAGCTACCAAAAAAGTCCACAGGCTAGCTTGAAATTTTGGGGGGCTAGCAGATTAACATGAACAGTTAATTTGGATAAGTGCCTATGTTAGTTATCTTTCTATCTGTATGACAAAATACCCAGGATGAACAACTCAGAGAAGGAAAGGGTTATTTTGGCTCATGGTTTCAGAGGCTTCAGTCCATTGTCAATTGGCCCAGTTGCATTTAGGCCTGGAGCAAGGCAGTACATCCTGGCAGAAGTTTGTGGTAGAAGAAAAGCTACTCCCCTTGCAATGGCCAGAAAGCAATAGGGGAGACAGGAAGGGGCCAGGGGCCCAATATCCCCTTCAAGGGCATACCTCCAGTTATCTACTTTCTCCAACTAGGCCCACCTCCTAACATTTCCACTACTTCCCAATAGCACCACCAGCTGGAAACCATGCTATCAACACATAAGCCTCTTTGGGACATTCCAGATCTGAACTATCATACTGCCATATAGTGCAAAGTGAGCACAGGGCAGTATGAGGAATGCTAACTTTGGAAAGACAAGGAGTTGTTTTGAGAACTGGTAATGGAGAAAATGTCCTCAAGGCAAAGGGAATAGCATGTTCAAAGAAAGACATATATACATAACAGAATACTATGCATTTAGGTGCCACTGGTGTTTTTACTGTGACTACAGCAAAAGATGTTTTGAGGTAGAATGATAGAAGTTAAGGATAAAGAGGCAAGGACCTTGCATGCCACAGTCAATGGTTTGAAGTCATCGATAAAGCAAGAAGAATCCATCAAAAGGCTTTAATAAGAATACATAGATGAGATTTCCAAGATGGCGACGGAGAGATGCAGCGTCCCTCACTAGCTGAAGTAAATTAAGTTCAACTACTGAGGCAGAAGTGTCTTAATAAAGAAAAAATTAAACATACAATCCAAAACAGACTTGGGGAGTACGGCAGAAAAAAATCCAGCAACTGAACTGCAAGATAGCCCACAACACACAAAGAAAGCAGATAGTGAGCTGAAGACTTGGTGGCCGGCGGAGTGCAGGCGCAGGCGCAGTCGGCCTCAGTGCCGCTGGCCCAAATGGGACTTTTGGGTCTTTAACATTCCCAGAGAAGCTCTAAAGTCTGAAAGTGACCAGAGAGTTCCAATACCTGAAGTTGCTAGCTATCTGAAGTGCCTGAGCGGCACTGTTCACCCAACAAAGGCGGCCCCACAGACACACCCGGAGATTGGCAGGGACCGGGAAGTGGACCTGCTCACCATGGGAGCGAAAAGTCAGCAGGATACGGGAGAGTTGCCAGAGCTTCAGAACCACAGATTGGACTGCCAGCGCGAATTCAGAGGAGCCACGGACCCGGCGAGCACACAGTGAGTACGATATATGTGAGTGCCAGTGTGCGAAAAGTGGGCCAATTCAACTCCGGGACCAAAGAAGAGCGCTTAAGACATACCTGCACAGGGCCACAAGGGGACACTCCAAGCAAATACAAGATTCACCATATATCAGCAACATAGGACTGTTACCTCTTTTATTATTATTATTATTATTATTATTATTATTATTATTATTATTATTTTACTATTTTTCCATCATTTTATATTTTATTTTTTACTATTGTGGTTTGGTATTGTTTGTTTTACTTTTTGGGTCTTTGGGTTTGTTTTGGTTTTTGGTTTTCTGGGGGGGATAAGGTTTTTTCTCGGGGGATAAGTCTTTTCTAAAGTCGTAATACAAAGATGGGCTAAAAATAATACCCACTAACGATGAGAAGACAGCAGAAAAGCAGACCTGAGAACTTTGAAAATATGAGAACTAGGAATAATGGAGAAATGACAGAAATCACAAATACTGACCTACAAGAAATGCAAGAAGGGGAGTTCCGAATCTTGATCTACAATATGATGAAAGGATTTAAAACAAGTTTAGAGAAGATGAAAGATGAGTTAAAAAACACTAAAAAATAATCAGAAAGAGGTTTGGAATGAAATGAACTCAGCAATAGAAAGAAATTCTGGAAGATTAGAGGAAATAGAAATTATTTCTATTTATTTCTATTATTTCACCGGTTCCATGGCATCTAATTTCTTATTTTTTGTGACTGACTAATCTCACTTAGCATAATGTCCTCCAGTTCCATCCATTTCCCTGAAAATGATGTTATTGAGGGGTTTTTTATGGCTGAGTAAAATTCCATCGTGTACATATCCCACAGTTTTCTAATCCATTCATCTATTGATGGACATCTTGGCTGGTTCCATAGTTTGGCTATGGTGAATTGTGCAGCTATGAACATAGATACACATGCATTAGTTTGGTAGTTTGGTTTCTTTTCTTTTGGGCAGATACCCAACAGTGGTATTCCTGGATCAAATGGTAGATTTGTTCCCATTCTTCTGAGGATTCTCCATACTGTTTTCCAAAGTGATTGCACTAATTTGCACTAATTTGCAATCCCACCAACAATGTCTTAGAGTTCCCACTTCTCCACATCCTCGCCAGCATTTGTTGTTGTTTGTGTTTTGAATGATTGCCATTCTAGTTGGAGTTAGGTGAAATCTCAGGGTAGTTTTGATTTGCATCTCTCTGATTGCCAGTGATGTTGAGCATTTTTCATGCATTTATTGGCCACCTGAATTTCTTCTTTTGTGAAGTGTCTATTTAGTTCACTTGCCCAATTTGTTATTGGATGCTTTGTTTTCTTAGTGTTGAGTTTCTTGAGTTCTCTGTATATTCTAGATATTAGTCCTCTATTGGTGGTGTAGGTGGCAAAAATCTTCTCCCATTCTGTTGGCTCTCGATTGAGGTTCTTGACAGTTTCCTTTGCTGAACAGAATCTCTTCAGTTTCATGCAATCCCATGTATTGATCCACCTTTTAATTTGTTGTGCCTTTGGGGTCTTGTTGAGAAAGTGTTTATCTGTGCCTATGTGTTGCAATGTTGGACCTATGCCCTCTTCAAGGAGCTTCAAGGTCTCTGGTTTGATTTTCAAGTCTTTGATCCATCTGGAGTTGACTTTTGTGCAGGGTGAGAAAGTGGGATTCATTTCCAATTTTCTGCATATGGTTAACCAGTTTTGCCAGCACCATTTGTTGAAGAGGCTATCTTTTTTCCAGTGTATGTTTTTGTCCCCTTTGTCAAAATTCAATTGGCTGAAAGTGTGTGGACTTGTTTCTGGGTCTTCTATTCTACTCCATTGGTCTATGTAAGTTTTTTGCCAGTACCATGCTGTTTTTATTATAATGGCTTTGTAGTATAGTTTAAAGTCAGATATTGTGATTCCTCCAACATGGTTTATGTTGCTGAGAACTACCTTGGCTATTCTGGGCTTTTTGTTATTCCAGATAAATTTAAGAACTGATTTTTCTATATATGTGAGAAATTATCTTGGTAGTTTAATGGGCATTGTGTTAAATCTGTAGATCACTTTTGGAAGGATGGCCATTTTAATGATATTTATTCTGCCAATCCATGAACATGGAAGGTCTTTCCATCTTCTAAGATCTTCTTCGATTTCTTTTTTCAGTGTTTTATAATTTTCTTTGTAGAGATCTTTTACCTCCTTGGTCAAGTTTATTTCTAGGTATTTTATTTTTTTGTGGGAGATCCTGAGTGGAAGCATTTTCTGAATTTCTTTTTCAGTGTTTTTATGGTTGGTGTACAGGAAAGCTTCTGATTTTTTGAGATTGATTTTGTATCCAGATACTTTGCTGAATTTGTTGATCAGTTCTGTAGGCCTTTTGGTTGAGTTTGTTGGGTTTTCTAAATATAGTATCATGTCATCTGCAAATAGTTTAAGTTTGAGTTCTTCTTTTCCTAGGTGTACTCCTTTGATTTCCTTTTCTTGCCTTATTGCTCTGGCTAGAGTCTCTAGCACTATATTGAAGAGAAGTGGTGATAATGGACATCCTTGTCTCATTTCGGTTTTTAGGGGGAATTCTTGAAGTTTTCCCCCATTTAACATGATGTTAGCAGTGGGCTTATTGTAGATTGCCTTAATAATGTTGAGTATGTTCCTTCTATTCCAATTCTCAGCAGTGTTTTATCATAAATCAATATTGAATTTTATCAAATTCTTTTTCGGCATCTATTGAGATGATCATGTGGTTTTTGTCTTTGATTCTGTTTATGTGATGAATTACATGAATTGATTTTCAAATATTGAACCAGCCTTGCATCCCTGGGATGAACCCTACCTGGTCATGGTGTATGATTTTTTTATGTGGTTTTGAATGCATGTTGCTAATATTTTGTTTAATAGTTTTGCATCCAAGTTCATCAGAGATATAGGCCTGTAGTTTTCCTTCCTTGAACTGTCTTTATTCGATTTGGGTATTAGTGTGATGTTGGCTTCATAGAATGTATTTGGGAGAGTCCCAGTTTGTTTGTTTGTTTGTTTTTGTTTGTTTTGTTTTGTTTTTCATGAAATAGTTTGAGGAGTATTGGGGTTAGCTCTTCTATAAAGGTTTCATAAAATTCACTTGGGAAACCATCTGGTCCTGGGCTTTTCTTTGATGGTAAGCTCTTTATTGCTGTTTCAATCTCTTTGATTGTTATTGGTTGGTTTAAGTGTTCTATATCTTCTTGACTCAGTTTAGGAAGGTTGTATTTATCTAGGAAGTTGTCGATTTCCTCCAGATTTTCCATTTTGATGGAGTATAGATTTTCAAAGTAGTCTCTGATAATCCTCTGGATTTCTACACTGTCAGTAGTAATGTCTCCTTTTTCATCCCTTATCTTCATAATTTGGGTTGATTCTCTCTTTTTTTAGTTAGGTTGGCTAGTGGTTTATCTATCTCGTTAATTTTTTCAAGAAATGAGCTTTTGGTTTTGTTGATTTTCTGTATTGTTTTTTTATTCTCTATTTCGTTAATTTCTGCTCTAATTTTAATAATTTCTTGTCTTCTTCTGGCTTTGGGGTTCAATTGTTCATGCTTTTCAAGGGCTTTGAGGTGTGTCATTAGGTTATTTATTTGAAGATTCTCTGTTTTTCTTATGTGAGCACTCAGTGCTATAAATTTTCCTCTTAATACTGCCTTCAAAGTGTCCCTGAGGTTTGGATATGTTGTATCTTTATTTTCATTTGTTTCTAGAAATTTCCTGATTTCACCTCTTACATCTCCTATGACCCATTCTTCATTCAGAAGTGTGGTGTTCAGTCTCCACATGTTTATGTTGTTTCTCTGGGTCTTCTTATAGTTGATTTCTAGTTTCATTCCATTATGGTCTGAAATGACACAAGGAAGTATGTAATATTTTTTTAAATTTGCTAGTGCTCATTTTGTGTCCCAGAATGTGATCTATTTTGGAGAAGGTTCCATGAGCAGCTGAAAAAATGTATACTCTGCTGTAGTTGGGTGAAATATTCTATATGTGTCCAACAGTTCCATTTGGTTAATGGTGTTCTTTAGTTCTGAGACATCTTTACTGACCCTTTGTCTGGAAGATCGGTCTAGTGCTGTGAGAGGTGTGTTGAAGTCTCCCAGCATTATTGTGTTGGGATTTATGTGTGACTTCATGTCACAAAGAGTCTGATTTATGAAAGGAGCTACACCTATGTTTGGGGCATAGATGTTGATTATTGTTATTTCCTCTTGCTGGACTATTCCTTTTACCAGTAAAATGTGACCTTCTTTGTCTCTTCTAATAAGTTTGGGTTTGAAGTCTAACTTGTCTGATATCATAGTTGCTACTCCTGCTTGTCTTTGCGTTCCATTAGCATGGATTACCTTGCTCCAGCCCTTTACCTTGAGTTTGTTCCTATCTTTACTTGTAAGGTGTGTTTCTTGTATGCAGCAGATGGATGGATTCTGGCTTTTAATCCATTTTGCCACTTTATGTCTTTTTATTGGGGAGTTGAGGCTGTTTACATTCAGTGTGATTACAGAGAGATAATTTTTAATTCCTAACATGTTAAGATTTTATTTCTGTTTGAGATACTGTTTATTCTTCTTTGATTATTTGTCTGCTGGATGGGAAATCTTGTTTCTTTGGTTCTGGTGTGTATTACCTATTTCTTCTTTGCAGTTAATCTCTTTGAGTATTTTCTCTAGCGCTGGTTTTGAAGACATAAATTCCTTCAGTTTATGTTTGTCATGGAAGCTTCTTATTTCCCCATCTAATTTGATAGATAGTTGTGCTGGGTAGGTAATTTTTGGCTGGATGTTGTTTTCTTTCAAAGTTTGGAATATGTTACTCCAGGCCCTTCTGGCTTTCATGACTTGGTTTGGGAAGTCTGGAGTGATTCTAATTGATTTCCCTCTGAATGTCACTTTGTCTTTTGTTTTAGTTGCCTTTAAGATTCTCTCCTTGGCTTCCACATTAGTCATTTTGACAACTATGTGGCGTGAGGATCCTCTTCTCCGATCCTGTCTAAAGGGAGTTCTATAAGTTTCCTGGACCTGTGTATTGACCTCTTGCTCTAAGTTTGGAAAATTTTCTGCTATTACTTCCTTGAAGAGATTATTGATCCCTTTGGTTTCACCTTCTTTTTCCTCCTCTATTCCAATTATTCTAAGGTTAGCTCTCTTAAAATGGGCCCATATTTCTTCAATGTCAGATTCCTGCTGTCAGATATTTTTTTCTAAATTAAAAACTATGCGTTCATTTTTGGAGTGATCATCTTCTAGAAGCGAGATTCTATTCTCCATGTGGTCTAATCTGTTGTTTATACTTTGACTTGAGGACGTTACCTCAATGATTGCATCCTTTATCTCTTTTTGACTCTCTCTCTGAATTCTTTTTGAAAGTCCTCTCTTATTTATACAGTTATTTTCCTGATTTCATCTTCTAGAGATCTCTGAATTTCTGTGTTATCAGTTTCTGATATTGTGGGGTTGTGGGCATTTGTTGCTCCATTATTATTCCTCTTTTCCATGGTTTCGGAAGTTTGTGCCTTCTCTGGGTTCTTCTCTGTGTCACTACGACTTCACTTAGGGTGCTCTGGATCTTGAGTCTGTAGTATCTCAGTCACCACTACTCCTTTACTGGGTTGTATTGCAAAGTCTCAGACCCAGGGAGTCAATGGAGGCTGCTTGAGACCAGGGGGGTGGGTGCCAGGCTTGGCGTTCCCCCACAGGAGTTGTGACTATGGTGTGATCATGTGTGTTATTTTAAATTGACCAATTTCAAACATGTAGAATTTTTTCTAGTTAGCTATTTTTTATCTCTAGCTGAATTTCATTTTGGCTAGAGAACCTGTTCTGCTCTGTATAGTTTCAATAATTGGCAATTTATTGAAACTTGCTTTATAGATATTATATGGTTCGTTTTGTAAATACTGAATATATGTTGAGAAAAGCTCTACTTTTCAGTTGTTTGGTAGATACACATACAGATAGAAATGTGGATATAGATATGTGTGTATATGTGTGTGTAGGCATAGGGATAGAGTTCGAGATACAGATATGGATATAGTTAGAGTTACATAGACATATATATATATATATATATATATATATATATATATCCTTATCAGTTCATAATGTAACCCATATTCATAATTCATTTTTATCTTGCTTGTTCAACTACTGAGAGAGCTATATTGAAATATCCAAGTATGATTACTTATTTCTGGTCACAATTATGTCAATTTTTGTTCTTGTATTTTAAATTACATCATTAGGTGACAACAAACTTTAAGACTGTCAGGAGAAATTAACAATTAATGCTGGTAATTTTAACCCACGTCTCTCAGAAACTGAAAGTTTAGACAAGCCAAAATAAGCAGAGATATCAAAGACTTGATAAGAAATTTGAATTATTAGATAATATAAAACTCAACACTCAACAGAAAGAGAATATATATTCCTTAGGCACACACTACCCATATGAACACCACAGGATCAGTATAAAAACTGAGCTCCCTGATCATAATGCTTGTGCAGAAATTAATAACACAAAGGTAGCATTGTAAAACCAAAATATCTAGAAACAAAATACATAACTTCAAAAATAAAAACATTTTATGTTAGTATTCCTTAAAACTTAAATTTATGTTTACCCTTAGGCCCAGTAATACTTCAACCAGGTGCTTAGTCTAGAGAATTCCCTATACATGTGCCCTGAGAGACAACTCAGAAGGCCAAGAGTTATATTACTTATTATAGCCTCAAATAAAACACAGCTCCTTTCTTTTTCTTTTCTTTTCTTTTTTTTTTTTTTTTTTTTTTTTGCAAGTCTGAGGATGGAGCCCAGGGGCATTCGAACTTCCAGCTACCCCATGCCTTCTTTTTTTAATTCTTTATTTTGAAACAGGGTCTCACTAAGTTGCGGAGGGCCTCACTAAATAGCTGAGGCTGGCTGTGAACTGCAATCCATTGGTCTCAGCCTCCTGAATGCTGGGATTTCAAGCATGCGCCACCACGCCTGGATTACAACTCCTATTCTAAAACTAGTTGTATATATTCAAGGTGTGGCATATTCATACATGAAATATCATATAGAAAAGAACATGAACAAACTCAAATGCAAAAAATGGTATGACTCCTTCTAACATACTGAGTCAAATAAACCAAGTATGTGAGCATATATACTACACGAAGGGATTTTTGTAAAGTTGAAAAATAAGTATGCATTAAAATCACAAGCAGATATTTGAAAATAGCAATCAGGAGGCTGGTGTTGGGTAAGAGCATGTGAGGTTTCTAGGGGACTGGTCATATTCTCTTTGACCTGGACACTGGTTACATGAATGCCCACCTTAAACCATATAGTTACATTCTATGCACTTTCTATCAGTGTGATCTATTACAATTGGCTTAAACATTGTACAGTGCTGCTATATACCCACAGTTTGATCACTTTACAGTGATGAAGTTGGAGACTAATATGTTCTTCCAAACATTAGATCAGGTGCTAGGTATATATGTTTGTTTTAATGGTGATGGGAGCATTTAAGTTCATCTGATAAAAAAGGTGGTCTAAGAGGATTTCTCTGGTTTGTGTTTGGCCCTACCTTTTAAAAACATCACAGTCATGAGTATAGGCAAGCCCACTGTCATTTTTGACAGAAGGTCTATTCCAGAACTTTCTCAACAAACAAATTATTTATAGTCAACATCTATGTCTTTCAAAACTTAATCTACATAAAAACTATTTTATGGGAAGACCACTAAGTTGTATGGCCTTTGGAAGCATCCTTAAGCAAAGAAGGGGGAAGGTAGGAGAAATGTTCATTTCAAACAAGTACACCTACAGATACAGGATTTCCAGGAATGTAGAGAATCAACATTACAGCACCTTTTATTGACCTCAGTTCTGACTGAGTAAATAAAAATGTAAAAATGCCTTACCAATTTAGACTCAGCATAGATCATATGAACAAAAAGTATCAACTATAGAACTCTACATAGTCAGACAGGCTCTGTCAACAGCCAAGGACAAGAGGGTTGGAGCTGGAGAGGCAGCTATAAGTTTGATGACAAGAAATAGAGAATGCCCAATTGGTGCTTTGAGTTATCTGTTTTCTCCTCATCTCTTTCTAGATCACCCCTCCTATCTTACTCCTGCAGATCTGTCCTTTTCTAGTCAGCTCTCAGCTCTTCACTGGCCTGGTGCTTCAACTACTCTTCAGGTCGGGTCTTTGGCTTTTTAGTGTCTCTCTCCCATCCTATAATTACTGGTGCTAGGCTGAATACACAAAAAAGGCTTGCAAAGTGATTGTAGGCAGTGATAAGAACCCAACAATCTGTTCGATTACCCCTTGCGTTACAAGACTAGAACAAGCAACCCTTTTCATAGAAGAAAATCCCAAAGAAAATGTGTGGCAGGTCACTAATGAATCTTCTAATTGGATAACAATGAAGTGATAACATAACAGACACAGACCTTGTTGCTTTTCACATTGCTTGCATATATAATTTTTATTTCACAAAATTGCAAGAATGTTCTTCAGAAATTGCACCTTTCTCAAGTGATTAGAATTTTCAGTCTTTGAGGCTTTGTCTTATAACACTCCCTAAACATCCTGGAGTTACTAAAAAATATTCAGTCACTTCTATTTCTTCTTCCTCCTCCTGAATTTCTAGCTATTTTATTCATGTAGATGGGCCACTGATTTTTCTGGAATCCACTGAAAACATAAGAAAAAGTCACTACTCTTATGGAACTTAAGTTTTACTAAAGAAAGACAGATGATACAGGTGAAAAAATTAAACAAGATGATCTTATAGAATGATGCATGCTTTTCAGAAAATTAAAAGAATAATATGATAGAAAGTAAAGCTAAAATATGATAAAACAGCATAAAGTAAAAAGTTGAGGTATGCACTTGTCTGGAAGAAAAGCATTCCGAGTAGAAGAAACAGTAACTGAGGCAGGAGTGTGCTTGGTATATTGGAGGAGCAGCAAGAAGGCAAGTAGAAGCTATAACTCCAATACTTGGAGGCTGAGAAAGGAGGATCACAGGTTGAAAATCAGCCTCAGCAACTAAGCAACTCTCAGTAACCTAGTGAGACCCTGTTTCAAAAAGAAACAGGGCTGAAGGTATAACTCAGAGGTATAACACCACTAGGCCTCAATCCCCAGTGCCACAAAAAGGAGATGGGAGGAGAAGGAGGAGGAGGCATCAAGTAGGGCTTCCATGATATAAGCCAGAGGAGAGTGGAAGGAAATTAGAAGTTTGACCTCTTTTTGTACTGGGATTTAAACTCAGGGGCATTCTACCTTTAAGCTACACCCCAGCCCTTTTTTATTTTTGGAATAGGGTCTTTCTAAGTTGCTCAAGTTGACCTTTAACCTGGGTTCCTGCTGTCTCAGCCTCCCAAGTATTGGGATTACAGCCCTGTGCCACCACACCTGGCAAGAATTTAACTTTTATTGAAAGTGGCATGAGAAGTTACTGGAGGGATTTGAATAAAGAAGTTAAGATGTGATTTGTGTGTGTGTGTGTGTGTGTGTGTGTGTGTGTGTGTGTGTGTGAATACTTATTTTAGCTTCTGTGTACAGTAGGGTATAGAGTTTAGTTACAAATAACAAAAATTATTTTAGCACATTTAAACAGAAAGAGAGAATTGTGTACTTAAAAATTATCAAAGAGTCAAAAGAACAGACTCTATGTTGAATTTCCAAAACTGTTTCTCAGAATAACATCACACTTTGGCACCATCAGGACTATCAGGAAGGCACTGCCCTGACAGCTGCTAAGATCATCACAAATTTTGGCTCCAAGACTACATTGGCTCTTTCTTCATCCACATAAGAAATGTGAATGCCCAATGACTTGCGTTTTGAAGCCTATAAAACTAAGAAATACAGTGTGGGATTTCTTGTTATTGCTAATTTGGAAAAAGCAAATGCTTCCAAGACTATGCTCACTGGCATAAACCATAAACCACAAATACAGAAGCGGAGATTCTGCCTCACTCACCCTTCCAAATCACATGCTTGGCAAAGAAGAGAGGTCGCATGTGGAATCCAGGCAGCAAGAAGGTTCTGGAAATGTTTTTAGCTTTCCGACCTCTATCATTTAGTAAGGCATACTATAATTGGGGTTGGAATTGAGTCTAGGAGGCTAATCTATGGTATATGCCACAGGAGACAAGATCAGAAGTACGGAAGATAGCTAGAGGCTATTATTGTGGTCCATTCACCTAGGAGATAATGATTGAGCCAGAGTGAAAAAGGTAAAGTTGGTTAAAAGTAGTTGGATTTAATGTTTTATAAAGAGATTCAACTGTTCTTTATTTTAAAACAGGGTCTTACTAAGTTGCGGAGGGCCTCACTAAAACCTGCATTAAAAAAAGAGATTCAACTGTGGGAAGATAGCAGCATTGCACAATATTTAAGCCATTTTTAGAAAACACACCTACAGAAAAGTGTATAGAATGTAGCTATATTGTTTAAGGTGGACATTCATGTAAACACTTAACATGTCAAAACAATATGAACAGTCCCCTAGAAGCCCTGCCTGATTTTTCCCAACACCAGCCTCCTGATCGTTGTGTATAGATTTTTTAATATATTTTTATTGGTGCATTGTAGTCATATCTCTATTTTTTTGGTGGTACTGGGGTTCCTGGAAACCCTTCTACCTCTGGGCTACACTCCCAGACCTATTTTATACTTAAAAAAAATTTTTTTTTTTTGGTGGTGGTACTGGGGTTCCTGGAAACCCTTCTACCTCCAGGCTACACTCCCAGACCTATTTTTTATATTTTTATTTGGAAACAGGGTCTCTTAAGCCAGCGAGGCTGGCTTAAAACCTGTGTGATCCTCCTGTCTCTGCCTCCCAAGCGCAGGGATTACAAGCGTGCACCACCATGCCCGGCCTGTAGTCATATATCTTAATGGGATAAAAAACCTGTGGAGATATACATACACACATCACCCAATTAGCCCTTATCCAATCCCACCCCATTCCCTCCGCCTCCCTCCTTTCTGTGCTTGATTTATTGATTGGTTTTGATATGTTTGTTTAAGTATATCATGTGCTTTAAAGAGTTTCCATCTTCCCCTTCCCATCCCCTCATAGAGGTCACCTTAATTGCTAGGGTCCTTTCTTCATCTAGAGTTCCTCCTATAACCCATTCCTCCCTAGTTTTTGTATATTAGGGAAATTTCTGATTTCTTTTTTTTGTGACATTTCCCTGTAGATGCCATAATTTTGTTCTCCTTTATGGCTGGGTAAAATTCCAATGTGTACATATCCCATAGTTTTGTAATCCACTCATCTGTTGATGGACATCTTGGCTGGTTCCATAGTTTGAGAATGAAGTGTGCAGCTATGAACATAGATACATCCGATCAATTACAGTTTATCTCTTCCTTGGAAGTCCTTCTTTTCTTTTCTACACTGATTCCCATTTGCTAAAATCCTGACCGCCAGAAGATGACTCTGACAAGATGATCCACTCACACCCAAATTTTTAATAGAGGTCAATTGGATCTGGGAATCTACTGGGAGATGGGGTGAGACAGTAGCAGCAGCTTCAAGAGCTTCCTGACTGCACAGTTGCAGGGACCCACTGGCCCTTTGCTGTGCAGCAGGCCCCAACACCAACCTCGCTGGCCCTGGTGCTGGCCTCGCCTCTTGGCAGACCTTGCCCCGGCCTCACAGTCCCCAGCCTCTCAGCAGGCCCCAGCCCCAGCCTCACAGTCCTTGGTCCTGGCTTTTCTGCTCAGCAGGCTCCTGTTCCTGGCCTTGTTGGCCCCGTCCCTGCATGGCTGTGAAGTAGGCTCCAGTCTCCTTCACTGTGGGCAGGACGTCTACAGAGGTTCCCATTTTTTCTTCCAAAAAATAATTTTTTTTAGTAAGAGAAAATAGTACGTGTCTTTTGCAAAAGCTTGGAGTCCGAATAACTAGCAGCAATGAATTTTGTCTCCCCTCCTTAGGCGGAGGTCCACAGCTTCACCACAGAGAGCGGATTCTGCTGTTCCAAGCGCACCATGGTCCCCAGTGCTGCATAGAGGAGCCTGGCGGCCATGAGTACTGAGGCTTCCCGAGATGGGTGGTGCGGCGGCCCAGCCCAGCTATGCAGGGCTCCCTCCATCACACCCCGAACATTTTTCTTACAGAGTATGTTGTCCAGAATTCCTGAGCATGTGGGGCAGGAGCAGTTTACTTTCAGGGAGATTTCTTCAATGGTTGGATTGGATTGGATCTGTCTGCCTCTCCCAAATACTGGCTGCCACCGTCACCACTGCTGCCGCCATCTTTAATATATATAGTTTTTAAGGCATGCTTTTTTCTAACTTTATAAAACGATTTCATGGAGTATATATGCTTGCAATGCTTAGTTTATTTGATTCAATATTATTCTTCCAGTTTCTTGTTCAGTTTGTTCATTTTTTTTTTCTGTATGGTATTCCTTGTTTGAATCTACTACCTTGGAATTGTGTTCAATTTAGGGCTATTATAGTAGTGCGACTCTCAGCCTTGTGGATTATCTCCCTGGGCACATATGCACGGGGGAAGGTTGATAAAAAAATATATAAAAGAATGAAAATTGTACCATCTGACCACCCCAACCCTAGCCACCCTACATTCTTCCTGAATACTCATGCCTGCTTTAGAAATACGTCATATATATCACAGTATCATACAGTACTGAAAACCTTGTTTTGTCTTCTCTATTTCTACTAGATTTTCATTTCCTCAGAAGTATACTGTGTGACTAGTTTTGTATGGCATAGTGCCTGCACATGATGTAATCTCTATAAATATCATTCTAAAAAGGTAAGAAGGAGATGAGTGGAATAACTCTTAGAAACACATAAACTACCAAAACTGGTTCAAGAATAAATATGGGATCTGGACAAACTGTAAAAAAATAAAGATATTGAATCAGTAATCAAAAACTTTCCAACAAGGAAGAGTCTAAGACTAACTCCCTTGATTAGGGAATTCTATCAATCCTTTAAAGAATTAACACCAATATTTCTCAAACTTTCAAACTTCCCAAAACAGAAATATATAAAGCACTTCCCAATCAATGATATGAAATCAATAATAGCATGATACCAAAGTCAGACAAGAAAAAAAACTACAGGTCAACATTCTTTATGAATATAGATGCTAAAATATTATTAACCAGACCCTAGCAGCATATTAAAAAGTGTACATTATAATAAAGTAGAATTTATCCCAGGAATTCAAGAATGGCTCAATATATGAATCAATCAATTTAATGTATTACCTTGCTAGAATGAAAGTAGGAGATTACACAATCATCTCAATTTATCCAGAAAACTAGCCCAGTGTGGTGTCATGTGCCTGAAATTCCAGTACTTGGGAGCCTGAGACAGGATCTCAAATTAGAGGGAACTTGGCAAGACATAAAAAATAATAGGGCTGGGTGTGTGGCTCAGAGGTAGAATACCCCTGGGATCAATTTCTAGTACCACACAAATAATTTAAGAATAAAATAGAAATATCTAGAATTATATCTCAGTGATAGAGTACCTCTGGGTTGAATTCCTAGTACCACAAAAATACCTTAAACTATAAAATCTTAGAGGATAAATTGAGTAAAGCTTTACGACTTTGTATTTGGTAATTGTTTCTTACATAAACATCAAAACACAAGAAACAAAAGAAAAATGGACATATTACATATTGTTAAGATTAAAAACCTTTATATATCAAAGAAAATTACCAATAAAGTGAAAAGACAACCCACAGAATGGGAGAATGTATTTGCAAATCATATATGTGATAGGGGCCTAATATGCAAAATATATTTTAAAACTCTAACAACTCAATAACAAATAAACAACCCAATTAACAAATGAGCAAAGGGTTTGAATAGGTATTTGAATAGGTATTTGACCATTTATTGACATAAATGGTCAATAAACACACAAAAAGATGATCAACACCTCAGCAACTTAGCAAGACCCTCAGTAACCTAGCGAAATCCTATTTCAAAACAAAAGATAAAAGGGCTGGCTAGGGTAGTGTAGCACAAATGTAGAATGCACTTCAGTTCAATTCTCAGTACCACAAAAACAAGAAAAATAAAAGAAAAAAGAAATGCAAATAAAAGCCACAATGATGCATCAGTTAAGTGGACTCATGCTATATTTGTCCTATGACTAGCTTATTTCACCCATCCTAAGTTTTTCCAGGTTTATCTATGTTATTACAAATAGCATGATTTCCGCCAGGCATGGTGGAGCACGCTTGTAATCCCCGCGCTTGGGAGGCGAAGACAAGAGGATCGCGCAGGTTTGAAGCCAGCCACATGGGCTTAAGAGACCCTGTTTCCAATTAAAAATATATAAAATAGGTCTGGGAGTGTAGCTCGGAGAAGGGTTTCCAGGAACCCCAGTACCACCAAAAAAAAAAAAAAGCATGATTTCCTTCTTTATTATGGTTGAATAATGTTCCATTGGATCATATATTTTTCATCCATTCATCTTTCAGTGGATATTTGGCTGGTTTATATATCTGGGCTATTGTGAAAATTGCTGCAATGAATATGGGAATGCAGACAGCCTTTTAAGATCTGGATTTCAATTCTTGGAGATATATATTCAGAAGCAGGATTTCTGAATCACATGTAAGTTTACTTTTACTTCTTTGAGGGACCTCTATACTGGTTTCCATAGTAGCTGTACCATGTTACATTCCCACCAACAATGTAAAAGGGTTCCAATTTAACCACATCACTGCCCATACTTATCTTTTGTCTTTTTTTTATAATAGTCATTATAATCAGTGTGAAATAATATCACATCATGATTTTAATTTGCATTTCCCTAATGATTAGTGGTGATGACCACCTGTTTACAAACATTTGTTGGCAATTTGTATGGTTTTCGAGGAAATTTCTTTCTTTTTTTCAGTACTGAGGATGGAACCCAGGGGCAGACCTATTTTTAGTCTTTTTATTTTTGAAGTTTCGAAAGGCCTCGCTAAATAGCTGAAGCTGTCCACAAACCACGATCTTGAAGAAATATCTATGGAAGTCTTTTTCCTGTTTTTAATTTGGTTATTTATATACTTGCAATTGAAGTGTAAGACTTTTTATATATTTGGATATTAATCCTTTATCATATATGTGGTTTGGAAACATTTTTTTCACTTCATAGATTTCTTTATCATTCTGCTTACTGTTTCATTTAGTTTTACAGAAGCTTTTTAGCTTGGTGTAGTCTCACTTGTCTATTTTTTATTTTGTTTCCTGGGCTTTTGTTGGCAGATCCATGAAAGTTGCCAAGATCATTATCAAAGAGATTTTCCTCTATATTTTCTTCTAATAGTTATATCATTTCTGGTCTTACATTTTGGTCTTTAATTTATTTTGACTTGAATTTTCTTTATGGTGTAAGATATAGATCCAGTTTTACTCTTTGGCATGTGGATATTTCAAATCATTACTTGTCAAAAAAAATGATCCTTTCCCTATCACATATTAGCATTGCTATATGTGTGACTTTATTCCTATGCTCACTATTTTGTTTCATTGACCTTTATTTCTGTTTTATATGAGTACATACTAGTTTAATCACTGTAGTATTGTAATATAATTAAAACCATGAAACATGAAGTCTATGGCTTTGCGTTTCTCAAGATTGCTTTTACTATTCCAGGACTTTTTGGTTCCATGTGAAATTTTATTTATTTTTTGTGGTACTGGGGATGGAACCCAGGGGCATTTGACCTCTGAGCTACACCCTCTGCCCTATTTTTTATTCTTTATTTTGAAACCGGGTCTCACTGAGTTGCAAAGGGCCTCACTAAGTAGCTGAGGCTGGCCACAAACCGAGATCCTCCTGTCTCAGCTTCCCAAATGCTGGGATTACAAGCATGTGTCACCTTGCCCAGCTAAATTCCATATGAATTTTAGACATTTTTTCCATTTCTATGAATTTTAGACATTTTGTTTTGATTCCATATGAATTTTAGATATTTTGATGGGGATAGCACTGAATTCATAGATCACTTCAGGTTTTATGGACATTTTACCAATATTAAAAGTCTAATCCATGAACATTGATGTCTTTCCATATAGTGATATCATTAATTTCTTCCATTAATGACTTTTTGTTGGTATTGCAAGTGAAATCGTTTTCTTCACTCCCTTTCCTGTAATTTGTTCCTAGTGTGTAGAAACACTGATTTTTGCTTGATGACTTTGTATCTTGCACCTTGACTGAATTCATTTATTCATTATAACAACTGTTTGGTGGGATCTTTCGGGTTTTCTACCTATAAGTTCATGTTTGAAATAAACTTGTAGAAGCAAAGAATAGAATAGTGGTTGTCAGGGGCTGGGTGGAATGGAAAATAGAGACTTGCAGTCCAATGAGCATGAAGCTTGTTGTGCACAATAAATGAGTTTTAAGAGATCTGCTATAGGTTCCGGGAAGATGGCGACCGAGAAAAGCGGGGCTTAAGAGTCCCGCTAACAACCAATCTCCATTACCACAAAAAGAGCGCCTTTCATAGCCAGAAAACACCATCACCAGAAAAACAAAAAAACCACAAGGCTCCAGAGAGAAAGCGGACTGAGAACAGAGCTCAGGGCCACAGAGGAGACACACGCGCCCGAGGACACGGCAGCAGCGCCATACTGCCGGCGGCAGCGGCGAACACAGCGGACGGCTACAGCAAGCCGAGGTGAGCCGATGCGGAACAGCCAAGCGGGATCTTTCGGCGCAGACAGCATTTAAAGCTCCCAGTGGCTGAGCTCAGCACACGCTGCAGGGATTCAGAGTGGAAATCAAAACCAGAGAAGAAAAAATACGCCAGCCTCATGGCCGAGGGCGTGGCAGAGGCGCCATATTGCCACCGGCGGCGGCAGCAGCAGTGAATTCACCGAGTCCAGTACAGCTACATCTACGTACTCAAGAACAGTGAGTCAAATTGCGGGCCACAGAGGAGAAATCCCAGTATTGTGCCTTCTGGGACTTGACCCAGTGAGGGAGTGGTGGTGGCAGAGATATCACACCATAGGAGAGCGTGCAACCTGGCACCCCCCATAGTTTAAAGCAGCCTCTATCGACTCCCTGGGTCGGAGACTCTGTGATACAACCCAGTAAAGGAGTAGTAGGGTCTGAGATAATACAGACTCGAGATCCAGAGCACCTTAAGTGAAGTCATAGTGACCCAAGGGAAGAACCCAGAGAAGGCACAAACTTCCGAAATCATGGAAAAGAGGAATAATACTGGAGCAATGAATGCCCACAACCCCACAACATCAGAACCTGATAAAACAGAAAATCAGAGATTTCTAGAAGATCAAATCAGGAAAATAACTGTAGAAATAATAGAGGTGCTTCGAAAAGAACTCAGAGAGAGCCAAAAAGAGATAAAGGATGCAATTAATGAAGTAAAGGCCTCAATTCAAAGCATAAACAACCGATTAGACCACATGGAGAACAGAATCTCGCTCTTAGAAGATGAGCAATCCAAAAATGAATGCATAGTTTCTAATCTAGAAAAAGATATCCAACAGCAGGAATCTGACATTGAAGAAATATGGGCCCATCTTAAGAGAGCTAACCTAAGAATAATTGGAATAGAGGAGGGAAAAGAAAGTGATACCAAAGGGATCAACAATCTCTTCAAGGAAGTAATAGCAGAAAATTTTCCAAATATAGAGCAAGAGGTTGATACACAGATCCAGGAAACTTATAGAACTCCCTTTAGACAGGATCCGAGAAGAGGATCCCCACGCCATATAATTGTCAAAATGACCAATGTGGAAGCCAAGCAGAGAATCTTAAAGGCAACAAAAACAAAGGGCCAAGTGACATTCAGAGGCAAACCAATTAGAATCACTCCAGACTTCCCAAACCAAGTCATGAGAGCCAGAAGGGCTTGGAGTAACATATTCCAAACTCTGAAAGAAAACAACTTCCAGCCAAAAATTTCCTATCCAGCAAAACTTTCTATCAAATTAGATGGAGAAATAAGAAGCTTCCATGACAAACAGAAACTGAAGGAATTTATGTCTTCAAAACCAGCGCTAGAGAAAATACTCAAAGAGATTAACTACAAAGAAGAAATAGGTAACACTCACCAGAACCAGAGAAACAAGAGTTTCCATCCAACAGACAACTAAGATTGGTTATCTGTGGAGATTCATTATTTATGTTAGTCTTTTACCTATCTCTAAATTGTATTGTTTGCCTTTATTGTTGTTAATTTTTAGGATTTCTAGTTGGAATATTAATATACCTTCAGATATAGCATTTGGAAATATTTTATCCAATTCTATTAGTAACTTTTAACTCTGTTTACATTGTCTTTGGATATACAATATTTTCTTTTATTTTTTAGGGAGTTTGTATATTCTTCTGTTGCCTGTGCCATTGAAATCATATCCAAGAAATCACTGCCAATTTCAATGTTGTGAGGTTTTATGACCCAGATTTTCTCCTAAAAGTTTATAGTCTTAAGATTTATATTTAGGTCTTTTATCTAGTTTGAGTTAATACTTGTATGTGGGATTAGGTAAGGGTCCAATTTTATTCTTTTCCATATAATTATTATTTTTCAACAATATTTAGTTAAAAGATTATTATTTCCACCACCAAATCTTCGTGGAAACCTTGTCAAAAATAACTTGACAATATAGGGAAGAAGTTAGCTCTAGGCTTGTATTTAACTCCAATGGTCTATATATCTGCCTTTAGAACAGTACTACACTGTTTCAATTATTGTAGCTTTATATGGTTTGAAATCAGAAAATATACATCTTCTAGCTTTGTTTTTGCTTCGAGATTGTTTTGGGTATCTAGAGTCCATATTACATATCAGGATAGATTTTTTTCTGAAAAATAAATATATGATAGTTTCACCTAAAAAAAAGAAAAAAATATTCTCTGGTAAGATAGAAAGCAAAAAGAAATATTGAAATGTTATCTTTAAGTCATCAAAAGCTTGGTATCAGACAAATGAAACTGTTATGTGAGATTATCATTTTTAATTTTGGATAAATTGCTATAATACTAGATGTCAACCACTAAGCCAAGCATGGGAGGGAGGGATGGGGAGAGAATGGGGTGGGGATCGGGTGGGGGCTGACTGGGCGATGTGTGCATGTATGTCTACAAAAGTTTGTATCCCACTATGATGTATGAATATAGTGCACCAATAAAATAAAATTAAAAAAAAAGAGATCTGCTATATTACCTAGTGCCTATAATTACCAATACTGCATTGTTACTAACTTGTTAAGAGGGTGTGTTCAACGTTAATCATTATTAAAAACTACTATAGGGACTTCCGGGAAGATGGCGACGGAGGAAAGCGGCACTTACAAGTCCCGCTAACAATCCAACTCTACTACCTCAAAACCAGCGCCTTTCAGAGCCAGAAAACACCATAGCAAAGAAATAAAAACGGTAAATACAAGGGACAGAGAAAAAGGGCTGGAAAAACAAGTCACCGGAAAAAAACCAGCCCGAAGTGCCGCGCCCGCGCGGCGCGGAGTGGCCGGAGCAGCCGGAGTGGCCAGAGCCGCAGCGCGGATTGGGGGGAGCCGCTGAGCGGAGCGGCCTGAGCAGCCGGAGCAGCCAGAGCCGCGGTGCGGAACGGCCGGAGCGGCCAGAGTGGCCAGACCCGCGGTACAGAGCAGCTGGAGTCGCGGTTCCGAGCAGCTGAGCAGAGCGGCCAGAGCAGCCGAGCGGAGCGGCCAGAACAGCCGGAGCAGTCAGAGCTGCAGCGCGGATTGGCTGGAGCGGCGGCGCGAAGTGGCCGGAGCCGCGGAGTGGAGCGGCCGGAGCAGCCGGAGCAGAGTGCCCAGAACAGCTGAGCGGAGCTGCCAGAGCAGCCGGAGCAGAGCGGCCAGAACAGCCGGAGCAGCCAGAGCCGCGTCGCGGAACGGCCGGAGCGGCCGGAGTGGCCAGACCCACGGTGCAGAGCAGCCAGAGCCGCGGTGCAGAGCGGCCGGAGCAGCCGGAGCGGCCAGAACCGTGGTGCGGAGCAGCCAGAGCCGCGGCGCAGAGCGGCCGGAGCGGCGCGGCCTACATCTCCCCTAGCAACACCAGGCTCCAGAGAGGAGGGAGACTCAAAACAGAGCTCAAATCCAGAGAGGAGGTACTCTGGCCTCGCGGCCTAGGATGCAGAAGCAGCGTCTTACTGCTGGCGGCAGCAGCGAGTTCACCGGACAGCCCTAGACCAACCCACTCAACCAGCCACCAGTCGCCTGAGAGGAGGGGTGGACAGCGAGCCGAGGTGAGCAGGTGCTGAACAGCCGGGCGGCAGTCAGCAGTTTTGTTGGTGCAGGGAACATCTAAAGCTCCCAAGGGCTGGGCGCAGCACAACTGGCAAGGACTCAGAGCAGAGATCAAAACCAGAGAAGAAATACGCCGCATCACGGCCGAGGGTGTGGCAGTGGTGCCATATTGCCAGTGGCGGCAGCAGCGAATCCACCGAGTTCACTACAGCTCCATCAGCGCACTCAACAACCGTGAGTCAAATTGCGGCCCGTAGGGGAGAAATCCCAGTACTGCACTCCCAGGGACTTGCGCAGATAGTCTCCCTGGGTCGGAGATTTTAGCAGTGCAGCCCAGTGGGGGAGTGGCAGTGGCAGAGATATCATACCATAGTCACAACTCCCCACTGGAGAACGCCCAACTTGGCACCCCCCACGGTCTAAACAGCCTTGATTGACTCCCTGGGTCTGAGACTTTGTGATACAACCCAGTAAAGGAGTAGTGGTGACTGAGATACCATAGACTAGAGATCCAGAGCATCTTAAGTGAACTTGTAGTGACTCAGGGAAGAACCCAGAGAAGGCACAAACTTCCAAAATCATGGGAAAGAGAAATAACAATGGAGCAGTGAATGCCAACAACACCACAACATCAGAATCTGATAACACAGAAACCCAAAGATCTCTAGAAGATCAAATTAGGAAAATAACTTTAGAAATAATAGAGGACTTTCGAAAAGAATTTAGAGAGAGTCAAAAAGAGATAAAGGATGCAATTAATGAAGTAAAGGCCTCAATTCAAAGTATAAACAACAGATTAGACCACATGGAGAATAGAATCTCGCTTCTTGAAGATGATCATTCTAAAAATGAACGCATAGTTTCTAATTTAGAAAAAAAAAAACCCGACAGCAGGAATCTGACATTGAAGAAATATGGGCCCATTTCAAGAGAGCTAACCTAAGAATAATTGGAATAGAGGAGGGAAAAGAAGGTGAAACCAAAGGGATCAACAATCTCTTCAGGGAAGTAATAGCAGAAAATTTTCCAAACATAGAGCAAGAGGTCGATACACAGGTCCAGGAAACTTATAGAACTCCCTTTAGACAGGATCAGAGAAGAGGATCCCCACGCCACATAATTGTCAAAATGACTAATGTGGAAGCCAAGGAGAGAATCTTAAAGGCAACAAAAACAAAAGGCCATGTGACATACAGAGGCAAACCAATTAGAATCACTCCAGACTTCCCAAACCAAGTTATGAAAGCCAGAAGGGCTTGGAGTAACATATTCCAAACTCTGAAAGAAAACAACATCCAGCCAAAAATTTCCTACCCAGCAAAACTATCCATCAAATTAGATGGGGAAATAAGAAGCTTCCATGACAAACAGCAACTGAAGGAATTTATGTCTTCAAAACCAGCGCTAGAGAAAATACTCAAGGAAATTAACTGCAAAGAGGAAATGGGTAATTCACGCCAGAACCAAAGAAACAAGAATTCCCATCCAGCAGACAACTAAGCAAAGAAGAATAAACAGTATCTCAAACAGAAATAAGATCTTAACATGTTGGGAATTAAAAATTATGTCTCTATAATCACACTGAATGTAAACGGCCTCAACTCCCCAATAAAAAGACATAAAGTGGCAAAATGGATTAAAAGCCAGAATCCATCCATCTGCTGCTTACAAGAAACACACCTCACAAGTAAAGATAGGAACAAACTCAAGGTAAAGGGCTGGAGCAAGGTAATCCATGCTAATGGTACTCGAAGACAAGCAGGAGTAGCAACTATGATATCAGACAAGTTAGACTTCAAACCCAAACTTATTAGAAGAGACAAAGAAGGTCACATTTTACTGGTAAAAGGAATAGTCCAGCAAGAGGAAATAACAATAATCAACATCTATGCCCCAAACATAGGGGCAGCTACTTTCATAAATCAAACTCTTTGTGACATGAAGCCACACATAAATCCCAACACAATAATACTGGGAGACTTCAACACACCACTCACAATACTAGACCGATCTTCCAGACAAAGGGTCAGTAAAGATGTCTCAGAACTAAAGAACACCATTAACCAAATGGACCTCTTGGACACATATAGAATATTTCACCCAACTACAGCAGAGTTTACATTTTTCTCAGCTGCTCATGGAACCTTCTCCAAAATAGATCACATCCTGGGACACAAAATGAGCACTAGCAAATTTAAAAAATGTTACATACTTCCCTGTGTCATTTCAGACCATAATGGAATGAAACTAGAAATCAACTATAAGAAGACCCAGAGAAACAACATAAACATGTGGAGACTGAACACCACACTTCTGAATGAAGAATGGGTCATAGAAGATGTAAGAGGTGAAATCAAGAAATTTCTAGAAACAAATGAAAATAAAGAAACAACATATCAAAACCTCTGGGACACTTTGAAGGCAGTATTAAGAGGAAAATTTATAGCACTGAGTGCTCACATAAGAAAAACAGAAAATCTTCAAATAAATAGCCTTATGACACACCTCAAAGCCCTTGAAAAGCAGGAACAATTGAACCCCAAAGCCAGCAGAAGACGGGAAATTATTAAAATTAGAGCAGAAATTAATGAAATAGAGAATAAAAAAACAATACAGAAAATCAACAAAACCAAAAGCTCATTTCTTGAAAAAATTAACAAGATTGATAAACCACTAGCCAACCTAACTAAAAAAAAGAGAGAATCAACCCAAATTATGAAGATAAGGGATGAAAAAGGAGACATTACTACTGACAGCGTAGAAATCCAGAGGATTATCAGAAACTACTTTGAAAAACTATACTCCAACAAAATGGAAAATCTGGAGGAAATCGACAACTTCCTAGATAAATACAACCTTCCTAAACTGAGTCAAGAAGATATAGAACACTTAAACCAACCAATAACAATCAAAGAGATTGAAATAGCAATAAAGAGCTTACCATCAAAGAAAAGCCCAGGACCAGATGGTTTCCCAAGTGAATTCTATAAAACCTTTATAGGAGAACTAATCCCAATACTACTCAAACTATTTCGGGAAATAGAAAAAACCGGGACTCTCCCAAATACATTCTATGAAGCCAACATCACACTAATACCCAAACCGAATAAAGACAGTTCAAGGAAGGAAAACTACAGGCCTATATCTCTGATGAACTTGGATGCAAAACTATTAAACAAAATACTAGCAACACGCATTCAAAACCACATCAAGAAAATCATTCACCATGACCAGGTAGGGTTCATCCCAGGGATGCAAGGCTGGTTCAATATACGAAAAACAATCCATGTAATTCATCATATAAACAGAATCAAAGACAAAAACCACATGATCATCTCAATAGATGCTGAAAAAGCATTTGATAAAATTCAACATCCATTTATGATAAAAACACTGCAGAGAATTGGAATAGAAGGAACATATCTCAACATTATTAAGGCAATCTACAATAAGCCCACTGCCAACATCATATTAAATGGGGAAAAACTTCAAGAATTTCCCCTAAAAACTGGAACGAGACAAGGATGTCCACTATCACCACTTCTCTTCAATATAGTACTAGAGACTCTAGCCAGAGCAATAAGGCAAGAAAAGGAAATCAAAGGAGTACAAATAGGAAAAGAAGAACTTAAGCTTTCACTATTTGCAGATGACATGATACTATATTTAGAAAACCCAACAAACTCAACCAAAAGGCATATAGAACTGATCAACAAATTCAGCAAGGTATCTGGATACAAAATCAATCTTAAAAAGTCAGAAGCTTTCCTGTACACCAACCATAAATCCAATGAAAAAGAAATTCAGAAAACACTTCCACTCAGGATCTCCCACAAAAAAATAAAATACCTAGGAATAAACCTGACCAAGGAAGTAAAAGATCTCTACAAAGAAAATTATAAAACACTGAAAAAAGAAATCGAAGAAGATCTTAGAAGATGGAAAGACCTTCCATGTTCATGGATTGGCAGAATTAATATCATTAAAATGGCCATCCTCCCAAAAGTGATCTACAGATTTAATGCAATGCCCATTAAACTACCAAGATCATTCCTCACAGACATAGAAAAATCAGTCCTTAAATTTATCTGGAATAACAAAAAGCCCAGAATAGCCAAGGTAGTTCTCAGCAACAAAAATCACGCAGGAGGAATCACAATACCTGACTTTAAACTATACTACAAAGCCATTGTAATAAAAACAGCATGGTACTGGCAAAAGAACAGATATATAGACCAATGGAGCAGAATAGAAGACCCAGAAACAAGTCCACACACTTTCAGCCAATTGATTTTTGACAAAGGGGCCAAAAACATACACTGGAAAAAAGATAGCCTCTTCAACAAATGGTGTTGGCAAAACTGGTTAACCATATGCAGAAAATTGGATGTTAATCCCACTTTTTCACCCTGTACAAAAGTCAACTCACGATGGATCAAAGACTTGGAAATTCAACCAGAGACCTTGAAGCTCCTTGAAGAGGGCATAGGTCCAACACTACAACACATAGGCACAGACAAACATTTCCTCAACAAGATCCCAAAGGCACAACAAATTAAAAGGAGAATCAATACATGGGATTGCATGAAACTGAAGAGCTTCTGTTCAGCAAAGGAAACTATCAAGAACCTCAATCGAGAGCCAACAGAATGGGAGAAGATTTTTGCCACCTACACCACTGATAGAGGACTAATATCTAGAATATACAGAGAACTCAAGAAACTCAACACTAAGAAAACAAAGCATCCAATAACAAAATGGGCAAATGAACTAAATAGACACTTCACAAAAGAAGAAATTCAAATGGCCAATAAATGCATGAAAAAATGCTCAACATCACTGGCAATCAGAGAGATGCAAATCAAAACCACCCTGAGATATCACCTAACTCCAACTAGAATGGCCATCATTCAAAACACAAACAACAACAGATGCTGGCGAGGATGTGGAGAAGTGGGAACTCTAAGACATTGTTGGTGGGATTGCAAATTAGTGCAACCACTTTGGAAAACAGTATGGAGAATCCTCAGAAGAATGGGAACAAATCTTCCATTTGATCCAGCAATACCACTGTTGGGTATCTACCCAAAAGAAAAGAAACCAAACTACCAAACTAATGCATGTGTATCTATGTTCATAGCTGCACAATTCACCATAGCCAAACTATGGAACCAGCCAAGATGTCCATCAACAGATGAATGGATTACAAAACTGTGGGATATGTACACAATGGAATTTTACTCAGCCATCAAAAAAAACTCAATTACATCATTTTCAGGGAAATGGATGGAACTGGAGGACATTATGCTAAGTGAGATTAGTCAGGCACAAAAAATAAGAAATCAGATGCTTTCCCTAATATGTGAGAGTTAGGGAGAAATGGGTCATAGGAGGAACTCTTGGAAGAGGATCAGTAACTTTTAACTCTGTTTACATTGTCTTTGGATATACAATATTTTTTTTATTTTTTAGGGAGTTTATTTACTCTTTTGTTGCCTGTGCCATTGAAATCATATCCAAGAAATCACTTCCAATTTCAATGTTGTGAGGTTTTATGACCCAGATTTTCTTCTAAAAGCTTATAGTATTAAGATTTATATTTAGGTCTTTTATCTATTTTGAGTTAATATTTGTATATGTGTTAGATAAGGGTCCAATTTTATTCTTTTTCATTTATTATTATTTTTCAACAATATTTAGTTAAAAGACTAGTATTTCCTCCACCAAAAGTTCATGGAAACCTTGTCAAAAATAACTTGACAATGTATGGAAGAATTTATCTCTAGGCTTTTATTTAGCTCCAATGGTTTATATATCTGCCTTTAGAACAGTACTACATTGTTTCAATTATTGTAGCTTTATATGGTTTGAAATCAGAAAACATACATCTTCTAGCTTTGTTCTCCTTTGAGACTGTTTTGGGTATCTAGAGTCCATATTCCATATCAGGATAGATTTTTTCTGAAAAATAAATAAATAAATGTATGATAGTTTCACCTAAAAAAAAGAAAAGAAAAAATATTCTCTGGTAAGAAAGAAAGCAAAAAGAAATATTGAAATGTTATCTTTAAGTCATCAAAAGTTTGGTACCAGACAAATGAAACTGTTATGTGAGATTATCAATGTTAATATTGTATAAATTGTTATAATACTAGATGTCAACCAGTAAGCCAAGCGTGGGAAGGAGGGATGGGGAGGGAATGGGGTGGGGATCGTGGTAGGGGCTAACTGGGCGAGATGTGCATGTATGTCTACAAAAGTATTTTCTTTATACCACTATGATATGTAAATACATTGCACCAATAAAAAATAAATTAAAAAAAAAATAAAAAAAAAATAAAAAAAATAAATAAATAAAAACTACTATAACAACAAAGAGGCACAATAAAAGGTTTGGAGATGATGAATATGTCTACTGATCTGATCATGGTAATGGTTTCATAGGCATATGTATATGTTTAAAGTCATCAACTTGTATTTATTAAACATGTGTCATTTTATATGTTAATTATACTTTCATAACTGTTTTGAAATGAAACACTACTTTACCCACTAGGATGGTTGTAATTTTTAAAAATAGAAAATGACTTGTGTTGGTGAGAATATAGAGCAATTCGATTTTCATATATTACTAGTGAAAATGGTGCAGCCTCTGTGGAAAATAGCTTGGCAGTTCTTCAAATGTTAAATGTAAAATTGTTATGTGACCCATCCATTCTACTCCTAGGCATATACCGAAGAGAATTAAAAACAGAATTTTTCACAAGATGTATACAAGATAAGAACACATATGAATTCTCATAGTAGCACTTTTTGCAGTAACCAAAAGGTGGAAACTACCTAAATGTTCAACTGATGAATGAATGAACCAGATGGTCCATTTTTATACAAAGAAATATTGTTCAGCCATAAGAATGAAGTTCTGATACATGGTACAATACAGATAGATTTCGGAAACACACCAAGTAAAAACACTATACCTTTTGTATCATAAAATGCCACTGAGATGTTCAGAAAAGATAAATTCACAGAATCAAAAAATAGTTTCGTGGTCGCCAGGGCAGTGCAGCAGGGAGCAACAGAAAATACAGAATGATTGTTTAATGGATATGGCTTCCCCTTTGAGAATTATTAAAATATTTTGAAACTACATAGAGATGATGGATATCCATCTCTGAATATACCAAAATACATTGCATTTATCCTTTTGGGGTACTTCAGAATGAACATAGGGGTGTCTACTTCTGCCAAACATCCCCAGCCCTTTTATTTATTTTTATTTTGAAATATGATCTTGCTAACTTGCTGAGAGTCTCCCTAAGTTTCTGAGGCTAACCTTGAACCCCAGATCCTCTTATCTCAGACTCTCATGTACTGCATTTACAGGCATGTGCCACTGCACCCAGTTTGATCTGTACATTTTAATAGAGTCCTTTGTAAGATATGCTAAATATATCTAACTTAAGTGGTTACTTTTCAAGTAAGAAGGAAAATAATTATCTTGATTCTATCTACTTGGTGGCCTAATGAATCTCTCTGTACTAAAGGGTCCTTTATAACATCTTGCTCATTGCCAATGTTACCAAATGTCATACTTCTTCCAGTATGCATCGTGACACCTTTGAGGTAGTTACATGCTGGAATCTAACTTCAAATGAGGTTCGTAGAATCCAGCCTCACTGGACCCAAGAAATGCTGTGTTGAGCTGAATTTCTCCTTTGCTATCCAGAGGGCAGGGTGTTTGGTCTTTTTAAGCACAATATACCTCATTATACCAAACCAGAAACATGAAGCGATCCTGTATTTTGCCCTGAACTCCATTGTGAATCAGCATCATGTCTACATTGACATCTGAGACGAAGCTGCTGACAACGGGTTATAAATGAGGAAGCTGCTGCTATAGAAACTGGCCTGAGAGTGTGACTAGAAAGTAAAAGGGACACATCAGTCAGTTCACCATGGACTGAGCTTTGAATAAAACTCTATTTGAAGCATTTATGTGGCAAAATGATAATAAAACACCAAGTCGAATCATTAGAAGTTCCAGGGTAAGGTGACAAGGTGGTCCCACATGAATTAGGTTTTTGATAGTGACTGAATAAGCCAACTGTTGTGGCCTGGACATCCCAAGGTAAATCTATGGTAAGCGGTCAGTTGCTTTGAAAAGAGCCTCACATCTAAAATTAAAAGGTAATTAATAGTTTAAAAAAGAACGATGCTAAATTAACTTAGTAATTTATTACTTGAGATCCTGAACTCTTTCTGTTACCTGGTCCATATAGGAAAGGGCCTGTTCTCAACTCCTGAGCTTTGGAAGCGTGAAGCTGGGACAGACACATTTGGGGCATATCAAGCACCAGCTTGCCCACCTGAATTCTGCAACCTGACCAGAGTCAAATAGCTCACCTTGGGAACTGTGGATGAGGCCATATTGTTTCGCTCACCCACATTTCAACTTTTCTTCATTCTACTTATCCTACTGACTTGCAAGTGAAGAAGCTTTCCTGGACAAAAAAAATTCTCTGAAATAGGACCCTGCACTTGAATATGTATCCACCCAAAAAACCCTTTATCACATTTTAATAAAAATATTTTCATGTAAGTAAACTTAGTTTTGGTGATTGTCCACTAAGGCATGCTGGACCACTCAGTAGGCCCACTAACTGACTGATCTAACTCTAGGATGAAATGATTTTCCAGTGCTTGAATATTGACTGTGGGTTCAGCAGTTCTTTTAGATATTTTGCATGCATTGATTCATTTTACTCTATAAGGAAGTTCTATTATTCTCCTACTTTATATATGAGGAAACTGAAGCTCAGGGAAGTTAGGTAACTTGTTTAGGCTCACACAGTAAGTGTCAAAACTGGGATTCAACCCCTGGCATTCTGGCTTCAGAACTCAAGCTCTGACCTCTTTTATGTTCTTTCTAGACCTGGCTGAAAATGGAGGGGTAATAGAAGCCAGTCTACAGGGGTAGTATGAGGACTAAATTATTATTATTAGTCCTGTGGAGGAGGGTGAACATTTTCTGACAAGTGGGCTCTGATACCACATTTTGCCAATTAAGGATCTGGAACCAGTTTCCCATTTACTTTAATAGACTTGAATGAACCCAGAGTTCCATAATAATGCATTTTACATATACCTATAATCCCAGTACTTGGGAGGCTAAGACAGGAGGATCACAGGTTCAAGACCAGCCTAAGCAATGTGGTGAGGCCCCCAGAAACTTAGTGTGACCCTGGTTCAAATGATTAAAAATGAAATAAAATGAGTCTGGGGGCATAGTTCAGAAGTGAAACACGCCCTGGGCTCAAGCTCCAGTACAACAAAAGAAAAAAGTAATAATGCAATTTCACTGAAAAGAAGCTCTCTTAACATTTTACATTTAATAGAACACAAGATGCTCTTTTTGTGTATGGTACTGAGGATTAAACCCAGGGACATTCTACCTCCTAGATACAAATCCAGTCCTAATTTTTATTCTTTATTTTGAGACAGGGCCTCACCATCATGAGGCTGGCCATGAACCTGTGATCCTCCTGACTCAGCCTCCCAAGTACTGGGATTACAAGCATGCACCACCACACCCGGCTACAAGATGCTCATTTTTATTTTATCTTTGAATCTAACACCTGAGTAGCATCCATAAATTCACAATACAGCTTTCCTGGACACAATGACTTGTAAACTAGGGTCCCACATTTAAGTTTATATGTACCCTGTTCTGAAAGCCCCTTTTGCAGTTTAGTGGTATCAGCATTAGTAAACATTCTTTTGGTGTGTGGTTCTCCACTAAGGCATGTTGGTCCTTCACACTGCACAGGCACCATGTGGGAGAAAACAGTTCAGGGGAACCAATTCACTGTAATGAGCAGTGTTCCATAAACAACAGCATGAAGATGAGAGCTGTCAGATAAACCGCAATGGGGCCCTATCATCTTATTTTATAGCAATTCATGCTGCCCAAATAAATGCTAACCTTACCTCTGGCTTCTACACTAGCCCACTCTGTAAGTTCGATGGATTAAACTCATGCAACTTGCCCACATCCTGAAGAATGAACTAGAGAATGGCTCAATTCTTAAAATCCCATAATCCCCATGAACAAACCAAAGGCTTAAGCTAGTCATGTTCAGAAGCTAAGAAATGAATCAAATAAATAGTTTCAGCAACCTTTCCTTTGGGCATGGCATTTCTATAGGAGAGAAAAAGGTGCTGAGGGAGCTAATGGGGGAGCAAATGATTCATTAAGAACACTTGGACAATATTCGGTGGGATCAATCATCTGTAGCCTGAGTTCTTTCACTCGGATTTCTACATTGTCAATTAGTCCCTGAAATGACTTATGCAATTTGTACTTTCAGGATGTCAGGTGTTAAAATTACTTTTCCTTACAACCCACACAAGCCCTGATTGGGTTTATTTGTTTATTTGTTAAATGAGGCAGGGATTCAGGGGAGAAATCATAGTAGAAAAGAGTTTGTTTTTAAAACGAGAAGATTCATGGAGAAAATTAACTAGTGAAAGAAATGAAGCTTACAGCTTTTTAAAGGAAATAAGACATGCACACACAAGACTTTGATGAAAGGCATCATGTGATCAGGAAACATACAGGACCATACAGTCACAGCCCTTGTGGCTGGCTTTGGGGAGAAGGGTATCTAGTCTTGAGCTTAAAAGGTAGATTAAATCTTAGTAGATGAAAGTGGTGAACTGAGTATCTGCCAAGAGGGGGTTAATCAGGGAAAGACCGGTAACCCCTTTGGATTGGAGCAGACATGCATGAGAGGCAGGAGGAGAGAGCTGAAGAGCAGGTTGTATTCAGGTAATAAAGGGTTTGAATACAGAGTGAATTGAAGACAGGTCAATCGTCAAATGAGAAAAAACAATTAGAAGGGCATTTAAAGAGTCTTTGAAACCCAGTATGGTGGTGCACACCTGTAATCCCAGTACTTTAGGAAGCTGAGATAGAAGAATTGCAGGTTCAAGGACAGCCTCAGGAAGTAGTGAAAGCCTGTTTCAAAGTACTAAAAATAGGGCTTGGGTGCAACCAACTGTACAATAAAAAATAGGTCTCAGAGGTAGAATATCCCTGGGTTCAATCCCTAGCACCACAAAAAAAAATTTTCATAAAAGGGATGAAAGCCTGAGCTGGGAGTGAGAACAGCAACATGAGGAGGACACAGTGGGATGAAGTAGCACAGGGATAGTCCCAAAGGTTAAATTGAAAGGGATGTGATAAATGACACAGAAGAGCCAAGAGAACTGAAAAACACTCTATCTGCACTATCTCCTGAAGTCCTCTCCCGAACTAGGAGTCAATTACAACAAAACTGCAGAAGAGTAAATGAGAGACTAGTATGGGAGGCCCCAGTTGGCTGAGTCAAGGAGTAAAATGAGCATGTGGAAACTTCCAGAGCTTATTCGATTTTTGGAAGGAAATGTAACTGAGTACCACTGTCCTTGCAACACCATGACGCACACACAAAAACCCTCTCTTATCCTGAGACCAATTTCTCTACAAATACCCCATCTGAATTCATAGTAGTGTTCCCTATCAGTGGAGAGACACTCAAACCATACCCAAACCATAGCACTCTTTTTCTACCCTTGCCTGTTCCCGCAGCCTATTCCCCAAATAGTGGACAGTGATCCTTCTAATATATAGGTATGATTGTGTCCTTCCTATATTATAACTCAGTATCATTTGACACCTCACTCTGCAGCAGTCACAGAGAGATTTGTCTCTCCTGTTTCCATGCCTAACTCATCTCCTATTCTCCACCTTACTATCTCCCAGCCCCACTTTTCTCTTTATTCTTCTTTGAAAGAGTAGCCTGTGGGACTTTAGAATATGGTATACTCATTGGAAGTAGTACAGGAGAAAGAATATACTTACCAAGTTTGCTGAAATGATAAGTCCCCAAATCTCAGGAACTTAGCATAATAGAGCTTGATTTCTAGCTTGCCAAATCATATGCAGATCATCACCTCCTGCCTCTGTCTAAGGTCTGAGGATTTAGGTTTCCACTGTCTTCAGTGTCACCATTTCAATACCTTGCTTTCAGTATCACCAGAGCAAGAAAAGATGGAGCTTAATGATCACACAGTGACTTTTAAATGCCTCATCCTGGAGATAGTATGCGTCACTTTGCATTCCATTGCCTGGAATAGCCCACTTACCTGAGAGAAGCCGTGAGACTGAGGTGAGCACCAGGAATACCTGATGAGCACTACTGACTCTGTCTCAGAGATCATGGAGAAAAAGTGATATTTTGAGAAATATGGGGAATTTCAAGGGGCTAGAGTTGCTTACAGATTAAATTTCTTATTATGAGTTATTACTGTTACTACATATGTAGAGTATATTGGTGTTGACAGACTGCCTAAAAAATCCCATTTAGGTAAAACTTAACCTAAAGAAGAAGCAGAAAGAATATGGCTTAAGACACAATGGTACAGTAATTAAAAGTTGAGGGAAGAGGAGGGAACTGAAATGACTGGACAGAGCTCAGGAAATCACATAATAAAGGAGTCCTTCTCACTAGGGTTACCACATATGACCACACAGGCTATGTCCTCTACAACTCCAGAATACAGGAACTAACTTTACAGGATCTTTATTTTTCAGCCTCTAGGAAGATGCTAGGAGTGCCCAGAAACCAGGTGTCAGCAGCCCCTGAAGAATAGAGGTCTACCCTATCTGTCACCACATGCAAAAACAACTCAAAATGAATAAAAAATGTAAGACATGAAACTTCTAAGTGAAAATATATGGGAAACACGTTAGTATATTGGGATGAGTGAGAGTTTTTCAGGCAAGACCTCAAAAGCACAGGCAACAAAAGCAAAAATACACAAATTGAATTGCATCAAACTACATAGCTTCTGCATAGCAAAGGAAATAATCAACTAAGAACACAGACAATCTGCAGAATGAGAGAAAATATTTGCAAACAAAGGTTTATATACAGAATGTATAGGGAACTCAAGAAGCTCAGTTAAAAAATTGAAAAGCTGAAAGAAGGGCAATAGACATTTCTTAAAAGAAAAAAATATGAATGGCTAGTAGGTATATAATAAAAACTTGCACATGAAAAGCAAAACCACAAAGAGATATCACCTCATCCTAGTAAGAATGGCTAATATCTGAAAGACTAAAGATTATGGGTGCTGATAAGGATGTGGAGAAAAGGGAACCTTTGCACACTGCTGGTGGGAATGTAAATTACTAAATCCATTATGGAAAAGTTTGAAGTTTCCTCAAAATTTTGAAAATTAAACTATCATATGATATAGCTATCCTGCTTCTGGGCAACTATCCAAAGGAAATGAAATCTTTACATCAAAGAGATCCTTGCATTCTTACATTTATTGTGGCACTATTCACAGAATCAACTCAGGAAATATGTGATATATGCACAATGGAACGTTATCCTATCATACAAGAAGGGAATCCTGACATTTGCGATAACATGGATGAACCTGCAAGGCATTATGTTAAGTGAAATAAACCATGAATGAAAGTCAAATACCACATAGAATATAAAAATGCTGAACTCATAGAAGTCGAGTAGAATGGTGGTTACCAGAGATGGGGAGGGGGACTAGAGGAGAGAGAAAAGTTGTTTATCATGTACAAAAATAAAGTTAACAATACGAATGAGCTCTAATTTTCTGTGACAAAGTAGGTAGATTATAGTTAACAATAATTTCAAAATAGCTAAAAGAGAGGATTTTTAATGTACCCATCACAAAAAGATAAATGATTCCAGTAATGGATATTGTCACTACTCTGATTTTATCATGACACATGTGTACGTGTATTGAAATATCACATTATACCCCATAAATATATACAATTATTGTGTACAATTAAAATAAAATAGTCCAACCATAACCATATAATGAACAAAAAGAAAAACAATAGAAATCCATCCGTTCATGCACTAAAACTCATTTCTTCAGAAGGGTATATTCTCCCTTTGTTTATTCCCCTTTGTTTCACTGAGCTTCTAAAAAGGTTCTTTTCTGTAAATATCAGCCTGGCTTGCCTGGATTCAGGGAAACAATTAGAAAATAGATTCATTCCACAATTAGAGTAAGAGAGATGAGGCCCCCTGGTGTCCAGATGTAGTAGTGGCCAAGCCCCTCCAGATAGAGATTCTAAGAAATCTGACTAGACTGAAAGAACAAGAAAAGAGAAAACTTAGAACTCCAAAGTTGGAATGAATAGGGATCCCCCTCTGATTAAAATCCTAATATTGTTCCATTAACAATCAGGAATTATTATGACCCACATATTTCAGATGAGATAGCTGAGGTTGAGAGGCCAAGACCCATATCTAGGTAGCTGGATGGAGTGCCAATGTAATTCTTCAGGGTTGTAGTCAAATGTCCTCTTAGTGAATTATGCTATATATTGCCCCTTGAAGAAAAACTCTAGAGTTAGTAGAGCATTCAATCCTTCCATAGTAAAGAAGGGTGATAGTACTAAAAGATGCTAATGCAAGTAAAAGGCAAGTGTCTGCAGACTTGATGAGTGGGGAGCCATGTACAACAAAAATTGTGAATGTCCAGCAAAGAGAAAAGAAAATCTGGGTGCACATAATAAAACATTCAGCACTCCAGGTCTGGGAATGCAGTGACGGAACTTTTGTCTTGTATGCATGAAGTCCTGAGTTCAATTCCCAGCAAATAATAATAATAATAATAATAATAATAATAATAATAATAATATCCACCACACCTTCCCTTGTGACATTTGTTCAAAAATTTTGGTCACATACTATAAATGAAGGTCCCCTATAAATGAAGGTAGGTTTATGTTTTCATTATAAGACACAACTCTCTGATTGTCTTGGCATTAGGTCTGCCTTTTTTTTCCAGCATCCTCTCTTGGAGAAAGGGTTTTCTGTGGGGGTGCAGGAGTCCTTAGGGCTAGATAAGAATATCACTTAAATCATATATAGTTTTGAGGGAAACGATCAGTCATTATTATCCTTCAAATAAATGCATAAAGGACTTGGACCAAACACAGAAACTCTAGTGCTACTTCCATTATGAAGCAGAATTCCCTCTATTCCCCTATAGAAGGCCATTCATTCAGTCCTAGTATAAACAATTCTAGAAACAAGTAAGAAATGCATTTAATCAAAAGATACCCTATTACATTTTTATGTCTGTTTATTACAAATATAAGCCCTGCAGGAATATCATTTCAATTTAGCATTAGATAACCCTATGAGTGAGTGAGTGCACATGGCTAAGCCTGAAGATGTAGTGAGACACTCTGAGGACCACAGAATTGTTTGTTTTATAGACTTTTTCTTGGAAGAAGAACAAAGGTTGAGGTAGTGGTAAGAAGAAAGAAACTCTACAGAGATTAGCTTTTATTCTACTATAGCTTAGCAAGCTACATATAAACAGCCTTAGAGATAAACTATAACTAAGCATTTCTCACTTGAAGTGAATACTTACCTTTGTTTTTTTTTTGTTTTGCCCATGAGAAAAAAAGACATATAAAACAAAAGCCTTCCAAATATTATAACACTCTGAAATTAAGAACAACTTCCTGATAACTTGTTTTTCTGCACCCCATATTTTCTCATGCTGAGACTCAATATTGAAGGGCTGTGCTCTCCTGGCCTAATGATCACCAATGAAGCTGAGGCCAACGAGGTTCTCTGGCTATCTAAATCTACATTTATACATTTTCTTTCTTTCGTACACTTTTGGCCTCTGTGTGTGTGTGTGTGTGTGTGTGTGTGTGTGTGTGTGTGTGTGTATGCGTGTGTGTGTGTGTTACCAGGGATGGAACCCAGGGCTACCTCCAAGCTTCACCCCAGCCCTATTTTTTATTCTTTATTTTGAATAGGGTATCACTAAGTTTCAGAGAGCCTCACTAAGTAGCTGAGGGTGGCTACAAACCCGAGATCCTCCTGTCTCAGCCTACCAAGTACTGGGATTACAGGTATGTGCTACCATGCCTAGCTTTGCCTGTTTTAATCAGCATTCTAATTGCTGTGACCCAAAATACCTGATGACCAGAACTGAGAGAAAGGAACATTTATTTATTTGCACTTCTGAATACTGCAGAAGTTTCAGTCCACATTGGGCCAGGTGAAGTCTGTGGAGCTCAGGGTACGGTACCAGGAAGCAGAGAGCATGAGCAGAACGACTGCTAGGTAAGAAGTAGAGAGAGAGCAAAGAGATGAGAGACAGATATCATCCAAGGCCACATACCCCAGGACATCTCAACAACCAAGCCACACCTCCAATATGGTTGCCTTTTTTTACAACATGAGGTCAGGGGACATTCTAAATCCAAACCATAACACTGCCTCTTCTCTTATAAAATCTTCCCTTGCTCTTGTGTTCTCTGAAGATGGAAATTTGAAAATGGTTTCCTCTTTCTTCTTTCAAAGCTGGTCATGAATAAATCCTATTTTGTAAAATAATCTTTCATGGAAACATTGAACAAAAGCCTTCTAAGGCCCAGAATCTAACTCCCATCCCATATTCTTAATTTCTCCTGCTTTTGTGCTAAGTCAGGATTTCAACTTCTCTGATTAGAACACTAAGCTGGGCGTGGTGGCACAATCTTGTAATCCTAACATTTGGGAGGCTGAGACTGAAAGATCACAGGTTCGCGGACAGCCTCAGCAACTTAGTGAGGCCCCCTGCAACTTAGTGAGATTCTGCTTCAAATTAAAGAATAAAAAAAATAGGGCAGCGGATGTAGCTCGGAGGTTGAATGCCCCTGGGTTCCATCCTCAGACCCGGAAAAAAAAAAAAACACTAGTATGCCTTATTTGGTCCTGGTTTTCTGCACTTGCGCTATGATGTATGTAGGAGTCTATTTCATTTCATATATTCTTCCTATAGTTCATTGGATTTTTTGAATATGTAGATTTAAATTTTCAGCCATCATCTTCTTCTCCGTTGTTCTCTCCTCTTCTGTAAATTCAACCAAATGTATGGTAGACCCTTTCACTCATTATATCTTTTATCCTCCCTTTTGAATTTTTCTATGTAAGTTTTTCTCGAAGCATAAGTCTGGACAATTTCTTGTGACATGTCTTCTAATTCAATAATTTTTAGTTGTGTTCTTCTTAGCCTTCTGTTAAACCCGCCTATTAAATTCTCAAGTTCTGTTGTTAAGGTTTTTAGTTGTAGATCTTCTCAATTGTTTTTCAGATTTGCTATATCGCTTTTTATGATGTTCTGTTCCCTGCTGATATTTTCAAGCTTATCTTTTATTTTCTGGAATATAATAAACCATAGTTATTGTAGTCTATGTCACATAATTCTGATATGTGAAGTTATTGTGGGTTTGTTTTTTTCTATTCTTTTCTACTGGCTGTCACCATGTATTTTTTTCTTTTTATGGGGAGTTGTCTTAAATTGTGTGCTGACATATTATTGAAAACTTATTTTTACAAATTATCGTAGGCCCAAAAAGATAGCATCTTCCTATAAAGTCATTTCATTTGTTGAACTATTGTCAAATGTCTGGAAACACAATCTGTCCAAGGCCAGTTTAAGCCAAGATCAGAACTTCAGGTTCCTCAGACCACCCAGTCAATAGGCATCTCAGAAAGGCCACAAAAGATCTGGTGACTTCTAAATCACCGTTTTCCCAAAGGGGTAGTAGCTCAAGGACTCAGCTAAAAGTGGCAGGAAAGCTTATCAAACCCCTATTTGTTTGACCCTAAGGCTTTGGCTTTTGTACCCATTGTCCATGAAGCCACAAAACCCAAAGCTCAGTTTAACAACTTTCTTCCAGATTCAATAGATGCCCCCAGGAAAAAAGTGGCTTCTAGTTCCAGTTTTCCCTTTCTGAGTTCTCATCTTCTTCCAGATATTAGCCTCATCATTCCTTAGCTCTCTATGATGATGATCGCTCTTATTATATTTCACCCAGCTTATTTAGCTGTCCTCATAGGGACAGTCAGTCCCATTCACCTAGCCTGCCCTTACCAGAAGCAGAGATTTGTCATGCCTTCCTAATTGCTTCTCTTTACTTGGTCTCTCTTCCTTTCAGCCTCTCCCTCACAAAGTAACCAAAAGATTCTTCTAGGATGCCAGTATAATTGTGTTGTTCTCAAGGACAAATCCTTCAAAAACTTAATGCTAACTCTAAAAAATGCTAAATTCCTTAGTTTGGACAATTTGGTCCCAAACACTCTTTGCTGAGATGAATATTTATTGGACAATGAGTGTGTGTCATTCAGTAGGCCAGATTTTTACTTCTCCCTCATCTCGTGCCTCTCATCTCTTTTCTGGGTCAGAAGACAGATGGACTAACTTTCCACTATGCCACAATCCCATATTCAATCCGGATATTTATTGATATCCCAATAAACTAACTAGGGAAAAGCTCAATAAGTACAAATTATAGACATGTTTTACATTTCTCATTGTGTTTTTGGACTATGTTTGTGTTATGAATCAGAAAGTTCAACAGAGCATTACTTCTAGGGAGAGTAGAAGTGGAGGATGGTACTCTAGGATTGTGAATTCATCCTCACCATCAACTTTTTGGCAATCTTCATAGTCACATGGACACTTATGAACAAAATTTCGGACTTCAAGTCTGTTTTCCCTGACCAGTGAGGGACAACCAGACCAGAAGCCTGCAAAATTTTACTTCTTAGAGCTGGAAACATCACACATACAAACAAATCTACTCCCACCTGCTGGTAGTCGCTTGAACTTCCAGTTAAAACTGACTTAACACTGGAAACAGTGTTCTAGAAGTAGGGTTCCAGAAATAAATGTCTACTTTGGGCCTCTGCTACTATGTGAAATTGGGCCAGTCAATCACTTTCCCTTCTCTGGGTATGAATTCCCCATGTTATAATCCAGGTCATTGGACAAATTTATCTGGGATGCCCCTACCATTTTTTTCATTTAGCAAGTAAAGATTGTCTCTATAAGAATGTCAGGATGACCAGGGATAATGAGGCCAATAATAGTAGTAGTAGCAGGCTTGACTGATTTCTTACATGTGATAGTGACATATAGGTCCCACCATTCCTTTTCTTCTTCTGTGTCCATGTGGGAAGGAGAGCATTGCTACAATGGTAGTTGAAGAAGGAAGAAGGAAAAGAAGATGTGATCGTGCTCTGCTTTTTAAAAGAAGGTAGGCAAAAATTATACTTTTTTTCTATGTTTGATCCTACAGTGAATGTTATTATTTTTGTTGTTGGTGGTGATGGTGATGGTACTGGGGGTTGAACACAGGGCTGTTCTACCTGAGTTACACCCCAGCCCTATTTTATTTTGAATCAGGGCCTCACTAAGTTGTCAAGGCTAATCTTTGACCTGTGATCCTCCTGTCTCAGTCTCTCATATGCTGAGATTACAGGTGGTCTTTAAAGGGGAGGAAGTAAAGAGTTAAACCCTTAGCTATGCAGAAAACTCAGTTAACCTGGCAAGTGGGGCTTTACTGGGCACAATCTCAAATCTTGTTATCAGGCACTGAGGAAAAGTGGGTGGGACTGGGTGTTTCTGTGTGGATGTTGCTTGTTAACCAAGAATAAACTTAAAATTAATTTTGGATATGACTGAGCTATATCTGTTGATTACCCATCTAGTCCGTAGACTAGATCCCCTCATAGTCTTAAGAGGCCTTTTTTTGATTTTGCTTTGCCATAGACAGAAGGGATTGCATAAAAGCATTCGGTATCCTCAGAGATCCTTCTGTTCCATAGGGGTAGTTTGCCAGATAGTGGAAAGAAAAAGAATTCCCTAGTAAACATGCCAGGCTTTTTCATATAATGGGGCCAGAACCCAGAAGCATTGGTGTGCTCTGGTCTCCATTCTAAACACTGATCATTACCATCTTCTCCCCATATACGGGTCCCTAGGCAGTGATACAGAATTACATCTCAGGTACACCCTAGTGGTTGACCGAAAGTCAAGGTAAAGAGAACTCTGGAATTTGTCTTCAAGCAACTAACTCCTGAGCCAATTTCCATCCTGATGAAAGGGAATGCCTGACATGACCAGATCTTTTATCCCCCTTCAACTCACCCAGCGACTGCACAGTAGCCCTAAAGGCGACCAGGTCTTTCAGAATGCAGGTTTAGCCATGGCAGTCAAATCGCCACACTCCCTTCACAACAAATATAAACTCTTGGACACAAGATTTTCTAAGAAAAACACACATTGTGCCTTTTGCAGAGAAGAATCACAGGAACGGGTGCCCCTGGTGCTAACCCTGGCCTTTCTAGCAACAGTCCCCTACACCCGTCCAGCGGCTGAGCCCCGCCCCTGTCAGTGTCTGGAGCTGCCGGTGGACAACTGCAGAGGCCTGAAGGGGCGGGGGGCTTGGCGGCGCGCAGGCTGCGGGAGGAGGCGTGAGCGCGCGCCTTTTTGTGCGGCTCCTGGAACCCGCCCGATTGGCTGAGCCGTTGCTGCCGTCGGAGTGGGCGGAGTCAGCCGCGCGCGCCGCTCGGTGCCCAGTCGTTGCCTGAAGCGGTCGCAGACGGAGCGCACCTCGCGGCTGCTCAGCGCGCCTTAGGGAGCGCTGAGTCGCCGAGAGTCTCAGGCTCTGGGCTGCGAACCGCACTCTCTGTACCCGGTGCCCCATTGCTCTCTCCTTAGAGGCGACTTTTTGAGGAAGAGCTAGCGATCTGGTCCTCTCCGCCTGGGACTCCCTACCCCAACCTAGTCCCTTTCTCCGGCTGTGCGCGGCAGCCTCCCGCGCCCTCCGGTCCCCATAGCGCTGCAGCCATGGGCATCCGAGCCATGCTGCGAGCTGCTGCGCTCCTGCTACTCATCCGGACCTGGCTCGCCGAGAGCAACGAGCCCAGTCCCATCCCAAAATTCCACTTCGAGTTGTCCTCCACCGTGCCCGAAGTCGTCCTGGACCTCTTCAACTGGTAAGAGGGCGACATTAGGCTGGGCTGGCGGGGACTGGGACGTGCAGATGGCCTCGAGTCTCTTGGACGTAGTGGGATGGGGAGGAGGCTCGTAGCCGGACTTGTTATGACCTAGAGTGCAGGCCCTGCCTGCCAGCCCTTGCTGGGGATGGGGTGGGAATGGGGTCGGCCAGTTGAGATCAAGCCCTGTGCTCCAGCCCACCTGTTACTACGGTGCCCGACTGTGCCTTGCGTGTGTCTAAATGGCAGCCTGCGGGGTGGGGGGACTATCTCTCACTCCAGGGTCTACTCAACCATCCCCAAGGACTGAGATCTTGGGAAGCTTTACCCAGTCGCGTTTTTCTACACCTGTGGAATGGAGGGTGTAATTTCTAAAACATGGGAGAGACACCTGCTTGAGTTGGGATAGATGCAAGTGTGTACGTGTGTGTGTGTGTGTGTGTGTGTGTGTGTGTGTGTGTGTGTTGAGGGGTGAGGGACTCTTTCCAATGCCACAAATAGAAATTACTAACTCAACCTCAGAGGAGCTCAGACAGTGTCATCAATGACTATAATGCTTTAACCTTGTGGCCTAGAAAAACATATGAAGATTCAGGTTTTTCTGTGTTTCGTTTGAAGTTTGTTTGGGTCTGCTGGTAGCTGAAGAGATGTTAAGCAGGCTTTACATATAGATCACACTTATATGTTTGTGGTGGCCACGGATCTGGAGTGCTGGCACATGGGGAATGTGTGGTCAGAAACGGGCGGGAATACATTGCTTTAATTTGGGAGTAATTCATGTGCACACTCGGAAATGGTGCAAAATGAAATTTTACAATTGAAGAAGATCAGGAATAATTTTTAAATGGCAAACCACAAATGAACAAGTATTCAGATAAAGGGGGGCAGCTGGGCAAGGTTCCATCCAGCAGACAGGCCTGCAGTGCCCTCAACCTAACATACCAGACTGCGCCACTGAGCACACATGCACACACACACACACACACACACACACACACACACACACACACACATTTGCAGGGACAATGCGTCAAAGAGTTGCAGTGATGCCCAGGGCCTGTTCTCACTCACAGGCCTGCCTGGGGAAAAGAGCCCCACTGAAGGTCTGAAAGTGTAGGTGAATTGGGTAAGCACACCAGAGACCTCTTGAAAGGCCAGTTCTCTGCTGAGCTGAGCTGGGTCCACTTTCATGTGATCACCCAAAACACCTCCAGGCTGGAAGCACATGCTTAGTGAGAGAGATACCTGTTCCCAGAATGGATCTTTTCAAGGATGGCTCTGAGCCCCCAAGAATCTGAAATGGTTTGGTTCAGTGAGGGCCATAAATCTCTGCTACATTAGCAAGGCGCTCTCTCTGCATTGTATACCATATGCCAAGTCTTAAAAAACAGAGGTGTACAAAAACAAGGTTGATATAAACATGATAATAATGCCCAGATCAAGGTAGGAGAAATGTGACTTTGAGCTAGAGAACATTGGCTTAGCTGGAAGAGAGACACTAAGAGTGAGAGGTGATGTTTCAGGTTCCCCTGGAAGAAGAATCCCCACCAATCTAAAAAACAGGCAACCAGGCTGCTCTGAAGGTGGGGTTCTTTAGGTCATTGAAGTAATGCGATTTTCTGAAGGCCCCCATTGCGCACTCTCTCTCTCTCCTCTGTCTCCACTCCCTCCTCCCCCACCTTGTAGTCCTGCCTGGTAACAGGGATCCAGTCCTCTTGCCCCACCCTCTGGATTAGAGCTGGGAAGGGGGAGGGAAAGGGGAAAGAAGTCTGCGTCACTGCTGTTTGTGGCTGACTCACCGCAGGGAGGGAAAGGAGGGGGAGAGAGCCTATACTCATAGGACTGGACATGTCTGCGTATGCACAGGAGCAGGCAAGGCCCTGGGAAGTCAACCACATTCAACCAGCATTTACTAATGACTTTTCTGTTTCAGCAAAAATTGTGCAAATGAAGCTGTGGTTCAAAAGATTTTGAAAAGGGTGCTGTCAAATTATGATATCCGACTGAGACCAAATTTTGGAGGTAAGACACGTCTGAACACTAGAGGATTTTGTGGTAAGTGGAATAGAGCTAAGACAAAGCCAGCCATTTCTGACCTGCAACATGACTCCAGTCTCTATACCTCTGCATTCCCAAATCCCACCTTCTGGAGCCTTCAGAGACCCCCGACATCAGGCTTTTGCTCTTCCCTGGAAATTTCTCTCACTTTTCTGCTTTTTCATGCAAGTAGCCTTCTGCCCCCTCCTTTGCCTTACAGTGGTGTGGCTGGAGATAGGCTACAGAAATGAGTGTGCAGAACACAGCACCCTGGGCTTCTCAGGATACAGCTTTCTGTTCCATCTGTGGGAAGCAAACACATTCTTTGATTTGAACACGATCTTTGTACTTTGGGCACTCTCTCCATTCAGCTAGTTCAAAACTGAAAGCATAGTCTTCTCTGATTTCCCTAACCCATCTAGGGCTGGGGCACTTCTACCTTGTACCCCTTCCCCAACCCTTCAGCCCCCACCAAGCTCAGTCTATTTAATACACCACACTCAGCCGGGCATGGTGGCACACGCTTGTAATCCTCGCACTTGGGAGGCTGAGACAGGAGGATCACACGGGTTCGAAGCCAGCCTCAGCTACTTAGTGAGGCTCTCAGCAACTTAGTGAGACCTTGTTTCCAAATAAAAAAATTTAAAAAAGGTCTGGGAGTATAGCCCGGAGGTAGAAAGCCTCTGGGTTCCACCCCCAGTACCACCAAAAAAAAAAAAAACCCACCACACTCAGCATGATCTTTATAACATCAGAATACACTGCCCCCACCTATACAGCAGCAGCTGGAGAGATTTGGCTGCTATGGTAGAACTGATGGAGGCACTGTGTTTCAAAACCATTGCCTTGAACCCTGAGCTTTGGCAGGAGCCTCGGAGCTTGTTCCCTCTGAAGTGCCAGGGCAGAAGGCATAGCCCAAGGAATCCAAGGTAAGTGTACACTAGGAAGCTGGGATGAAGAGAGCAGAAAGCATACTCTTTAAATAACCTTACACCCCAAAGAGAGCAGCATCCCTTCACTGTGGATCCCCTAGGGAGTGAGGCCATGGTTTATGAGAATCCAGGTGTCAGAGCACCACCAGCATCCCCTTCACATGGCACTGTCCTTTGCCTCGGTTGTACCAAGCGCTAGTGGGTATGTGCGTGCGCGCGCGCACACACACACACACACACACACACACACACACACACACACACATGCAGGGGACTTACCTGTGGTCCAGGTTAAACAACCTTGTTATTTATTTGAGAATAGAGCAATAAAAAGAGGAGGAGGAAGAAAAGAGATATCAGGAGAAGCCAGGGAAATTTCACAAAGCCACTTCCTTCTGGGCAAGAAAACTAGAGTTCTGCAGTGTTGCAAAAGGTAGCTCCTTGAGGGCTTCCCTAGTCTAGCACCTGGCCTGACATAAGCACCCGCTGGCTTAGAGTGAAGGAATGCAGATATTTTCCTCATTCCTTCACTCATCTGTTCTTTCTCTAGCACTATGACAGATGCTAGGTAGGAAAAAGAGTTGGGGCAGCAAAAGGGAGGAAGTGACTACCCCCACCTTTTTTTCTGCCTTCCTGAGTCTATCAAGAGTACAGTGACAGGATAAAAGGCAGAGGCCATTACCCTAGAGGTAGTAACATTGAGAAACCTGAAGGTTTCTAATTTCTCCCCATTATCTTCTAGGAATGTGGTATACCTTTGCTGAGCTCTTATATCACCTAGCATATAAGGTGGCCCATGTGGGTAGATAAATTGGAAAAAGTCCCCTTCCTTTGAGTTGCATCACTGTGCCAGGTATCTTGGCTTTGTGAGGGGAACGTGAACTGCCCTTCAATGCCCACTCGTCCCTAAACTGGAAGCCCTTGGACAGGTGTCTTTCCTGGCCTTTTAAGTACCCAGCAGTTCACCATAAGGGAAGGACTTGCCTGCATGGGTGGAAAGATCCAGAAAAGCTTTATGCTGGAAAAGGGGACTGGTTTTTTCCTGGCGCCTCTGGAGCTTGTAACCTGCCAAACACAATTTCCATCCTCCAAGGCAGGTGGAGGACCTGAAAGGCTGTAATCAACAACTGTGCTCCTGGAAACCTCTGTCACTTTATAGCACTTTCCTGGGGCCTGTATACAATAGTCCTGAATGTTGAAGTCTGGGCTGTGCCCTAACACAGAGGCCCATTTACTTCTCAGCTGCCATTCATACACATATTCCCAATAGCACTTTGCTCTTTGAAGCATTGGGCTTGGAATAACACATTTTCCTCTTTGCAGCTCAGCTTCTGGGCAGTCAGCCTGCAGGGAAACCAGCAGGCTGAATTGCAACCATCATGCGTATTTCCCTAGCAGCAGTGTGATGTAATACAAAATAATGGCTTTGCTGTGGGGCTGATGTAGACAGCTCTGAGCTGATGAGGAAATCATAAAAATGTATTTGTCTACAGTCCCTTATGGTTTACTACATATTTTTATATGTATTTTTGAGTCTTTCCAGTGGAAAGATCTTTGAGTCTTTCCAGTGGGCAGTGCTGACACCAGACCTGAAGAAAAGTAGAAGGCAGAAGTACACTGATATACAAATTCACACTCCGTCACACTTACACATTAACACACACAATCACCCTCACATATGCATTCACAAGAACACAATTAGGGTTTTATGGATATACATAGAAACACCCACACAAGCACAATCACACACTCACTTATACTCACACACTAACACATTCACATATAAACATGGCCACAAATAAAAATACACACATGAATGTACATATTTACTCCTATACAAACATGATCATAGACATGTTCACACAAATGCATACACATGAATACATGTGTTACTGTGTAAAAACATACTCACATATGCACATATTATCAGACATAAACATGCTCACATGCACAAACACACAAATTCACTCTCATGAAGAAACACATTAACATGCTAAAATGCACACAAACATGCTGATTACATTCATTCACACAAACACATTCACATATACAAATTCATTCACAGGCACAAACATTAGCACACATACACAAACTTACTCAAAAAGATACACACATTTACTTACAATTCACTCACATACATAAATACAGAATAACATACTTATACACAAACACACTCATAGATTCAGACTCACATGTGAATATGCACATTAACACATATATAGATGGACACAGATACACATGAATGGGCTCACACTTCAACTAGCATGCAGATATGCTTAAATACTTCACTCACATATGAACAAATATTAACGCAATTACACATATTCACATATACACATGTGAACATGATCATATATCCACTTAACACAAACATTCCCACATACCCAAATGCATTAGCAAATTGACTCACTTACATAAAGACATGCTTACATATTCATATTCAAATATGCCCATATCCAGGACCATAGCCAAATTCACCCACACATAAACACACATGTTAACACACAACCACAAACATGCCTGCACATTCACATACACAAATAAACATGTACACACTCACATGTATTGACATGCTCACATACACTCAAATCCATTCACAATCTAAAAATGTGTGCAGATACACTAATATGTACATGGACATTAAGATGCTTACACACAAAATAGACCCTTACATTCATTCACAGCATTCCCTCACACAAGCATGATAACATGTTCATTCATACATACGACCATGCTCATAAACATGAATGCATGAACACCTCATGCAATACAAAACATTCATGTCAACACAGTTCATGAACATGCATTCACATACACATGGATATGCTCACAAAAACACTTAACACAATGGTAGACTCACAGACACCCTTATACATATTCACTCCACCACATATATGCTCCAAAACATGCACACACACACATTCACTAATGTATACAGACAGGCTTTCATATTCATTGGCCCACAAACACACATTTCCACACAGCCACACTCATACCTACAGACATGCTCACATATTCACTGCCATCAAACACACACATTCACACACACACATTAATTCTGACACACAAACTCAGATACACATGCTCACACAAATTTGCACATAAACATGCTCTTACTTCACATGCCAACAGGTATGCATGCTTACATGAGCTTGCACATACCTTCCTATATAACATTCTAAAACACAAACATGTTTGTGCATTCACTCTCATATGAAGACACAAATTCACTCACAAGCATAGATGTACTCATATGCATACTCACTACACTGACACATGATGACACATTCGTTCCTCACATGTGAACATCCTCATTCAATTGCTCTTGAACATATGCATACATTTCCTCCCATACAACACACTGAAGCACACAAACATGGTCACACAGTCACTCATAGACACACACACACTCACATTCACTCATAAACATGGACACATTCACATACACTTACACACAACTATAAATTTTGGCTCATGCTTAGGGTTCACTGTTTTTCATCTTTTACCAGAAAACATTTAGAAAAGGAGGGCTTCATTCCCATATTTTCTCTTTGTTTTTCCTTGATCCCTTCCTTTCAGCATATGACTAGCCAGGCCTTCCCTAAAGTGTCTGACTTGCATTAACCATAAGATCATTGCTCTCATTATCCCCATTTACCCATGAGGAAACTAAAGCTCAGAGAGATCAGGTGAATTATCCAAGATCACACATCTAGCAAGTGTCAAAGCAGATTCAAATCTAGGCATTCCGGCTCCTGAGTCCATGCTCTTAACCTTTATCCCAACCTTTATGTAATAGTGTCTTCCTTATTGTAGGTGCCCCTGTGCCTGTGAAAATATCTATCTATGTCTCCAGCATTGATCAGATCTCCGAAATAAATATGGTAAGTGTGTTGCTTCCAGCCATGGTGTTTGGAACAAGAAGCCTCAGGGTCATAAGCCAACTCCAGTCATTCTGACCTGTGACAGAACTTGCATGAAGGAACAGGGCAGGTTTTGGAAGCTGAAGCCCTGTAATAAGATGTGGATCATTTGAATCCCCAAAATTCAGTTCTAGATGGACTAGAGATTTAAAAGTGAAAAGCTCATGAAACTTTCAAGAGATCATATAGAACACTGTCTTTGTGTCTTGGAGTAGGTAAAAAGTTCTTTTAAAAGGCACAGAAACCACAAACCATAAAAATAAGTACTGGTAACTTCAACTGTATTAAAATTCTTTCTAGCCAAAAACCTCTGAAATCTTGATTTTTGTAAAATAAAACCACTGTGGCAAGTGTAAAATGATAAGTCAAAATAGACGATATTTCCAACACAAAGCATCGATGTCCAAAATATGCACAATAATTCTTCTGGGTTAATGAGAATAATTCTAAAACTAATAGAAAAATAATTAGAAAATGTGAACAGGAATTTCACTTTCATGAAGAAAAGTAAATAGCTGATAAACATAGGAAAAGATCATTGACCTTTTTAGTAATCAGTGAAATGCAAAATGAAACCACAGTGAGAACCCCTGTGTACATACTTACCAGATTAGCAAAAATGTCTCTGTTGATGAAACAGAAGCATTGGAAACCCTCATGTCCTAAGCACAAGAGGAAACTGCAACTGTAAAATTATGCACATCAGCCTCAGTGAATCTAACAAATATACTAATGAGTAAAATAAACAATAAGTGCATACAGTATGATTCCATTTGGATAAAATGCAAACAATAGGTACAAATATGCATTATATTTTCTAGAAATGTGCATGTAGACAATAAAACTAACCCAAATCAAGGGAATTATCAGGAAATCTAGAATAATAGTTACTTCTGGAAGTGTGGAAAGTATGACCTGAAAGGGCCCCATGGAGATATGAAAGTTACTGGTTATGTTCTGTTTCTTAGCCTGGGTTTTATTTACAGAAGGTTCATTTTATTATTCTCTCTTAAACATGAATATAATTCATGTACTCATCTATATTTACAACCTGTTTCATACATTTGTGCATGAGTACTTTTGCACATATACACACTCAGAACAGATTGCTGGATAACCTAACTTAAAATTGGGATTTACTTTTCTCTTCCCCAGGACTACACAATCACCATGTTTTTTCATCAGACCTGGAAGGATTCACGTTTAGCATACTATGAGACCAACCTGAACCTGACCCTGGACTATCGGATGCATGAGAAGCTGTGGGTTCCTGACTGCTACTTTATAAACAGCAAGGATGCTTATTTGCATGATGTGACTGTGGAAAATCGCATCTTTCAGCTTCACCCAGATGGAACAGTGCGATATGGCATCCGGTGAGTCCCTTTGGGGTCTGGGGACATCCCAGCAGGTTTCTCTCTTCCCTGAGCATATCCCATAAACACACTCTAAGGAACACACAGAGGAGTTCATTGCCTTCCAATGACGTTGCACTGTCCCTTCCTGGACATTTTCAGAGTTTCCTACAGACACCCCTTGCCGCCCTTTCCCTAAACCTTGCCTTCCTCTCTTCCTTCTTTCTAGAGTGGCCCTTTCTCATTTTCCACCAGTTGTCTAAACACAATCATGAGGGGGAAACTTAGCTCAGAAATATCTCCAATAGATATCTGGCAGGTTCAGGGCTGGCAGTTGTTTCTTTTTCTCTGGAGTGTCCTTGCTCCATTCCATTCTGTCTTTCTTCTCCCATCCACTTTCTCATGGGCCAGGGCTCTGGAGTCAGTTAACAGGGAGCTGATCACTGACCACTGATAATAATTTAAAGGGGGCATCAGCTGATTAATGCCACCTGGGAGATTCATAAAGGGGAGCAACACACACACACACACACACACACACACACACACACACACAATCCAATACACAAAATAGTAATTGCCTCAAGGATTAACAGTGACTAAACTATGTTAGCAGATGGGAGGGGCAGGACAAGGAAGGTTGGGCTTTTGTCACTGTCTTCTTTTTCACTGGTCACTTCCTTGGCTTCTCCAATGCCATTTGCTCTTCAGATTCCTCTCACAGGTGCACCACATAGCAACATAAAGCTCCTGTCCACTTAATTTTGCTAGTTCCCAGTACCACGTAGGCCTGCACCTCTGATATGTACAGCATACATGCAGCCTCTCTGTCATACATGGCTTTCTCTTGATGGTATTGCTGCTGATTTAGCAAGAACTTTCTGTCTTTGCATTCATTCTCTCAAGGGCCCTTCCCATTCTGACATCCTGCCATACATCTGGTTTTTGTTTCAGTTGCTGCCAGTTCTCTTGGTTTCTTTGCCTCATTCCAGTTCTCTGCCTATCTTGCCTACACGTAGGTCACTCCTTCAGTAACTCTTGCCTTGCCACTCCTAAAGCAGCTGCAGGAATGACTGCCAGCCTAGACTTCATTCACTTCTTCCTTCCTTTTTGTTTTCCTTGACAGACTCACCACCACAGCAGCCTGTTCCCTGGATCTGCATAAATTCCCTATGGACAAGCAGGCCTGCAAGCTGGAGGTGGAGAGCTGTACGTATTTCTCCTGCAGCCATGGTGTTCAGGAAACCACAGGCAGGATGGATGGGGAGGGGACAGTGTATCTCATTTATTCCCTTCCTTTCCCTATTCTCTCTCTCCTGAATATATATTTGATTGACAGATAAATGCCAAAAACATAGATGAAAGATACTTATAGATGATGGATAGATAGATGCATATATGTGGCATATATGCATGTATGTGGGAACAGGTGGCCTTTAGTCCTCTTGGGAAATAATACCTTGCTGTTGGGAAACTGTACAAACTTGTGGGTAGGAATTTGTATTGTTTCTTTGCTACACTTTTCTTTCCTGGCTTAGGAGTTCCAAAGTGAGCATTCTTTTTCCAAGTGCTGAGACTCTCTTCCCAATGCTTGAACCCAGAAAACCACATAGAAAGCCACAACGTTTTTGTTTTCATGGGTGTGAAATCTGCCTGTGCCTGTTTTCTGAGACTAACTCTGTTTCTCTCCCCTTCCCAGATGGTTACTCAGTCGAAGATATCTTACTATCCTGGGAAGATGATGAGAATGCAGTCTACATGACCGAGCAGCTGCAAATCCCTCAGTTTACTTTCTTGGGGAGGACAATTACTAGCAAGGAGGTGTATTTCTACACTGGTGAGTCTGACCCCTTTCTTCTGTCATAACTTGTGGCTCTCTCCCCCCAATCCTACTTCTGTCAAGTCTAGGGCCTCTACCTTTGACCCTACACATTCTGCTACCTCCTTCTACATCCCTCATTCTTGACACATTCTGGGCCCCCTAAGTAAAGTGCAGTGGCTCATCTGTGCAAATAAAGAGTGAGTGTGGAAGCTCTTGGCTTTGTAGCATTCTGTTGATAGGAAGGTTTCATGTTTTGCATGGGACCAACTCCTCACTCCAAATTTCATCTAACATGCAACAAATTAAAGAGGACTTGATGTCTCCCATGGGCCTGACACAGGGCATCTCCTTCTAGGTTCCTATATGCGCCTGATACTGAAGTTCCAGGTCCAGAGAGAAGTGGGAAGCTACCTCGTGCAGGTGTACTGGCCCACTGTCCTCACCACCATTCTCTCTTGGATATCATTCTGGATGAACTATGACTCCTCTGCAGCCCGGGTGACAATCGGTAAGTCTCATCTCTCTTCCAGATCAGAACTGAGGTCATCTTGCTCAGAAAAAAAAAACTGACATGAAGGGATGGGATCTTAGCATGTTAGGCCCAAAACACCAGAATTTCCTTATTTATGGATCACATAAGTACATTTATTAGATAAAAATAGACAGTAAATTTAGATCCAAAAATTCAGTATAATAAACATCAATTAAGCAATATCAAAATGTATTCCTGGGAAGCAGAGGGATCCTAAAGGAACCGCCCTGGACAAATGACTAGTGACATGTAGAAATGTCTATCAGAGTCCAGAGAAGGAAGTGACCCAGGTCTTGAAAGCTAAAACTTCACCAAGAAAGTGTTGTTTGAGGGCAGAAATGTGGCAAAGTAAGACTTGGCATTCCCCAGTGAGGAGATAGTAGGTTAAAGGCATAGGGGCCCTAAAAGGAAGCTGAATCTTAAGAGGCCTGGGGCAGGAAATGTGGAGGTGTGGTGAGCAGAAGAAAGCCAGACTGGGAATATTTGGGGGTCCTTAAGCTTCATATCTAAGTGTGGGGGGCTAGGAAAGTTTTTGAGCAAGGAGCAACCTACAAGACTGGCTCCTAGTTTGGCTTCATCTTTGATAGACTTCTCCACCTCTTTCTTTAGGAGCACATTCTGGACTAAATCTTTACATGTGTGTATTATTTTAGGGTTCACAAAACTTCCTGAGACACTAAAAAAAGTCCTGTGTACTGGAAGGCAAATAGGGCAAGGGAGATGGGGATGGGGATACTGGAGATAGAAATTGCTCTAAACCATGGCTAGAAATTTAGGACTTAATCCTAAGAACAGTGGGACATCACCAAACCAGTGAAGCAAAGCCTTGGTTTAAAGATGGGGGAGAAAGAACAAGGAGAGCACATGGGCAAATGCTCCACCCAGGCACGTCCTTTCCCCTCATCCCATGAGATGTAGGCCCAGTGGCTTGCCAAGAACTTCAGCCACCAGAAGAGACTAAGCCCATGCTGTGTTGTTCATAGGCCTAACTTCAATCCTTGTCCTGACCACCATCGACTCCCATCTACGAGATAAACTCCCCCACATTTCCTGTATCAAGGCCATTGACATCTATATCCTCGTCTGCTTGTTCTTCGTGTTCCTGTCCTTGGTGGAGTATGTCTACATCAACTACCTTTTCTTCAGCCAAGGACCTCGGCGCCATCGTAGGCGACGCAGGAGACCCAGGAGAGTCATTGCCCGCTACCGCTACCAGGAAGTAGTGGTGGGGAATGTGCAGGTTTGACTTTTTGACTGCCAGTCAGCTTTCCCTGAGCATCTCTTGAGCCCACTTTTATTGCTTGACCCTTTCATATTTCTTAGTTCTGCTAATCTTCACACATACATAAAACACGCATGTGCAGCACATACCAACAGCAGATAACAAAGAAGTAAAACTGTTTATCATCACTCCTTTATAAATCATTGTCCAACGTCACAAGGCAAGAAGTGGCAGAGCTAGATTTCTCCAAATCTTTGGGCCAAGTTTGGTCAGCTTCGCATGTTTCCAGGGCAGGCAACGAAGCCGGAAGGGAAGGTGGGCACAGGGAAGCCGAAAGGAAGAGAGACAACAAAGAGGCTGGCCTGCCCACCCCTTCTTCCTTGGCACTTCAGACTCCCAAGGCTATGCTGAGGCTTTTGCTTTGGGCAGTGCCTGCCGAAGCGGCCTCCATCCAGCACACAGAGCTCCTGAGGGAGCAACTGCCCCCAGGGAGACATCAATTTGGCCGACGCCATGACCTTCCCTTGCATGCTAACAGCCTCTTGGTCCTGTTCCTCAGCCCCTTGAGCTCCAGAGATCTCAAGAGGAGATGGCTCTGTCTGTGAAAGAGATCAACAGTAACATTGCAAGTGCTCATGAGGAAAGCCCTTTCCCTCCTCCCTGCCCCCAGTGCATATCCACCTAGGTGACATGAAACTGATGGCCTCTCCATTATCTCCTCAAAGGATGGCCTGTTTAACGTGGAAGACGGAATCGCCTCTCTTCCCACCAGCCTGGTACAGGCCCGCCTGGCAAGCCCGGAAAGCCTCAGCTCTTTGGCGTCTACCTCAGAGCAGGCCCAGCTGGCCACATCAGAAAGCATCAGCTCACTCTCTTCCCTCTCAGGCCTAGCCCAGTTGGCCACTTCAGAGAGCCTGAGTGATCTCCCCTCCACATCCCAGCATGGCTATGGCACTGGTTTTGATGGCTTCCACAGTGATGACACTATCCTTCCTACCATAATCCAAAACCGTGCCGAGGCCCAGGGCTATGATGATGACAAAGATTCCGAAGATGGCCTGAGCGTGGAGGAGAACCGCAGCAGGAAGCTTGGGCTGCGCTTTGGCCAGAGGTGTGTGCGGGAAGCAAGCTGGGACCTTCATAATCTCCAGAATTTACTCGATGACGTCAATGTTGAGAGCGGCTTCCTTGGCCTTCGGGAGCAACGTGAGGGTGATGGTGACAGTATCTGGAGCCTTAATGATGAGGAGCTCATGACCTTTGGTCACGAGAAGGACAGTAGCTCTGAGTCTGAGGACAGTTGCCCCCCAAGTCCTGGCTGCTCCTTCACCGAAGGGTTCTCTTTCCAGCTCTTTAAACCTGACCATGTTCCTAAGGTTGACAGGTGGTCCCGGTTCCTCTTCCCTCTTTCCTTTGGGCTGTTCAACGTTGTTTACTGGCTGTACCATATCTATTAGGTCCCAGTGCCCCAGAGCAGCAGGGACACCACTGTGATCCCTTCTTGGTTTCTTTTGATTTTGTTTTTCCCCTTTTCCATGTTCATTTTTTTGGGGGGTAGTTACTTTGCAAGTTAATTCGTTCCACACTTTAATATCATGAGGTGAGAAGTAGTTGGAAAGGAGCACTTCAGACAAAAGGGAAGGGGTTGAGAAGGAGTCAAAAGTTAACAGAATATTTATTTCCTTGCCTGCTAGAAGACTCTCACCTTTTCAAACACTTCTAACACTGTAAACCTAGAAAAGCCCCTGGAAATGTTTAGATGACAGAGAGGAGGCAGGATGGGGAACAGAGTGTGGTTTATAAACCTTTCTGAGGGCTTTTCTACCCCTTTTTAATTACTTTTATTTTTCCTCCTAGGGGTCATGGACTTGCTCACCTTTTTGCTTAGGGCTTTGTGAAAGAAAGTCAGGTTAAGGTGGGCTGGGCTCGGCTGGGTTGGGCTGTAGAAGGGGTTAGTTAGCCACGGCTCAGAAATGCAGGCAACTGGCTATAGGAAAGTTGGGGAGAGTTTGTAAGTGCCTTTCGCCCACGATTTTGTCTTGTACTTTGCATTGTGGTGCAAGGTTGGAAGAGGAACGTGGGCAGGCAGGGTGCAGAGGGAGATAGCAGGTTTGGCAGGCAATGTCAGGTTAGAGATTGCACAGGTTAAGCTGGCCTCTTTGGAGGTAATAGAACTTCTCTTGCCAGTCTATCTGCTTCAGAATGCCTGACTACAGGGATTCAGTAATCTTTCTAGTCAATAGTCAGCTTTCCATCACAGTGTCAGCATTGAGTTAGGAAAGTTCAGATTTGCTGTTTCACCATCTGATCTAGAATAGCAGATGAGCAACTATTGTGAATCTATATACTAACCCTTTCTATCTGTTTAGTGCGTAATTAGTGTCAACGAGCTCATTGACCCATCACATCGTTGGACCCTCACAGGAGCCCTGTGAGCCAGGGAAGGCAAGCACCTTGTCCTCAGTGTTCCAAAGAAAAAGTGGAACTTGTGTGCCATGCTTGAGAATGCTTACTCTTCCTCCTTATCCTTCTCTCAACTGAAACATCCCCCCTCTTCCATTCCCTTTGCAAAAGGCGGTTTCCAGCAGAGTCAGGCTGCCAGTCTCATCCTACAACAGAAAGAGGCCACTGCCCAGCCAATGATTGGGAACAAAGCAGGTGGAGAGCTGGGCCCTGCTCACCCAGCAGAGCTCCTGATAGAAGTGGGATTGGCCTGTACAGCAACTCACCAAGCAGTGCCAACTCTTTGATGGAGCCCATGAGGGTGTCAGCTCTGTCAAACAATCAACCTATGCCCCCTACTTCCCTAGGCAGCCTCTTTTGCAGCCCCTCATCCCTCTACCCTCCCAACTTTTTACTATGCTTCTGTGTTTGTGTTTCTGTATCTGCATTGAGGTATGTCTATGTGCACATACAGCCATTTGAGAAGTTGTATAGTATCGTATCAGTGTAAATCTATTTTGGTGTGTATAGGAGTGTATCTACAATGTGTGGATGCATGTGTGTGCTTGTGTGGACATACATGAATATATTCTGTGAGCATGTATGTAATAATTGTAATAATGATCTGAATGAGTGTGAAAGGAAGCATGCCTGAAAGTATGTACATTCCCCGTCGGTGACTCTTTTAGAACCACCGGAATTCCCTTGGCCTCTTCACAACATAAGGGGGGCCTTACTTGGCCAGGCTGGTAAGCTGACTATTTCTTTCCAATTCCCCTGTTCCAGGGAGCAAGGTCTCCTGGCTCCCATCCACTCCTCCCACCTCCCTCCCTCCATCTGTGCTGTCTGCTGGATAGAAGATAAAGAGGAAATGTCCATAGTCCTAAGTTGTACAATAGTGCCTCAAGGTCAGAAGTGCTCAATCCTTGGGATAAAATGTGAGTGTGGAGCATTTTGGTTTGGCTCTGGAAGGATATGCTTTGAAGAATAGTTTGTGGGGATAGTCTAAAAATCTTATTGGGAGTAGGCATGTGACATAGACAATGGAGTGGGAAGTTAGAGACTAAAGAGGTGTTTTTTAACCTTTCTAACCCATCCTTTATTCCAGTCACCTTGTGAGCTGGACATATACTTGGGGCTGGTGGCAGTCATAGACAAGTAGGCAGTGAGAAGACACGGCCAAGGGACTGGCTGCCAGCAGCTGCATGCTGAGAAACAAAGGTTCCTATGGTGGCTGCAGGCACAGACTGTGGTGGTAAGCCCATTCAGGGACAGGAATTTAATAGCCCATTCTAAGATGGTTTTTTGGCTGCTAGACTTTAACAAACAGGCGTTGATTTTGGAGTTCTGAAACTCTCTACTTCCACCCCTTCCAGTGAAAGAGTCAGAGGAGCAAGAGGAAGGTGCAAAGGATCCCCAGGTACTGACACACAAGCATATGGTGCCTTTTGCGTGCTCTCTCTCTCTCTCTCTCTCTCTCTCTCTCTCTCTCACACACACACACACACACACACACAAACACACACACATACATACCATGACACATGTGTACACACATGAGTGCACTCACCCTCATCAGTATATACAAATACATGACCAGACATGTACACACTATTCATATATGTCCACACATTCACATAGACATACACACACAACTAAAAATAAGACAAAAACAAAGAACTTATCACCAGAAGGTATAATATTGCCTCTGTATTTTTGGACAATCCACACAGAGAGGTCCAGGTCAAAGGAAAAGCAGTGATCACACATCAGAAGCTCCTGACAGGGTCACTAAAAGGCAAGTTTCCTGGAACCTAACCAGTGCTCAGTTGACTTGGCTTTTGATTGCCAGGACCCTGGAAGGGCTTTGAAACCTGTGGAGAGGGAGTAGTTCACTGGAGTGACACTGTCAATGGAAATGGTAGCAATGGGAACAAAATGAGACAGCAATGAAAAGGAAGGCTGCACAGCACAGAGGAAAGGCAGAGAGGCCACTTGTAAATATCCACATAGCTAGATAGATCATTCCTTACAAAGAATATCTTGCCCTAACGTGCTGCAATGAGAGCAGTTGAACTCCACTGCGACTCATATCTGTGAGGTTATGTTTCAATGTGTGGAGGAGGTTTGGCAAAGACAACTTTTCAGGAACTTGAACCTTTGGAGTTTGCTGTGGCTTTAGTCCTTCTTATTGCCTGAAAATTGCCAGATCTCCCCCTTGTTGTGTTCTGTGTGTGGTCTGTCCTCAGTGTCCTTGTTGAGCCTTGTCCTCAACTGTCCTCACCCCTCCCAGCCATGCAGGTACCCCCCTCCCATTGGCTGCCTACATCCCTTCCTAAATCTTCCCCTACACCAAGTAGCTCTGGAAGTGCACTTGGCCAGGTGCTCTTGGGCTCCATCCAGTTTAAGAACACTTAGTAACTTAGAGTTTGGGCAGAGGGAAGGGCCTTACTGAGGCTGGGATAGAGCAATCCACTTTATTCCACTGTCCACCTTCTCTTCCTTTCCAACCCTGGGAAGGATGCCCCTGTCTATCTTTCCAAAATGTTCTCTTGTTGTGGGGCTATCTGACAAGTTTCCAACCAAGTTCTTGCCCGGTCCATCTTCCACAGTGGGGTGCCTCTGCAGAGGTAGCAGACAATCTGTTGGGTCTTAGTGGAGCTTTTCCAATATATTCTTATAATTTATATCATCTCGTTAATAGCAAGGCTGCAAAGTCATGGCCTATTTAGAGCTGAGTTCTGCCAATACTGGCCATTCCTAATGGGGTTCCTTTATTCTGTAAATACATCTGTTAACCCTTTGAGCTATTAACTACTGAATGCATTCACTAAGTCCTCTACCTGCATGATCCCCTGCTGTGGTGATGCCTGGCATCAAAGGAAATTGTGATTTGTCCTACTGAAAGTGCAGTGTGTTTGTGTTTGTTGTATAATGTCCTGTGATCAATACAAAATCTAAATTAAGCTGTTGGGGGTTCAGGGGAGGGAGGGGAGGGCATTAAAGTATCTCCCTAATGTACACAAAATTATGAAATACTCCAACTGGTCAGGGTCACCTGTATGGACTCCGTTTGTGTGAGACTTTACACCCACCTTCTTGCCAGATTGTGTCCCCAGGGTTAATAGTCTTCAGCAAAGCTGAAGTTGCCAGAACTTAGTGCAACCAGCTGTCATGCCTAACACTGGGTAATACTAGGGGATTTTTCTGAAGGTAATCAAGTCAGTAGCATTCTGGAGGTAGAAAATCACACACACACACGCACGCATACACACACACACATCTTCAGGAGTAGTGCTGGACTTAGGCAGTGAACACCATAAAATGAGGAGGACAAAGACCCATATGACCTGACCCTCAAAAGGGCACAGAGCAGCAGAGCCTCATGAGATGACTGGGTGCCTTCTTTGTCCCCATCTTTGTATGAAAGACCTTGACCAGCCCTGACTTCAAGAAAGTTAAATATGAAGAAACATAAAATTATGCTTCTGAAAAAAATCTACTGAAGTACAATTTTGTAAATAGCAAAAAGGGAAAAATAAATATCAATAATAGCAAATACTCATGGGTCATTGTGTTTCCTCTCTGCTTGTTTGGGAGATATTTGGCCTTTCCACACCTCTACATATCAACCTTCATATACCCTAGGATATTTGAAGCCTTGCTTTTCAAGCAGAAGACAGCAACAATACAGTTGAAATAGTTGACACACTGGAACAAAACCATTCTTGACCATTTAAAACAGAAACGTTAAGACAGTGCAAGCCATTATGTTGCCTAAATACAAGGTAGGCATTTAGTTCCATTGTATGGGGTGGGGTAAGCAGGAAAAGCAGTCTTTGTAAAGACCAATTTTTAAAATTTCCTTTGCTAATGGGGATGTGCAGAATGGAAAGCAGGAAAGCTCTGCATAGGTGGGAAGAGGTCATGCTCAGGTATAAACGATTTGCAGGTCACAGAAACATTTTACTGATGGTACAGAGGGCCCATGTGGCCCACATTCATCAGTGTATCTCTAAGCCCCTTCTAAGGAAATCCTGACATTTTGCAACAGGAACCCTAACCCAATGGCTCTTCCTCTCTGGTGACTTTTGTCCTGATGAAAGCCAGGAGGGTTGTGCTTACTCACCCTGCAAGGACTGCTCTGCTGGTCTGCCCAGAGCTCCAAGTTGGAACCTATGAAATAGAAGAATTTATTGGGTAGTCCTTCTTCTCTAGGGTTCTAAATTAGCAGCCAATGGCAAAATGCCTTGCTCTTCTGACCCGCCCTGCTCTCCCTCATTGGACCCATGTTCCTGACCCTGTTTGTCTACTGATACCCAACCAAAGACCTTGTTAGCTGCAGTGCCCAGGTTCCTTGTCTCACATCTCACACTGAGCCTGGTAGCCCTTGCCAGGCAGATTTTTTCTTTTTTAGTATTTTTTAAAAAATTATTATTTGGTGCATTGTAGTCACAATGGTAGAGGCATACATGTACACATCACTCATTTAGCACTTCTCCAATTTCCACTCCAGCCCCTCCCCCCTTCCTCCTTCTCCAAGCAGACTTATTTTATGGTCAGATTTACATTACTTTCCCAAAGATTCTTTGTGACTGAGAGGCAGAAGTCTCACTTTCAACACCTGGCAGCCTTTCTGCTACTAAAATCTTCCCATGTCATATGGATCACAGGTACCCAAGGAGAGGAGAATATGCAGAAGGGGGACTGTTACAATCAACTTTCCCATCTCTGTGACCAAAGAACAACTTAGAGGAGGAACGATTTATTAGCACTCACAGTTTCAGAGGTTTTAGTCCATAGGACCAGTTCTGAAGCATAAATGGTGGTGGCAGCAGCAGGATGCATGGAAAGTACACTGTACTGAGGCCAGCAGCAGAGAAAGAGCAAGGGCAGGGGCAAGGGGCCTATATAATCCCCAAGGCTATACCACCAATAACTTGTCTCCTCCAGTCACACCCTACATGCCTATATAATAACACCATATATATATATATATATATATATATATATATATATATATATATATATACAAATTATTAATCTATCAATAAAACTTATCTGCTGATGAAACTAAAACTTCACAATTCAATTATGTCACCTCTGACCATTTTCAAATTAACAATGCATGACCTTTTTGCAGGGGACATTTTATATCCAAACCACAAAATGAGCTCAGTTTTCTCAGCACAACTGGAACATGCCGTGAGTTGGTACCTGCCCTTCTACTGGTGAATTTTTGCCACTAATCCAGGTTCTGAAGGTGGCAGAAGACCATGGGTGGAGCCTGGGACACTGTACCATAGACTCCTTCACCTAGAGAGTTGGTGATGCTGGAAAGGGACAGGAAGTGTGACCCAGGCTTTTAGCCATCTTGGCCCAGCTTCTTTTAGGATCCCCTAAGCATCCCTTGGTACCTCCATGGTAATGCCTAACCAATTCAGGTTTCCACAAACTCTCCTACTAACCAGAATCTCCAGAATGAGAGAAGATGGAAATCAGTGAGACAGGTATACTAAGGCAGATATGCTTTGTTTCTTAATAACTTGGAACACATGTTTGTACCAAGATGATTAAAAGTAACAGGTGAGCCGGGCGTGGTGGCGCACACTTGTAATCCCCGCACTTGGGAGGCAGAGACAGGAGGATCGCGCAGGTTCGAAGCCAGCCTTGCACGCTGGCTTAGGAGACCATGTTTCCAAATAAAAATGTAAAAATAGGTGTGGGAGTATAGCCCGGAGGTAGAAGGGCTTCCAGGAACCCCAGTACCACCAAAAAAAGTAACATTCACATGGGACTTCATTCTCCAGTGACCTTCTGTCCAATGGTCTGAAGTATCTCAAAGAGTGATAGAATTTGGACATGAACTCTTTTGTTGGCCAGGCTAAGATTTGCTCCAACAAAATCCAGTCCTGCACTCTTGACTGTAGAATTCTCAGTTTCACTTTCTTTCTCTGTTTTTCTCTCTTGTCCTTTGTTTCTTTTTTTAAAATTTGGGTCCTTAGCTGGGTATGCTGGCACATACTTGTACTCTCAGCATTTGGGAGGCTGATACAGGAGGATCAAAAAAAAAAAGAAAAAGAAAAGACTACTTCAAGTATGTTTTAGATGTAGTGTACCAGTTTATTTCTCTAGGTTTTTTTTCCAGCCAGAACTTTGGCCTATAGACTTGGTTTGAACCAGGTTTTTATTATTATTATTTGGTACTGGGGAAGTAACCCAGGGGCATTCTACCTCTGAGCTACACACCCAGCCCTATTTTTATTCTTTATTTTGAAACAGGGTCTCACTGAGTTGCAGAGGGCCTCCCTAAATAGCTGAGGCTGGTTGTGAACCAGGATCCTCCTGTCTCAGCCTCCTGAATGCTGGGATTACAAGTGTACGCCACCAAGCCCGGCTTCTTGAGGTAGTCTTGAAAGACAGTAGACACCTGGCCTGGGGTCCCATGGGAAAAGGAGTTTCAAAGCTTACTGAAAATAGGAGATGTCACTCTCTCAACCCCTACCACCATTTCTCTCTGGGGTATTCTTTGTGCCCTTGGAAGATACCTTGTTATTTGGGAGCTTCTTCCAGGCCTTTCATTTCCTGCCCCACCTAGTCTCAGCTTGTGCCCACAAATTGAACCATCCCATTTGTCAATCAGCTATGGCCTTTTCTCTTTTTCAGCTGTTTGTAAAAGGCCCACCCCTTATGGCCATAGGTGTGAGGTGGGGAAGAGATATCAGTTTAAATGTGATAGGTGATATGGGGGTCCAAGCAACTTGCTCATGTAGTTACTTGTGCCCTCTAACCCTGAACAGGCTTGAACAGGCTGACACTCTCATCCCTGCTGCTCTCAGCCATCTGGTGGGAGCAGCACAAGAGGAAGCATGGCCTCTGCACAATGCAGCTGTGGCTGCCAAGCAACTTTGCCCTTGATAGCAGCTTCTCATATGGAGATCTGACAGGCATACCTTCATGGCCACCACACAAGCATACCTGTCTATTGCAAATGTTGTTCTATCTCTATAGCAAAACAGGATTTTTAGCCTAATTACTCTAGTTTGGTGTGGGCCAAAGGCTAGGGAGGGTTGCCATCCTGATACACTCCTCAGAGAGGAATATGTGGATCATTTGGTAAAGGAAGTGAGATTCCCACCTTCCATCTCCCATCTTTCCCAGATTCCCACCTTCTCACTTCTTATCTTTCTAATAAAGAAAGGACTCTAAATCTAGCATACCTCCAGACAGTAGCTAACTACATGGAAATGCCCAGTTTGGTATGGGACAATTAGTCAGGGGAAGTTAGGTGCTGCTATGGTGACAATCCCCAAATCCAAGTGACTTAACAAAAATGTTTCAGTCAGTATTCACTGCTGTGACCCAAAATACCTGATGACTACAAGTTAGATGAAGGAAGAATTCTTTGCTTACAGTTATGGAAGTTTCAGAGTTTTCAGTCAATTTTAGGCTGGATCACATCTACAGGGCTCAGGACATAGCAATGGGAAATAGAGTGAGCTAGTAGAGAGGGCAGATCATATATAATCCATAAGGCTGCACTGCCAATGACCTACATCCTCTAGCCACATCTTACCTACTTATGTTACCACCCAATAACTCTATTCATCCATCAATGGAGTTAACCACTGATGAAATTAAACCCTCATGATTTCATTATATCATCACTGAAAAATTGACCAATATATGAGCTCTTCCAGGGAAAATTCTATATCCAAACTCTAATACTGTGTATCCAATGAAGGTCATCAGAGATATGTCTGTTCATTATAACTACTCAGGGACAAGGTGGCAGAGGCATCATTAACCTGTGTTTCTATAATCATTGTATGGGGGAAGGAGAACTAAAAGGTCTTCTACTAGCAATTAAATACTGCAACCAGAAAAGGGCATACCTCATTTCCACTCACAACTCATTAGCAAGAATAACATAGTCCAACTCAACTATAAGGAGCCAGTACATTCAATTTGCTGTGTACCCAGGAGGAGTGAATCACCTATTACTAGTAACAACCATGTGTATTTTCCCTTAAGCCTTGAGGAGATGTTGCTTGACACACAAGGCAGCAACATATGTTGAAGTTCAAAAAGCATTGCCATTCATCTGTGACAGTGGCTGCAGTTCCTGAAGGAGGACATTCTGGCCTCTAGAAGAAGTTGCCCCCTCCCTGTGGATGGGACTCCAATTTATCTTTCAAGTGACTCTGGATCAATCATCACCCTTACCTATGGCAGTCTTCACTAGCAAAACCTCACATGTCCATGGTACGTGTGTGGGTACTGTGTCCAAGCAGAGCTTTTCTGTGATTCTCTTCATCCCTTACCTCCAAGAAAAGCAAATCCTTCCCTTTTCTATTTTGGATTGGCTATACTACCAAAGTCCCAAAAGCCATGGGGGCTGAAGCTGAAACTCTCAAGTATCTCCAATTTTGGGAATAGGGCTTCCTAGTCTGAGTTTTCCACCTTAGCATCTGAGGTGGTGTATTAGTCAGGATAATCCAGAAAGAACCAATCAGATATAGCAAGACAGATGACAGCGCATTTATTAGGGGAATTTGTAATTATAGAGGCTAAAAAGTTCTCCCCATAAGCCATCTGTAACCTAAAGAACTAGGGAATTCATCAGCTTTGCTCAGTCCAAGCTTAAAGACCACAGAACCAAGGAAGCTAATAGGGAAAGACTCAGTCTGAGATTTAAGTCCTGAAAATCCAGGAGACCTTCAGTTCAAGTCCTGTAGTCCAAAGGCCAGAGAGCCTGCAGTTCTGTTTTCCGAGGGCAGTAGAAGGGTGTTCTAGCTCCAGAATAAAGAGCAAGAGAAACTTCGCCTTTCCTCTGCTTTTTTTGTTCTATCTGGACCTCAGCCAATCAGATGTGTTAGTCTGGATCGGACTGTCCCCTGAAAGTTCATGTGCTGAAGGATTTGGGCCCAGTAAATCCATATTCAGAGGCAGGACATTTGGAAAGAGATTGGATCAGAAAGACTCAAACTCATCAATGGATTGATCCATCGATGGGTTATAATTGACTGGAATATTAGGAGTGGTGAAAACAATAGGAGGTGGAACCTAGTTGGAGGGAGTAGGTCCTTGAGGCCATCCCTTGGATACTACATCTGGTCCCCAACTCCTTTCACTGTCTCTCTGCACTTTCTGGCTGCCATGAGATAAGCATCTTTCTATGTATTGCCTTTATGCCATCATGTCCTGCCTCCCTATATGTCCAAAGCAATGGAGCCAGTTGATCATGGACTGAAATCTCTGAATCCATGAGGCAAAACAAACCTTTACTACTTCCATTGAATTCTGTCAAAACATTTTGTCACAGTAATGAAAAGCTAACTAACACATTGGGTAAAGGTAAATTTTCCTTATTCAATCCACTCATTCAAATAGTAGTCTATTCTGGAAACACCCTCACATACACACCCAGAAATGATGCTTTACTGGCTTTCTGGGAATTCCTTAATCTAGTCAACTTGGCACTGAAATTTTGCGAACAAATGTTGTATATCCCATTCTGGCTACAAAAAGGGGTGGCTAACTACACCTAAGGCACTAAAGCTTAAGATTAGGAAAAGTGCAAACCTCACAACAGCTGAGTTGGTCCTCAGCAGAGCATATCTAGAGATAGCCCAAACTGTCTGTGAAATCTCTGACAAAACCATTAAGCTGGTTTTGGTGACGTATGCTTGTAATACCAGCTGTTGGGAGGCTGAGACAGGAGGATCATGCAGGTTTGAAGCCAGCCTCAGCTACTTAGTGAGGCTCTCTGCAGCTTAGTGAGACCCTGATTTCAAATAAAATATAAAATAGGTCTGGTCGTATAGCCCGGAGGTCAAAAGCCCCTGAGATCTATCCACAGTACCACAAAAAATATAAATCAACTTATTTTGGAATCCTGGAATTCCTCAATTCTGCTGAAGGATCTTTCTAAAGTGAGGGTGGCTAATCCAGGCACAATGGCACATGCCTGTAATTCCAGTGCTAGGAGGCTGAGACAGGAGGAGCTTAGATTTGAGGCCAGCCTTGGCAACTGAGTGAAGCCCTCAGCAACTTAACAGGACCTTATTTTATTTTATTTTATTTTATTTTATTTTATTTTATTTTTTGTGGTACTGGGGATGGAACCCAGGGGCATTCTACCTCCGAGTTAAAAAAATAAAAATAAAAAAGAGTGAAAGCAGCTAAAAGAAAGTATATAGAGCAGTATATAGAGCAGAGACAGGGACAGGCATCTGAGATATCAAGTACCATGAGTACATGAGATGTTCAAGATGGTGCCCTTCCAAGGATGTGAAGAAAATGAAACCCTTATACACTGTTGGCAGGAATATATATTAGTATAGTCACTAAGAAAAACAGTATGGAGGTTCCTCAAAAGACTAAAAATAGTACTACTGTATAATCCAACTATACCTCTCCTGAGGCAATGAGGTTAGCATGCACACAAAGGCAATGGAATCAGCATACAAAAGAAACATCTGTATATCTTTGTTTTTTATAGCACTATTCACAAGAGCCAAGATATGAAATCAGGCTAGATGCCCAACAGATGAATGGATAAAGAAAATTTAGTATATATACACAGTGGAATATTATTCAGCAATAAAGAAGAAAAATTTCTGTCATTTTGCAGGAAAGTGGATGGGACTGGAGGACATCATGTTTACCCAAATAAGCCAGATACAGACAAGTCCCATGTTTTCTCTCAAATTTGGAAGCAAAAAAAAATTAAAAAAATATGTCCTGAAAGTAGAAGAGAGAAAATTAGGGACTGAGAATGGGGTTGGGAGAGGGGAGAGAGAGAAGAGAGAGCCAGAGAGGCTAGAAAGGAGAGTGAAAGATCAGTGCATGATACATTCATGTGTGGAAATGTCACAGTGAAACCCCTGAATTTGTACAATTCATAAACATAAAGAAATAAATAATATTTACAAATGGCACCCTTCCTCTACAAGGTACCTCAGCTCATTGCCCTGTGGGTGACCATTTTGGGTGACCCCATTGTGATTCACAAACTGACCACCAGCCTAAAGCCCTCTCAACCAGAAACTCCAAATCCTATCTTAACAATAGAGGCTCTTTATTAAGGTACTTCCCTGACAAATCCTATCCAGACTGATAGCAATTCATGTGTTAGAGGAGGATCCCCTCTTGCTGGCATCCCTAGAGGCCCCTAGCCACAATGGAAATAGCTCAGGGCCATCCCATAATACCTACCCTCTCTGCATTTAGAGTGGAATGTCTTTGACCTCAGGAAGGAGAGAAATTCCTCCCTTGCCCTAAGTACTCCAAGTCTCAGAAACAGGAGTCTACAGAAAGGGTTTTCTACAAGAGTAGATTGTGCAAATGAGGAAAAAGGAAATTCCTAAGCCCCCAAATTACAGCCCTATCAGGAGCAATCACCCAGGTGAAAAGAAGGCAGGACTCTGACCCAGGCACATATGGAAAACCTGGTACTGCCATTAAGTTTGTAAATGAGTCTGTTGAGGGTGGCAGCCCAGCATCCCTTGTTCGGAGGGTTCTGGAATGGACAGGGCCCTCTCTGGAGTGTTATGTCATACTACAGGGCTCCATAGGCCAGCAGGGGGTGCTATGTGAGGGAGAACAAACAGATCACTGGTTCAAGTAGCTTTCTTCCAGGCCACTTCTCGGTGCCAGGTCCTGAACTTTGAAAGCCCATGAAGATAGCAAGGTCATCTATGCCAGGATGAGGGGCAAAAGGAGCTGCTATTTTCTTTCTTCTCCTCCTCCATTTGGTTCATTATCATCTGCCATCCTGAAACAAACCAACTCCACCAACCTGATCTTTCATTATTTTCCCTTCCAGCATTATCCATGCCCTACTTGACCCACATTGCTGTTTCTCTAGATGACAGAAACAGAAAGTCACATTTTACCAGTTTAGATTATTTCATGTACGGTTTTAAACTTTTATAAGCATTTTAAAATTGGATCTTTAATCCCTCTGCAATTGACATTTGTGTGGCATCTTTTCTATATGGAAATCCAGTTGTTTCATTGTAGTTTATTTAAAAAGACTTATTTCCCCCCACCATTCTGCATTTGCACCTGTTTTATCCATCAGAGCTCCATATTTAAGCATGTCCATTTCAGTACTCTAACTCCACTGGTCTACTTGTCAACAACTGCACCATACCAGAAAATTAAATGTGAGAGTATTATAATCATTCATATCTGGTAGGGTAACTCCTTTTATCTTCTATTCTTTTTAATTTATTTTAATCTACCTTCAACTTATACCCCTCAACCCTTATTTTTGTGTGTGTTACTGGGCTTCCTGGAAACCCTTCTACCTCCGGGCTACACTCCCAGACCTATTTTATATTTTTATTTGGAAACAGGGTCTCTTAAGCCAGCGCGGCTGGCTTTGAACCTGGGCGATCCTCCTGTCTCTGCCTCCCAACTGCAGGGATTACAAGCCTGTGCCACCGCCCGGCGAAACAGGGTCTCTTAAGCCAGCGAGGCTGGCTTCGAACCAGCACGATCCTCCTGTCTCTGCCTCCCAAGCATGGGTATTACAAGCGTGCGCCACCACGCCCGGCCCCCTCACACCTTTTTAATTTTCATTTTGAAAACTTAGGGCCTCTCTAGGCTGCTGAGGCTGGCTTAAAGCCTACAATCTTCCTGTCTCAGCCTCCAAAGTACTGGGATTACATGCATGCACCAACATGCCTGGCTCTTATCTATAATTACCTCAGGAGTATTTTGGCTATGCTTGGCCTATTGCATGCCAATTTAAATTCTGTTATCATCAGGTCACATTCCACATGCATAAATTAACATGTTCACCCACAAAGCCTCTGGAACATTTTATTTGATTGCAAATCAATCAATAGGTTAAATTCTGGAAAGTTAACATGTTTATATTATTAAATCCTCATATCCATGATAATACTTTATATTGATGTAAGTGTTCATTAATTTATGTAAGTCGTAGTTTTTTACTTTCCATACAGTTCTTAAACATTCTTTGCCTAAATTTATTAGATATTTAGTATTTTGGTATGATAGTATGATAGCTTACAAGTTACATTTTGTTTACTTTTATTTTCATTTCGTACCATTTATTGCTGCTGAAAATTTTTTTATATATTCATGGCATAACCAGTTACCTTTATATGCACTTACTATTTGGATGGTTTAACCTTAGCTCTTTCATTTTATTTATTGGATACAGGAGATTGAACCCAGGAACAATATACCTCTGAGCAACTCCCCCAGCTCTAGTTAATTTCTTATTTTTGAAGCAGGGTCTTGCTAATTTGCTGAAGGCCTCACAAAGTTGCTGAGGCTGGCCTCAAAACCTGTGATTCTTCTGTCTCAGTCTCCTAAGTACTGAGATTACAGACATGCACTACCGTTTCCAGCTAGTTTAACCTTAGTTCTTTTGGGGATTCCTTGCATAAAATTTAATCATCCGTTGATCACAAGACACTCTGTTTCTCATTTTCTGATCCCTATCTCTTTTATTTCTTCTGCTTACCATTAATACTGCATAGTATTACTATCAAGATATCAAACAAATGGCAATAACAGGAATCTTTGTGTAACTCACAATTTCAAAGTAAAAGCTTTAAACTTTCTCCACAGAAGTCGTGATGTTTGCTGTAGATTTTCATATATATCCTTTCTAACTGGTTAAATTTTCTCTTTCATTTTCTAAACCTTTATGTTAAAAGTTTAAGATTTGTGAAAAATCACCAAAATAACAGAGTTCCCACATGTCCCACATTCAGTTTCTCCCACTATTAATATCTCAGTCAGGTATATTTGTCACAACTAATGAACCAATCTTGATAAAATGTTATCAATAAAATACCCACCTTGTTTATATTTCCTTAGTTTTACCTAATGTTCTCTTTCCATTCCAGTATCCCATACAGGATTCTACATATTTTGCTATGGTGTGTCTTTTGGTTCCTCTTGGTTGGGAGTTTCTTAGGCATTCCCTTGTTTTTGATGGCCTTGAGAGTCTTGCAGAATACCAGTCAGGTAAATTGTAGAAAACTCCTCTCTAGAAATTTTTTGGTTTTGATCATGAGGAGATAGGAATTATGGGTCTAGGGAGGGGAAGACAATAGAGGTAAATCACTACTCCTGTCACATCAAAGCAAGAATAGTTCGTATCAAAAATGACTGATCGCCGGGTGTGGTGGCACACACTTGTAATCCCCATGTTTGGGAGGCTGAGACAGGAGGATCGCACAGGTTCGAAGCCAGCCTCAGCTACTTAGTGAGGCTCTCAGCAGTTTAGTGAGATGCTGTTTCCAAATAAAATAGAAAATAGGTCTGGGAGTATAACTCGGAGGTAGAAAGTCTCTGGGTCCCACCCCCAGTACCAACAAAAAAAAAATGACATCACTGTTTATGATAATCTTGAACACCTGGTGAACTCCTATGAAATAACTGCCCCCCCATTCTCACACTACTGTCTTTAGAAGGAAGTCACAATGCACAGCCCACATGCAAGGAGCAAGAAGTATCTGCATAAATGATTTATAATTCTTCTGCACAGGAGAATTTTCTATCTCCCCTATTTCCTCTTTTTTCAGTCATTTATTTATGTCAACATGAACTTATAGATATATATTTCATACTTTGAAAGCAACATTTTTTTGGTACTGGATATGGAACCCAGGGGCATTCTACCTCCAAGCTTCTATTTTTTATTCTTTTATTTTGAAACAGGGTCTCACTGAGTTGCAAAGAGCTTCACTAAGTAGCTGGGGCTGGCTGTGAACCGCGATCCTCCTATCTCAGCCTCCCAAATGCCGGTCAGGACTCCAAGCGTGAGCCACCACACCCAGACACATTTATTTTTATTATTAGTATAAGTTGACTCTTGTCAAATACATTTATGCATCAGTTTAGATAGGATTTGTCTCATTTGGTCCCTCAGTGTAGGTAGTGAATCCTCAGTCTATTTGCCCCTAGATCTATCCCACAATTTGAGAGGGACATTGGGGATTGAACATGGGTGGGGGATTCTACCTCTGAACTACACCTCCAGCCCTTTTTGATGGGCAGTGTTCTGGTATTGGAAAATTGCTTTGGTATTAATTTCAAAATGTAAAAAGTAGTTAGGGCCTGGGTGCTGCACAGACACTCGGGCAGGGAGCAGCGGGAGGCAGAGTTCACAGCATCAAGAGTGATTAGCAAGTACACAAAAGAGTTGTAGCCCAGGGCCTTCATATTTTAAAAACAAGTTTACATAATAAATTACTTCTAGAAGATAGGCTAAAACTCCCCAAGGAAACAGGAGGATGGTACAGGCCTTCCTCAAACAGGGCAGATACCATGTGACCCCTGACTTTAGAAACCAAGTCACACATCTTGGTCTTAACAAAGTCCTGCACTGGAAACAGGGGCAGGCCCACACCTGCATCAGGACAGGAAGAGGGCTTTTGTCAAGCAGGATGAGAGATAGTAAATCCTCATAATCCTATCAAAAGGCTTGTACCAGAGATAATGGGTGGGTCCACACCTAGTAGGGTCAGGAAGACTATTGGTTAAGCAAGATTTAAGATAATGAATCTTTATATAAAACCTGTTCTATATCCAAAAACCTCAGTGTCATATTTGCAAGGCATTCCACTACATCCCTCTGATGTAATGCTTTAATATTCTGACCTTTCTTTCTGCCTTTGTAATAATAAAAATTACTTATGCTTACAGTGGTATAATTCTGGCTAATTTTTTCTAAATTAGCTAAGAACAAGAACCCACGGCTCCATCTCACACCGTTACAGTTTTGGCACCGCTACAGTTTGGCTCCCAACATGGGGATACATCTGGCTTCAGTACACTTTTATTTTTTAAATCTTGAAACAGGGTCTCGCTACATTGTTGAGGCTGGCGTTGAACTTGATATCCCCCAGTCTCAGCCTCCCAAGTACTGAGATTACAGGCATGCACCACCACACTTGGATCATCTGTCATTATTTCCCTGCTCAACTCTCCAGTTTACAGGAGTTGACCCTATAGACTCCAATGAAATTGACCCCACGGCTCACCAACATTTGGTTGCAAGTTTGATTTCTCAGAAGGACCAACCCTATCAGCACCTTAATCTAACACTTCTAGCCTCTAGATTACTGAGGCAAGAAGTTTCTGTTGAAGCCACCTAGTATGGCACTTTGTTATGGCAGTCCTAGCAAACTCATTCGCATATAGGGTCTGAAATTATCAACACCATTGTATTCATCCCACACCATTCCCACTCCTCCCAATCTGAATCACACTTTCTGTCTTCTGATCCATTTCTCTTCTCATAATTTCATCACATCTTTCAGGCAAACAAAAGAAAGATCTTGTGACAAAGCATTAGAGGCAGACCTAAAGAAATATGTCAAAATGGAAAATATGGATGAAAATATTTAGATGACTACAATAAGAAAGAAATAATAATGTGAACTCAAAACATTTGGGGGATTTTCTATTTTTCTTTGGAAGCCAATTCTTCCTAGGTTCTAGCATTTGAGAAGCCTTAGCACTTTCCCATATTGCAGTGCTCTTCCTCTGGTCTTCTTCTAGATTCACTCCCATCCACCCTCTGGAACCTTGTCCTGCTGCCCAGCTCTTCATGACTCCATCCTCTGAGGGTTGCACTTTGCTCCCAGTCTAACAGTCCAGAATCACCTGCCACCCATAGCATAGAGCACTTCTACTCCTGGAAGGAGTCCTCTGCCTGCCCTCTTCCTCACCTAGAGACCCTCTGATAGCAAAAATCCCTAATCTTCAGACACTGATCATCCTATTTGATATCTTCATGACAGTCTCAAAATGTTTTCCAAATGAGCTGGTGTGGAGTCTAATTTGGCACACAATGTACCAGTTCCTGGAATATAGTCCTAAATTAGAGGATTTGATCCAGGTGCTGGTAGATTTGATGTCTTCCGAGGGCCCTTTTCCTGGCTTGTAGATGGATGCCTTCTTTGTGTCTCCTTACATGAGAGAGATCAAGTAAGTTCTCTGGAGTTTTTTCTTATATGGAGATTAATTCTGGCATGAGGTTTCCACCCTCAGTTCTCAAATTATGTTATTTACACCTATAAAAACCCAGCTGGGATTCTCATTATCTTTGAAAGTATAGATCAATTCAGTGATAACTGACATCTTCACCATGTTGAGTCTGTGAGTCTATAACACAATATCTAGTTATTTGTTCTTTATTTAGGTCTTACTTGACTTCTTCCACTAGTGTTTTGCTGCTTTCTGCATACAGATGTTATGCATGCTTCATCCGATTTATCTCTGAGTATTATCTTTTGGGAGTTATTGAAATTGTACTTTTTAAGTTTTGGATTCTTATTTGTATTGCAGTTGTGTGTAAATATGATTAATTTTTATGTATTGACCTTTTATTTTGCAACTTTGTTAAATCCATTTTGATTTCCTAGAGATTTTCCCTGGCTCTCTCAAAGCTGCCAGATGTGAAAAAAGTGCAGTGGGTACAGAAGCCAGCAGGCAAATCCCTTACCTTCCCAAAGGTTTTCTGTGTACCTAGTGCTCAGTTCATTGAGGAGATCATGGGCTAGCCAGCCAGGGACCTGCCTACTCAGCTTGAGATACTCCAAGAAGTAAAGATTAGAGTCCTGATACTTTCTTTGCAGCAGAAAGAAAACTAAGGACAGTCGTGCCTGGTACCTACTGTGTGCTGGACTCAAACAGGTACCCAAGAAAGCTAGCAGGATTGAGGAGAGGCAGCATCATGCCTCATTCTTGACTAAGGCAAGATCTCATTCTGCTCCCTTTTGTCTTGGGCCCACAGCAGCGATAGCCTTGACTCTGGGTATACTCCAGATAAAATAGTAAGAAGAAAAAAGTGGGAAGAGAGGGGAGGAAGAGTATCCCTGACCTCAAGACTGTCTAACAAGACTGATGAAATAGCTCAGCTAGATTCAAGAAGAAAGAAAAGAGCAGCAATCCTTTGTCTGTGAGAGTGAGTTCCTACAGTTGTTAGTTTCTGCTGTGATTGTATTTCAAAGACAGAGATCAAATTTAGTAATGTTCTGAAAGGGAAAAGTGAGAATCTCAAAAAAGCAGAGAGTACAAAAGTCAGACTTGACCTGGCTCTCTGAAGTATATGCAGGGCATGCGTGCGCGCGCGCGGGCGCGCGCACACACACACACACACACACACACACACACACACACCTCCCAGGCTGTACAAAATGAAATGAGACCTTTTAGTCCCGTTACCTTTCAGGACTATCTACACTGTGGAAAAATCAGATTCAGACATGATATCTGAATGTCTCCACTCACTGCTTCCTCATCCCAACAGCTAGACATGAATGAAAAGAATCTGAAATATAAGATAGGCTAGTAAAGAGATATCTAGTCGTCCTTGGTCCAAAAACAAGATGGAAGAAATTAAATAAATACTTCCCACTTTGAATATAAAGCCAGCCAGTGGGGGGGGGGGTGGAGTGGGAAAAAACTGGAGAGGGAGAAAGCAAGACCCACAGTTGAGGACCCCACCTGATTCCTATGTGATAACTTTCTACTACCACCACCACCACCACCACCACCACCACCAGCATCACCCCATCCCATATCTGCATTTCTCACAGTCTGGGATAATCACAAAGTGAGCCCCAGTGGACTAAAGGGAAAGTCCAACCTTGATTAAGGTCAATTACCAAGAACCATTTGAAACTGCCATCTGAAAAATTAGTTTAGCCCTATTTTGTTTTACAAAAGGTAAGGGAGGGAGGGAATTAGGAAGTGAGGAAGAGAAAGAGGGAAGGAGAGAATGAAGAAACATTTTTAAAAGAACCATGAGACAGCCAGGCATAGTGGTGCACACATATAATCCTGGTACTTGGGAGGCTGAGACAGAAGGATCACAGGTTCAAGGCCAAACTCAGCAACTTAATGAGAATCTGTTTCAAAATTTAAAAAGGCTGGGAGTGTAGCTCAGTGGTAGAGTGTCCCTGGGTTACATCCCCAGTACCTCCCAAACAAGTACTATGAAGCAAATAAGTGAAAAGAAAGGGCCTCCCTTTTGGGGGCATGGGGAGTACTAAGGATTGAACTCAGAAGCATTCTACCTCCAAATTACATCCCTAGCCCTATTTTAGTTTTCATTTTATTTTTTTATATTTTTATTGGTGCATTGTAATCATATATCACATTGGAATAAAAGACTTGAGAGGATATAAAAGCACACATCATCCAATTAGCCCTCATCCAATCCCCATCCCATTCCCTCCCCCTCCCTCGATCCCATGCTTGATTGGTGATTATCTTTGATACATTTGTTTATATAATTCCTGGGTTTTAAAGAGGTCCCATCCTCCCCCATCCCATCCCCTTTGATTGATCACCTTAATTGCTTCCCTATAGGGTCCTTTCTATAACTTGACCTCCTCCTTTTATCCCTTTCCTCCTCATTTTTGCTAATTAGGGGAAGCATCTGGTTTTTATTTTCTGTGATATTTCTCTGTGCATGCCGCATTGCAAGTTCCGATCCCACTCTTGATGGCCCCTGTAGTGGCCTGGCCACCCGGAGGACTCTGATCCTGACCTCACTGGCTCCAGCACCGGCCTTGCCTCATGGGAGGCCCCAATTCTGGCCTCGCTGCGCCCCACACCAGCCTAACCCCTCAACTGGCTCCAATCCCGGCCTCGGAGGCCCCAGCACCAGCCTTGCCTTAAGGCAGGCTCCGATTCTAGCCTCGCTGAACCTGACACCAGCCTAACCCCTTGGCAGGCTCCTATCGCTCCAATCCAGGCCTCGGAGGCCCCAGCACCAGCCTTGCCTCATGGCAGGCTCCGATCCCAGCCTCACTGGCCCCCAGCACCAGCCTAACACCTTGGTAGACTCCGATTCCAGCCTTGGAGGCCTCAGTAGCAGCCTTACCACATGGCAAGTTCTGATCCCAGCCTCGCTGGCCCCGGCACCAACCTAACCCTTTTAGTTTTCATTTTAAAACAGGTTCTCACTAAGTTCCTGAGGGCCTCACTAAGTTGCTGAGGCTGGCCTCAAATCTGTGATCCATCTGTCTCAGTCTCCCGAGTTCCATATACAGCATCCTTAAAATAACAAAGTTGTCAAGATGGAGAAGACACAATTGGTTTCTAGGGGTTAAAAGGTTTGGGGAGAGTTAGAGCAGTGAGTGTGATTAGAAGTAACACAAAAAATTATTTGAAGGGGGAATGTAGGCATCTACTTTTGACAACATATTTAAAAAGATACTCTGAACATCGCTTATTAGGAAAACAAATATCTGCCTTCTGTCACCATATCTCATTTTGTATTTTTAAAAGATTTGTATAGCCGGGCGTGGTGGCGCACGCTTGTAATCCCCGCGCTTGGGAGGCGGAGACAGGAGAATCGCGCTGGTTCAGAGCAAGCCTCGCTGGCTTAAGAGACCCTGTTTCCAAATTTAAAAAAATATAAAATAGGTCTGGGAGTATAGCCTGGAGGTAGAAGGGCTTCCAGGAACCCCAGTACCAAAAAAAAAAAAAAAAAAAAAGATTTGTATAATTGCCTACCGGCACCATACCTGCATCACATGGTAGGTACATGTTTAATATTTTTAGAAACTGCTAAAATGTTTTGAAAAATAACTGATATTTTGCATTCTCACTAGTTGCGTATGTGATTTCCACTGCACCAAATTATCACTGACACCCGGTGTGACCAGGCTTTGCAATATGAGCCATACTAATTGTAAGTAGCTGTATAACATTGTGGCTTTGATTGCATTTCCTTGATGATTAATGATAGTGTGCTCTTAATCGGTGAATATTGGCCATCTGTATGTATTTTTTGGACAATCACTCAAATTTTCTGCTCATGTTTAAATGGGGTGTTTTATTCTTTCTAATTGTGTTTTAGAGTTCTTTATATATTTGAGACACATAGCCTTTAACAAATGTGTGATTTCAAAATATTGTATCCTAGTGTGTAAGGTGTCTTTTCACTCTAACAATGTCTCTTAAAAATATTAAACTGGGCTGGGCGTGGTGGTGCACACTTGTAATCCCCACGTTTGGAAGGCAGAGACAGGAGGATCACGCAGGTTCTTAAGCAGCCCTGCTGGCTTAAGAGACCCTGTTTCCAAATAAAAATATTTAAAAAAATAGATCTGGGAGTGTAGCCCGGAGGTATAGGGGCTTCCAGGAACCCCAGTACCACCAAAAAAAAAAAAAAATTTAACTGGGTATCAGGTATGATGGCACATGCCTGTAATCCCAGGATTTGGGAGGCTGAGGCAGGAGGACCACAGGTTCAAGCCAGCCTCAAGAGCTTAGAAAGGCCCTCAGTGACAAAGCAGTGAAACCCTGTTTCAAAATAAGAAATAAAATAGAGCTAGGGCTATAGCTCAGAGTTAGAATGCCCCTAGGTTCAACTTCTAGTACCACAAAAAAGAGAAGACCTTAATTTGAATAAACTCTAATTTATAATTTTTTAAATTAATGAATTGGGCTATTTTGCTGTATATGAAAAATTATTGACTTTTATTTTCCTGTCTGTTGTAGAAGTTTTATAAATTTGTTTTTATATTTAAATTTATAATTTATTTTGAGTTATACTTTATATAATTTGAGGCATGAACTGAATATACTTTTTGCATATGGATATATGATTTTTCCACAGCCAGATGTTAAAAGGTAACTTCTACTTCTTCCACTAATCTTTCTTTGCATATATATATATATATATATATATATATATATATATATATATAGTTTATTTCTGGATTCTCTGTTCTGTTCCATTGATGTATTCCTATAGCTATGTCATTAACACACTGTAAAGATTATTCTTATTTTACCAGAAGCCTTTAAATCATATAGCTTAAAATCCCCCCCCCCCCTCTCTGCAGTATTGGGGATGGAACCCAGGGGCATTCTACCTCTAAGCTACACTCCCAACCCTATTTTTTAAGTCTTTTTTTTTATTTTGGAAACAGGGTCTCACTGAGTTGTGAAGGGCCTTGCTAAGTAGCTGAAGCTGTCCACAAACCCGATCCTCCAGTCTCAGCCACTCAAATGCTGGGATTACAAGTATGCGCCACCACACCCGGCCCTCTTATTTTTACAATACGTTTTAGCTATGTAGGTCCATCTTTTCCATATGAATATTACCATCTGCCTGTCATTTCCTATTAAAAAATCTTCTGGATTTTGGTTGGAATTACATAAAGTCTATCAATAAATTTGGGAATAATTAATATCTTAATAATGTTGAGACCTTCAAGGTTCAAACAAAATATATATCTCTATATATTTAGCTCTTTTACTTTGGAGATGCTGGGGATTGACTCCATGGCCTCAAACATGTTAAGCAAACATTCTGCCACTAAGCTACATCCTCAGCCCTTTTTCATTCTGATTTGAGATAGGGTTTTGCTAAAATTGCCCAGTTTGGCCTCAGGCTCGGGATTCTCCTGCCCAAGTAGCTGGGATTACAGGCATGTGCCACCAATCCTAGATTATTTAGGTCTTTTTTTTAACATTTGTAGTTTATAGTGTATAAATGTTTATTTTGTTGGGCTTATAACTTTATATTTTCTTTTTTCTTTTCTTTTTTTTTTTTTTTTTTTTTTTTTTTTTTGCTTTTTGCAGTACTAGGGATTGAACTCAGGGGACTTCTACCTTCGAGCTCCACATCCAGCCCTAGTTTTTATTCTTTATTTTGAAACAGGGTCGCACTAAATTGGAAAGGGCCTCACTAAGTAGATGAGGCTGACTGTGAACCTGCGATCCTCCTGTTTCAGCCTCCAAAGTACTGGGATTACAAGTGTGTAACACCACACCCAACTATACTTCATATTTTCTAAAGATATTTTAAATTTACTGTTATTAATTTTAATTTTTTATTTTATTAAAATATTTCAATTATGTATCATAGTGAGGTTCACTGTGATGAAAACATGTGCACACACAGCTCTACATCCCACCTTGCTCATCCTTCTTCCCTCCCAACATGTGTTAGTTGTACCAGTATTGGGAATAGCCTAGGAAGATTTAAGAAAGCTCTGATTATTAAAAAATATATTTCAAAAATAATTGGGTAAAAATGGCAGACCTGGGGAAAGACTTGGTTTCCGTTTCTTCAGTCAGGAAGCAAACAGCTATTGAGACTTAAATTGACTTAGCTAAAAGTAATTAGCAAGTCCATAGGAGAAGGGGCTAGGACTTCCTCTTTCTAAAGACAGATCTACATAATAATTGGATAATCTAGGATGGGAGGACTGGTGTCCACCTTCCTGAAAGGAAAGGAGAAAGTAAGGGGAGGAAACTTACAGGGACTTTTACTATGTCAGAAACAAGATGGAGGATGTCGTGTATAAAAAGTCTGTTCCATGTTTTGTACTTTGGTGATTTCATTCGAAGCACCCCCTTGGGGTGCTCAGGACAAGAACCCACGGTTTTTGTGGGCTTTGGGAGGGAATTATTCCCAGGGGTCTAACAAAAGTCCCTGGGGACTGTAACATTTTTTCTCAAAACCGTAACATTGGTGAAATTGGTAATAATGCCATCATACATTGCTATAGTATTATCTAAACTTTCCTTCTTCAGTCATCTCTCTTCCCCTCCCTAATCCCCTTCCATGACTCTACAGGTCTCTCTTCACGTTATTTAAAGTTCCTTATGTTTTCTATTTTCTCTCTAGCTTCCACATATGGGAAAAAATATACAATACTTGACTTTCTGAGACTGGCTGACCTAAGAATAGTCCCATCCATTTTCCTGAATATTCATTGCTAGAATATAAAACAAAATAGATTTATATATTGATCTTGTATTCTTTTTTTTTTTTTTTTTGGTGGCACAGGGGGTGGAACCCAGGGGCTTTTTACCTCTGGGCTATACTCCCAGACCTGTTTTCTATTTTATATGGAAGCAGGGTCTCACTAAGTTGCTGAGAGCCTCACTAAGTAGCTGAGGCTGGCTTCGAACCTGTGTGATCCTCCTGTCTCAGCCTCCCAAGCGCAGGGATTACAAACGTGCGCCACCACGCCCGGCTTGATCTTGTATTCTATAACCTTGCTAAAGTCAATTAATAGTTCTAGAAATATTTCTTTAGATTGTCAGAATTTCCTGCTTACACTATCTGTGGTCTATGAATAGTTTTACTTTTCATTTTTATTCTAGACATCTTTACCCCCTTATTGCACTAGAAAGAATTGTGAAGAATTGTTCCCCAGAACTCCCTCCTATGGAAGTGCCAAAATGATACACTGTGATATCTAAGTTCAATCTTGGCCTCCCTAGTATCTCCTTCTACCCTACTCCAGCCCTCCTGATGACAGAGCCAATAAATAAATGGACTTTAAGGTGTGTAAAGGAACTATTAGGAAGGAAGGATGGTCCACATCTCTACATAGTCTTAATTAAATATGTAATGATTTCAGGTAATACATACCCTAACTAGGTAATGGCGGCTGGAGAGGAGAGAATGTACCACTGAATGGGGCGTCCATGGGAAACGTGTGAAGGAAATACCCTCTCCCTTCCATTTGACCTACTAAAATGGAGAATGGAAGGGTTGGGGGATGAGAAAAGGCGAAAGGTCATTGTGTGACAGCTCTTTAGGGAGGATAAGCAAATGTCCAACCAGACCATCTCGGCCTCCTGATCATCTGCCCCCTTCCCCATGGACCTGGCCAGATGGTGCTTTGTGACGTCTAAGCCCCTCCCCCAGGATTGTCATTGGCTGGGTGTGGCTTGCTGACCAAACAAAGCCCGAGGGCGTGGCCACTCACTGGGCCCCGGAGGGCTATATATAGAAGGGCCCTGGGCGGTCTTGGGTAGACCACTGAGAGGCGCTGAGATGGCAAAGACCACCAGAAGAACATCAGCTCCGAGTGTGGTTACCTACCAACCCACCTCAAGTCAGCATGAAGGGATAAAGAAGAGGAAGGTCACTATACAACCCAAGTCCAAGAAGGGCAAGGTGAGCCAAGACCCCGTATATGCCTCATCTCGTTCCTCTTGACACCTGCTCCCCTTAAGACGCCTATCCTGTCCTCATCGGGGTGCCGCACTGACCCTCCCAGCACCCAGCACCCAGCCCCGTTCCTTCCCATCCCATATCTTCCCCCAGAGCAGTGCCTCTGTGATCTCCCCTCTATCTTCCTTCCAGGTGTTCAAGAAAACCATGAAGACCAAAAGACCCCTGCCTGCAGAGCCTTTGAGGAAGAAAGTCTCCCGCAGAGCTCACACCCATCTGGCTAAAGTTCCGAAAAGTAGAGGGACCACCAGAGAACAGCCACCCACATCGCCCGGCCAGTACGAGCCCCTGCCGGAGAATTTCAACGAACAGGACCCAGTCTGCTGTGCAGCCAGTAACTGGGAGTGAGGTCAGGGACCTCGCTCAGTCTGGCTGCCCAGAAGGGCCAATGGAGAAGAGGGGGGATTTACCATCAGCGGTTATTGACGAGGAGAAAATAAAACCAACCTCTTCTGAGATGTGTGTGGCTGTGTGTTCTCTCTGGTGGCTGGAGGGGAGGGAGGAGCCAAGTGTGTGGGGAGGGAGAGAAATGGGTCCAGTGGGGTTGGAAATTAGACTGAAAATTCAAAATAGCTAGACATTGAGGACAGGATAAGGCCTGAGTCAAGGATGAGCACTGGAGACAAAATTCTCCCTTACCATTTTATCCCATAGGAGAAACAGAAAAGGACTTGATGTTCCTGTGTGTGTGAAGGGGGATGAGATGGGAGAGATGTTATGTGTATGTGGTGAGAGTACCTCCCAAAAAGGGACACAAAGTAATTGCTTTCAGCATACCTGCCTCACAGAGGTTTTGTGGCATCCCAGCCTGTAATGGTTGATTTTATGGGGCACATTGTGTGAGGCTATGGCACTTAGATTTTTACTCATCTAGATGTGGCTCTGGAGATTTTGTAGACATGATAAACATTTAAATCAGTGGATTTAAGGTAAACAGTTTCCTCTCCAGAATTTGGTTGTTTTCATCCAATCAATTGAAGATCTTAAAAGCACTGAAGACAAAGCTAAATGCCCAACAGGATGGCTTTGGGGTTACACACTAATTTCATATTTAGTCTTATTAGGAACTGCCAAACTCTTTTTCAGAGTAACCATACCATTATATTCCCAATTGGAAAATATGGGTGATACGGTTTCTCCACATCCTTGCCAGCATTTTATGTCACTCTTTTTATTTTAGCTATTATGATAAGCATGTAATGATAACTTGAGGTTTTCGTTTGCATTTCCCAATGGTCAATGATGTCAAACATCTTCTCATTGATTGCCATCAATGTATTCTCTTTGCCGTTTTGCAATGACTAGACCTTCCAGTAATCTACTGAATAAGACTGGTAAGAGCTGAGAGCAGATATCCTTTCCTTTTTCTATATCTTGATTTTGGTGGACACACAACCATTTGTCAAAATTTATACAAAAGTGAGCCTGGTACAGAGGCACACACCTGTAATCCCAAGTACTTGGGAGGTTGAGATGGGAGGATTGCAGGTTTGAGACAAGCATCAGCAACTTAGCAATATCTTGTTTCAAAATAAAATGTAAAATAGGACAGGGATTCCAGCTCCAAAGTAAAATGGCCTGGTTTCAATCCTCAGGTTCAATACATAAATCTATCTCATAACTGTGAACTCTGTCTGTTAGGAGCATTGTTAGTCATCCACATTGAGGTCACCTCAGTCCAGCTTGGGAGGGGCACAAACTGCCCACCCAAGTGGGAACTGCTTGTACACAGACAAGTTTCCAAGGACCAAATGGGACCAATAACCAGGGACCCTTACTGATAAGCAAAGACCCTGACCATTTCCTTGTTTACCCTTTCTTTCCCTGATTCATTTGTGACTACCTTGGTGTTATACCCTGACTCACCATGATTGCTTTGCCATTTTCTGTGATTAATAATTTCTTATAATGTTTTGGTTATAACCCTCAATAAAAGCAAGATGCAAGTGAAAGGATTGCAGGAGTAGAGACATCTCTCTCCTCCCCAGCATCCCCAGTTGCCATCTTGACTCCAATATATTCATGTAAGTGGCTATTTTTCATCAATCAATCAATATCAGCGCCATCCACTACAAATGATATCCAACATGGGCCTAGAAACCTAAAGAGTTTCAATGAGTCTTTTGCATCCCTTCAGCTGCCAAGGTTGTGACCAGTCTGGAAGGGGATTTCTCAGGTTCGGGTAACATTTAAAAAATAATTTGTCTTATAGTCACTGCTTGCTTAGATAGGGAATGGAGGTTGTTGTTTACTCTGCATGGCCTCTTGTTAAGAATGCCCCTTCTTCTAGCAGAAAAGGTAAATCCTTTTCTGACTATATACAGGTGGCTCAAGCTATGAGAACAGAACAGCATAAAAAAATCTGAAGCCTTAGGGAAGGTACTAAAACAACATACTGGGTCTAAAGTCCAGTGTTATAAATGCAAAAAAAAATGGACATACTCAAAAACAATGCCCTTCTGTTAGCTCTTGATCCGAGCCCCCCAGAAATTTGTCCTCAGTGCAAAAAGGGATAATATTGGGCAAATCAATGCCACTTTAAATTTGATAATCAGGAGAATCTACTTTCCAAAAATGGGAAAATAAGCCATCTCCAGGCCACAGTCAAACAACAGAGTATTTCCACTGAGCGACAAAAAATCACATTGCTCAGTCCAAAAACTGCTGGAAATACAGGACTCTCCTGTGGTTTTGGGGGAAGTTTCTCAGCCTGCAATACTCTGTGCTACTGCTCAGCCTTTGACTGCCACTTAATTGGCTTCAGGGAAAACCAAAAGTAAAAACAAGATGCCTTTCCTCCTCCACCTGCTAAATTGTCTCCTAAAAATTATTTTTAAAATTATTTATATACCATTATATATTTCATTTTATGTGGCTAATAAGAAGGTCTGGATAAGAGTTTAACTGATAGAGAGCCTATCTTTCAGCAGATAATATCTGTTATATCCTATTATTTCAAGATCCTAAACCAAATAATCCACAGCAAATTTTAAGAAAACTTGTCCTTTTTTATTTAAAATTTTTAAATATCCTTTACTCATCCTTCACTGACCCCTGCTTAAAATATTTGGATTTTAAAAATATATAGCGAGGGATGCATATATCAGCCTTAAAACTTTTTTGTAATTTATTTTTATTTGTGCATTGTAATCATATATCACATTAGAATACAAGACTTGAGAGGATATACAAGCACACATCATCCAATTAGCCCTCATCCACTCCCCATCCATTTCCCTCCCCCTCCCTCAATCCCATGCTTGTTTGGTGATTAACTTTGACACATTTGTTTATGTACCTCCTGAGTTTTAAAGAGATTCTATCCTCCCCTATTCCATACCCTCTGATTGGTCACCTTAATTGTTTCGCTATAGAGCCCTTTCTATAACTTGACCTCTTCCTGTTGCTCCTTTCCTCCTAGTTATTGCTGATTACGGGAAGCATCTGGTTTTTATTTTCTGCAATATTTCTCTGTGCATGCCACGTTGCAAGTATGGATCCCACTCTTAATGACCCCAGTAGTGGCCTGGCTAATCCAGACCTCGCTGGCTCAAGCAGTGGCCTTGCCTCATGGGATGCCCCGATTCTGGCCTCGCAGGCCCCCACACCGGCCTAACCCCTTGGCTGGCTCCGAAACCGGCCTCGGTGGTACCAGCACTGGCCTAGCCTCAAGGCAGACTCCATCCCAGACTTGCTGACCCTGGCACAAGCCTAACCGCTCGACAGACTCCTATCCTGGCCTCAGAGGCCCCAGCACCGGCCTTGCCTCACGGCAGGTTCCGATCCTAGCCTCACTGGCCCCGGTACTGGCCTAACCCCTCGGCAGGCTCCGATCCCAGCCTCAGAGGCCCCAGTAGCGGCCTTGCCTCAAGGCAGGCTCCGATGCCGGCCGCTGGCCCCTGCACCAGCCTACCCCTTGGCAGGCTCAAATCCCGGCCTCGGAGGCCCCAGCACCGGCCTTGCCTCATGGCAGGCTCCAATCCCAACCTTGCTGACCCCGGCACCAGGCTAATCCTTTGGCAGACTCCGATCCCGGCCTCGGAGGCCCCAGCACTGGCCTTGCCTCATGGCAGGCTCCAATCCTGGCCTCACTGGCCCCGGCACAGGCCTAACCCCTCAGCAGGCTCCAATCCCAGCCTTGAAGGCCTCAGAAGCAGCCTTGCCTCAAGGAAGGCTCTGATGCTGACCACTGGCCCCGGCACCGGCCTAACCCCTCTGCTGGCTCCGATCACGGCCTCGGAAGCCCCCTCTCCGGCCTTGCCTCACGGCAGGCTCCAATCCCGTCCTCACTGGCTCCGGCACCAGCCTAACCCCTTGGCAGGCTCCGATCCTGGCCTCAGAGGCCCCAGCACCGGCCTTGCCTCATGGCAGGCTTCGATCCCGGCCGCTGGCCCCGGCACTGGCCTAACCCCTCAGCAGGCTCCGATCCCGGCCTCTGGCCCCGGTACCGGCCTAACCACTCGGCAGGCTCTGATCCCGGCCTCGCTTCACAGCAGGCTTCGATCCTGGCCTCACTGGCCCCAGCACCGGCCTAACCCCCTGGCAGGCTCTGATCCCGGCCTCGGAGGCTCCAGCACCGGCCTTGCCTCATGGCAGGCTCCAATCCCAGCTTTGCTGTCTCTGTCACTGGCCTCACCCCTCGGCAGGCTCCAATCTGAGCACCCTCTTCACCCAACGATTTGTCCCACATTTTCGCGGGTGTGTGGTGGTAACATTTTGCTTCTGGGGTTATTACTTCAAAAGTTCCAGATGTAATGCATCAGATCTCTGCCTCCCCTGAGTACTGGCCACTGCCATTTCCACTGCCTCCACCATTTCAAATCTTTCCCAAGATCTTTTTCCACTCTCAATGTTGTCCAGTGTTCCTAAGCATGTGCAATGGTAGCATTTGACGTTTGGTGTAATTCTCCAAAACATAAGGTTCGTAGGATCAGATTTCTGCCTCTCCTGAATACAAGTCTCCACCGCCATTGCAGAGACCGCTTCTAACACTGCCTTCCTCCTAGGTCTCCGCTAAACTCTCTCCTTACAGGTGATGTCCAAGATTCTTAAGAATGTAGAGAAGAAGCAGTCCTCCTTCGCGGGGAATTTTTCCAAAAGTTCCAGTTCATTTGGATAAGTTTTGTCTGCATCTCCAGTATCCTGGCATCCGCCCTGGCCTTCGTGACCCCTCTCTGATATTTTTCTTTTTTCTTTTTTCTTTTCCTGTTTTTTTTTTTTAATAAGATAAGACAGTATGTGTGGTTTGAGGAGGTTGTGGGATCAGGCACTCAGTAGCACTGTGACCTGGGCCCGGTTTCCCTGGGGGTCCAGCGTGCTCCGCACGACTCCGCCCAGGGCCCAGAGTCCTGCAACCCGGGCCCTGGCTCTCCCGGGGGTCCAGCGAGCCCTGCCTGACCCCCGCCTTGGGCCCAGGGACTCTTCACCGGGACCCGGTTTCACCAGGGTTCTGGCGTGCTCTGCACGATCCCGCACGGGTGCCTTAAAACTTTTGTGTATGTGTGGTACTGGAGGTGGAACCCAGGGGCTTTTCTACCTCCAGGCTATATTCCCAGACCTATTTTGTATTTTATTGGGAAACTGGGTCTCACTAAGTTGCTGAGACCCTTATTAAGTAGCCGAGGCTGGCTTAAAACCCTGTCTGATGCTCCTGTCTCAGCCTCCCAAGCACTGGGATTACAAGCATGCACCACCACTCACGGAACCTTAAAACTTTTTTATAATTACATTATCTAATTTTGTTTGTTCTCTTACACTTTAAATGTTTCTAAAATCTAGAAACATTTCCCTTCTCTCTGGCAAACAAAAAAAAAGAACAAGACAAATTTACAACAAAACATGGCTTTTTGTTACAAAAACCATGGCCTTTCATTTTTTAGCTTATTGATTTTTGTAAATTCACCTTGGGATCACACGCATATATATTTTTTCTGGTTTAATTTTATTTTATCTAACTAAAGGCTTTTTTACTTTTGGGTTTTTTTTCTCCTACTTCTTAACAGCTACTGAAGAGTTACTTCTTTGTTTAATACCTTGAGAAAGGGGATATAAAATAGTGGCATCTGGTATGGAGGCTTCCTCAAGGACAAGACAACTTAAATGAGGGGATGGGAGGGGGGAAGAAGAAAATTCTCTAAAAATTACAATGGACTTAATCATATCGAAGTCAACTACTAAGCCAAGCAAGGGAAGAAGGGATGGGGAGAGAATGGGGTGGGAATTGGGTAGGGGTTAAATCAGTGATGTGTACATGTATGTCCACACAAGTTATTTACCCCAATTTGATGTATGAATATAATGCACCAATAAAAAATAAAAAACAAATAATAAAGAAAACAATAATAGCAATATTAACAAAAATTTATCCAAATATCCTTCAGTTTATGTGAGTTAAACTTTTTTTTTTTGGTGGTACTGGGGTTCCTGGAAACCCTTCTACCTCTGGGCTATACTCCCAGACCTATTTTTATATTTTTATTTGGAAATAGGGTATCTTAAGCCAGTGCAGCTGGCTTCAAACCTGCGTGATCACCCTCTTGTCTCCACCTGGCTATGTGAGTTAAACTTTTAAAAATGAGTTAATTTAAATGGTTTTATTAAAATTAGAGTAAATGATGTTAATAAAAATTTACATGATTCTTTTCCATGACGCTTGCAAATCAGGATTGTATCTATCTATTCTTTTAGATATTTAAAGTATAATAACCATTTTTTGTTTAGGTTTTTTTTCCTTTACAGGAAAAGAGACTTAAAATGCAAACTACATTTGTTTGTTATCTTCGTTTTCATGGATAATCTAAAAAAACTTTTAAAATGAGTAAATAAAAATGCTATAAGCTTTTATAAATGTCTAATACTTCTGACTGGGGTGCAGTGGCACAGGTTTGTAATCCCTGCGCTTGGGAGGCAGAGACAAGGAGGATTGCACAGGTTCCAAGCCAGCCTCGCTGGCTTAAGAGACACTGTTTCCAAATAAAAATATAAAAATAGGTCTGGGAGTGTAGCCCGGAGGTAAAAGAAAAAAGAACTTTTCTTCAATTGTGTATAAGTTAAAATACTAAATATCGGCCGGGCGTGGTGGCGCATGCTTGTAATCCCCGCGCTTGGGAGGCAGAGACAGGAGGATCGCGCAGGTTCAAAGCCAGCTGCGCTGGCTTAGGAGACCCTGTTTCCAAAAATAAAATAGGTCTGGGAGTGTAGCCCGGAGATAGACGGGCTTCCAGGAACCCCAGTACCACCAAAAAAAAAAAAAATACTAAATATCAATTGCTAATCTAAAGTATTCTTGGCTTTGTAAACACCAGCAAAAGAAAAACATATCTAAATCTATCAAATATATTTAAGATTGTATTCTTCATTTTCTTTTTTGTGGTACTGGTCATGGGACCCAGAGGCATTCTACCTCCGAGCTACACCTCCAGTCCTATTTTTTATTCTTTATTTTGAAACAGGGTCCCCCTGAGTTGCAAAGAGCCTCACTACGTAGTAGCTGAGGCTGTCCACAAACCACAATTTTCCTGTCTCAGCCTCCCAAATGCTGGGATTACAAGCGTGAGCCACCACACCCGATTTAAGATTGTATTTTTACATGTCTAACTAAGCATACATTACTAGGATGAAACTCTAATTAAATGTGATTTTCTATATTAAAGGCTAAAGAATCTTAAGCTGTATTTTGGTTGTTTTTTTTTTTTAACTATTAAAGCTGGGCGTGGTGGCTCACACTTGTAATCCCTGAGCTTGGGAGATAGAGACAGGAGGATTGCACAGGTTTGAAGCCAGCCTCGCTGGCTTAAGAGATCTTGTTTCCGAATAAAATATAAAATAGGTCTGGGAGTGTAGCCTGGAGGTAGAAGGGTTCTATCCCCAGTACCACCAAAAAAATATTAAAAACAAAGTATTTTACCTTACTTTAAAAATAATTAGCTGGGTGTGGTGGTGAATGTTTGTAATCCCAATATTCGGGAGGTTGAGAAAGGAGGATCACAGTTTGAGGACAGCCTCAGCTACTTAGTGAGGCCCTTTGCAATTCAGTGAGACCCTGTTTCAAAATGAATAATAAAAAATAGGGCTGGGGGTGTAGCTAGGAAGAAGAATGCCCCTGGATTCCATCCCCAGTACCACAAAATAAATAAATAAATAATAAAAAGATAATTATTTTAAATTAAAAAACTTTTTATAAAGATTGTTTTAAGTATTAGAAAATCCAATAGATACAAAAAGATATTTATAGATAGAAATTCAGGGTCATCTTGTAACAGCTAAGTGGCAACCCAACAAAACCCTAAAAAAGTCTTTGGTCTGACCAAAGTGATGTTGTATATTACTTTGCCTATGCAAAGAGACATCTCTTAAACCTGTGCAGAGAGTGCTGGTGTTGTATTTTAATCTTATTGTCTGTTATCTGTTTTAGGTGTCCCAGTATTAGTCTGAACTCTCTAGGTAAAAATGAGAAGGAAACAGAGCAAGCCCACTCCCTTGAGCTTCATAATCAAAAACTTTAAGGCCAGGTGTGGTGCTGTAACCTTATAATCCCCACGTTTGAGAGGCTGAGACAGGAGGATCGCACAGGTTCAAAGCCATCCTCAGCTACTGAGTGAGGCTCTCAGCAACTTAGTGAGACCCTGTTTCCAAATAAAGTATAAAATAGGTCTGGGAGTATAGCCCAGAAGTAGAAAAGCCCCTGGGTTCCACCACCAGTACCACAAATTTTAAAAACTTTAAAAAGCGCTTTTATAGATAATTATAGGTCCAAATTAGCCCCAGAAAGATTGCACAATCTGTGCAAAATAAAATGGTCAACTTTTAGGAAAACATGATGATCAAAAAAACTCATTAAATTTAGACATCACCTGATACATTTAGGACTAAGTCACAGATAGCCCAAAATGTTCAGATCAGTTTCATTGACAGGGTGACCTCCTAAGTCAGGCTTATGATCAAAAACACCTGCCAAAAACAGAACCCCTATGAGAACCAAATGATCCCAGATACATGGCAAAACTAGAGGCATACCAAAAAGTCCTCTCTAGAGACTTCAAAAGGGCGGCACCAAGACCACCAATATTGCCAAGTTTAAAAAAGTTTTTCAGTAGCTGGGCATAGTGGTGCCCGTTTGTAATCCCAGTACCTGGGAGCTGAGATAAGAGGATGCAGGTTCGTGACCAGCCTCAGCTGCTTAGTGGGGCCCTTCACAACTTAGTGAGACCCTATTTCAAAACTAAAGAATAAAAAATTTAGCTGGGGTTATAGCTCAGAGGTAGAATACCCATGTACTCCCACACACACAAAGTACTTTAAAATCCTGATGAGAGCCCCAATGCCTTTTTTGAGGAGTTTTATAAAATGATTGACATTGCCTTCATCAGCCCAGATATCGCAGCCTGGTAGCCTCTGTAAGGACCAAAGAGAATTCACCTAAAATGACTACCAGTACTCAATCTCCCATCTGGCCTTGGAAAAAAAAATCCAGCTTGACTTAAAGAGACTTCAACAACATGGTATTATCACATCAATCAATTCCAGTGAAATACTTCTTTTTTACCAGTCAAAGCTGTAGAGCCACGACTACCAACCAGTAAGGCTCATGGGTCATCACAGTCACCCTATACCCCACTGTGCCTAACCTGTACTTCTTTTAGGTTTGCTCCCAACCACTGCAGCCTAATTGACATCTTATACTTAAAGGATGCTTTCTTCAGTACTCATCTGACTCCTGTGAGCCAAAAAAATTTTGTCTTTAAATGAAAAGACCCAAAAGCTAAAATGAAAAATATATACTTGGACTTGATTGTCTGAAGGGTTTAAAAACTCCCCCACTATTTTTGGAGAAGCACTAGCCTGTGATCTCAAGTCTTTTCCTTCCTGCACCTTGAGCTACACCCTCCTTCAGTATGCTGATGACCTTCTCCTGGACATGAGACTCTTAGAGGCTATGTTACATAAGCAGGCCAACTGTACACTGTAGTTAAAAAGTCTCTGAAAAGGTCCCAGGAGGCCAGATCTCCCAACAAAAAGCAGAGTTCTAATATTCACCATCCAACAAAAGAGACTGTTGCAGGCAGGAAAAAAGAGAGAAAATCCAAGCTATTTTAACCAAACAAAAAGCCCTCCAAAAACTTCTAAGTGGTAAGGATCTGTTCCATTTAGATGTCAAACTTTGCTCTCATAGTAAAACTCCTTTGAATTAAACAACAATAACAACAACAATCCTTTCAACAACTTAAAAGGCAACTGCTAAAAAGCCTTTCACCTTGTTTCAAAAAAAAAAAAAGAGAAAGCAGTCCAGATTCTAGTCTAGCAACCAATGCCAGGCTTACTGTATAAAAACTGTCATATACATCTAAAGGTGGTATATACATTAAATCTAGTCACCCAGCTGCCATACAGTGATTAGCCACTGATCCTGGACTGTAAAAAAAAAAAAAAAAAAAAAAAAAAAAAACCTGCTGATGTAAATCCACTCAGAGAGGCCAGATTTAAAAACAAGCCATGGACCAACCTTTCTCATAAAAGTCACCTAGGACATGAGTGTCTTCCTAAGCATCATCTGAGAGCTGCACTCTGTATATAGGCCACCAAGTTTCAGACAAAATAATAGGGCTAACAAAAAAGGCGGGACCTAAAATTGCTAAATTACAGTTACCAAATTGGCTTTATCTTTTCTCCCTCTCCTGTTTAATAAGATAACCTTGCTGTTTAAGATTCCTTAAAACATTTTATTTCAACTGTTATAGCTAAAATATAAACATCTGAAAATAAAAAACTAAGTTTTTAAAGTCCATGTCACTGTAAAATAGGGTGGATGATTTTAATTTCTTACTTTTTAAAAAATGTACAAAATTACTTCAAAATGTAAGGTTAGAAAGAGAATTATGCATTTGGGAGGCTGAGACAAAGGGATTGTGGTTCGAGGACAGCCTCGGCTATTTAATGAGGCTCTTTACAACTCAGTGAGACCCTGTTTCAAAATAAAGAATAAAAAATAGGGCTAGGGGTGAAGCTCAGAGGTCGAATGCCTCTGGGTTCCATCCCCAGTACCACAAAAAAAGGGGGAATTATGGCAAAAAGGAACTAGTATATAGAGATGAGAGAGATGTAAAAAATGTATATGAGTATGAGAAATTTTAGTAAGGAAAGATAAAAGAAAAGGAAAACATTT